>NC_135698.1:6571959-7171959 GCF_964276395.1 Gasterosteus aculeatus
ACCAAACATTATATAGTCTATATAATATTGTCTTTTCCTGCTCAGGTATCGTTGATTATTACTTAAAATCATGGCGTGACCAGGACATTGGCTGTCAGTGTTGATTTAGGTTGTTTACAAGCACCTTTGACACCCAGCTACTCAGCATCCCTGTCTCTCATGAATAATATGGTTAAACAGACATCAGCTGCAGTCGTCCCTTTATAAATGAATAATATGTTACTGAATCTGGAAAGGAATCACGATATTATAAGCAGTGTTACTTGGTGTCATGCCGCCAGTTGTACACCACACAGTGAATGCCTGCTTCACTAAACCCCAGCAGGGTTTACACATGTAAAGTACTGCAGGTAGCTGAACTTAATGCACATTTCTTCACTGTCAGCATTTCTGCAACAAATATTATGGAGACACATGTAGACAGAAATGCAAGCACACAAATGAAACACGCTTATCTAGTAGTTTATTCTGTGCACCTTCAAAGTGAAGTAATAATCTCATTCAAATAGATAAGTAGATAGATAGATTTTTGTTTGCTATAACGAAAGTAGGTACATGAAAGTCTGGGGAGGAAGCCAAAGGGAATTAGCAGTTTGGTGACCTTTCTCAAGAATATTTCATTGTGTTAAGTGTGGAAAAATTCTGCTCAGCACTGTGATACTCAATGGCACGATGAGCTCAATCAAAGGCGACGAGTAAGACAGCAAAGAAGACAAACAATAAGGAGAAATTGAAACAAAATCCTGTACAGACATAACAAAAGTGTAGATTAACTGAGGAAAATAATATTATGTATTAACTGATTTAACAGTTTTAAGATGGTAGATTGACGCCCCTGAAAGAAAATGTTATCCAAACACAATAAATTGCATACTGTAATTTTATCGCAAGATTAGAATGCTTTATTAGAACAGCTAGCTGCAGATTTTTACTACTACAAGTTTAACTCTCCACAAGCAGCTGATTCAACCTTTATGTACTTTCTTGCACCCTGCTAAGGCCTCTGACTCAATACTAACCCCCATCTTTGTGGGATCTTTCTTCCTCCCACTGGGCCTCTTCTCTCTCTCGCTCAGATGCTTCCCCTTGTTTCACATAGAAGAATGTAATAGAGCTGATACATATAAACATGGCTACCTTGTACTTTTGCTGCTAGATTTTGTGACCATGAATGAAGGAAATTACTTTTCACTCCTTTCATTAAAAACTGTCAGTTAGAATTGTTTCCATCTATAAGCAAAGGTTGTTATATCTAACAACAGTTTCCCGTGCAATAACTCAAAATAACCTGGGCTAATTAGCCTGCCAACCTTATATTGAAATAGACCTGCTTTCTGATAGAAAATTGGTGATTTTACCTTCATAGACTTCATAGACATGAAGGATTCAGTAGGTGTTGAAATAATTCCATTATTGTTGGAAACACTTCAGTCTAGTTTGCCGCTACTTAAAAGGCCGAGGGTGAATTTACCTGCCATCACTAATGCGCATTATTTCAAACCTGAGACTTTTAAAACCAAAGGCAAGCTCTCTAATGTTTACAATTGCATTTTCACGCAAGTTATCCACACGGGCTTTGCATTCTCTGGCTGTATTGCTTCTTCCCTTCGTTGTCCCTCTCCTAACCAGTCTTGTTCAATATCTGATCCGTCTCCTCGTAGGAGTTATTACCCTATCATAAGGCGATAACTCAGTACAATCGTCTCCTTTTGCCTTTTTATCAATGGTCTAAGCGCATGTACAGAATCAAGACTGCATCACTTTTATAGTGCCCAGTGGTCCTCTCAGGTAGTCCTAGTCACATTTGTTAAGGGTGTCTCATTTCCTGCTGTAGCTAACGGCTTGCATGGGGATGAAAAATGAAATATTCCGATTAAAATTGCCATTACTCAAGAGGAGTTTTATAGACATAGTGAAACGGCTCATAGACTTTCACTGTCATACGGTCCGGCCTAAATTTAATTAAAAGAAAACAGACGGACGTTCGTCATCTGACACGTCGTTCTTACCACTTCCCTTAAGTTTTAGTGTCCTCAAAGTCTTTTTTTGAGTATTCTGGCTGCAACTTTGATGGTTTGTTTCAGCTTGGTGACGTCCACAAAGACATGCGACATCAGAGTACACTAGCATGAAGATGCAAAAGATTTCGCCTCTTCAATTTCTCCCTTATATTTATTTATTCTTTTACCAGATGTTTTTTTTACCAGATATCCTTCTCTAAATACATTTTAGGTGTAAATGAAGTACATTTTAAGGAAGGATGTGATATAAATGGTTAGGTTTGAACAACCATGTTTATTTTCAGTATGTATAATTAGGACACTATACCATTATTTGATACGCTACCTACAATAAAAACTTGCCTATGAAGGCAAGTTACAACAGAGGTGTAAACAATAGAAACTCTGTTAATGCGGCAGATGGTAGGTAGGTTGGTGTGTAATGCCGTGTAATTTGTGTCAGATTGTTAATGCAGAAGAAAGGAAAACTGGAATCCTCAGTTCCTCCCCGTTTAATTTTTCCGTTCGACAACTGCTAGTATGAAAATCATCTTGTGTAATGTGATTGTGGGCGAATTATGTACACTCATTCGTTGTGTCAACACATGGTTTTCCATCTGACACGTAAACGGCACCAAAATCACGCAGAGTTGGGAGGTCTGGATATACAGGACCAATCTCACATCACTGCTTAAAAAGGTAACCGGGCATTTAAGTCTGACATGTTGACAAGTTGTTGAAAAATTGCTCCTACTAAGAAACAAACATGTCAGATGTTCATGATATAAATCTAACTGACTTGCAGTCACATTTGAAAGGAACTGGCAGTAATTGTCAAGTCTATTTTCCATCAAGAGGGA
Organism: Gasterosteus aculeatus; assembly: GCF_964276395.1. Classification (NCBI taxonomy): domain Eukaryota; kingdom Metazoa; phylum Chordata; class Actinopteri; order Perciformes; family Gasterosteidae; genus Gasterosteus; species Gasterosteus aculeatus. Next base: position 6,574,820 of record NC_135698.1, read on the forward strand.
TGATGTAACGCCAACATGTCTCTGATCCAGGCACTGTTGTTTGGAAATTTAAACCATCTTTCTTCTGTCAGAGCTTATATGTTTGGGGTTTTATATCAATTCTTGTGCCGGTACAGCCCGCTGCAACTCAATGCAGATCCTTAAGGCTCCATGCCTTGCCTACTATTTTAAGTTGTGCACTCTTTCAACAGAGGATATTTTTTTAATATTGCGTTTTAGAGTCATCCAAGGTTGCATAAAAGACATTGCATTTCCTACACTTTCCCTTACTTCCATCATCCGTCCTAATTTACAGCATGTTGATCATGATTTATTGATATTGGCGAAGGAATACTTCCCTTTCTCAGACAAGGTCATTTTATATCAAGATGATATTATTACAGCTTTGAAAATCCTAAATCAGTTAGGTTGACTGTCTTTGTACATCACCTGTGTGTTCAGATTTCTAAGGGGATTTTAAGCACAGTCCAACTTCAGCACAGCAGAGAGCTCAAGAAAGACTGGAGCTCAATTCTTTAATAGGCTATTACGAGAATGACAAGCAAGGGTAACAAACAAACGAACCCCCAACAAAGTAAACATTCACTGTGGAAGAACAAACAGACACCGCGATCAGCTCGGCCACATGTTCACAAGGATTTAATGTCAAACATTATTTTCTTATTAAGCTCAATTAGGGTGAAAGTGAATGTTAATGACATGGAAAATGGAGCGGAAGGAAGCAGGAGGCGCACATGGCTCATCACCGCGGTTATGTAAAGCTTTGGTCGGGACGAGAGTGGCGGGCAAGAACCCTAATTGCCTTAGAACAGGGGAAGGATAGAATGTGAACCAGTCAGAGTGTTTACATGATGGTATAATTGGAATCTTTGCTTAGTCGGACTATGCTATCTTTCGGGGGGAGGTGCTATTATCCCAATATACATGGCAGTGAATAAATCCAATCATTGGCCGAAAGCATGTCATATCCGATACGATAAGTGGCGCTGTTTTCATTACAACTAGTTGTGATACAGCCATTTCCGCTTGACCGCTTCACCACTACCAACAACAACCAACAACAACAACATCAACATTACGAGAAAGATGGCGAACGGAGAGCAAGGTGAAGCTACATCCCTTATTATTACTGTGTTCATTATTTGAAATAATTCAATTAAATCAAACTGACAGGTATCTTAAAAAGTCACTTAATCCCAATGTTTGTTGTTGGTGGGCTTTTTTGGTTTGCCTTCTTCAGGCTGTGCGCCTCAAAGCCCACCTTGAAGGCTGCACTTGGCAGTATAAAGTAGCATCCGCCCTTGTGATGTCCTTTGACAGCGGATCTTAACTGGCACCACACTGCGCTCGCTCGCCTGTCAAGCCGCAAGTACACAGTGACAAAGAACACGAGACGTAAGGACCTCTCTCTATTCAGGCCAAGATCTGTATTGACGGCTGTTTTTAAATTTAGATTTTTAAATATTTCATCTTTTGATCTTTAGTTCATTTTTACCTAGATTTGCCTATTTTTGACAGTGGAGACATCATACTCATCCACTGAGAGATACTCTGGCTGTGACCCTTGACTGACTGATATTATAGTGAAAACTTTTTGTTTTTATTCTACAAAAATACATGTATGGCTGTGTGTAGCCCAGGCACAACATTTATTTTTTTTAGTTTTCTAAAAGCCAAATTATATATGTCTTATGGCCACGTTTCTTGCAAAAGATTCGTTAAGTTCCTAACATTTTAAGTATTAAATTGCTTCATGCTTTTCATTTTTGCAGACATGCAGAACATATAATTCACAAAATGAGCAAAATTTGCCACGTTTGCAGGATTTCATCCCGATACCTTTCGGCACAGATCACACAGATTTTTACTTGAATCAAATTTACAGCCCCAGTTTTTATCCGTCCTTTTTGCTCATACGTGCTCCACCGTGGCTCCGTTCTCCTGCTTATGTGTCAGAGAGGATTGGTGATTAATCCGTCATGTTGCTAAGGTGGAGTAAAATAGACTGTAGGTGAAAGCAAACATTTGACCCGTCGCATGCATATTTTCCATGTTTGTTAGCCTACGTCTGTCTGTGTGTATCAGTGTGTATATCTGTGCGTATCCGTGTATATGTTGGATGATCTTGCTCATCTTATTGTACATCTTCATGGATGCTAATATAATCTTGTATAGCAGATGGTACTAAACTTCAAAACAATAATAATTTAAGGAGCTTCGAAATCTGAATAGAACGAGAACGGATCCAATCGGCAATTGAAATATTACGTTGAAATCTGAAAAAAAATCATCTAAGGACCCTTGATACGTTCATTTATCTTCTGCGCTGCTTAGATGGGTCAATAACATCGGGCAAGGGAAGGGTTACTCCCCAGACTGGTCACCAGTCAATTTCAGGGCTGACAGAGAGAAACGAACATTCACTCTCACATACTTCAAGGTCATTTGGAGTCACCAGTTAAACTAATCTCCAGAGCAAGTCTTTGGACTGCGGGAGGAAGCGGGAGTACCCGCAGAGAACATGCAGACTCGGCACAGAAAGGCATCTGGGTGCTTTTGAACCGAGGACCTTCTTGTCTTGAACACTCACTTAGGTAACATGTCAGTCCCTTACAATATTAACATTTAATGGAAACCAGCAGGAACCACATTTTAATATCTAATACAGCTGTATTTCATTTAATGGATTTCATCTAATTAAAATGCAAAAGAATAGATGCGGAGAGATGGATATCGGATGTGTGATATAATAAATAACAGGCGGTGTTCCTGCGGAGTGCAAACATGCGAGGAGCAGAAGGGGAATTAAACACCGGACCGTAGGGAAGTGAGGAAGGGTCAATGAGGTAGTAAGGAGAATAAAATATATAATGAAAGCTGTTTTTTAATTCATGGAAATAAACAATGTTCTGTACCCCAGCGTACACACCTACACACACACAACGGAAATCCACCGCTGTTTAATACAGCAATCAAATGCCTTCCCCGTTCACAGTAGCTGTAACTTTAGGAGCCCGAGGCCTGAGACAGGTGAAGGCCGTTGTCCAAATCCCATTCCTGTTTTCTGCTTGGCTGCACTGTAATTTCCTGGGCTTTAGAGAGCAGGATACGCTGCCCTGCACTCTGGAAGACAGGCCTGATGTGCACTTAGTCCCTGTATGCGGGCAAAAGATAAGAACACACACACACACACGCAGACACACACTATCAACACCAACACCACCACCTTCCCCCAGAGCAAGCAATGCCCAAGCCACCACAATAGCGGTTACCTTTAAGAAATACCAGCGACAATACTTTTATGCCACGGGTTCACACGCGGTTGCGCTCCAAGGATTCTGCCGCTGGTCAAAATAATATATTTCACATGCATAATTGTCTAGTTAACTGTGTTTGCAACACTTTTTTTGCCAGAGGCACAATACTGTACACACACAAAAAAAATCCTTTGCATCTGAAGTTTGTTTTTTTCAATCAACTGCTTCGTTAACAAGATACAGGTTATGGAAGATGATGATGCATGAATGTTTAACTTTGACTTAATAAAATCAAAGGACAGAAACTTTCTTTGAAACTATTTGTTCAGTGGCAGTTCGGCGAGATTATTCTTTATTCCTAGTTTCCTCGAAATTATTATTTCTTGTGTGATTGTTCAACTCTGAGAGCTGGTGTCACTCGCCTGCCGTCCTTCCAGAAGCCCCCTTAAAACCCCACCGACAGACAAACTGCCCTAACCCTACCCCCAGAGTCCCACATAACCTGATTAAACACTGAGTGCCCTGCCGCTCTGCCTCGGGCATTACCGCTGCTAATTCAGCCTGTCCGCCGCCTGCTGAGCCACATGGCCCAACCCCTAATGCACTTTACTTTAGTTCCAGACCATCTCCACTTTGCGCCATACAGACTGGAGACAGAAACCCTCGCCGCTGAAATGGCTGACATTGACCACGAACGACGGGAAATGGACTCAAATGGGTCTCTGGAATATTAGAATCTATCCTGGGGGAAATGCTACAGTAAGTTCAGTAAGAGGAGACAAAGTCACCATCTAAAAATGAAAACCCACTTTTGGTTATAGGTTGTATAGGATCACCAAACACATTTGAAGGTTCACTCCCATCTTTTCTTCAAACTGTCAGACTCAACAACCTTTTATAATGTTGTATATCGCAGCTTTCTGCAGATAGACATGATTTGTTACGATAGGATGAGGTTAATCCTTTTCAGTGAGGAAAGTATGTGCTTGTACGAGTTATATCATACTTGTTTACGCCCTGATCACAACCTGATTCTTCAAATACTGAAGACAATTTACACAATCCACAACCTGACATGGACATTAAAGTTAATTTCTATCTGTGCAGCTTCTTCGCTGGCAAATGATCTTTGTCGCAGTGCAGCCACAGACTTTGAGCGACCACACAAACCCAATCCTGAAAAGTTTCCGCGTTATAAATTATAATAATATTTACTCTTACCTGGCGAAGACAACGGTCGGTCAAATATGAGATGCTGCGTCTTATATATTTTGCGCTCACAATCATCATCATAATCAGTGACAAAAAATCGATTGAAAACTACAATAATATAAGTTATTGCAATTCATTTTGGTGCAATATATTGCACAAGAAAAGATGCTTAAGTAGTAGTATTGTGACAGCCAGATCACAGTCATTTGCAGGAAGGGCAGTTAGCAGGCGAGCGAGCCGTTTCCTCCGGCCTTCCTAAAAGAACCTTCTGTGCCAGACAATAGGAGATTGAATTATACTTTAGGATTGGAGGAGGGGGGCTATTTTGTACCACGATACACCAGGGAGAGCCTTTGTGACTCTTTCAACGCCTTTCTGAGGCAGGATTATTTTTTATCTGGCTCGACAGCCAGCTGAATGAAAGATCGTTTCTATCACTTTCTATTTGCTCTATACTTTTAACTCCCCCACTCTTTCTCACCTTCCATCTTTTGTTCAATCTCTTTCACTCCAAAGAACATCTATTTATATATTATTTGACATTCCGTGGCTTTTATTCTTTTGATGTAATGAGAAACATTTCAGTTACTCCAGGACAAAGTGACAAAGAATTCCAAATCCAATACAATTCAATATTTCAAGAGCAGTTCACTTGGTTGAAGAGCACATTTGCATTTTTTCAGAGAAAATGTATGGTTTCTGAAATGTTCATGCTGATAATGACTTGTAATGAAGGTTTGAAAATCAAAAACACTGAGTGACTTTATGACTACAAAGACTTAGGGCTCACAGAAAAGATTACACGAAAAGCCATGCTGAGAAATATTTTTTAATAAAAGGAGTTTTGAGTGTACAATGTGCCTCATTCATGTCTCAGCATCCAGCCAGACTACTTGAGATGCTACTGCTATCCTATTAAACTACAATAGTGCCAAAGTTCAAAAAATGTACTTACTGAACTGCATGGTAAATGGTAATGGTAAATGGCCTGTACTTGTATAGCGCTTTTCTAGTCTTCCGACCACTCAAAGCGCTTTAACACTACATGACATCATTCACCCATTCACACCCATTCACACACTGATGACAGGAGAACCATACACAGTGACACCTGCCATCAGTAACTAACATTCACACACTGTAGTCGCAGCTACAGGAGCAATGTTGGGTTAAGTGTCTTGCCCAAGGACACAACGACATGCGGGTTACGCCGGGCCTGGGATCGAACCCACAACCCTCTGATTGGAGGACGACCGTGCTTCCCACTCACCCACAGTCGCCCTAACTGCACATCGTGCACCAAACAATGTGGTACAAATACATGCACCATCACAACTCCTAACTAATGTAACAGCAAAATAGTCCCCATATGTGCATGTAAACCGCATTGGGTCTCCTTGCAAGATCTCGCACCATCTCATTCGTTCACATCGTTGATGACGTCCGCCTTAATTGTCCGGTTGCGAAAGCTCGCATTGCTCGATTTGTGGGATTTCCGGTGTTTTTTCAGTGATCGCCAACAAGCTAAAAGCTGAAATGACAACTAATGGTCACGCAAAATCTAACCTGTTACTTTGAGTGCGCAGTGACATGGAACGCTCAGGTCAATGTGAACAGGTAGCCTACTGTAGATTATCGCTGAATCTACCCGTATTATAATTGCCAATATCCAATATCTTCTTGGGTGGACCAACTAACCAGCATAACAGACGCTTTCCTGAAACAGACACAGCCAGTATTGCTAACAATGTTTGGACAAAGGCGTGTCCCTACAAGTGGGGAGGGGCTTGGTGTACCTTTTGCGTCGATTCCACAAAGTTGTTGTTTCACTTCAGAGTGCTCTTCAGCATGAAATTCCAGTCCCTGGTGGTTCTCAAGTGCTTCCCAGTGAGCTATGGTGAGAGCTTGAAACACACTTGGCAGCTGTACTCCCCTCTTGACAGCCTTAATTTCATTGGGTTGGAATGATTCAAGCTTTTAAAAGTAGATGCAGCAGGTACGGGACCGGTGAGTTAACCACCTCGTATCCCTGCGGAGGGTTCTAAGTGAGACTGATGTCTTGAGGTCTACGCCATGAGAGGAATAGAAGAAAAAGGGATGTTCTTTTGGGAGGCTGAATGATAAAAACAAAACCAAAAAAAAACATTCCTTCGTCCCATCTCGCTCTACTTGAGAAGAAGGTGTATAAAAATTGAAAAAATGGGCTTTTATTAAGCAGGCTGTGAAGGCTACGTCCCTCTGTAATGTTTGATGAATGTAAAATAACCAATGCTATTATATTATCCAACACGGTGTGTCCTAAAAGCATATACTACATTTCATGGTGAGTGCTTGAGATCTAACGGTTAGCAGCACGGCCAGCTTCCTGTTCTTCCCCGCCGTCATTTGGTTGTTACAAAGACACCTGTCTTTGTCGCAACCGACCAGACTTTGGCTTTTTTCCGTTTGTATTCATTCCAAACTGAGCTGCCAAGTAGTTAGTTAGTAAGTTACACGGCGATCACTTAATGCCTGCGTTGCTCTGTCCAAGGGAGCACGTTGAGGAGAGTTTGCAGGGGAGAAACCCCGTCTGACTTTTGTTAGGAAAGGGCCAGGGGTTCTGCGGGCTGGAGCGCTGCCTGCTGATAAAGGCTGAGCCACAGGAGTGTTTTGGAAGGTTCTGGGAATTATTCACCTTGGAGCAACTGCAGAGCCATTTCACTGGGATCTTAAGAAAACGACAGGCAGGCAGAGACCCTTTGAATGCATGTCCCAGCAAAGGGGAGGGGGGGGGCTACTTGAATGGCTCAGTAGGAGCTGAATGCTGGGTGAATGTGAAAGAAGGCGATGGCAGTGGAAGTCAACGGAGACGCTTCCATATGCATGACTGGGTCCCCCCTTTCACCGTTTTCCTTTTTTACTCTCTCGTAGGCCATTCAAGGCTGTGATAAAGCCTTCTCAGATCATCTACTTTTACCTCTGCTTCTGCCACAATAAGCCAAACGCCGATTGACTTGGGCTTCAGCTCACACCTAGGCTAATATCCCTCCCCTGTAATCAACCCAGCCTCTCATATCTCCACAAAGACCTTTCAGGACTCAAGGCGTCGAGGTCTCCATGGAGACCAGAGGAGAGGGACAAGTGCAGAGTATAATGTTTGTCGCTATCATATATTTAGATTGAAACAAGCAAGACCATTTCGGTATAAAGGGCAGTTACTGTTGTTCCACCTTGGTCAGTTACATTGCTCATCAGTCAGCATCGCATGTGTGTTTCGGCTTGCCCATGTGATGGATAACGGTTAAGTTATTTCAAGGGCCGTAAAGGATGGAGCCACAGTGTCAAATAGGTGCCTTTCAAATGGCACCTGTCAAATAGACGCGTCAAATAAAAGGAAATCCATTTGTACTGAGTTCAGATTGAAGATATTCACAGGGTAGCATCCATTTGGATAAAGTAGACCGTAGTGTATTAGTATGTTCATGAATAAATATCCGAGCACGAACAAACACAGCCTTTATTTCTGAAAGAAACTGACCTCGCCTCTGTGAGAGGTGTCAATCCCTCTGCATGATAATTATATTGGCTCTTCAGTGATAGATTCAAAAGGTAATAAGCGAGAGGAGCTCGTTCACTGAGACCTGTGAGACTAGCAGACAAGATGGATTGTAGTCCCGGATCTACACCTCTAAGGTGGCGGCAGGTCAGCCAATGTACACAGAGATAATGGTCACAGAGTTTATCACCTCTGCTGTGACCGTCGATATTGCCTCCTCATTTAGCCTCAACGGGCAAGTGATGAGCCGAGGGAGGGATCCATGCCTCGTTTCTGACTTAAACTTAAGCCAAATTAAACACAGACTAAAAACTATTATCTACGTATGTTGTGTCATGACAGACAGAATCATATCCACACATACAATGTAGCCTTCCATGTGTCCTAGAAGAGAAGAACGTTGAAGAAGGTTGAGATCTGTACAAGCTTCTAACCAACGAGGACCACTTAAAAGTTTTTCTGCACAATTTACAAAAGAGCTAATAAGAGCATTTGTAGAAGTTCAAAGATCAGTGTAGCGTGATAAAAGGTACACCGCTTTTAGAAAATTAGATTTGATAATTATCTACCACTGGTGCAAAGACAGCTGTCAGATTTAGAGTTAAATGGTGCATAATCTGGGTGCGATTGAGAAATGGTGTTTATCAATTGATACAATGTTTGTTTTGTTTTTGATTTGACCTTTGGACTTTACAAGGTTCTAGAGTATTTGAAAATGTTTGGATAACTGAAGTATGCAGCCTTCAAATATTGATTAAGAATTTGAATGCCATGAATGAATCTTTAAAGCTTCAAACTGAATTGAATAGTTAGACTGTTATTACTCCCCAATGGGGATCTAAATAGGACACACACACAACAGGAAAGCACACAATACTGCACATTAGTATAAATTCATGCAAGGTTTGAAATACAACATTTTACAAATTCGCTCCTTAACAAAAAGGCGTTGATCTATGATTACTATCCAACTACACTATAATATAAAAATGACATCAACATACTCATAGCAATACCTACTCGAGCTGCGTCGCCGGTCTGGCCTTTGGGGGACCTCCTGCTTGCGTCATCAGCTTTTCCTCCACTGCTCCTGTTACCCGGCAACGTGCACCGCTTGACGGCAAAAGCCTTGAAAGTTGAAAAACTTGAAGATGGGAAACGTCTTCTAATTTCATTTAATTGAATAAGATATTGGTTAAGCTTTGAACTTTTAGCTAAAAGCAATATTGCAATCTTAAGGCAGAGGATATTAATCAATACACTCAATAAAAACCACAGCAGCAAAACAAATGTCAGCAAATACATTTATTAACTTGTATCCACAGGCGCTTTCTTTTTTTCTTTGAGGATGAAAGCTAATTTAACTGTAACTTAGATATTACATATATTACAAAATATGCCCAAGCTACATTACGTGAACACATTTTTCTGCCCTTCAGCGTGATAATGCTTTCTCCTGGTTCCATGAAACAACCTTTTTTTTAAATTATTTAAAAATTTAATAATCACACCACAAAACAAAAGGGAAAAGCAACCAAGTTTCTTTGTGTTATTATTAACAATGGTAGAAACATTACTGGGCTTAGAAAGTAATATTTCAGGTTTATATCTTGTCTACATGTCTAAGTATACATTGTCTATAAAACCGTCACAACCTCAGGAAGATATAAAGTCTCCATCCTCATGAATTAAATCTTTGTCGGCATGCACTGCATGATGGGATATGCTGGGCCGCATGAGATAGATAAGATGTGTCCTCCAAATCATCGCGTTTGGAGGAGCTGACAGAACTGAAGTGACGTATGCGGTCGACAAATGCATCCTCATGAGGATGCAGCCAACCAGATGAGACTCCACTTATACAGTATGTGGGCAATGTAGTTCGTGAAACTAGTTTCCAAAAGATCGGGAAAGATTGGCACCTAATTAAGCAGCTTCATATCCAAGTGAAAATGTTTTTATTTTCATGTCCCTTTTTTTTGTCACGTTGCTAATATTTTTATTAAATAAGTTTCTTGTTTTTACTCAAATGTTCCTTTCTCTTTATCTATGAAGCAAATTATAACATTGAATTGCTCATGGGTAAAAAATGTAATTGTTGGATCCCATCCTGCCTTTAATTCCAAAGGCCGCTTGAAAGCAGCGGGAATCAAGCAGATGGACTTTGTTTTTAAATTCCTCTCCCCTGTAATCTACACATCTGGCGGATGCCGTCGGTCGTAAAGTGTGTTAGCAAATCTAATCTGTCTCCATTCACATAACCTTAAATGCTCCAGCATCACCAACATACCATCCATCAACTCTCTCAGTTGCCTTTAACAGCTGATTGGCAACCAGCAAAGAGGTTTGTCCTCACGTTGGCGTGACTGACTTGCAACATGGAGTGGGGTACGAAACTACCATATCTGCATGTGATATTCTGTAGATCTTACTCTTTTTTTTTTCTTGGCAGTAAGAAGACATGGTTTGACTTGTGTGTGTCTGACGGGTTATTTCCTTGTTGCTGGTGTGATCGCCCATTCAAATGTGTTAGGAGGAAGAGCCAGACTTTGTGCATTGATTGAAGTGTTTGCGACAGTCTTAGTGAGGGAACCCATGCGTACATATGCTTGTTGGCACACGTCTATAAGCCAGTGTATTTTGTGTGTTGTAGATCAGATGGAAATACATGTTGGCTTGTGAACACTTTTTAATTGATAGTCAGCAGTTTTGCGAGATGGAGACAGGGGGGGGGACATGGTCCCTCTTGAGAATCGCCGCCCGCTGTGTGTTGTCAAGGCGAGGGAGGGAGGAGGATGAGGTGATGTACGAAATCATTAGGCTCCTAACACCTAAAACATTTGTGTGACGTAACGCAATATGCTCCAGGTTCCGTGGTAACGGACAGATAGAGGCGACAAAAGAGAAGAAGCAGCACAGAGGTAGAGGAGCAGAACGACCTGATCGCTTGATGTTGTGCATTACTGATAGGAAGGAGGAAAGGTCGGTAATGTGATGCCACAGATAAAGGAGGAACCTCCCTCTCTCTCTCACTAACGCTCTCATTCTCTGATAAATCTCTCCGGCCCCGCTGCAATGTGAATAAAGGAAGTGAAGTGATCTCTTTAGCCGCAGATTAGGATTGGAATTGAGCTAATGTCTTTACATGCGGTGTCTTTAGGGGATACAGATCACTGACATCATAGGGGGTACCGCCTCATCTGCTGATGGGATTTCGAGGAGCATGCGTGCTTAGATGGTATCAAAATTCATCCCAATTGGGTAAAACTCAGCCCTATAAAAATATAGGCTTTTATCCTTCCAGTCATATGCGTTTTGAGGAGCAGTTTTGCTGTGTATTCTATGCGGTGGGGTTCAGTTTGTCGCCTATATTCATTTATTGTAGCCATCTGTCCGGGATACAGCACCCCGAAATCACCACATTCTAAATGTAGACATCAATATGTGTAGTTGCATTTAACGAAGGGGACCACTGTTAAAACCAACCAGCCGTCTTGACTACAGTTTTATTTTCCAAGATAATCAGACTAAGCCATCCCAAAAAGAATAAAAGTTGCACCCTTGATTTCCTGCTCATGGCTGTTGGCGATGGAGAGAGACGCAGCCCACACATTCCCTAATGCGCTCACACATTTAGCAAATTAGCTGTAACGTCCTTGAAGTAATGGCGATTTATTTTTGTTAAGATGCCGTTTATTACGTTACTGATAATGTTTTGACAAGACTATGGTGAACATTTTGCAGTGACAGCTTATTTTAGGGGTCAGTATATCCGGTGTGTACAATATTTTGGATGACGGTCCAGACAAAAGCTGAAGAAGCTTTTAGCTCCATGTGAAATATCTACTGCTATACTTGAATATATGTAGCAGCTATGTCCTGAATACTCAAAGTATTAGTCTGGATAGAGCTTTACTCCTACATGAGGCCAAGTCATATTCATTCCAGCATTGTTATGTACTGTATCAGAAACACTGGGGTTTGACATCTGACCAGCTACTGGCTGCACAAAACAAGCCAAAAAGGGAGCGATCGTCTTCTAAGTCCGTATTCTTAAACATTGTAGTGGCCTATAATCGATCTGTTCTATTTAGTAGAACAGCTTTCCGTAATGTATTTTTAGTATTTAGGTAAAATGACACGGTCGTTCGACTCTGAGTTGAAAGCTTGTTCGCCGAATTGATACTGTGCATATTTTGACTGTACTCTGTTAAGCCGGCCGGGTCCCCGAGGTAAACCGGGGGATGACGAGCGAATCTGCAGAGCAGCAAGAAGACGAAGGCATAAATATGTGATGTGGGTCGATGGAGGTGGAGGGGAAAAGGAGATGAAGGGAAAAGTAATCCGAAACGGGTTTACTGAAAGGTTTTTTCTGTATATCTATAAGTGCCTTTAAAGGCTGCAGGAGAGTCTTACAAATACAAAGACACGATTAGATCAAGTTTGAGGCAAAACACAAGCAAACCCAATGCAGAGAAACTTTTCAGGGATGTTTAAGTTCAAGGGATTGCATGGAATTTAAATGCGAAGGTTAAGGTATAATGAATGCTCGGACACTTGATACCTATTTAAGAACAATAATTGTAGTATTGTAATTCAGGGAAATGTCCCACCACCCGTAGCAAAGACGAAATAATTGCTTCCATGTACTTTTGGACATTTCATGAAGATTGCTGTAAAAAAGAGTTCCACACAGAACGCCATCCTCATCTCTGAAAGAAACCCCCTTCTGTCTTTGTACCCACACAGCTGGAGGTTTCTACCACCGACTTCGCTGGAAACCTCGTTGAGGGACCGGCCCTACTTCTCATCACTGTCATCGACCAAAATGACAACCGGCCCATCTTCAAAGAGCAGAGCTACACAGGAGAGGTGCTCGAGGGATCCCCGACAGGTAGGTGACTTTGTTATACCGAAGGGCCCTGGAGAGAAATGGGCGTTTATTTGATTCAGTTGAGCGGCAATGTCACACACACTGTGACTGTGAGACTTGAGGTGTCTCTGATCCGAGGCTACGCGCAGTTATATCGATGATGTCACCCCCTTGTGTGTGGGTGGTTTGTGTGCGCTGTTGTGGAGTCAAATGCATAAAAATCCAACAAATACCCCAAACCAATTCGCATGGTGCCAGTTGTTCTCATTCTGCGCATGGTGTTCTCATTCTCAGGTCGAACTCTGTTGCTTTATAACACTCCTCTACCTCTATGTGGATGTGTCTCCTTGTCTCCTGGTCTCCTTTATGATGTTTTGGATTGGTCAGGTAATTCGGCGAAGACATAGAAAGTCCAAAACAGGATGAAGTTCGCCTCTTTCCGAATCCGACACCTTCCCATAGGTTTGATGGGAGGTGTAGACTGCAGTGAAACAATTAGGATTTTGTTTTTGTTTTTTCTAATTCAAAGCTTTGCTCTCACTACAGCAAAATGATTAATAAAAGAGGGGTTCATTTTTAATGATGGGTTTACAAACTAAAAATGGGACTACATTTGATACCTTTTGGAAATGGGAAAATGTATTGACAATATATGTTTGACATCCCACATATCCGCCAAATTTGTTAACTTCCTTTTCTCCTTCCTTCTTTTAATTCACTGTTCTAGAGATTTAACAGGATTTGGAAAGTTACCTGGTTCTAATGATCAATATGGAGAGACTCATTGTTCCTTTACAGACTATTATTAGGAGGGTCAGCACCACCTTTCTTCCTCATCTCATGGTCGAGTGTTTGAGAATGAATCATTTTGAGGCAAAGCTGGCAGAGCACCTAAGAAGACCCGCCATCTTTTGCTGCTGCTGTAAATTCCAATGTTCTCTTCGATGCCTTTGTCCCTTTTTGCCAGGGGCTTCTTTTCCTGACTCCTCACCGTGACAGTTGTGCCTTCACTGGTCTGAAATATTAAATAATTCCTTGAATGTACAGCGCCTTTGCTCACCTCAGCTTTTAACAAGCTTAGGATTTCTGTGTGTTTCAGTCATTAAAGCAGAACAAATTAATTAGAAAATATGCTTGTTTTGTTCTATCCATATAGCTGCCGTGTAACTCGCTGTCGTCCACCGTACAATAGTCATGTATGACGTTGGAGTAGAATCGTGGAGGCGGTCACATCCGGTCTTCACTCCCAGGTTTAACTTGTTGCTGATACATTGGATTTACATAATACATGTAAAAATAGAATTTGTAAAAGAAAACCTAATACATTTTTCCCAACTGTTGTTTTTGTCATGAATACTTTTTACGCCAAACACTGATTAGAACATGATAAAGCAATCTTTTAATTTTGGAGATAAATCGATTTTCCTGAGCTTACCTGAAGGGATATTTTCAAAACACTTTATTGTACAAAACACGAAGGCTCCCATGTCTTAACCGAGATTGCAAACATCATTACTGCTTTCCCCCGATGAAGGCAGCGCACACCGGATTCCTTCATGCTTGGCCCATATACACAATGTAACTTTTTACCAGGTGGAACTCACATTCTCTTCGAGCATTTTGCTAAAAGGAAACTCAATAAAATAGCTCACAATAACAAAGCTTAAACACGGATTTACCTCAGACAGACTGCCAGACGCCGCTCTGGGTCAATTGCATCCCAACAGTTGGTCTTCCGCCTGCACAAATCTATTTGAAACTTTCATTTGAAAAGGGCAGTTTTAAAGTGCTGCAAGTATGAATAGTTTTTAGAAAACACATTTCCAACCAAGTATTTTTCATTTTTTTATATTTTCTTTTGTTTATTAGTCACACCAAAATGTATCCCTCTGAGCTCCACAATATGTCCAACTCCAATAGTCGCACCATGCGGCGCTAATGAGGAAGTTAGCAGAAGTCAGGTGCTACATCCTGTGTGCTCCCGCTGTTCACCTTGAACTGGGTTCCACTGATTCAGTGAATAAAAGAGCGCTCAAGGTCTCCCTACCAAGTGTTTTAGGGGAACAACATGTTGGGGCTGGCAGATCGTTTGGTGAAATATGTTGAACGTGGTTCGTAGAAAGCCCAGGCAGTAAAAAACAAGAGGGAAACAAAACGCTATGCATTGCCGACTCCGTGTTTGTTCTCACATCATTAGCACAAAAGCCAACAGACAAAAAAACCTTAATCACCAACAGAGCTCCGTAGATAAGAGGGATCAGTCAGCAGGCTGGCAGAGGAAAGACACACACACACAGCTTCCCATGGAGACATTTTGAGCAGTCGTCAACTTCAAGCTGAATTGTGTTATCAATTGCTAGTACATTGCTTGCACATTGGGTACTGACTGTGCAGCCGATGGTCAGAGGCTGACAAACTCTTGTTAGAAGTAATGCAGTCAAACTGAAAGTGTGTTTAATTTGTTTTGGTCCTGAACTAAAAGGGAATAAATGGTACAATTCAATTGTCACAAAAAAAAGAATTTATTCGACTCGTCCGATCCTGACCCAGACAGCGTGTGCTTTTACTATAATTGTCTACATTTTGGTTTGCCTGCACACTTGCAGTCAGACTACACATGCAACCTCTGCACGCTTACGTAGGAATGAGCCCACCAGGAGAAAGTTAGAAGGATGACAGAAGTGTATTCTTAATTCAGGATCAGACCTCACAAAACACCTGAATCATCAGAGCAGCTCTCTGCTTAACAGACAAATTAACTCTGAGTTCTGAAAGCTCAGCAGCGACACATTTAAAAAGGAAACTGATGTTAAATTACTGAGTCCTCAGATATCATCTGCCAGAGACCTTCTGACTCAATAAGATGTAAAGAGATTTAATTTGTAATTATTTTATGCTGTGCTTTTCTTTTTTTTAAAGTTCTTGAAGAGAACAAACAACAAATGAACTGAAGTTTGGATGTATTTTTGGGGTGGTGTGAGGAAAGCTGCTTGGTGCTTTAGTTGTCATGGGTGCCAGATTGGATTGAGTTCAGAGATAAGATGAAGCGTCCAGCTCTAAAGATGTGTTTCTTGCATGTGCCTGCAAATCTCTGCACCAAATAGTCTACTTAGGCACATGTCAGTTCAGCTTCAATGATCTGTCCATCTATCTCTCTTGTCAATCATTCAAATTACATTTAAAAACCTGCCAGTTTGCCAATTGTTTCCTAGTCAGCAGTGCTAGATTTTTAAACAATTGTTTTTATTAAAAGAAAGTCCATAGATTTTGTGGTCTTTCAGGACGTTTGTTTATCTTCCTCAGTACTCGCATTATCCACATCGTGGATGTGGAGACGTTTCCCATTTACACTTGAACAGTTACAGAACATCATCATTCATTCGGAGTCATGTGCCGTGTGCATTCCACCCTGATGGGAATCTATGTGCATATGTTGTGTTAGTGTTTGTAGCCTGTGTCCATGCACCTTTTTCAAGAATAGAGTAACACTGGCTCCCTTTTGTGTGTGTGTGTGTCATTGGTATGTGGGCATATTTGTGTGATTTTCAGCGGCGTGGTGTGTGTTTTACACTGTAGCAATTGGGCAGCAGGAGACGCTCTGGGGAGGGATGTCACAGTGCTCTGACATTTCTGTGCAGACTGATAACAAAGCAGCCAAAGCCTGTCTCCTGGCATGCCCTCTCCATCCACTGTTAGCTCCTCTACTCTTTGTTTGTGTTTTTTCTCCTGCGGTCATTATATCTCGCATTCTCCTTTCCCTTCATGCCCTGCATTACCTTGGGCTTTCTGTCCATACCATCCTGCTCCCCCACAATTTCTGTTTTGCTACTGTCTCCATCTTTGCCTTGTCTACCAACTTCTTCATAACTGATGACACAGACTGACTGGTTCTAGCCCTCACTTGTGTGTTGTGTGATTTTTGACAGCATTATAACTGCCTCACGCCGAATTCGGACTGTGCTTGCAATGACATCGGCGTTAGAGTGTTCAATGTTCAATTTCTACACAATTTTTGTCTGAAGGATAAGGCAGGGAATCACGCGATTGCTTAAATGTATGTATGTATGTGTGTATGTATGTATTATGTGGGCATCCACGAATGGCTGTGCACCTGTCTCTTTCCACAGCTAATCTCTTTTTTTTCTGCAGTAAACTGCATAATATGTTGAGGGGCCAGTCACGGCTGCATACCCATGGTCCTCTGGTGGTTCCGTTGACTCCTACTAATTTCTCAAAACACCATATATTTTTGGGCCATCGGATGAATCTTAGCCAGGACAAACTAGCAGGTCAGTGTACTCCTCAGTCAACCCGTCTAGTGGTGGTGGGTTGAAGAACGCCTTGGTGGTGAAATGCAAGCATCTTGCAGGGTGATTGTGTGATTTTTCCATAGGGCGACTGACTCTTCAGGAGCACTCAGTATTTTTTTTTTTTTAAATAATGCAATTACAGGTTGGTCTCCTCGTGCCTCACCGGACTCCCCCATCTTTTCAAGCTGGATATTGGACAGCAGGCCATTCCATCTGTTTATCCTTTTCCAGACCCTCCTTGATCTTCCGGTTGCTGCTGCTCTGGTGCCTGGACCAGCTTGCTTCTTTGGTCTTTGTGAAGCTTACTCAGATTCCCGCGAAACCTTTGCCGTCACCTCATCCTCCATGGTAACAAAAGTGTCTTTAATATTGTGCAGAGGAGTGTGGTAGCGTAAAGGACATCCACTTTCCTTGCTTATCTAGCTGTGAAGTCTGCTATTATTATATGTTTCATGTCCCATGAAAGAGTGCTGCTACCAACCTTCACTGTCAGACAGAAGACAGCGTGGGCTCCTTCTTTTCACTTAATGCATCTTTGAAGCTGGTTAGTGGGCCAAAAACCTCCAACAGTTTCAGCATACCTTGTTTCAGGATATGGCGTCATTGCTTCCTTTTCTTTTTTTCCGAAACTGCAAAGCAACATGGTGTGGTTCAGATGATCTGTCAACCATCCCAAACGGTGGGAATCCAGTGTGAAGACTGATCAGAGATCATCTCATCCAGGGGTTTATGCAAACCGTCTGATCTTAAAATGAAGCCGAACATCCTAAACACCCGCACAGTGTTCTCCGGGATGCATTGTTTTTTACTGCGTTGAGAGTTCTGCTCATCCATATGTTAGTGCTTCAAGCTTAGAAAGGCTGGTGGTTGAGTTGTGTCTGAATTACACCTCCTGGTCTCAGTGTACAGCTTCATGACTTCATTATACACGAAATGGAAATCTGTTCTAACCTCTCTCCAGGCAACATAACACATGTATCACGGCTGAAAAAGGTTCTGAAATCTACTTTTCTCTACATTGCTGGCATGTATGTTGGCACCTGATTAAGATGGACAAAAAGCGATAAACTCAGTTGCTGCTTTGTTCAAAGTCTGATGCATCTTTCTGTTTTCAACTATTGCTGGAGGGGAGAGTGGGCTCAACAGGATGATGGCTGTTTCTGCTGACATCTGTTGTGTGCCAGTGAGCTTGGTGGAAATTGATCAATTATGCTTTTATTAATTTTTCAGTTTGAAAGCCTAATGTTAATGCAGATAACTACTTTTCAATGAGCAGCTATTTCATATCTAAATAAAAAACTAGAAAAGTCACTTACAATAGAACAAAGACATGCATTGGGTAATGATTCTGATTCTACTTAAGTCAAGGACAGTGATATGCAGGCAAAAAAAAACGGGGTTATAACTTCAGTGTAAGACTTGCAGTTTATGTCATACTGTGTATGTTTTTCTTTTTTTCAGTGCTATTAGGTGTTTTCTTCTTCGTTTTTTCATGTGTGTCACGATGGGGCAGAGGCAGGACCCAAATGCAGATTTCCAACAAAGATAGTTTAACGCCAACAGGGATGCACAACAGGTAGAACCTTCATGAACGGCATTCAGGACAGACATTCAAGACGCGACAAGGGACAAAATACACACAGGGCTTAAATACACTGGGAATGTGCAGGTGATTGAACACAGGTGGAAACAACCAGGGACACGGCAGACAATCACAGGGGATGACAAGACAAGGGAGGAAGTGAAGCTAAATCAGGGAAACAAGAGGCAGGAAACAAAACAACACAGGAAAACAACCCAAACCGTGACAATGCAGGTGTTTAACAATAGACGGGTACTTTTGTAACTATGATTGGATAAATAACTGGATCAAGGTCCAATGATAGTTTTAAATTATACAGTAATGATGTCCTCTACACAGTTTATGCTATTTATTTTACAGTTAAACTTCATTATTTCAACCACATATAACCAAATAACACTCAATACAACTCCTCGTTAGTGGTCAGTTTTTGCTTTTCCAGTAGGAGGAAATTTAATTTATTGAGTTAAAACGTTTTTGGACAAAGATTGATGATTGATTTTTTTCTGCATATTTTGTACACTTGGGTAGAAGGAGGTGGTGAGTTGTCAGCTTATCTCCATCCGGTGGTGAGTTGGGCGGCAGGGCCAGCGGCAGTTGCAGTGGATCGACGCAAAGGGTCTGCCATGAAGGAGGCAAAGCAGCGAGTCTTGGAGGTGTTTGGGGTAGCTATGTACAAAGTGCTTCTGGAAAACCATCCAGCACCTCAAGAGGGATAACGGAATGATTCAAGCTGTGTACAGTAAGAATGGGACCCTGTTGACTCCAACTGGGGACATTATTGGGCAGTGGAAGGAGCACTTTGAGGAACTCCTGAATCCAACTACTACGCCCTCCTTGGCAAGGCAAATTTATTTGTATAGCACATTTCAACAACGAGGCAATTCAAAGTGCTTTACATAAAACTGTTAAAAACATCCAAACATAAAGCGAGGACATTTAGAAACAATTAAGAACATTGATTGGGGTCGTCGTGGTGCGGGCGTAGAGTGGGTGCGCTGGGAACTGCAAGGTTGGTGGTTTGAGTCCCGGCTGCCCCATGTTTCAAGTCGAAGTGTCCCCGAGCAAGAGACCTAACCCCTAATTGCTCCCCGGGCAAAATGTGAAAAAGCTATGAGTTTAAAGTGTAATGCAAGTCGCTTTGGATAAAAGCATCAGCTAAATGATCTGTAATGTAGTGATTGTAACATAAAATTTCCAATGTAGTAAGAATTCCGCAAAGCCTCAAGGATTGATGAGATTTTTCCGGAGATTCTGAAGGCAATAGGTGTTGGGGGGCTGTCTTGCAGGACTCGCCTCTTTGCGCAGAAGTGTGGGACAGTGCCTGAGTGGCAGGCTGGGCAGGCCGGGGTGGCGGTACCTCCCTTCAAAAAGGGGGACCAGAGAGTGTGTGCCATTTACAGAGGTATCACACCACTCAGCCTCCCTGGTAAAGTCTATTCCAAGGTGCTGGAAAGGAGGGTTTGGCCAATAGACGATCCAAGGATGAAAAGGAACAATGCAGATTTTGTCCCGATCGTGTAACGGAACAGCTCTTTACTCTTGCAGGGATCATGGAGGGGGGCCTGGGAGTATGCTCATCCAGTCTACATTGGTGGACCTGGAGAAGGCGCAGGACAGCTGGAAAGAGGGCTCGGGGAAGACACAGGACAAGGTGGAAAGATCATATCTCCACACTGGCCTCGGAACGCCTTGGGATCCCCCAGTCAGAGCTGATAGATGTGGCCCAGGAAAGGGAAGTTTGGGGTCTACTGGTGGAACTGTTGTTCATATCACATCAACGTAACAGTCACATCATTGAAAGTCATTAATATTGTCAATGATTCTCAGACAAAAAATAGTTAAATCCAAATTTTAGGCATGGAATGGTACGTCGCTGGAAAATGACTGTTAAGACTGTCGTGTTTTTGTGATTTAAGTGTAGCTCACCCTCCCAACTCCACGCAGACAAGTTAAACCTAGCATCTCGGTGATATATCTTGTGTAATTGGACATGATGGGGTATAAATGAAGATATTCCTCATAGCTAAGTCTCTGTTTGTGTTCCAGACTAATTTGCGTTCGCATCAGAGGTAATTAAGATACAGGTTACTGCTGTGGAGGCAGAGAAGGATGGATCCGGTCTGCTGTTCTGTTCTGCGTTCTTGCCTGCAAACACACACGCAGGCTGGATAAATACATCTCAGGGGTGCGCATACTGAATAAAACTTCTATCAAATTACATTTCGTTTTATAGCATGATATAGTAAATGGTTGCGACAGGGTTTTTCTTTTACAACAGAGGTTTTTTACGGGCCAGAGATAAAAAAAACAATGAAATGATAGCAGGGTAAATTATGGCTCTGTTCCATTGAGGAGAGCTAGTTTCAGGGTCTCCATGTTGTGCATTCTGGCTCACTGACATGACTTAGTAGGATGGTTATTTAAAACCAAGCTAAGATTATTGTTATTACTGTAGTTAAATGTGAAGAAAAAGAGGATTCCACCATCTGGCAAAAATTGGCCACAGGCACAAAAATAGTCCCCAGTCATCCATGACACATGAATTGCAGTTGATTGCGACTTGCACACACTCCTCCCACAGTGGTACAATGACCTTCACAAAAACAACCGGCACAAGAAAAACAAATATTTGCAATGAAATATCACCAAAACCATGACGAACTCCGGGCATATGCATGGCATCTTGTTTGCTGAACTACCTTATGCAAATTGTCCAGAACCATCCATCCCTTGCCTGCACTTTGACCTTCAGCATTGTCAGAGCTGCACTCATCCACCGGCCCCGTTCTTTGTTCCCGCTCCCCTCATCCTTCCATCTCATAGCAGATGGATGCTCCTCTGCTGCCGCGTCGCAACTGCTACATACAAAGCTGGGTTGGACCGTGCCAGCGTCTCTGTAAAAATAATAGGGGGACCACATCTACAGCTAACTTGGCACCTTTGGTGAATTTGGACATGGGCTAATAAAGGAAGTTGAGTCAAATAGTTGGTGGGGTGCCAACAGTAGTACTCGGTGTAGAGAAAGCCATATGGAGACAGATTGAGGAGATAGATAATGATTAAACTGCAGATTGCAACCAAACTGGCAGGTAATTTGTAGCATGGTGGTGTCTGCTTGTCCGATTTTTGTTTCCGGCTCTACCTTTCCGTGTCGCTCTCACCCTTTGTTAGCAGGAGAACGGTCGGTCTAACACCCCACCAGGTGACCCGCTGTCTCACGATGCCTCATTATCAGCTTGTCAGACGGAGGGAGCCTGGACAATCAATGTCCAAGGTAGCTGAGGCTGCTTCCCAATTAACTGGAATATTGTTGTGTTAAGGTATAATGATTATGGTTGTGTATGTACATTCTGCCAATTTGTTTAATGAAGCAATAAGCCCACCAGGTGAACATTTCTTTTCTTTTAATTAGTTGGTGGCTCTCGGTGGGTAACGGGGTCCAAAATTAAGTGGAAGGGAACATACCTGTGACATTTGCATCCAAAAAATTGTATTCTGAATGAAAATGGAGTGAGGGAGAGAGTTTTAAGGTGATCTAAGTCCGTAAGGCCAGTGGATGGAAATAAAGGCTCCAGTTCAGTGAGAAACTCACTCATCTATATGCATCTGGTCTCTTTCCACCAGAAAGGCATCATTGATTTTCCTGAGCCTTCTTAACTGAGCTATCTTCTTTTGAATTACCATAGGGAGCAATATGCATTACACCACTGAGAGGAAAAAATTGCATTCTAAATGGGCTTTATTTTCAACAGTGATTTGATCTGAATATATGTGAATAGCACTTTTTTGAATACATTTTTTTGGGGTTTGGAGAAAATTATTTTGCTCCCTTGGGGGCATTATGTTGTTCGCTCCGTCATTCCAAAGCTAAACAGCGTCAACATCCATCTCGCTCACAAAGCCTTCTGTCAATCTCTTTTTCACCCTCTCTTCTCCTGCATGGGAGCAATGCAGATGAGAATGTATTCCTAATTTCAGAAGGGCTTGTCTAGAAGCAGAAGGTGTGAAAACGGTCCGGAATTCAAGGTGTGACAGTGGCTCAACTCTTGGCCTCCCTGGTGGCTGTTCCAGTACTCTGCCGCTGCTAATCTATTAAAGAATTTCTATTCCTCTCTGCCCCCGACACAAAGTCCCGCATCAACTCCGGCTTGATTGTCTGTCCCGCTCCCCGTTTCCGCAGGGATCTGCTTCTCTAACTCACACACTCACTCTCAAAACCTTCTGAGTCCAACCAGACAAACCAATCAATCCCCATCGCCTCGTCCCCCCCCCTCCTCTCACCCTGACGTGAAAAGACAGCATTCGCGCCATCTGAAACCCCCGTTGCATTCCAGTTTCTCCAATTTATATTATCTCCCCTTCTTTGTTTCAAAACACGGATCCCTGCCATCGTAGCGTTCTCCGTCGGGAGCCGGCCCCACAAAAAATATTCTCTGTAATAGCTGATCCATCTGATAGAAAAAAGGTTTCCTAGGAGACTCCTCCTGAGCACACAGTGAATAATGTAAGTAAAGTTGGCCGGTTGTGGTCCAGCCGTTTATAGCACATTACACAGTGCAAAGGAGGGATAGGTTCACATTCTTTCAAGTCTATCATTTCTGTGTGCATAAACATGTTTTAGTCCTGTAATTAATCCTCACCTTCAAAACCCCTTTTTGACACAAATTAAAACTAAGATGTGACCAACCGAAATCCATATTCAGTTTAAAAATGTATTCCCAAACTAAGATAAAGCTACTGTGTGCATCATCGATCAGAGATAAATCTCGTGGGTGTTTAAGTGAAAGTCTTTTCAGCAGACTATTGCCTCCTTTGTTTTTAATCCAGTTGGTGCTTTAGGCCATTATTTGGGTCCAGACCGCAGGCCGTGAAAAATATGAAAGTAGTCCCTGCGAATTCACCAATAAGTATGTGAAGAGCCGTTGTGAAGTTCATCATCTTGGCAGAGACAACGTACCCTGACTCCTGGCTAATCCAAAAATGTGCAAAAAAGGGGAGGACAAAGCTAATGTTTAGCTGGTGGTAATTAGATAAAAACATTGTTCTGCACAGCCTCACAGAATTGTGAGAAATACCGTGGATATTTGGTCTTATTGTTGTACGTAGACCGGTGATTTAGCGTAACATCACCAGATAACCGAATAATATGAATGAACAAATGTATCCTCCATAATTTAATTCACCGCAACCCCAAAACTGAAACGAATCCCAGCTAAGTGCTCCAAACAGTTTCACTAATAGAATATCCAGATGGCCCAGGTCATAAAAAAGGAGTCTAATTACAGCATATCTCAATTTCATATCCTCTTGTCTTTACCATCTTTCCACATATTATGAAAATGACTGCAATGCTGAAGCAAGAACGATTCATCGATAGCTTGTTCGGGTAAGTAAATGAGGGCTTCAAATGTTGTCTTATAATTAAATCTGCAATTTGTATTCAAATTAACCCCTCCATTACACACATACATCACTGCCACTGATTAAACTGTGATATTCTTGTGTTCAAAACAAAAGAAAACAAAAATTTGATCAGGGCCCAGTACACTAATGGAACTGAAGACAGCATCCTCCATCTTTTCCCTCCCGTGTCTCTTATTACGGATCACTGGTGTGTGAGCGAATACCGCACGGCACACGGTCACCGCGTGCCCCCCCGACTCCTCCAGCTCTCCATCCTCTCTCGTCCACTCCAACAGGCCCGTCGCGTTTCACTACACGGCGGCGTGTAGTGAAACGACGGCTTTCTTGGCTTTCGACGCCCGACAAGCAGCAAGATCAGCCCGAAGGCTAAAAAACTCTTTGATGGAGTATTGATCTGGGATTGTCAGACAAGCAGAGATGACAAAGCTCGCACACGAGGACGAGGCCGCCCGCCTGCTGTGCATTTTCTGCCGTAATCAACACTGCAAGGCAAAGCGATGTGTCCATCAGTCAGGAGCCACAGCGACTTGCCATCATCGCGGTGTGCTGTGATCTCGTGGTTCGCCGATGTTGTCAAAACGCGCGTGCGCTGCGCTAACAGCAGTAATGGAATTGTCAAATCTTTGGTATCATAGCACATGGTATACATCACCTTTAAGCAATGGGGTTTGTGTTTTATGTCACACTGAGTGATGAAAACGTGGCTATAAAATCAATAGGAGTGGGACAATGTGAAAGACAGGTGATTCTCAGACATTAGCTGTTGTAGAGGAATGGCTGTATTCATTAGAAGTTCAGTTTCTTCTCTTAATTTTTTTTCTTTTCTTGAAAAACTGCTTGAAAAATGGTTTAGAGTTGAAAATAAAACATAGTGTTTGATAAAAATAGATTGCTTTCAGAGACATACAGGTATTTGCCTGAAGCTGAATAAAAATGTTTTCTTTCTGTATTAATGTATCAAAAAATGCAGTGGCTTGTTTAGTGCCATGAGGGAAGCATGCAGTAGTGCGGTGCAGTATTCATGTTGTAGACACACAACAGAGAACCGTCTAATTGCCTCCATCAATGCGTTCATGGTTTTTAACACTGAGATAATTTCGGCATCTAAAACGATTCCCGGAAGACTTGGACAGTAATTGGTTGAAACGGCAACTCCAGTGAACCCAGCATCTTTTATTTATGATTATTGGCAAGTAAAGATCATAGATAGTGTTTTTCTAGCTTTTTTATAGCATCTGACAGTGAATGTTATTAAACAAATAACCCGTTTCATATGGTCCTGGATCCAGACATTATAATTCAAAATACCTTTGTGCTCCCACAACAAAAATGATCCTTATGAAACCAATATGTCTGCATTTTGATAAGCAATATAGTCAAATCAAGATGATAAATTACTGGTGCTGGGGGAAAAAGTAATAATAGGCTACAGAAAATAATACTACTGTGCAATGTGCTAAAACATTAAAAACATATATCCCCGAATCTATCCTGTTTTGGTGAGGTCAAAGAGGTTGTTACCAAACAAATGATTGGAATCAATCTCCATGAAATGTTGTCACTTTGGTCTTGGTCCAATCAGGATGCATATTTCCTTCTAGCGTCAACAGCATGTGAACATTTTCCCACATCTTGTGAAATATCCAGTGAATAAATTAGCACACAATATTGCACATCTATTGTTCCCATAAAATGTATCCCATATCTTTTTCCTGTATCATCAACATGAGGTTATCAATTCTTATTTTGAGTGCAATGTTTTTAAACCAAAACGTTGGAAGTAGATACAGAAGCTAATGACATTCCCATTAAGCTGAGCTGGGATGGTGCTAAAAAGCAAATGTTAGCGTGACAGTTTAGACATTTAAAGCCAAGATGGCGCATTCGGTAAACATTATACATGCATTGCATGTTGCATGCTTGCTTTAGCCTTTAACCAACTCACTGCGGTGCCTTAATAACATCTTAATTCTGGTGTTCCTACTAGTTTTTTCCTGGAGGAAGAAACAAAAGGAGTAACATAATTCACCAAAGGATTATAACTTTAGCCAAACTACTATTACTCCCATCTGGTGGTTAAAGTGTTTTGATTTGCATTTACTGTACGATAATCTACATTTAATATATCATGTTCACAGCTCGTCTATCTGTTAAAATTTCCCTCTTGAGGGATCAATAAAGTATCTATCTATCTATCTAAAAGCTCTTATAGTGTATTTATCCACCTTCATTTTGAGATAATCTGTTTCATTTGACAGCTTTCTTTGTTTTGTTTGTGTTATCAAATACCTTATCCAGGAGAGTGCCTCCAATATGTCACACATTTAAATAGTAGGATATTACATATGAAAATAACAACAGTGAATATGACCGTCATTAACGTAAAGTAAGGAACACAACAAAGAACATTTTGTTATAAGGATTATCACAGAGATCTGCTCACTGACTGCTAACCACTTTTTTCCCCTTTTTCCTTTTTAACCAAACATAATTGTGTCCTGATGAACTCTGTAGTCTTTACTTTTCCACTCAAGGCCTAACAAAAAAAAGTGAAAAGTGCAGAGATAGAAAAAGAATGTCAGCATCTTCCGACTTAGTGCACATGTATTAATAATGCTGACACAGAAATGACTTCCAGAGACCTCTAGGAACAAAATGTAAAGGCCCATAAACAGAGAGCTACTGCAGAGACATGTAAATACACATACAGGAAGTGGACAAAGTGACAAAACACGTGAATCGGTCTTTGCAGCCAAACAGTCTTTGTGACTAAATCCTCTGCAGTGACGAAAAGCGTGTCGGTATCCGTACGCAGTGGGAAGGAACACGTATGATGCTTCTTTCTGACCTGTGATGTCAAGAAGCCTCTACGTCTCCATCTCATACCGATGAAGGTGGCGACTGGCCTGATCAGATAAGTAGATTCCACTAAATTGCCTCATTCACTGTCATCCAAAGCCAGAGCAACTATGACCTCAAACCCCAACGCGATCAATGAAATTATGGCATTTCAGATTAGGTCGTTTCTATCATTTAGTATCGCATTCTTGCCAGAGTTATGAATTATCCACCGTCTATATTTCCTACATTTCCACCCGTTGCAATATATATTCATATACTGATTTTATTTTTGTTGGACGTGAACAATTGAAAAACATATGACGGCTCACGGGTTGAGGAGGCTGCGCTGTCTTCTTGATGGATCCGAAGATTCAGCCCGCCATGGCTGATATGTTTTTGAGTGACATTTTATCTTTGCAATCTCGTTGATCTTAATGAGATTTCTGTCCTACGTTGCCGCGCGTGTGTGAATCTGTGCGTGTGCGTGTGTGTGTGTGTGTGTGTGTGTGTGTGTGTGTGTGCGTGGTGGGTGAGGGGCCCCTATCAAACAATTTGTTTCTGCCATTGGAGGCTTACAGCCCGGAGGAGGCGGGCCCTCTGCTGACCTTGGGTTGCTGGCTGAACTAAGGAGGTTTAAATCACAAGATTGTCTCACACCTCCTTCAGGTTGATTGCTCAAGTCAGGGAAACAACTGATGTAAAGTACAAGTACTTTTATCTGGCAACTTACCCAGATCTGTACTTGCTGATACAGCTCTTACAATGAAACATGTTTACTTTTCCTCATCGAGTTAACAACATAGTTTGTATGATAGAGGTTGATAATTTTGTTGATAATTTTATGTTTACATACCTTGTGGTGCACATGAGCTGTTTCTAACTTTGGGGCTAACCCCTTTCACTCTGCATGGGGCAAGCCGGGCTAATTATCTTGGGTCTTTGCTCGGGTCTTGACGAGCAGTGTACAACTTGAACAGTCGGGGATATCTTCAACATTTCTCTCAGACAAACCACGCCGAACTCAGAGTACAAAAGCCATCAAAGCGTTTGAAGTTATAAATGTCTCTTTCCTTTGTCGGATTTCAATGCAATTATGGAATTAATCTGGTGTTTTTGCTATGGAAACACAGCCACCCGCCGTCTTACACAGCCCTATACAGCCTCTCGCTATTGGGATCTCATTGTTTTGTAGGATTTATAGGGCTGTTTGTGACATTGTGATTATAATAGAGATTGTAAACATCTGTGCATATAGTTTAATAGCCTTGTTTTATTTAAATACCTTAAGGAAACAACTTAAATCCTACAAAACAGTTTCAAATTCAACTAAATTAATTAGTTGAATTTGAAACTGTTTTTGGTCGACACACTGTGAAAGCCCTCGAACGGCCACGAGTCGACGCCTAGTTTACTTCCCCAACACGGTTAGAGACCATGTGACCAGTGAGCCTGTGCTGCGAACAACATGTATGTACAGGATGAAAATACACAAAAGGAATAAAATCAAGGGAACAATTAGTGATTACTTTTGAAGCTACCACAACTTACCTATATTATTGCAAATATTTGCCTGCAACTGCATTTTTGCATCAGAAAGTAATGTAGTATAGCACTACGTTTATATGTTGTTGTTTTTCTTGGCTTGGCTCCTTTTTCGGAGGAAGCCAAAAGGTTTATCCTGTTGTTGTGTGCAGGACGGCGTCTAAGACCTCACTGTGATCCACAACGTGGTGTCCGGTGATACACAATGGCCCCTGGTTCTCGGATCCCCCCACGGATTACAGAAAATGTGCACAATCCAATTTGTTTCCACAAACACCAGCTCGCCCTCTGTGGGGTCTGTGTCCATGCAGCATCCATCCCCCCGTAACTGTCAGTCTGAGCCTCTCCAGCCCGTCTCGACCGTCCCCGTGACTCTCGCACAGCCGTGCTATTTAACTCCAGTAAGCTGTTGTTTGTCGCCTGCGCCCTAAAATCCACTTAGCCGCGTGTTGCCTTTCACATGCCTCAAGTTTGAAAAGATAAATTGGCAATGTTCAATTTCTGTGACTTCATTTCCAGGGTAAAAGTTGTAAATTTACAAGGAAAGGAAGTTGGGACATTCTTTGAGGGATTAAAATCAACACATTTAAATAAAATAAGAATATTCTTTGACATAAAATTGATAAAGTAACTTGAAAGGATCTCAACTTTGGACTCCTCAGGCAACACGTTGTGTAGTATATTTCAATGTGAAATGAATTCATTGATTTAAATAGTAGAAATATATTCATGTCCAACATCGAATGTAAAACTGCTGGGTGCTCGCCAGCATTATTTTCTGGCCTAATATTATTCTACAAACTTTCAATCCACGATTTATTATTCACCATCACTTACTTTACAAATGGATTTAATTCCTGGGAGTATAAGCAGGTAGTTTTCCCCTAAACTGCTGACGGAAAAATACAGCAACGTGAACTTGTCCGTGGAGCCTTTCTGTGTGTCATGGGTTGATTTGTTGAAGTATCGTATTTACTTGCCCTTTGGCTCTGGTTTGATCATCCGGCTCTTGAGAAAAGTATTATGGTATTTTCGGCCTGCTAGATTAATTATTTACCCACACATTTATTTCAGTCCTCCACTTTCTGTTGTACAATAACCGTTCGTGTTGAATGTGGATTCACTGGCGGACTGAGCAGCATGAGCAAGCAGGTCACGCAATGCATTATGCTGCAAACCCATTCAGGAAAACTCATGAGATATGAGAGAAATACAACTGGATTGAATGGCTTTTACTGTCATTTGAAAATAATAATGTTATCTTGAATATAAACGGTATATTTCCATAGCTCCCTCCCTGAAGCAACATGTGTTGGTTTTGATGGTAATAGACCTTTATTCCTCGTCTTTGACGGTTGACGGGATCCAAGTTGTGCTATTGCCTTTTGCTTAAAAACTGTTATAAATATGAATTATTTTAAATACAAATTAAAGTACCTTTTCAGTGTGTTTATCTAATATCAGGCACAAGGATAAATTGAGCATTACTCATCATACATCACTCTTCAGCGGCGGGCAATATCTCCGTTTGAAGATATCTGGGCATCCATCACGACGATGTGGTACGTCTTTGAAGTCAGACTGAAAGATGAAGAACACCTCGTCCCACAACAGTATTCCGAAGGAACAAAAAGCTTATAACGTTGAATTTACCCTTTTGACCTCTTTGCATCAATGTGTTTTCTCATCATTCATCTTAGTATTTAACAATCATATCAGCGTAGTGTTGTGTTTTAAGACGCTTATCTCAATTGTTTTACACTTTTGTCCATTTATTAACCCCCCCCCCCTGCTGTATAGCGCATCATCAGCGTCTTACCTCTACATTCGGTTCAGGTCACGTCGGTTGTTTCTAAGCTCACAGGGTTAAGAGTGGCAATCTGTGGAGTTTATGCCGTTTATAAACTTGTGTTTGCCGCACGGATTACTTTCAACAATAATCCAATTGGCTTTTTGTCAAGGGAAACCGTAGATCATCCCTGCAGCCCTCGATAGCGCAGTCCCCGAAAAGTATGAACCGCTTGCCAACAAGCACACGGTTTTTGTCTGGCATGTTGCCCCCCCACCAGCAGTGCTCCTCGACGCAACCGCTCCTACAGCGCCGGTGCGGCTTTACATTACACAATACTACAGTGCTCGAGTTGCCAAGTCGGACGCTTAGATACAGCTTACAACATCCTCCAGATTAGGAAAAAAAAAACGTAAGTGTTTTCCGATCTCACATTTAGTCTCTGAATATAGCTTTTATTTCACATCCCGCCAAGCACTCTCACTGTTTCACAGAAGAGCCTGAAAGGCATTTTATTTGTAAAAAAGGCTGCTATTTCATACTCGCCGTGAGAGTGCCGTCCTCCAACATCCCGTACTCCAGCAGCGGTGAGCGCCGTGGATGGCCATGATCACGACCCTCTAAGTCAAGGACAAACAAATAGCAGTGGAGCACTAGCAGTCTGTTTACTTTTAGCCCGCGACTGCAAATGCTGCCGTAAGTGCTTAAAAAGGATGAAGCTGACAAACCGATCCAATGACGTGCGCGCTGAAGAGCGTGTGAAACCGAGGGATGTACTCCACACAGAGTGTTTTATCTAGTGCCGATTGTTTTGATGTCACTCATTGCGCCGCTGCGGCGCATAAATCCGGAACAATGGTCACACAAAATATTGTTCGAACAGCCACTTATTTCACAACTTTGTCCTACTCTCACAGACTCATCCCTCGTCTCTCTATCATTTGATTTACTGGTTATTAAAATAGGCAGATCATTTTACCTTTGTCAGTGTTACTATTAAATGTTTTGTTGTGTATTTTTGACCTTAAACATTTATTATTTCTGGCTGTGGAAGTTTGTTAGTTTGAATACATGCATAGATCTCCATTCATAGAGCAATAAAAACAATAGTAATACAGTGTACATCCTAAACTTTCAGCATTTCAACCCGTTGGGGATTTGAAATTACAGTTTCTCAGGAGTCATTTTCAGTCTTAAGCCTATGAAAGATTATTCAGACGGGACCTTTCTAGTGAAACTGCAGCGCCAGTTCAAAAAGGGATGCTGTACGCATGTATGCCTAAGCCTGGAGCTCATTTCTCACACATATATATATCTCTTTAAGTATGGTTCTCTCTCTCGCTCAATAAGTTCATGTGGCCGTTTTTGCATCCCTCCACCTCCTCCATCTTCACCCAGTCCTTCATCCATCAGCTTCATCAACTCCTCAGCCAACGCCACCAAGTTCACCAAGTCCACCGGAGGAATTATCTCGCCGCTGCTCGAGGCAGAAGACCATCAATTGCAAATCTCCCTGTAGAGCCCGAGCGCCAAAGACTTCAAGACTAATAAACCGTTATCTTTCTTTATCACATTTTCGTCTTTCCGGATTGAACCGCATTAGTACAAATTCAATCTTTTCTTTGGGAGAACTCCTCCCTAATGGTCAGTCAATGTCTAAGGGATTCCACGCTGGATGAAGTCTGATGAACGTAGCTGACACACAGGAAGCCTCCTCAACCTCCACGGTGGCTTTAGTTATGCTACAGGATCCATTCAAGCCCTGCATCCTCTTCTCCCGGTCCCCGCTGGCCTGCTGTACAGTAGCTGGTGGTTCCACACTGATTGCCCCTTTTTCCTGGATGAGATCAGATGAATGCCCACTAATAGGTTTTCAGTTTTATTCACTGAGCCCCTGGTACAGAATTACAGAATTAGAGGGATTTTCTGGGGGTAATTAATTGAAGTGTCCCTTTAAAGGGGAAGCATCTTTTGTCTTGATTTAGTGAGTGGAGTCATTAGCCGGAACTTCAATGGTGGAGGGAGCTAAGAG
The DNA here is from genome assembly GCF_964276395.1 of Gasterosteus aculeatus. NCBI lineage: Eukaryota > Metazoa > Chordata > Actinopteri > Perciformes > Gasterosteidae > Gasterosteus > Gasterosteus aculeatus. The sequence goes on from NC_135698.1 coordinate 6,607,220, forward strand.
ATTATTGATTGGTGAATCGCACATTCCCAGTTGAGTTACAGAGACAGTTTGAGAATTACTGTATATAAAGGGTTATCACCACTGGAGACACACTGCATGGAACATTATTGTTAATCCTACATGTGGAGATGTGCAATGAGTATACAGTTCATCTTCAGCTGTATCTTCCCATTCAACATCGTAACTTTCCTGCTCTGTATATGTTTGATATTTTTTACACAAAGAGGGAAAATGCAAAATTGGCAGCGCTGCACGCTGCGCTTTTGTGTGACTCGTATTGCGGCCGAGCTATGTGTGTTTTTTTATATTTACATGCAGTGCAGTTTCTTCAGACCCGTCTGGACGGGTGCGAGCGTGTGCATGTGACACAGATGTGGGGAGGCTGAGTTGTACTCTCGCTGCACTCACAGTCCTCGGGAAGCTGTGAGCCAGCGGCGTCCTCTCATCGCTCCAGACCAGTGGCTGCTGCCTCACTCGAAGCTCAGCACTCAATCTGACTAACAGATGTTCCACACACAGACACACACAACATGACTGATTAGGTCTCTCACTAGCACACTCAATCTTTGGAAGCCCTGTCTTGTATACATATAGTCCATAGTAGCAACTAAAAAAAAAGCAATGTATAGGTTGTGCTGCTCTGTCCGTTTTTTTTGATAAATAAAGTTGAATTAGCTAAATAGATTGTGACATCTCTGTCCTTCCAGGATTGTTTCACAGTTGACACCTCTCACTAATATTGCAGCAATGATGATACATCCCATAACTTCAACCTTATTTGAAATCCCAATAATCGAGACCAAATCCACCAAATTCCACCTATTGCAACACACACTATTTTATCTTCTTGATGGATGAAATTGCATCACCTTACCTAATATTACTGTGTTTAATGTCTTTGAGAGGTGTTCATTCTCAAACCATAATATAAATGCTTGCTGTGCTTCGAAACTGTCTTGGATATTTCCATGCTGGATATAAACACAAAGTTTATTTATCGAGCCAAATCCTCCACATTAAACTCTTCAAAAGGAAAACTGAAACGGTGTCTTCTCAGGTTGCCCTTTTGATAGATATAAATGGGTGCTGGGCAATGATTCAAATTTTGAATTGTGATCAACGGTTGTGCTTCATTGGAATACGCGGCAGCAAACCGCAAACTCATTCTGATACCAATCCAGAGCCGTGTGAGATACACACTCACGCAGCACTGACCTGATTATAGCACATCCCACGAATTCATGCAAATTAATTGCATCGTTATCTAGAATATTCAAAAGTAAAAAGTAGTGCGCTTTTATTTTAAAAGTACTAATGTAATACCTTTTTAATATATATAATGTTGGGATATACAACAACTGTAAAAAATCACTTAATTTGTTAAAAACTTTGAATTGTTTATTTATTTATGGAGATGGAGAACTACGTCTTACATGTTCCTCTAAAATTGTGTGCCAGTGTTTAGTTTGTGGATATCTGAGTATTCTCATACTCCTTCATTTAGCCATGCAGGTGTTTCCCTTTAACTTCCCAACTGAATAGTTTGATGAAAAGAATACTAACTGATCATTGGTTTAAATAGTTGCATAGTTTTAACCAGGACCAATGGAAATGTATTGCTTGAAATAATCAAACTAAACTCCTATCTATTTTGTGTAATGTGTCACTGAACAGTTAGTGTCTTTCCAGCATCAAATCTTCTGTGAAAGGTTGTGATCTTTCTTTTAAATATCTCCCCCGGGGTCTAACATTTTAATGAGTTGCCTTGAGCCTTTAGTCCATATTCAAGTCTTAAGACGGATCGCTTCACGATTAAAGCTGACCTAACCTTTAAAACCTTTAAAGCCAAGCATGAAGACAAACAGAGGTGGACACGGTACACCAAATACTTGTATCCTGTCAGCCGAGCGAGTGCAAATATCTTGGCCGGTGTAGATTGGATAAGTTAACTGGAATATATTTGTACAGCTCTTTTCCAGGGTTCAAAGCACTTAAAAAAAAAACATTTCATCAACCAATTCACACACGTTCATACACTGAGGGTCGGGGCTACCGTGCAGCGTGCCCCAGGCCCGTCACGGAACAACATTTACACACCGTGTCCACAGCTACGGCAGGAATGTGGTGTTCCAGAAAGACCCCCGCACCCACACACATTCGATATGACTGCCCACTGTATATACACCTCTTACTATCCACTCACCGCCTAGCAATAAAGATGGCATCCGTCCCCACTGGAGAGCATCTGTCTGACTGTGCATCAATCCAACATTGCTTAAATGGAGCTTCAGCTGGATGAGCGTGAGAACGATTGGACGTGATCTACTGTCTAATTTTGCACACAATAAGACGATAAATTGGGCCTAAGAAAACAAATGCAATATTCTGGCACTTCCCTGACGCCTCGGATCGATGACTTTCTTTCTTCTTTTTTTTTCGACTTTGGCACAACATTGAAAGCATGAACCTTTTGGACACGTCTGGTGGCATCAGAGCCACGGGGTCATTTTTCTTTAACGAAGGTATCACGTGGTGCGGCTGCTCACGTTTTTCCTTAATCAATACACCCCAGGTTGTTATTGAGTTGGCTGATTGCAGCTGCAACTCCGTGCTGTGTGAAAATTGCGGTTGGCGCAAAACACATTCTTTACCAGACTGAACGGTCGTAGTCGAAAGCCATTTCAAACACGTGGTCTGCAAACAAAAAAAATTTTTTTGTAAAAAAGCAGCATTGTTCTGTTAAAAAATGCTACTAAATGAAAAAAGTAAAACATTTGGATAAGCTTAGGCAAGAGAATCACTAGGTTCACACGGGAAAGCCGCCTCCTCAGGGAAGTGCCTGTTTTGAAACTAATTTCAGAAGCAAATGTCAAAACCAAAAAAGTCAGAATTTTTGTTTACTACGCAACTGTGTCTTTGCTCAGTTCTTGTCACATGGCTTTTGCCTCCTCTCCCGTCCTGTCGGCGCTCCTTGGAGTCACGTCCGGAAGTGGTTCAGGCGGTCATTATTCTCCGTGGACTCTGCTGGCCTCCCGGACTGACATTTGGCTCTGCAATGGGACTTGTAGCATTTGTTATGCCGGTGGGAGAGGAGAGGACATGCAGGGAAATATGAGTACAGGAGGTCTAGTGCCTGAGATAAAAAAAAATTAAAAAAACTTAATATGATAAAAAAATGTATGCCTCAAACAAATGAAAGAGACAGATAAATGTATTATCTTATATCCTTCAAAATAATATACGTATATTAAGTAAATAATGTTGCATACAATATTCACTGTTTCCTTTCATTTAAAACAGCCTGATGGCTCTGTTATCTGGGTTTACGTGTCCTTCGCGAGGCAAATTATTTCAAACACTGCAAGTTCTTACCGAAAACATTAAATCCAAGTGCTTAGTTTTGGGCAGTTATTTACCAATAACCTACCAACAGCAAACAACAAAACTTTTTTAATGGACTTTATTAGGTTTGTGTATCAATAACCATCAGAAAAACTTCATGGACTCTGTGAACTGGACGCAGGAATTGAATGAGAGCACAACCTACTTGGTGAATTGTGTTAAACCATAAAGCAGCTGGTCAGCTGTTCCCCTGCTTTCTTCAAGCTTTACAAGATTACAAAGTAATACAAGTAAACATACTGTTAATTTACCATTAATACGTGTCCCATGACCATGGAGAGATTCCAAAAACGATTCAAACAAATCGAAATGAATGTACTGATGATTCAAATATTCAAAAGATCAAGAGGCATGTAGCAAAAAATGAATTATACTGATTGTAGTATGAACTTTGCCTTTACTGAGGGGTAAAACAACTGACAGTGTTAGGAAGTCCATTTAATTTGCCTGTCAAGCACCAAGTTTGGAACTAGTTTTCTGAAACCAAGTAGAAGTTTTGTGAAAATGATTCGTTTGGACTTTAATTTGGATAAATGCATTGAATTGTGAATTCAGTCAATTCAACCTTTTCAAAGCGGATACACATCTGCAGAGTAAATGTCTCATGCACTATCGCCTCCCTGTCTTTGTCCCCCTGTCAAAAAACACTTAATACAATTCAATTACTTATTTCAATTATCAGTGATTTCATTACCAAGCTGTGATTGTCATTGTTCAGATAGAAGAGTTGTTTTTCAGGTTCTTCTGTTCATTAACTTTTGCGTTATTTATTCTCTCATTAGCCAGTCATTTATATTCTCGTGAGCACACGTGTCACTGCTGCACTGTGATGAAAGCATTAACCGTCCCCCTTCAGTCCGCGTTTGTAAACTATGCATAAGCACAAATTGATCCTACAGTGTCAGGATTGTAATGGATACGGGGCCGAGAAGAAAGAACGGGTGGACGGCATCGGCGAGGGAGCTCAAATGCGTTCTCCGTGCAGCGGAGCTGGGGAGACCCGTTCTGCACATTCTCAGCTTCGAAATCCCGGAATTCCATTCTGTCTCAGTCCCGCTGGCTCCTGAATAGGTGTTTCATCAACAATGCATTGTGACGAAAAATGTATTACAGCCTCCCAAGCAAACATGAAGTTATTCTCTTCTATGCAGAATTAAACCAGGTGAAAGTAAAACTGCTGTTTTCTACACCTGGCCGTCGGCATACTTGTGGTTTACTCTGCCACTAACGGGGGGCTGTGCGGTCAATGCACTTTTGATTAGTTTGGATAGTATTTCTCCTTTTTTAATGGCAGGGCAGCTTCAGGAGGGCGACCTTCAGCGAGTATTAACACAAATTCAGCAATTACGGACCCCCTCACCGAGGGTTCGATCCCGGGGGGGGGGGCACCTTGATTTCCTGCGGGTCGTGACGTGCAGTGACTCCGGGCGCCTTTAGCGTTAGCACTGGCCAAATGCTAGTTGGCTACAGCCAGCCACCAAGTATTCCCTTGTTGGTGGCAAGGATGTGTGGTTTTGTTTGTGATTTCTGAAAAATCTATGCAGATATAAGGGAAAATAGAATATAATTTCTATTTTTTTACCTGTGTTTTTTGTACTGCATGTCAAAATATCACCTGTGTTGCCTGCTTTTTATAGTTCAGAGACTTACAGGGGAAATTACATAACAAAAAATGATCTATTTACATAATTTCTGGAGAAAAAGTATCCTTTCATTTCCAATCTTTTTGATCATCTAATGACCCCTTGAAACAGATCCTGTGGCGTCATGGAGAAAAAATACATTTTTTATCCGTTTATTTACATTTTATATTAGCTTATCAGTTGCTTTGCCCAAATCGCTATGCCAAGATGCCGCTGTATGAGCGAGAGATTTTCTGGAATTTTTTTTAGAAATAGCAAACTAGTTTCAGGCTGTTTGATGGCAAACTTTAGGTCTCTATTCGATCAAATATTAGTTATGTAATTCAAGTTGTGGCCACTTGGTTTTGTTTGGAATAAACATCTTTTCATTTGAACTAAACCATCTATTTGGCTTTATTTTTGATGACGGACCTCCAGAGAGGGGCTCGCTTCACGAGGCGGACCGAACACAAATTGCTTACAAACCTCAAAGTAGCTGGAACATTTTGGACGGATAAAATGAGACCGTAAAGAGTCGGAGGGAATCAGTTTTGATTCACCAAATGTCTAATGGTGGCATTTTCTATTTTGGTAGATTTCCACTTTCTGTCCATCTCACCCTGCTGCCTTGTTCTATTTCATAGCAATGTACAGTCTCACCAGTATTTGTATTGGATATGATGATTAATCTTTGATCTCATTCACACCTGGGAATAGAGTGGGTCAGCTCTTCAGTCATTTCAGTCTGATTAATGGAAATCCCATTTTAGCTTTTGGAACATCCAGCGTACACTTTTAATTGAGTTAAAATGAAACGACGATCCGTCACGCTCATGACACGGCTCTCTGACACGTGGACCGCGTGCACGTACAGCAACATACAAACACGCTCACACGCAGCTCACGTTTGTCCCCGTTTAAAAGAAATCTATAAAATCAACTTCGCTCTTTTGCTTCATCTTGTCTCTTCACACTGTGTCGGTTCCCCCACCCCCCCAACCCCCCACTGATTTCCCTCGGTGAGTTCGCTGCAGCCCGTGTGACGAAATCAACCCACAACATGTGTATCTGCGTGTGCGCTTTGGTTTTCCGAGTGAATCGCTGATGTTTTTTACCTCGCGGTGCTTCTCTCTCCTCTCGCTCTCTATCTCTTTGTGTTTATTGAGCGACGCACATGTTCACCGCATTACACAGTCGCTTGACAGCAAGTGTGTTTACAGACTCTCCCCACCGCCTCCATCGTGATTGTATCACTATTCTCCTCATACAGTCCGAGCTGTTGTCATCCGGCGCCGTTTGAGTGATGGTGAGGTAATGGCGCCGCTGCGCTTTCGCATTCTGTCCCACCATCCGATGCAATTCGGAGGGACCGGTCCGTGGGTCCGAGGGGACGGGGAGGCGGGAGTCCTCGCCGAGGGCCCACCGGCCACAACGCCATGTTAGGCTTAAACACAAGCGACATCAGTGTTAGTGATACCCGGCCCCCATTGTCCCTTCACAGCATGCTGGATGTTGCATGCTGATGCCGCGTTGTGTCCTGGAGCGACGTTACATTACACCCGTTTGTGTGCAGAATTATGGTATCTGATGAAGACGGTGAGTTTCGAGAGGGCCACCGCGATATCGTATGAAACATGTAATGCGATTGCGTCGCATTGGAAGGCACCTTTGTGAGCCAGCGGGATGAGAACAGAATTTATTGAGATCTGTTCAGGATAATCAATTCAGTCATCGTTTCTTAGCACTAATTTTCTGGCGGTCGGCGCGGCGGCGTGCAAAACGGTGCGTGTTTGTGCGCAGGCCTCACTGCGTCCGCGCCGACAGTGTGGCTTGGCAAGGTGTGAAGTGGAACAGAGTAAAGGTAATGGAGGAGATGGGACTGTGTAATTATTCTGCAGGGGAAGGATTACTGGTTTACTTAACCATTAGTGGTTCACCTTGAAGTGCAAATGCCAAGAGGATAAAACCCACGCGTCTCTGCCCCTCATTACCTTCAACCGGACGAAACATTTGCCGAACCAAGCCAAGGATTTAATGTAGACTTTGCATATTTTCCAGTAGCCCTTTTGTGTCTTGTTTGAACAGTTTGGCTAATGCGCTGTGGCAAAGCTGCGTCGTGCATTAGGGAGGAGCATGAAAAGAGATGGATGTTTATGAGCCGTGGAGCGCAGCGCCGTTATTTGGTGCTTAGGAGAATGTTTCGTTGTGTGGGTCTAGTAAGAAATCACCAGTTTGTTGTCAGAAAACACATTAAACTGCGGAGGGCTTAATTATTTTACAAAATAATTAGCTGTAATCAAGGTAACAGGCAAAATCATCCACATTGATTAGTTGTATCATTTAATTATGACCAATTCTACTGGGTATCCTTTTTTTTTAGAGTAATAATAAAAATCCCAGCCAACCTTTTTTAGATATCAATTCAAATTTCACACACACACACACACGTTCTACATTTCAGATGTATCCATCTGTGTCGGTAGCCCGCAGTCTCATCAGAATTCAGTCACGTATCTCTCTGAGAGAGCGAGTCAAACTTTAAGCTTATTAAACAAATGGAGGAGGTATTCAGCCAGGGATGTTTCAGCCAGCTTTGTCTGACTGAAAGCTGGTGACAGCAAACCACATGAAGCACAGGACGGAGATCCAGTTTATAGACACTTCTGCCCGCAGTGGAAAAATGAAATACACCATTCAGGAATGACACTAAAGTGTGTGTGTGTGTGTGTGTGTGTGTGTATGTGTGTGTGTGTGTGTGTGTGCGAGCGCGTCCATGCATTTGCATGTGCACACATCTGTATGTGTGGATGGAGTGCGTCCCGCCGAATCCGTGTGGGAGTCTCGTCGCTGACAGGAGGGAGCGATTAAAGGTTGAGGTTGCCTCCTATTTCAGCTCAGCTGCGGCGGGCGAGGTTTCCATTTTTTTGTTCCTGTTGACAAATCGAATGCACCATGAAAACACATCATTTGGATAGGCTAACTTTTTAAGGGGCTATTAGTAGTTTGGGATTGCTCTTTTTCGAACATCTGCGGCTACGATTGCTCTCATTTTAGATCCCCCAAACACAACGCATATCACAATACCCATTTACACGAAATATCAGCCAGTCGTTCTCGGGTTAATGGCTTGCCCAAACTGTGTTAGCATGAACATGTGATCCACTAATGGTTAAAATGCATTTGGCAATGTAAAGCTTTTGAAACAACAAATGTCAAAATGTTCATACCTGTAGAAAGATGTCAACTTGTTTCATTTCATTTTAAAACAAGCAAGTGTTTTGGTAACACCTTTAAAAAACCTTCAGAATCACAAAAAGCATCTCCTGCTGTATCTACTAACATACTGAATTGGCTCCAGCGTTTATCTGCCTCCCGTACACACTGCAGTGTTTGAGGCCAGACCCTCACCCCCCCCGTCTGCCTGTGTGTGCTCCAGGTACCACGGTGATGACCATGACGGCGCTGGACGCGGACGACCCCGGCACGGACAACGCCGCGCTGCGCTACAACATCGTCCGGCAGTCTCCGGACAAGCCGTCCCCCAACATGTTCTACATTGACGCGGAAAGAGGCGACATTGTCACCGTCATCTCCAACAAACTGCTTGACAGGGAGGTGGGTCGACCCGACAAACGTCTGCAAATGGGTGCTTATTCCCACGAGCTTTTCTGTGGTACATCTACTCTTTTTTAAAAACTGTGATCAGAGTGAAGAAAAGTGTGTGTGTGTGTGTATTTACACTATGCGTGTGTTTGTGTGGCACACGCCACCCACACGTGTGAGATTAAGCGCTGACGCATTCCAGCGAGCGGGCGCAGAGGCCAGATGAGAGTCTCTCCATTTCCCCCGTCTAAGCGGAGCGAGACAACGGGATGATTGCTTTTTCAGCAGCGCGGCGAAAGCCAGAACATCGATTGGGTTCGCCGGTGGAAGAGGAATATTAGCTGTTGTCAGACACTTAGCGCATAGTTTAATTGAGGCGGGACACACTCCTCTGGCGGTGTCCAACAAGCACCGGCTGAAAAACCTCCCATCCGGAACTGCTGGTACCACGGCGGCTTACCGCCCTTACGAGCCGCTCCCCGAGCTACTGTAGACCGTTTGATGGAGGTGTAATTGATTAAAAGTACGTGAAATGAGATGTAGTGTAATCAATGCAGTGAGCGCTGCCGGGGACGCTTTTTTTCCCGATGCGATTGACAGATTGAATGTTTCAAGGGATGAATTCTCCTACGCTGTGATAGTGAGCTCTTTGAAAGATGTCATACTCAAAGATTTTTCAGAGAAGGACCTCCAGGGAGAGAAGAAAAAAAACCCACTAAAAGTATTCCTCCATCTCATCTCTGATTCCTTTATTTCAAGTCCTGCCAAAGTCCACACGACAAGAGACTTATTGATTCAAACTGGAGTCAAGTTTTGATTTTTTTCACTCACACAGCTGATTTAAGCGGCCACACTGATTTTTTCCACCGATTTTTTTCAGATGACACTATTTTGAGTTGATTATTTTTGGGATCTGTCTGGAAGGAGCTGATTGCACATTTGTTCCTCTCCGATTTCCATCTGTTTTTTGACACAGCTATATGGAGATTTCTTTTGTTATTACCTCTTTAACCTTTGGGAGGCTGGGTTTCTGGAGTTTGATGAGAACTGCCTGGGAGCAGACTGTACTTGTTCTACATCAATTTTAGATGTTTACTAAAAGTTGTATGAGGCCTGTTTTGGCTCCAGAGGGGGCTGCATGGAGTAGGAAAACTTGCCTAAAGTGATGTCACCTGCGAAAGCGTGGTCTATATACAAGTCTAAAAATCAGAGGTGTCAAACGTGAAATGATATAAATGAAATATCTGTTGTGTTGACTTAGTAAAAATTGTAAAGTCTGAAGATTTCATCTTCTCTTATCACTGCTGTAACAAAGACCTCTCTGACATTAGTGTTTCCTCCTTGTATTTCTTTTGCAATGCCATTTCATTTGTGTTCTACATCACCTGAAACACAGACACAAGTATTTGCAGTTTGGTAGTCCATGAAAGATGTGGCCACCCAAGCAGCTGTATGAGCCCGGAGCTCCGTGTTGTCTTTATGTTCTATCTTCAAGTATCTATCCCCCCCCTCTAACCCGCCATTATTTATTGGTGTGCTGGATTTTTCAAAAATGTCCTCTGGGATTTAAGCAGTAGTCCAGCCGCAGTGCAGCATCTCTTTAAAATAGAAGTGGAGGAAGAAGTAATACTCCTCCAGTCAGCAGAGCCAAATGGAAGTGCAGAAGGCAAAGGTTCTAAACTGTACTCGCCCGGGTCCGGAGGGATTTCAGCACAGCCACTTCAGCACATTCCCATAAATATGGCTCTGTCACATATCCATTCCATCTGTCGTGCAGTGTATATACATATATACATTTTTGTCCAGCATGAGCGTGCAGAATATATTTGACAGAGAGACAAGGAGAGAGTTTTACACACAAAGCAAAGTGGCAGAAAAAAAGTGAGAAATTGCACAGCATCTTCGTCGCTTTGTCCCATAATTTCGGCAGACATTTGGGTGTATTTGGATAGACATCTCACCTGCTTCGGGGGAAGCAGAATCTACCCTGTGGAAATTGTAAAATCAATTTTGTTCCAAGGAAATCTGTTTGATTTCCACTTTGGTGTTTTCTCTTTGGTGTAAAAACTGCTCTTGATATGTACTCCGAGAGTATTTCCGCTCATTTCAATTTGGGCAGGTTTCCCCTCAGTGTCTGATATTATTCTGACACACAACGCTGTCGGATCAATTGGAGGCTGTAATTGTTGACAGCCAATATTGCTTGGAGGATGAGGCCATTTTTGTAAGCCTGACAAGACAAAATTCATGTCTTCCTCTGAAAACATGTAAAAGTCCACTAATCAACGCAGTTAGAAGAAATCCATCGACTTGACAAAAAGCTCCATCTCCACCTGTTATCTTGGAACATGGGAAAGTGAGCTGAGGCTGTGCAGCGTAGATACCACCCGACAACCCACGCCTGAACTACACCACCTGCGATCAGAAGATGCCAGATCAGAGATCGGGGAGCATTGCCACTGCCTCTAAACACGTGTCAACGGCCTGCGACAGTTAACCCTGTTAAACGGCCCTGACAGTGTCTAACTGAGGGGGAACTGGACGCTGCTGCTGCAACAGCGGGCAGGGTTGCAATGTTGTCTGAACCATTGGGGCACACCCACTTGCATTGATGTGGTGGCCTGACTATGTAAACAAAGGAGGAGCTCTGATAACGACACACAGAGGAAAAGGGACTTTGTTCAAATGTAGAGTTGGATAAGAAAAGCCAATATGCTGACATACATCTGTTGGGTATTGTGACAAAGGGTAGAAATCTCTCACCAGCATACGGCAGCTTGACCGTCTGTGAGAGGTCATGTTATCATTGTTGGTGTGTTAATTCAGCCTCTTCCATCATAGAAGCATTCAAAGTAGGCAGTTGGTACATTTCTTCCACTCCCCCTAGAGCGGATTGCATGACTTCAGAGAAATAATCCCCATTACAAAACCCGTCCGCAACTTCAGCACCACAGACAGCGCCGTGGGTTTTAGGCTGGTTGGGGCCATAGACATGAATTTGCACCAAACTCATTCTGGTAAAAGCATCAATTAGTCAGATTCTTCTGTGTCTGTTTCTTAAAACTCAGCCTGTTGAATTATCAATTAAACTGTAGTTTTCATGCCAAATTGTGCTTTTTGGAACAACTTCCCATCCACACAGCCCTGCATCCTTTGCAGAGGCCTGTGAGACTGTGGTCTCTCATTTTGTTTAGGTCTAGTCATGTGACTCAAATACAGCAGCTTTAACCAGCATGGATCTTCCAATGAACGTGTATATAATTCACATTTTGTGATTTATACTGCCATGATGACGTGGTAAATACCAAATTACACGCAAATAGATGTGGAAAGCATGCCTTGATGTCGAGACGAGGATTAGGTGGTTTGAGAGCTTATAGCGCACACTAAAAAGATAATGCATAGAAAGCGGATGTTTTTGGCTTGAACTTCATGCAGAATATATTTAAAGCTACTGCAGTAATAGAGCGATCACATTCCCTAGTCATGAGCACAGCCATCTGCCGACGCCACACACACACACCAATCTTTGTGATCTATTTCAGTCTACGGAGTGTCTGTGTGTGTCTGTGTGCAGACAGACTGTAACCAGAGAGGACACCCTGCTAATGGCAGTGTGACTTTCTGACTCTCTAATGCTCTTTGGCCAATCTGGGAGCTGTCACTGCTAAGGATAGCCAATCGATGGAGTTGGCCCGACCCCTCCATCACCTTTCCATGTTCTACAAAGGTGAATTACATGGAGATACAGTGTGTGTGCTTTTATGTGTGGTTTGTGCAATTGGGATATTTATATCCAAACAGGTGAACTCACATATGTGTTTTCCTGCTCAGTTCAGCTTTGTTATTTCCCCCCTCCATCCATGGAGATACATTGTGAGAGCTTGTTAAAGGCATTGTTTTCCCTGTCAGACAGAAAGCACATTTTAACAACCAATACAGTAACAATAGTGATTTTGTACTTTTTATTCTTTCTTTGACTTTTTACCTGAAGGTGACTTTGAAATTGAACAGCGGCTCTTAACGGTCTTTGTAAGAAGAAAAAATATATATTTTACCCAAAAATCGGAGAGCGTCTGCATGGTGTTTGCACCGTGTGCGTAAACGACAAACGGAACGCGCTCCATTCATGCTGAGGTTGCACGCGTTGTCCGTCAGCATTATATCCGGGACCTGGCTTCCATTCGCCTGCAGTGTAGATGTGTTTACTCAACATCACCTGCTCTGTCCCGCTCAATGGGAGGAAATCCAGATTGACATGTAGATGAACAGATGTACACAATTATCTCTGATCGGCATTATACTACGTCGGGGTGGATGTAAGCAAAGTGACCCGCTGTTTGTTTGCTGTGACCTTGGCAGTGTGCTGCCTGACGATGTTTGGCTGATAAGGAAGCTTATCCTGTCTAATGGCTTATTTGGCTCGGCTGCACGCGCCTGTGCGCCGTTGTGTTTGTGTGAATGACAACTGAAGCTTCGGCAGTTTCCACGTGGTGGAAATCACTTGCTCTGCTCTCATTGTCGTGATTCTTCCCGCCTTTATTGTTTTTTTTTAAAACTTGGCATTGGGACCTGTAGACGCATTGTCTACTCACTGATTTTCTGACATTTATTTTCCCTCTGTGTCTCCTCGTTTCAGCGTCCGTCACTCTCTTTGTTTCTATCAGCCTCGCCTCCCCTTCTCCTCCGTCAACACCTCACTTTGGACATCCAATTACTTGCAGGTCGTAGCACAGTGATTCCATTCAGAGCAGCGCCATTCAGCTCGGGCCTCTCGCAAGCCATTCAAATTACATCCTCGGCTGCCTTCAGAGTCGCCGCCTCTGCAAAATGTTGTTTTCAAACATTTCTGGAGGGGCACCACCTAATCTGATCTCCCCGAGCATAATTGAATGTCAGTCGTCGCATAAAGATGCTTTCCTCTCTTCAATTAGCGTCTTGTTTCCTCGCGTCACGGCGATGAGACAAAGCAGAGAGATATTTACTCCTCCCAGGTAGACGCCCGAGAGACTTATTATATTAGGTCATTTATATGCAAATCAACACAGCGAGGGGAACACATTGATAAGATTTCATTACAGCAGATCTGATGTGCACTTCAGTTTATCAACTCCCTTTCATCCCGCCATTACGATGCGTAGATTGGAAAGGTGCGAGCAGGCGAGCCGCGTGGTGTGGAGATGCCGGTGGGGCCGGAGCGGTCGGGGTTGCGGGATACCCGTTCGTGGGCGGCCTGCGAGGTGGCCGACAAGAAGAACGAAATGATCAGAGAGGGCGAGCGATTGTGCGGCGAGATGCAGCCTCCGGTCGGGCCGGCTAAACGGGGGAGTGGGGACCGGAGATGGCTCGTGGGGGCGAAGAGACTGTAGCGCGACTGATAATCGTTTTAGCGACGGCACAGTGATTTTATTTCATATCAACAAGAAAGTAACCGCGGCACTTTGAATTTGTTGCCCGGCTGGAGGCTTTTTCAACCGTATCTGTGCCTCTGAGTTATGTGGAAGTCATTTTGAGATAGCGGTGCGTACGTACGAGAACTGAGAGCATCAAGACCTACAGTGTATACTGTAAGTGCACTACAGCCCGTGTGTATACACAGACTGAAACCCAAGAGGTGTGAAATATATTCATAGGTCTTTCTACCCTTCAGAAGAAGTTCTATAACCTGTTGCCTCCTGTGCAAAGTGTCTGATGCTGTGAGGTCATTTCATTTGCTGATTAACACAATGATTTTGAGATTGATCTACATTTGGTGGTGCACAATGTGTACGTATTTGCTTGTGTGTGCAGGTGTGCGCTTGTGTGCGTTTGTGTGTCTGTGCTCTCTAGTCTCAATAATGTATATTTTTCTCACTGACTGAATTGAAGTGAGGACTATTATACCACTATATTAACAGAGATTATCTACAAAAAAGGAAGACTTTTATACGCATATACATCACATACATAAGATGTTGTCTGTTTTTGAATGACTTATTATTGAATTGAATTGAAAAGTCTTCAGGTAAAAAATCGTAATATTTCAATATTGCAAGAAATCTTTTGTAAAGTGAAACAGCCATATGTAGAATTTATAGGCAGAGGGACAAGTTATTTCTGCAGGCTGTTATTGGTTTAAAATGAACTGCCATGTAAATCCCAAACCTCAACTCCGAGTCCAGTCACGCACGTTGCTAATCAGAGTTTAAACAATAAGCAGTAAATGGAATAGGAAGTATTGCCCGAGTGTGAACACTTCTGTAGATGGGCAGAATATTCTCCTTTATTTTATTTTTTTCTAATGAACACTATTTCATAGCTGTAGGGGTTCTTAGAGCGTTTATTAAGGCCTGTACATTTTACGCATATTTAGTCTGTTCACACACTCGCCATTCATTATGAAGTTACGGTTCAGTCATGGTAACATGTATGGCTTGGTACATGAATACAGCTTTAGTGTTTAATTTGTACTTTGGAGCGACACAAGATTGGTGTGAATCACTTAAATTGACACATAATTGTTTGCTGCACAGCAAGAACACAAACTAACTGGACAACACTCCCTCAGCAGAAAAGAAGTCCAGAAAAGAAAGTCCAACACTGGAGTACATTACCCAGAGATCCCATTATAAGGAGTGTTTCTGCTCATGTGAAGGCCGGTAGCCGCGGCATCGGGAGCTGTCATCGATACGCTGTAGTTGGTCTGAACCCAAACACCTCGCACGCTCTTGTTCTTCCCTAAAATGAACAAGGTGGACACCTTTCACAGGCATCAATGACATATGTTTCCCCTTTATTTCCCCTTCCATCTAAAGCCTTCCTCCTCCACCTCCTCCTCCTCTGCCTCCTTCCTTCTCTCCATCCCTCCCCTCCTCCCTCCTCTCCCTCTTCGATCATGCCTCTGTCCAGTTGCATTAGTGAGGAAATGAGATTTCCCCTAATTAATTAGATCTCCGAGTGCTAAAGATGAAGATTACATCCCAATGAAGGTTAGAGGTGTCAATCATATTTTTTAGGCTGCGCATTTCTCAAGACAAATTGAGTCCCCTGGGCATTGTGGGTAAAAGTGTGTGTGGTGAATCTCGTTTCTTTATTTTATTTTCTTCGTTGCTGTAAATGAGTCTTGCTGACAGAAGTCAATGAAAGCCGGGGACCAGAGAGAGCAGCGTGGCGGACGTTCGGTTGGATGAGAAGAGTCAGAGAAAAGGGAAATAAAAAGCGGGCGAAGTGGAAACATTTGGTTATTAAGAAACCAAGAGGAATCAGAAATAGAACTAGAAATAGAACAAAACAATTAATGTCGGACGGAGTTGTTAGAGAAACATTATTCCGTGTTTGGTATTAAAAAAAACTATTCAATGTTTCCCCAATTAGGTAGACTTGTAAGAAAGTAAATCGATAATAAAAAAAGAAATGCTTGACTGATTTGTCAACCGATAATTGAAAATGATTCTGTCTTTTAACTCTTTGACACATTTGGGTTCCACGTCTTCACGGATAAACCCAATAAGCTGTAGTTAAAACAGGCAGTCTTTATTCTCTCCTAAGATAAACATTAGGCCACTGCACTACAAATTCACTCGGCAAAAAGTCGCTTTCTGCTCTATTATTGGCTTCCATATTTTGGACTTTTACACTGGATTAATTTTTCCGTTGGTTGTTAAAAGAAAGTACCAATGTTTACTCGTGAGCAATCGAAATCACATCAGTCATCTGCTTTGTGGTTTGCTGCAGCTCCGTGACTTTTCTGCTTTGTGTCCCTGAGTGCTGTAATGACTATTCAAACATCCATTAAGTATTTCCGCGTGGCGCGCGGGTGGAGGAGCGTTCTATTTCATAGTGTGAAACTTAAGAAGCTGGCAGATGATGGAAAAGTTTGTTTGTCGAGAAAATTACCTCTCATCAAAATAAACTGTGCTGGAGAATAAACTAAAGCAACGGTGCCTCCTAAAAGGGAGAATCAGACTTTCCATCACAAATGTTCTGTTAACATTTTGGAATAATGTCTTCTTTGACAAATGTGATGGGGATTCTAATATATAGATCATGCTCTATAGGAGCCTTTGTTCCTTTCATTTGAACAATTTATTCAAAATACACATCGTAGTACTATTGATTTTGTGTAATACGAAGTCGCTGGATCTCCGTAAGCTCCCACACCCCTTAATTTATTTTATTTCCTGTTTTTTTTAATTTAAATTCCCAATCTTCTCGTTTTGCTAATGTTGGCAAACAAGGCCGTTTCGTTTCATTTGTGACTAAATGTTTCTCACACGTAGCCCTTCTTTTTGCTCCAACTTGTTTCGGTTATTTACCAAGACTAGAGAGTGTGTTATGAGTCATATTAATATACAATAAACAGATTATGCTCATTAAGAAAGGAAATGATCAACCATTAAAAGTAAAGAATTACATAATAATATTTGGCAATAATAATCCTTAGTTTGTATCCATAAGGGTGTTAGTGTCTTCACTGCTACTTTTGAACGAGTTTAAACTTGTTCTCATAAGAACGGAGCATTAAATATCAGCTAATTCTAATACAGAATAAAGAAAAAAACAATACACAAGACCTTTTTAAAATTCAGGAGTAATCTACGAGAAGCAGAGTTTTGACTTCCCCCGTGTCCTGAGGAGCTATGGAAAGGGCAGCGCGGAGAAGGAGGGAGGAAAGGACAGGAGGGGTGAGACCTGCGAATAGGACATGAAGCAGAGTGACAAGCAGACTTGAGGCGTGCAGGTGGAGTGCGGGATAATTAGGCGAGGACAACTGCTCGCCGCTCGCGGGGAAACGTCCGTGCTAAGTGGCAGTGAGGGCTTGAGGAATGTCAGGGAGGTCCTGCTGATGGTCATTAGACTTTGAGAATGCTTCAACTCTCTCTTACCTAACTCTTGGTCGCCCTTCCCCCCACTTTAGCCCCCCCCCGTGCTGTCTCATTCGTCCCGCCCTCGCTCGCTCTCTTTCATCCCCTATTTTTTTTCCTCCATCCTCATTGACCTGACGATAAAGAGTATTTGTCAACAGTGAACCCGCCACAATAGCCCTTCAGGGGAAAATTAATTTCACCCCCACCCCCGTCTACATGAGAAAGTGCATTGATTGGAAAAGTTTGTTGTTTTGTGCTCAGTATTTCTTTTCTTTTTTTTTCTGTGCCACTCTCTACTCGCTGATGAAATTCAGACCGGTTCATTGTCTCTGCTTCAGCAGACACAAAGCAGCAGCCGGGCCGATCTCTCTTTAGGTGCCGCTTGGATTTGTGTTTGAAGTGGCGTTTTGCCGTATAAGTGATGTTCAGGAGAGGAAGTTGGAATTGACCACGGACTGTAATTCTCTGCGTGGAGCCCAGCTGTGGGATTCTGTAAATTGACTTCTGTTTTGTTGAATGCAGTAGTGAAATAGTGGGTTAAACCTTCTGTCCCGTCACTTTCCATTTAATCTTGTTTAATGTGTTGCCAGTCAATGCTACAGTCTCAGAGTTTGTTTTTAATTCCCTCAAACTAGAGTTTGGACGCCCCGCATCTCTCCATCTCTCTCTCTCTCTCTCTCTCTCTCGCGCTCACAATTCTCCCCGGACAATAATACAAAGAAATTATTGGTTTGTTCTAACTTAGATGTCTGCTTGCAATGTTTTCAGCGGAATCCCACAGGAAACCTCTGAAATAACTCTACAAAATCACTGTGCCAAATAAATAAATAGGAAAAGATCAATACTGCCTGTCAGCTGCATTGACGTAGATTTTATTTTGGGCATCTCTGTATTCCGGGAGGATGCCTGAACTGATCCAGATATAATATATTTGGTTTTTCGCTACAGCGAGGTTCAATACTTTAGAGTAATGAAAGTATGTAGCTTTTGTTTTATCTATAAATATATAGTATATTTGTGGAGTTCGTAGCTTTTGAGGTGCTGGTAGGCAGACTGTGTGGCGTGTGGACTCAGCCGGGCTAAGCTAAGCTAACTAGCTGTTTGCTCAAGCTACAAACTGTCGGTACAGATAAGAGAGTAATTCAATCTTCCCCAACTAACTCCAGACAAAGAAGCTAATAAGCATATTTACCCAAAACGCTTTCTTTAACAACTCGTGATTGCTCATCTCGCATGTTGACAGCTAAACCTCTTTCACGGCTGCACGGTTTAAACATGGTTCATTCATTTTTAAGCAATGTTTCCATTGAGCTCCAAATACTTTGAACATAATGGCTTTAGTTCAAAGGGCAAGTGAGGCTCCGTGGTCTCTGGAAGCCGGAGATACACTACAAGGCTTCACCAAGCGGCATAGTGAGACCACGGATACCTTATCTCAAGTTTGTTGGGTGAAATAAAGTCAATATTTTAGATTTTCCTGAATGCATTTCTGAGGACGGAGGCTTGTGTCTAGCTGTCATGCAGAGTCTCTGGAAGTGACCTGCTTGGATGAATGTTTTACTTATAAGTCGATAACAGCAGCACCCCGACAGAAAGATAGAGAACGCACGTCACTCACAAACTCACTATGTACCAAAACAAACACACATAAACATATCGGTTCATTATTTAAACTGAGACAGTCGAAGAATGTATGATTGAGTAATCGATGATCCTAATAAGATAAAAGTTCAGGAAAAAGTAGTTTGAAATAAGGGAAAAAAGCTCTTGCTATCCCGATAGCGTAGTATATTTTATCTAATGAAGCAGACACATCAGTTAACTTGGTGACCCACCGCCTGTTTGGTCCCTAAAGGGACATTACATTAACTCCGGCTCTCAAAAATTCTATTTTGCCATCATTAGAGAACCTTGTGATGTGGCACTCATCAGCATTCATGGATTCTCTTCTCAAAGCCCCACAATTAAATAGAGGATATAAAAGAACAAAACTATTGAAACCGTCTTTACTGTTTATTGAGTACCAAACAGCATCATGCATTGAACTGACATGACTAACCATGACTTAAATAATAAAATTAAAATAAACATCAAAAATAAGGACTAGGGATCATAGGGTTCAAACCCCTTTCTCCCTAAATTCAGGAAGAAATAATAATGTATTAATCACTTAGTTGAAGTGACCAGCAGAATGGCGTGGTCTCTACTTCATGATGCCGACACTCTCTATGACAAACATGATGTATTATACCTACTAGCTGTGATAACTCCTTATTTGACAACACTTTCATCCTTTAGAGGGACGTGAAGAGTTCCATCCAACCAAAATGACTAGGAATTGGTGATAATATATTAACTATGACATGACTTGCAGATAGAAGACCCTCAATAAAGAGGCAGTGAGTGTAGTTTCTCTACCCTTTTAATAATTTATTATGACAACACCATTGCTTGAAACATTCTACTTCTTGACGTATGGAGGAGAGATTGTGTGACAAAAGCTCCCTAATTGCCAATGCTGTTAAAAGATACATATGAAAGTAGGAAGCACAGACATCACTGCACTTCTCTTCAAAGTGTCTGTGACAGTAAACCCACATGGCGTTTTTTTCCTTTTCTCCTTTCCCTTCCTGTCTGTTTTACTGAAGTGGGAGGAGAGGCTTGAAGGCAGCGTGTCTTCAACGATCAAACAGTGCAGTTTAATTTTGGTGTCAAGGATTATGGAGATTTGAACAGATCCAATTCAAAAGCTTACATACTCTTTGTGGATGATGCGTTGGCCAATTTGACTTTGATATAAATCCCTCAAAGAGAAAGAAAGAGAAAACTTACAACGTTTTTCATCCGAACTATATAATACACATGTAGCTGCCGTGTGAGTAATTATCAACCAATACTGAGCTCTCAGTGCAGAATAAGTGAGCTGCAAATCTGTGCAGGAACTCGACTCTCGTCTGAGGTACGAAGCAGGTTGATGCTGAAGCCTAAATAATCATCATCTTTAAATACAACAGGCAAAAGTTCTACTACTACTACTTCTTTGCAACATTGTCAAATGTTGTTGAATAAACAAGTAGTAAACTGTACTTGAAATGACCCAACTGCCCATCAGGAACGTTCGACGTTCATGCAGCTGGGCACATCTGCAGGAGCAATTTGGGGTTAAGAATTTGGAATTGATTCCCTTGCCCAAGGGCACATCGACATGGTCTCCTCCAGTAGAAGGACGACCCTGCTCTGCCACTGAGCCACAGTTGCACCACAGAGAATCGGGATATCAGCCGTCTGAAGGGCGATGGCGAAATCAGAAAAAAAATAAGGGATATTTGTTTTGGTAAAACCCATTACAAAGTTACTAATTACAACAAGTACAATTAACTGGAGTCATTCAACACAAGATTGCCATTGATCTTTATACAAGTGAAACAATGCCAAACAATTTGGCTACTGTCTTAGAAACTCAATGGGTAAATTAAGCCTGCGGCAGGATGTGATCTTGGCTGCAACAGCTCTAATTACAAAACAGACAAGCTCCATTGTGCGCATTGAACCTGAACTCATTACAAAGTTCTTACTTCTCACTTCCCCTGCACTGTAGGAGGGGTCATTATTTATCATTTAGATGAAGATGTCATCGACTTTGGCGCTCGCGAGAGCGACTTTTGCTCAAGGCTGTTTGAGTTGGTCCTTCTGTGACTACCGCATTTCAATGGAAGGAAGAGAAATAGTTAGTTCCTCCTTCAGGGCGATTACGGCTCTTCCCAGTGTCTCACTCTGATCCCTCTGCGGCCTCTGGACCACGCTGTAAAGCCCCCCCCCTGCACCTCCTGGGACGAAACGGCCCCCAGACCTCTGGTCCATCCGTCAGTGTGCAGAGCGAAAGGAGGAGAGAAGTTAGGGGAGTGGTTCCCCACAGAAAAACACCAAGCTGCTCCGACCACTGCACCGGATCTCCTTGACCACCGGCCGCTGGTCAGATCTGCAAAATGAGGGATGATGAACCGCCGAAAATAGGCCTCACGCCAAACTAATATTTTAAGTGCAATTAGTAAAAAACAAAAAGAAGTTACGACCCACTTGTTCTTCAAATATCACAGGGGTGTCTCGACAGAAAAAGGTTTGGGAACCTCTGCCCTTGATTATAGTCGCACGACTCCACTTACAGGGTTAAAATCCCGAGGCTGGAGCTAATTTAGAGCAGCGCGATTCTGAATATTGATGAGCAAGATCGCCAGTGGTTGGGGAGAATCAATCCGGTTGAAGAATGGCAGCGCCGGAGCTGCTGTGGCCAAGTTGTTGCGCTGCTTCTTAGTAGGCAGACGTGAGGAGCCTTCCTAAATGCGTATCTGCCCGCATCTGTATTCCCTGCCTGGCACCCAGCAGATGCTGATGGACTCGCCAAAGTCAGGCAGATTTACATATTTAATCCAAACAGGTGCGTGTTAAAATAAAGCATGGCGTGTCAACAACTCCTTGAAGAAAACGTTGTGCTTAAAGGGACTAAATTATCAAAGGAATGGACGGCAAACTGGGGCTCTGTATGTCAAATTACACCTTTAAGTGTGTGTCCATCATTATTAGAAGCCTGAAACTACTAAGCACTGTAACATTGATTATGTGTGTAACTCTATTTTGCTAATAGGGTGTTAAATACTCATGGCCAAATTCTAGGCATGACCAAAATCATGTATGTCCTTTTAGCATTCGCCGTTGTTTGTGTCCTTTTGCCAAGCAGGATGTGTCCAAATTTCAAATATTTGAAAATAAAGTAGGTGTTTCATGAAATTCTCCTAGTCCCAAACAGCTGGGACAGAGAAGTCTCAGTGCAAACAGTTGATCTTCATTTTTATACCTACTCCCAAGATTTGAAACCACTAATCGGCTCATCGTTTACTGGTTTTATAACCACAATGACTGCTTGGTAAGAGTTTAGTGGCCTTCCATTTGGAATTAAACATCTTAGTACAGATAATTATTCCAGTCTAATTATTTCTCTTACTTCAAGCAAATGCTAATGAGTTGGATTTCCATTTTTTTTCCTCTTATTTTCTTGTTTATTTCTTTTTTTGTATGTATTAGTTTATTCACTGCAACCAAAAGAAACGTATCCTCTCACATGGAATTAAAAAGAAAATCTATTAGACACCTTTAATTTGAATGAGGATAAAGTCATCGTAGGGGAGACCTATGCAGTGCTCTGGGCATTATTTACCTTCATGACCTGTTTCTTTATTCTGTAGGGTGCATACACTGTCAACTTACATCTGCAAGTCAAACTCGGGGCTTTCTAGGTGTCACGTTTAAACCTTATAATTCACTGATTGGCAAACGACAATGTTAACTCATTGTAGACTGTGGAAATGACCTGGAGGAACTAAACCAAAATAATCCACATTGATCACCTAGCTGAAGGAATGACAATGTATATCAGTGTGTCATTCATTAGGATAAGTTTTTCCTATGCTTTCGCTGACTTGCACCATGAATTTGCATGTGTTTACCTGAGTAAATAGAGCAGAATTAGATGCCTTCATTAGTATGCATGAGCCTCATTAAATATGCACTCATCAACTATACTTTTTATTTGTGTTCCCTTTCCAGTTGTGCAAATCAATGGTAATCAACTCTGGTGACATTTCCCAGCAATTATAAGCAAGCTGTCCCCGTTGCAGCAGGAGCCGGGGACGAATCACTCCATTTCCTCCCCCAAGTGCCACAGTGACAACGTATCAGTCCACTGAGAGATGAGGACATTTCATATGAGCGAAACCGAGAAAATAATGTTTTTACTGTGGAGAGGATCATTACCGCCAAAGAATTTGTTAGGAAAGAGTGGGCATGTCACTGCTAACTTTGTGTGAAATGCCATCAAAAAGAACCATGATATTGTGTTATTTTTACTAAACTAGAAGAATTTAAGTTAAGTAGATGGAATTTATTTAAGCATTGCAACGCAATCATGGGAAAGAACTGCAGGAAATACATTATTCCAAACAGGTTTACAGGTCAATCCAGTAACTAAATTAACTATTATTTTGTGTATAAATGTTATTTTTTGTATTTTGTGTGTTTTATATTTTGAATTGTGTGTATAGAACTTTGTGTTAATGTTTAGTATCAATTTCTAGAAAGGACTGAATAATGTCCTGACTGAACTAATTAATTAAAAGTTAAAATCAGGACATTGTTATCTCGTGAAGAGGAGGAGAGGAAGGAGAAGAGAATATAAGGAGGTATTTAGGAAACTGTCACCAATTAAACAAAAATCAGAAATGTCTCTTAAAGTCGTGCACTCACTACATGAATCAAATGCTATAAATGTCCGTGTGTGTACTCATTTCATGTATTTAATATATATATATATATATATATATATATATATATATATATATATATATATATATATATATATATATGTGTATATTTAAACTGCCCTACATAGATTTTCTGTGTGTAATACACTCTTCTCTCTGCCATTCCCCTTTTCTTTTCCCGAATTGAAAACAACCTCCTTGGAGAAACAGAATCAAGCTCTCAGCTTGTGGTCCTTCCACCTTTTCTCCCTGATGGAAGAGTGCTTCAGTAGTGAGGAGAAGACAAAAAGCAAACAGCAAGCTCTCTAGATTAAAAGCTTCTGCCTTTTGTGATGGAAGTACAATATAATTGGCTCCAATGTTGTGCGCAACATTTGCATGATGGTGTGGAAACGCATTTATAGGCATAATATGTCTTTTACAAATGTGAATAACATTGTGAAAATCACATACATCCTGATTAAGTTTCAGGAGGTTTATTGTTGATAACTACAGTTGGTGATGCACTGAGTAATAGAAAATAATACAAAAAGCCAATCACATCGTAACCACACATTACATACTGTATCTTCACAAATGGCTGCTTTGTTTAGATGATTAGTTCAATTAAAATGAAGATTCTATATTGTTTTGTAACTATTAGGATATTCATCAGACACCTTAACTGTCAACATGTCACCCATTAATTCCAGTTAAGCTGCATGTGTTTTTTGGTTGTTACCCACTTTTACATGCCAGTCATGTAAAAGTGCCAGAGACATGTCAGTCAATTGCACAAAAAGTCAATGGAAAGATATTCCCATTAAAGCGGATGGAGGAATGGGGCGGCGCGGTGGGGGTTTAGCCAGAGAATCCTGCCTTCGATTCCACCCAGCGGCCTTTCTGTGTGCAGTCTGCATGTTCTCTCGCCGTGTCTGCGTGGGTTCTATCCGGTTACTCCGGCTCCCTCACACAGTCCAGAGACACGCTCTGGGGGTCGGGTTAATTGGTCTCTTTAAATTGCCCGTAGGTGTGTGAGTGTCATTGTTTTGTTTTTTTTTAATCCGTGGAAGCCCCTTCATTTGACTGGCAACAAATCCACAGTGTACCGCGAACCTTGCACGAAGGATAAACGGCTGTGAAGAGGACTGATGTTTACAACCTTTCATAGGAAGCTAGAACACAGATAACACATCCAACTCCAAAAGTTCTTCTTTGATGAGAATGTAGATTGCTGCGGTCCTGAGTAGCACGGAGAACTGCACCGGCTTGTGTACGTAAGCATTTTAACTTCAGAAGCATGCAGTAGGTTCTCCAGATTAGTCACAGTAGTAAATTGGCAAAGGAAATGTGTCTCCCTTTAAATACAATTTGAAGTTCGCTTTCAGTAGCTATCAATCCGCTAATATGAACCTGTCAAACACATCATGACTGCATTCGCTCACGCTGTAAGCTCATAGTTTCAGCATTTCATCAGTCTCATCAGTCGAGTCTTGCTTCAATCCTTCTGCCTCCTCGAGATGGCAGAGTTAGGGCCTCGCATGTGTGTCTAACTTTGAGAACATTGTTCATATGGAGGTGGATGTTGGTCACATTCAGCGAGGTGTTTACTGTACGCTTATTGCGTCAGCTTTGCTCCTCTGTGGGAATCTGGATCCACAGTAGGACTGTTATAAAAAAGAAGAGATATGTGGAATGGTCGGATTTGCGGATCTCGTGTCGAGATTTGAATTGTCCAGTGGATTTATGGATTAATTTAGATGATGTTCACAACAATTAGTGGCTATGATATTTTATGGTTTGGCTGTCAATGAGGAATGCTTCAAGTAAGAGAAAAATGTAGATAAAAAAGAAGCAGGAGGTATTTATTGTATGATCACAGTGTTCCTTTAAAATAAAGCATCTCTCCGCAGCGTAATTCCACTCCAAGTTGGTGAATAAGGAAAAACATTTTAGCAAACATCTGTTGTCATTCCCTGTTGTGCAGGGAATAGCAATTCCACATCAGTAGCTGCTACTTGATGTGGAATTGATGTGCGTTAGTACTTTTGTTTCTTCATGTTCCTGGTCCTCAGTCCCATATGGCTCTGTGGGAACACAGGAACACTCCACTGGCTTTGTGTGTGAAATGTTTCTGGACTCGGATGGAGGAAAAGGCAACCCGCTGAGATAAACTCTGTTTGTGTGTGTGTGTGTGTGTGTGTGTGTGTGTGTGTCTTTCTCTGTGTTATTTCTTGACATGTATTTTAACAGGCTCACTTAAAACATGTCCATAGAGTAAGTTCTGCATGCAAACCTCAGCACAGCTCTTCCTGCTGTTGTTACTGTACTTGTTGAAAGTGGATTCAATTGATTTCAGATATGTGATCCGCAGAAGGAAAAAAAAAGAATGTGCTTTTTTTTTAAGCAATAAGGTACGAGAGGCTGTACTTTATCGTCCAATAATGTAACAGTTGCTTTTTACTTGTTACTTTTTGTTGTTGTTAGTTTGCTGAATCTGTTTGGTTAAAACAGAATGAATGAAGAGAATGACGGCTGTCATGACAGAGAAGTTCATTGATCGAAGTAGAAGCAACATTCGTTGGTTAACTTTCCTTACTGGGTTGCAATGCAGTCCAGGGGAACCAATCAGGCGAGTCCTGTTATTGATTAATTCATCCTAGTTGGTGACTGACGAGGAGCTGATGGAACCGGTGCCCCAGCGGGACGCCCCAACCACCTCTGGTCCCCTGCGAACGCCACCCTGGTTTGATCTGTACTAATCTAATTAACACCTTAACAGGAACACCTGGGCTCTGCACTGAAGGATCTGAGACTGCCAGCGCACACACACACACACACACACACACATACACACACTCCCGCTTCCCAGATGGGCCTTTGATAGCTCTGATGCTGGCAGGCGCAGGATGGTGATCGCTCTTAACTTTAAACAGTCTCACACACAGACACGCACAAACACATTAGGCGTCACACACATGGAAGCGATGTATGTTTTGCTCCTGGTGTGGGGGCAAGTAGGTATAAGGGGGCTATTTCAGTCCCCAATATATATCTAAGTGCTCGCTAAAAGACGCAATTAGACGGTGGTCTGATTAGATTAGCCCCAGCTCGCGCTTTCTGCTCCAACTCGCCGCAGCCTTAAACCCAACCTTGACCCCAATTAGCCCCCACACATCAGAGGGAGCTGCGGGACACCGGCGCTGCAGCTCCTTAATTGGCCTGATGAGGCGGGATGAATACGGTCAGCGCTGCCCCATCCGAGTCAGTGTGCACATTCTAAATGTAAAGGAAAAAAAGGAGACGAAGCAGCAGAGAGGTGGTGAGGCAGGGAAAACAGAGGACGGCGCCACGGCGCTTATTTATAGTCACTAAAAAACCAAACAGATCAACACGGTGGCGTGTCATCCGTCCCTGGATGCGCAGGGGGCACAAATGCATTCTGCATTTAGTGCAGCTTGTATTGAAGGAATATGTTTGACATTTGGGGAAATTGCTTTTTTTCGCTAGTTTGCAGGGAGTAGATGGGAAGATTGATGCCACTCTCCAGTCTGTGCAGTAAATATGTTAACGGAACCAGCAACATGGTTCAGTATAAAGATTGTATACTCATACAAAAAAAAAATCTTGAATCTGTGTATATTTTATTGGCAGAAATACCAAACTATTCCTATAAATACTAATACTCAGTAAATCCAGACTCCATATGCCCATTCTCAACATGGAATGACGAGTACGTATTCCTTTAAAGATAAATATTCATGGTTTCATTGATGCTTTAACCGAATTCAACCAGATCTCCAACACAGTATCACAGTATTACTGCAGCAAAAATTAAAACTGTCTTATGCCATAAAAATTCTTGGGCAATTTCCAGGGGTCAAACTCGGGTTAGATACCCCTTTAATAGTAACAAATCCAATGAACCTGTATGCAAAGGTTTTAAGTGGATTCTTAGTAACGTCTTGAATGTCTCCTTTTTACAAGCAACTGCCTGCAGTAGACACAGAGTGAGATCATGATGGCAAAATGGGAAATCATCCAATTTATTTCAATCCACAATTTTTTGGTCAATATGGGAAAAAACATTGCTGTATGCCATATGTTTCTGGATGATTCCTCCTACTCTGTTTAATCCCTGAAACTATCCATCTAGCTCTTCTCCACACCAGCTTTGTCCTTGTCAGGGTGTTGAGGGACTTAAAGCCGCCCCAGCAAACATTTGGCCTCAGGCAGGAAAATACTCCCGACAGGTTGCCAGTCTATTGCATTCTGTTTACTGTTTGTCGCAGGATACTAATGAGATGAAATTGTATCCCTGAGCTGAGACATATACGCTGTATGTGGGATTAACACGTCAGGGTTTCCAGGGGTAGCAATTTTTTTAGGAATTGTTTGGAGGAGATGGAGAATTTTAGCAGGAAGCTACACCATCTCAGTAAACATCCCCGTATCTCAGAGCCAACGCGGACCCTTTGCAGTAGGTCTGGATGTTGGCTGAGCGTACTTCATGGTGGTGTTAGATTCAAACTAACTAAAAAGGAAATTCGATGGCATCCGTCTTCTGAATGAAATAATAACCAACTCGGACCTGGAAAAAGCTTGTGTTCAAAGAGTGCAAACAGAAAGGGATGATGAAATCAGATGACAGAGGATTATGGAACTGCACAGCACACTTAACATCTATTTTTGAGAATCCGCTGTGGTGGAAAATTAGGACTTGAGTGCAAGTTGGTGCTCTCCGTTTCGTAGAGTTTCTCTGCAGTAAATGATTCGAACTATTCATTTAGTTCCCTATGGAGAAGAGCTGGCATGGTCGACACGTGCACTTTGCCTTTCCACTGTGTTGTACAAGTAAGGTAGATTGAAAGTAATCCTGGTGGCTAATTAAAGGCATTTGTTGTCAATGTTGTGTGATTATGTGTCTTGTGGCTGCTCCGATCTAGTTGAGCTGCAGTATAAACCACTGGAGGAAAACACTATAAACTATGCTCTGCTTTAAGTCTCATCAACGATGCAATTAGATTTAAAATATTTCATAAAGTATATGCCTGAAGAGGACCTGAAAAGAGCTCCACTAATCAGCCAAACACTTTTTTAAAATCATTTTCAGCACAACAAAAATCCTGAAAAATAAAAATAAAAAACACTGAAGAAATCCCCACCTTACACTTTACTTATACTATACTATCTCATACTCTACTTTACTCATACTACTCTATTCTACCTCATAATCTACAGCATTTGCAGTGTTTATCAGAAAAAGAATAACTAGTTTTCATTTAGAACCATGTTTTCCTAAAAACACTGCCAGATGGGAAACTATGGATTGAAGCGTCGCACCGGAATTAAAACCAGGATTACTTTCTGATGGTTCCACAAATTTGTTTTCAACGGCCCATATATTAAAAGAGCAGTTCACCAATTTCTCACTTTAATTCTCATTACACGGCAACGTATAGTGCACGAATAAGAACCATCTCCATGCATCCTGAGTGAAGAGAATTGAAGCAGAGTGATGCAAAATGACCCCAAGATGTCCTTTTCCAACTCCAGGCTGGAAAGTGGAGCCAGTTTTGCGTTTTCAAGCCTCTCACCCGTGTTGCTCAAGGAGCTTCACTGCTTTGAGTGCAGCTCATGCTTTAAAATGATTGTGCTGAAATATAACGTGTTGCTTTGGTATTGTTGCTGTGCAGAGATTACTGCCAAAGTCGTATGATCTCTGTTATAAACATCAAACAGTGTGACTGGCGAAAAGCCACAAAGCCGCCTGTTTGTGTCACTGCACTGATTACTGGACAGTGACTGGACGGGATAAATCCCACTGAACAGCTACAGGAGAATAGGCACTGGAGGATTTGTAGCTTTTGGTAGTTTAACAGCAATGCTCAACACAATTTGAATGGAATTTAAGATGATTAACTTGTCTGTTCTCTTTCTGGATGAATATTACAAATTGCACTTCTGTCAAATCCTTGAAATTATGCTTAATGCATTTTGGATCTTGGCGATTTACATATTTAATCTTCGGAACAGTAGCTTTTTATGTACAAAATATATTACTGCTGTGTCCATTAATCACAGAAGATGAATGTGGGGCGTGTAAAGGACTCCTCCTGCTTTGCCTTCATTTATTTACTCGTTAAGTTTTAGGCTTGCGCTAAATTTAAACAGTGCCTTTCTACAGCTTGTGCAATGCTGTCTGATAATACGACACCAAAACGTACCAGTATTGAGCCCTTTCAATAACAGGTCAATACCATCTGTCACCACTGGTACTTGAAATCCTTGGATCCCTTTAAAAGATATGCATGGTCGTTTTTTTTAATATCAGGGACATTTGGGAGTTTCACAGTAGACGACCCCTTTTCATCCTTGAAAATGATTAATCTGTCATTCATTTTCAATTTTCAATTTTTCTTTAGTTCAGTTGGAAGGAAGGTGCCAAGTCAATGCTCAGTGTTGTGGGATCTCTGCAACAAAACATTCTTTCTATATCAGATGAACCGGAGGACTTCAGATTCAATCAAACGAAGCACTGGTATGAAAGTGTTCCTCTCCCACTGCCTCCCCCCATGTGTCTCTTGCTCTCCCCTCCGGGTGAACGCTAAGCACGCCTAAGAGGCCGATGAAGGAAACAGATAACTGTGTAGGTTGCAGTGGCCCAGATAAGGATCTCACGTGGCCGCTGTCCTACGTTAATTAACCGCTCTCACAGTGATTAATCATAAGGCTGTAGAGGTGGAGGGCAGCAGGCTGTCAGCAACCTTTTGAGGCGGAGTGGAGCTAAAACTAAATGAAAGCTGGAGCTGGAAGGTGGAAAGCTGGAAAACGAGCATTTGGAACCACACAACATACTGTGGACTGGAGTTCCTCAGTTACTAGAGTTCATGTAAAAACATATATTCACACACACACACGCCCCACATCTACTGGACTGGAGCCACGAAGCCCCCCTACTGGTATGACAATGTTGTGATAGCAGCTTGAGGTGTGCTTCTGTTAACTGGTTCCACTGCACGTCCAGCAACGTGTTCTGCTGCAAGTTCTGGGCATCTTGCAAAAGGTTTATTTCACACCCGAGAGGTAGAATGAAAACAATGAGTAGTTATATGAGGGTTACTAATGTGGGTCGGTTGGTTTTCAGCCTGCTGGATATCTCAGTAATGACTGTATGGATTTTCAACAGACTTCAGAGGAGGAATCCTAGATTCAAGATCAACAAGATTGCCATGAAATTTAGTACATAATTCACAAAAAATACAATCTCAGATATTCATGAATGGATGGTCAAACTCACATCTTGAAAAGTAGCTTCTCCACATGAAGAAGAAAAAGGGAAGCGGCAGAATTAAGATGATGATGGCATAAAGGTGAGAGGAATAAGGTTGCTCTTGCAGAATTACTGTCAGTAATGGATTATTATATAACTCGGTCTTCATTTTTTGAAAAGGGGCCCCGAACAATAGCCAGTAGTTTGGTGCTGAGAGTGAGCACGAGTGAAAAGCCAGAGGAGAGAACCCAAATCTCTATGGCAACTTTATAATATCACACCTATTCAGAGACTGCGGATCAGCCCTCAACCAAAGGGATCTGTGGAATCCTTTCAGAGCCCGATGCGAAGGTATGAAATGTCCTCCTCGGATCAGATGTCTCATGAACAAGGCATGCCACATCATATGCTGCATTCGACCCAATTAGCTCTTTGTACAGCGCACGCGTCACCTTTCACAATCTCCATCGCTCAATGAAATCACTTGTGGCTTTCCATTTTTTTTTTCTTTTTCTCATGTTTACTTTTGTTTTCCGTGAAACTTATCCAGTGCATCGGAAAGAAAGCAAAGCTACTCGTCAAATGGACACGGTGCTTCATCTCAGGGTGACATCCACCTACGCTTCCTCTGAAGGTCCCCGTCGTCTTTAATGAAGCAAGTTGCTTTGAGTAGACAAAGGTTATGCTAAATAAAGAAGCACGGTGCATGTAGGTATTTTTACTGTGATTACGTTGGCGTGCTGGTATTAGTGTTTAGCTCAAAGCGCTGATGTTTCTAGTATAAGTACACTTTTCACAGAGGCTTAAAGTAAATCTTCCAAACACGCAACACAGATAAAAGTATTTAACTGTTCAATAACTTATGACTTGCTTGAAACTATTCATTTGAATACAACTTTTTTATAAAACAACCAAACATCATGATGATATTGGGTGATACCTGCAGATGTACTTATTTGGTCTTCTGAAAAATACATAAAAACACAAAAAAGATACACAGGCCTACTGTATGGAGGGAATATAATGTAGATGTTGTCTACTTTGACTCACGGAAGAAATGGAGTAATTTTTTCTTTCACACTTTTGCAGCAACCAAAAGTTTTCATCGAGTATTTCCAGACAAATTAACAACAAGCTGAAATGAAATAAAGGGGTTTGTACTTTGGTGAATATCTCAATCAACACTTTTCCAGTAGACGTTTTCTCACGGCTGGAGGGAAAATTCCCAGTTGTTGTAACTGTCTCTAGTGAATTTCTACAAATCTTCTTGGCCAGGTAGTTCCAGGCAGTTTATAATTGAGTTGAGACTCAGGAAATACTCATTAAGACGTTGTCAGTCGCCAGAGGAGGCGTTTAGACGCCACTGAGACTGCAGGTATTCCAGAGTCCTTCTCCTCTGCAGCTGCAGGTGAAACGTGTACCTCTGTCTGCAGGTGCGTGTGTGTTTTACAATCACCGCGTGTGTGTGTTCACATGTTGTGTGCTTGGTTTTAATAAACTCTCAGGTCCCTGGAGCACCATCTGCCTGCACATTGTTTGATTGAGCAGGAACTGGTTGTGAGAGACACCCCCTGTCTCCACACAAACCGCTGATAGAAAAACCAGTTTATTCTCTCAGCGGTTCCACAGTCTAACCTGGAGCGCTTGATTGAATGCAGTATAAACAGAGTTCAAAGCATTCAATTGGTATTTCAAAGGCCCTTTTTGAATTTTGACTTTATTCCATGATGTTGCATCTCATATGTCCTCATATTTCAGTCTAGTTTCTCAGTTATGTGATAGTTAACAATGTCCTAGAGATGTCTGCCTATCGATCGTTTGATCCCCTGCATTTGAGCGCCATTTTTGATGAGGCAAATGTGGAACACGCACAAACGTGACAACTGACACAGACGCTCAGTTTGACACTGAGCACAGCAGAGAATTTTTGTAGTGGTTTTATGTCGGGTTGCACATCTTTGTCAGTAAACAATATCATCAACAATTATCAGGTTGACTGTCCATGGGTATGAAGATCAGGGCCACGATAAAGCAGAGAAACTGAAATGTGCTCCGTTTATGGTAGTTCGTGCGTGTTGTAAACATCGATGGAAACGTAATTAAAGACGACGAATATTCCAAAAATAATTATAGACTTACCTTTTATACTGCCAGCCGTGAGCCGGCGTCAGTGAAAGCATAACAAATAGACATGAAATCACAAAAAATACATCACTAGTATTGTTTCCCTGCTAATGCTTAAATTCAACCATGTAATACTGCTACAAAGACATGAACAGTTAACTACATTAAAACGGGCTCAGCTGGAGCAGAACCTCGGTAGCCAGCAGGGATCCCATACAAGGGCCGGAGGAAATACAGCAAAACACCAGGACGTAAGAGCGAAATTAATCAAAATTGTTGTCCTCATCTGTTGCATAAAATATATTTTTTGATGATTTAGTTTTGTGGTTTGTCTCCTCTGTTCTGTGCCGGTGTCCATGGGGTGTCAGGTGAATCTACCATGCAGTCGAGAGCTCCAGAAGCCTTTTCTGTGAGACAGAAGGATGAAGTTTAATAAGCATGTGACAGTCAACAGCCCCCACTAGGGAGAAAACACTGCAGCAGATGAATAAATGTTGGTTTTAACAGCCCCCAACCTCCAGTTATTTATACACCAGTCAACATTTCAATTAGGCATAAATTATGGCAACAAATGTTTATCCCCGATACGATCGCTAGGGATGCTTTACTCAGGAGCAGGAGTTCTCCAATTGTTGAACTACGAATGCTACCTGCCCACTAAATGAATTACATTTCTAGTTTGGATGCTCCTGGAAAGCTACTTTGCAATCAAGGACGGATGCCTCTCCCTAACTTGAGTACGGATGTAAAATCAGCAGACGTGGGTGCAGTTTGGGTTTTATTGGTGCACGTTCTTTCATCTCCAACATCGAATCAACCACAATGATATCTGTGAAGAAGCTAGAAGCCACAAAAGCTCTAAATGCCTCAATGGCCACAATGATTTAGCAGATTACTTAAAAGTAAAATAGTTTTTGTCTATTGATCTACTTCTAATGTATGAAATGTGGATTCCAGACCTTTCCCTAGAGATAACGTGAGGACGTATTATGCCCAGGGACTAGTGTGTGCATGTGTGGGTGTGTGTGTGTTGCAGATACTACCAACTTGTCCTTCATTCGGAATTTTATCTGTTGTACTGTTGTAGAAATTGTACTCAAGCTGCTTCTTTGTCGTGCCTGTAACCTTCCGCCGATTGAGGTATTAACTTCACTACGTGTTTATTTTCCAGACTCTACCGACCACAACATATGAGTTGGAGATCGTGGCCAAGGACATGTCGGGCAGCGAGGTGGGTCTAACGGGAACAGCCACAGCTACCATCACCATCACAGACAAGAACGACCACGCCCCCGAGTTCACGCACACGCTGGTGAGAAAGCAGAGTTTTCATTCCTTTCTACTTCTTGCGTTTTATTTGCAAAATAGTCACTATAACTTTCCCCATTCTTTTCAACTGTGTTAAGCTGCTGTCAATGACGCTGCAGTCAGTTGTCTTTGACTCACCGGAGCGCTTTTAATGTGAAATAACTGTGCAGGAAGTGACAACTGGTCGGCAGAGTAGATGCAATGTCTGCACGGAGCATGTGACATGTATCAGTGTAACTGGGTGGTATCGGTGGAGAGGAAGCATAAGGGAAAACGGCCGAGTATATGTTGCGATTCGGTGATGGTTTGTCTGGTCAGGCGGTAAAATCAAACCTAGAAATTAAAATGGCACCCAATGAATTGCTCCTATTGACCGTTTGTGCAAACTCATGACGGATTTGTCAAAACCTGCTGCCAAAGCTGTTTTTGTTTCCCCTCTTCGTCCTCCCTCCTCCCCTCTGAAAGAACGAGGTCATGTAGAAAAAGAGTCTCCGTGTGCCCTGAAGGTACAGTTGTAACACTGACTTGTGTTGTTCGTAATGGAAACGCCGACAGCTGTTGTCAGGCACATCCCGCTTTGCCCAAACCAAACCAACCCTGCAGCCCTCCCATGATGCATCGGGGTGTCAGGGGCACTTGTAAGGTGCGCCGACACAGATATGAAATGTTACAGCTCAGAGGGCCGTGCAGGGAGCACGGCATTCACGTACCCTCCCCCCCCCACCCCGCCCCGCCCCGTAATGCTCCCATTTCTCACCGCGGAGAGGTCCGCTTAACGGCACGGAGGATCAGAGCGCGTTCGGACGCGCTATAAGCTCGCCCTGTAAATCGCTTCCTGCCGACTCGTGAATCTTGTCTGACCTCTCTGATGGCCGCCATGCCAGCGCGGGAGGGTTTGCTGCGGCAGCTCTCAACTAAATTATTCAAATCTTTTCATAGAACTTTACAAAATCCCTTCCGTCAGAAAAATCGTGTCTTTTCCTGAAGACACCACCTCCTGCAGACGAGGTGTAAGCTTTGAAAAAGCTCTACTTCCAGCCTGTGCGGAGGACTCAAGCAGAGAAAGATGGAGGGGAGGATAAAAGATGAGTACGAAGAATCAACATAGAAGGAGACAGAGAGAGCGAGCGGCTAAAGGAGCAAGCAAATGAATGATGTGTTCCTTCCTGTTATTATTCATTAAATCCAGTCTGGGTTTTATGAGTTGATGAATTCAACAAACGTAATCCCCCACGTAGCGTCCCTCTGTTTTTCCTCGGACCTACCAAGCAGGGCTTTATGCATAGAGGCAGACATTCCTAACGCTGCCTCTGCGTACTCAGATCCGCCTGCAGGGAGTCAGCTCTCCCTTTCCTCGCTAATTCCTCTTTCTGCATTGAAGTTGCTGCAGTTACACTTTATGTAAAAGAATTATAAAACAAGGGAGCGTTAGTTTCATGCTTTGAAAATGATTGATAAAGTTGGGGGACGGTCTGAAGATTTAGCTAGGCAAGTTAGTTTTAATATATTCTCGAAAGTTGTCAAAAATACTTAAAAGAATATCACATTAAAACACAAAAGGAACACCATATAAAAATCTGTACCGTGATTTTGCATCGTTCTTCTGAGTTTTCATTTTTACACGATTGAATTTCTAAATGTCCTTGGTTTCTAGTTTGTGATTGTAAAGTTACAAATATTCCCCACAGGTAATATAATACATTTAATTCTTTAAAAAAGCTCTCACAACAATGACTTCTAACTGGGAGCCTGAAGGTCTCATGTTGCCATTTATACACAATTTATGCCATTCATGCACAGTTTAGAGACGCCAGCAAGCAGAAATATTGAAATAAACTATATGTCGAACAAGCAACGGTAACACAATTCCACTGCAGGCAAACGGCTGCAAGACATTATATTCACATGAAGCGAATATATGTGTGTAAAAGGAAAACCTGCGTGTGCTACGAGCCCATTGTTAAGATGGATCTTGCGGTGGGAGGTCAAAGGACCCCTTTTAAAATGGCCCTGCCAGTTTTTTCCCTGTAAGTTGTTTTGCCGTTCCGAGCTTAGAAGCAAAGTCTGGTACCCGCCCTAAAGAGACAGTAATGTCAGCCTACAGAGGTACACGGGTTGCTATTTTCCCCAGTTTTTTTCCAAACACTATCCAATGTTTTTTTGACAAATTGGTGTAAACACCGCGAGAGGCCCCTGTGTGGCTATTTGTTATTACAGCCTATCATTTAAGAGCTCGTCACGCTTGCAGACGGGCTGTAAACCCTCTACAAACATTGATGAAATATGTGTTTTCGGCGCTTTATCTATACAAGCATACAGCTTTGGTTCTGTGCTGCAATCTAATATTATACAACAGGGCGGAGGAGGAGGAGGTTAGCGAGGGTCCAGGAGCAAGATTACTAAGTTGCTAAGTTACCGCTTAGCAACCTAATGAGTGATGGGCAGCTCCTGCTCGTTCGCTGTTGTGTTTTCCCCGTGTTATACGCAGGATGATGTCAGGCTAGCGTTAGCTGTCTTTGGCTAATGGGTCCAGAGAAACTCACAGATGGGACTCGGCAATGGACTGGATCCACTGGAGTGAATACATTGTTTTTAATGGCTTGCTTGGGCTTTTATCTTCGATACAAATTTGGAAGATTGCATCAGTCAGGGATATATAATTATTTTTGGAAACAAAGTAAAAGAAATTCTCATTTTCAGTTCAGTTCTGCTAAAAGTACAATATATAGGCTATACAGCGTCCACTGATAACCACGGGTGCATTATTGAAACGTTAACGTAAACAGAATGCTAAAAACCAGATTAAATATGTAACAATTAGCTAGACATTGATCACAGTGGATGAATGATTCAGTGTGACCTTGTGTTTTTGACAGCTACGGTTGCTTTCTTACTATAATATTTATCACGCTGTCCTTTTTGATTTTGCTCTGCAGACGCTGTCGTACCCGCTGTCTTCCACACTAAGCAACTGTTGCCCTCCACGTCTCTTTTCC
Source organism: Gasterosteus aculeatus (assembly GCF_964276395.1). Lineage (NCBI taxonomy): Eukaryota > Metazoa > Chordata > Actinopteri > Perciformes > Gasterosteidae > Gasterosteus > Gasterosteus aculeatus. Next base: position 6,644,687 of record NC_135698.1, read on the forward strand.
TTCTTCTTTATATCATTCCTCCACACACACACACACACACACACACACACACACACACACACACACACAGACACACAGATCCTTCCTTCATTTTCTTGGGGTCCTCGTCTCCCCTCATCGTCTCTCCGGCTCTGCTAATTCAACGCCTTGTCTGACCGATCTTATTTCCCCCAGCTCCTCATAACAAGACCATGATGCACCTCTTCACTCCCGTCACTCCAACAGACTGACAGCCGGGTCTGTTTTTATTTCTCTCACTCAACTTTGGGCTCTTTCTCTGTGCCTGGCTGTCTCTCTGTCTGCTCCTTTCCTCTCTCTCTTCTTTCCTCCGCTGCTACGAACGGGAGAACGCGCTCTGCCTGAAATCCATCTGTCCCGCCGATAAAGACGTTAGCGGTGATGGGTGTAGCACCAGGCGCAGGGCAGCAGGGCGCTGTCAGGGCCGGTCCGTCTCGGGGGGGGACGGCTAACGGGTGTCACGGATTAATCCGGGGCTTGCGTGATTGCTTCACTAGCTGTGAGATGCGCTCGGCGTTCACCCCGGCTGATACGGTGGCCCGGTTGGCCAGAGATCTCTGTCGAAAAGAGGAAGGAAGGGATGGGAAAGGATTTCAAGAACCGTGTGTTTGGTTAAGGGCCTTTTACGAAGGACAAAGGTAGATATGTGTGTGTGTATGTGTGTGTGCATCTTATTTCACACTTAAATTCTAGGATGAGGTTAGATTGAGATACAATATACAATATCAACTTGAAACTTTGGAAAATTATACGAGCTTCTAACTTTCCTGTAGATAAATTGTCTAGTTTAAGGAATAAATCGGGGCTTCTTGCTGAAACACTAATCCTCAGACTGTTTGCTGTTCTGGCTCCTAAATGAAACCTCTATTGCCACTTTATTGGCACTTACAATGGCACTTACTCACAGTACTTAACTGTCTTGATTCTTGTTCTGGTTCTATTGGGTGAATTAGATGGATAAACGCATCAGCTAAATGATGAATGTAAACATTTTACGCATTTACTGAGTTGTTCCATCGTCCAGTATTTGACAACTATTCACGCGAGTTCATTTTTATTACTGTCAAGCAAGCGTGCGGCGTGAAGCAGCCAATCCGCATCACGCGGCTCTTCTCAACCCGATCAGTAGTTTGGTACCAGGCAGGAGCTCCAGATAGTACAACCTCATGATTATCCGCTAATTGCCGTAGCGTACTGCCGGGATATCTTCTTAGAAGGTACGGTCAATGAATCCTCCCGTGCATAAATAAACCGGGAAACATCAGGCACTCTAGTGGCAAAAATAATGCTTGAGTTAACACAGCATACATAACGATTCAGTAACTTCAGCCTTTTATAACAGACACGACAGTGCTTTCATGCACAGGCATGAAATAAAACCGTCCAATTACTGAGAAGTAGGTGACTCAAATGATGAAACAGTGATCAATTATGGGAGAACTGGGGATGCTTTTGGTTCCTGATGAGAGCCTCAAAGTCTGGAGTTCTACTTGGCAGTAGGTCTCGCTCCATGTCCGCTGTGTTTCTGAGCTGAGAGGTCACACATAGGCAGCGCTGAATGGAAGGAGGGTTGAAGAAGAGTTTTTACTGCCCCAACCTGTCAAATCCTTAAAATAAAAAGACACTTGTGACAAATGTAACCGCGTTTGATTGTAATTGGAGACTTTTTGTGACTATTTGAGCACCACTGCTCTGGTGTTCGGGAGTTTTGTGGGTTGCCTTTTTTTCTTTTTTTTACAAGAGCTCGACTACTTAAAAGTGGCGTAAATGTCTTTAGTATTTTTACTCTCTTTTGCTCATTTTGTTTGGTGGTACCAAGAAAAGTGCCAATTACCGTTGACAGCTCTTGCTCGTGGAAACACAGAAATAAAGGTCGTAAAGCAGTAAAAATAAGTGCTTCAGGAGATTTAATCGTATTGCATCCCTTCATTCTACTGACTACGGTGGAAGTGCAAGACACAACGGCAAACAGGAAAGCACAAAGAAATGAACTCCTTACGGAAAGGGTCGGGCCTTATAGCAGAGGATGGACTCTTCTGATCGGACAGACGGACTGTCTGTCTTTTAACAGGAAATGATACAGGGCTCTCAAGTGTCACGCACTCCCGCCACACATCCAATTCCTCACGCCAAGGAATCGTACTCCGGGCCATAGGGTCCGCAATACCCCCTCCTTTTTATTTACTTTTATTTACAACACCTAAATATAATTGAACAATAAAACACCGGTAAAACAATAGTGAAACACTAGTAGGACACTTTTAAGACACTCGTAAAACATCGCCATCTCTCCGTGACTTTGTTTTGCGGCTCTCCTGCTGCGTCACTTCCGCCCCTTATCACAGCCTCTCAGTCCCGCCACTGATTTATTGATTGCCATGATATCTAGATAGCGCCATTTCTCAGATTTCAGAATCCGATGCAAATAGTTAAGGAGTCACGGCCATTTGAATCCTCCATGTCACTTTCCGTCGCCCGCGAAAGGCTTCAACTTAAGAGGGTTAAAAGACAGACAGTCCGTCTGTCCAATCAGAAGAGTCGGTCCTCTGCTATCTGCTATAAGGCCCTACCCTTTCCGTAAGGCATTAATTTCGTTGTGCGTTCCTATTTGCTGTTGTGTTTTGCACTTCAGGGCCACCGTACACAAGGGGAGGGTGTTTAAACAAGTGCTTATTGGTCGAAATGAGTCTCAACGGTGTCTTTGCATTCCTCTTCTTATATTTTGTAAGTTACTCAAATATGCATTTTTTCACTACTGCATTAAAAAATTAACTATATCAACAGATTTTGGTTTATATTTTGTCAGTCCAAAACCTGGACAGGACTGTACTGAAAAACGCAGATGTCGTGTTGACAATGCATTCCTTATACAGAGGCTGTATTTCCTTTCATTATGGACCCAAATGATTCTCATCCACTACCCAAGAAACATTGGGTTCAGATTACTCCGAAGCTCTGTGTGAAGTTGCGTGCTACAGCGCACAAACACAAAAGTGGCACGAAAACACCACTGATGATGGGAGTGACTCATGTGCGCAACCACGTTCAGTATAGCTTGAAGACGTTCGAAACGTCAGAGCGAGGAGTGGTGCAGTGTGCAAATGGTCTTGCACGAATGCATAATATCTAGGTTAAGTAGGAGGTTTAAAGGCAAGCAGTCAAAATAAAACCGCTCAAACAAAATACTGAGCTTGAGGGTCGTCCATTTAATATTTTGTGCTGTGTTGAAAAAACAGTTCTGGTAGTTAAAATTGTAAAAGCAGAGCACTTTCCAGGGCTTCCTCCACAGAGGGAGTCATGCTGAGCAGTTCAGCAGCCTACTTGGAAGTCGTTTTACAAAAGCTGAAATAAACAGCCGGAACTCTTGCAGAAAGAAAGTAGACAGTGACTGTGAGACGGTTGCTTTTTGGAGAAGAAAAAAAATGAAAGCAGATGCTATATGATATAACGCATCAGTTGTAACACTTGAATGCTTGTTTTTGAAGCATGTGGTCGTTTGACACACCGTGTGCCTGTATTTATTCTAGATTGTCTTTCTGTTTTTGTGCTGCACTGAAACATGTCAGGGCTGGCATATTCTGCGAAAGGTAGAAAAGCTGCTTTGCTGAACGTCAGATTTGTCAAAAAAAAAAATCTATCTTTGGAAACAGCCTGAGAAGAGGCTGCTCAAATTTAATAAAGACAGGTAAGCTCATTAACTCTACAGGCACACTTACTGTATGCAGGATTAAAGACAGGGGGGGGGGGTAAAGAGCGAGTGGGGGGGTTAGACAGAGAGGTAAGTTGCCAATACACAGACATGATTGTGTGGGAGGATGAGTGAGCACGTGCACATGCTGTCATTTCAGCCTCGTGCTGGTACCATACAATGAAAATGGCTCCTTTTAACAGATTAGCGGTCCAGCTGCACCTCGTGCTGCTGATGTTTAAGCTGCTTTGGAAAGCAGAGAATGGAAAAACAAGTGGCTGCGAGGGATTTCTCTTCTTGTTCGTACCATTTACCTCTACGACGACCTCGGTAGTCGTCTGTAAAAACAAAGTCAGCGCATCGCAGGGCCAATGCAACGTTTAATGTTACATTAAAGTTGCCAGGTCATTTTTTGGATTTATTTATGGAATTTCTATTCCAGATACAGTATTAGTGTTTATCCACTTACAGTAGACAGCTCACATGCTTCCAAAGAAATAGAAGGATTTTAAAAAGTAGCAAATAAGAGATAAAATGAGAGATGCATAATAAGAGATCGACGTCAAAGTGATGCAAAAGGCTCAGAATAATACAAATCAAAATTATTCCAACTCGTCCAGAACGAAACCTCACAATGCCTCCGCTGCAGTCCGTCCCTGTCGGGATGAGACGAGGGAGCAAGCGCTACTCAGAAGCAAAACACTCGCGTCTCAGGAGGTTTTAACGTGACGGGCCACTGTGTGCATGTTTCCTTTCAGAGCGCGTCTTTGGGGCAGCGGGGACGTGTCACAACGTACTTTCCATTAGGACAGACGAAACAGCTGCTGGAGTCTCTGCTCTGCTGCCCGTCAGTGCTGCTCCCACTGCCATCTGTATTCATAACGCAACCTGACGGACAACCGGGAATAATAAGGAGTTGATCTCCATCCGTCTCTCCGCTCGTGTGTGTAAATGGGAGCGCGCGGTGCCGTGTGCTATCTATGATTCAGCATCGCCGTGTTTACTTAACAGCAATTATCTTCATCTTTTTTATTTGTGAATGTTCATGAGAACGAATGAAAGGTCTGGTTTATTTTGCTTGAACCAGGCTCATGTCCGTCTTCCTGTCTTCATCCTTGTGTGTGTGTGTGTGTTTACAGCCTTGCACCCGACGCAGACGATGAAACAACAGGTCTCAGCCAGTGGTTTGTAAAAAGCAAACAATCCAATGAAAGACACAAGGCCTGTATAATAAATATGAGGCAATTTCCATGGTAGTGTTAATGAGGCAGAGAGCATTCGGCGTTCGGTAAAGGGGACCTACGTGTTTTTGCCGTCATGTCAGGCTTCTTTTTGCACCTCCATCAAAATATCCTGCTTACACTACACGTCATTATTCACCCACTCACTCATAATCAAACTCTGAGGAAAAGGCTGTGGGGAGAAAGACGTCGTCTTGCCCAAAGGACTCACTGGTAGTAACATGGGAGCTGGGGATCGAACCCTCGCTCGTCTGATTTGGAATACGACCCGCTCTACCTCTATCACGCCGTACTGCTCTTTCATGTGGGCTTTGTTATGACTAAATTAAACCAACTGCTGCAAGCGAAAGGTCCAGGGATCCCTAAAGTCATTAAGATTCGTCCTCCAGGCGGTGTGGGTATCTGTACCCAAGATATTTCAGTCCGAGTTAGAGTGTCAAAAATTGAGCAGCCTGCTGAGTGAAAGAGACATTTCTAGAACCGTGCTGTTAGTACGGCCGAATTATACTGTCATCTCTGGCCTTGTAAACGCTAAAACAAGAACCACTCGGCACCAGCACTGTATCTTTCCTATAGCACTAACTACCATATACATATAAACATTTATATATATGGCAGTGGCAGGTCCGTGTCCACATTAGGATCTGGTGATGCAGACAGAAATCAGCACCTCCTCACTTCCCCTCAGAGAGAGGTGAGACCATGTGACTCCTTTGTTGATTGGTTGTCTCATCTGCAGGAGGAACTATCTCACCAGTGAGTTCATATGACTTGATATAAAAGGAAATATTTCATTTTTACGGTGTATGACAGTCGTTTTCATACATAATACATTTACATAATACAGATGATGTAAACTGCTAAATATTTTCATCCACTATGACATACTCAGGTGTGTATCATATGTGAGGTTTGTCCAGCTGTTCCAGATGCTCTGGTTTCCATTCGCTTTGGTTTGGCGTGTCAATCAATTTATTAAACTTGATAAAGTAGTTTCTGTGTTAAATAATTGTTTATTGTTCTATACATCAGGTGCCTTCCTAGCAATGATACAACATACAACGTTTATATCGCATAGAAATTGATGCTCAATTTATTTTTTATTATTATTAATTTATTTTTTTTAAGTAAAATTAGTTAAATTTCTTAAGCGGAGCAGCAAAATAGTTTACTGTGACACTGTAGAAGATATTCTGTAATTAGGAAATATGAAAGAATAGACGCAGACGCGACAACGCCAATAGCAGGAAATGTGATATTCAATTCAATTCAATTCATTTTATTTTGTATAGCCCATAATCGCAAATTACAAATTTGCCTCAGAGGGCTTTACAGTCTGTACAAATACAACATCCTCTGTCCCGAAACCCAAAATCGGCACAGGAAAAACTCCCCAAAAAATGAAAAAACCCTTCCAAGAGGGAAAAAAGGGAAGAAACCTTAGGGAGAACGTCAGAGGAGGGATCCCACTCCCGGGATGGACAGACTACAATGGATGCCATGTGTACAGAATGAACAATATATAATGCATGCAATTCCTATGACAGAAATGATTCAAGTAACTGTGAGTAGTAAGCCAGGCGCACAGCAGGACCACTGCAGGGGCAACCACCATCAGATAGAACCACCATCCACAGAAGCCTGTGGGGAGGGAGAGCACAGAGACTTTAGGAGAGGGTAATGTTGGTTTACGAGTACAGTAACATGATTAATATCTAAAATAATAATGATGATGGCAGCAGCAGGCGTCAGCATGGCCACGGTAGGTGTCAGGACCAGGGTCCAGAAGGAACCACAATCTACGGAGACCTGATAGGGGAGAAAGCACAAAAAACTCCCAGAAAGAAGCTGAATTAGTCATGTGCATTAATAAAACGTGAATTATGGTAGAACGAGAGCGTGAGAGAGGAGCTTGGTGTGTCCTAAGAATTCCCCCGGCAGTTTAAGCCTATAGCAGCTTAACTAAGGGCTGGTCCGGGCTAACCTGAGCCAGCCCTAACTATAGGCACAATCAAAGAGGAAAGTTTTAAGTTTTACTTTAAAAGAGCGGACCGAATCTGCCCCCCGGACTGAAAGTGGAACCTGGTTCCACAAAAGAGGAGCTTGATAACTGAAGGCTCTGGCCCCCAGCCTACTTTTTTTTTGCATTTATTTTTAGGAACAGTGATTAGTGGTTCCAAATCAAATGTTCCTATAACCGGTTCACGTGAATCCTGCACATATTTCAGACTGTAATGACGGACAAACAAAGTTATAAACAGCGTCATCAGAATGACAGCTTTGAAAATCAGAGTAACTTGACATTATCCATTCATTTATCTTTTTTCTCTTAAGCTCCCCTGCATCAAATCGTTATCTTTTGGCAGGATGGCATTACCCAGAAGATCTATGGGAGAAATTATGGAGAAAGCTATTAAAGAGACGGGAAGCAGAAAATCAATGCAACGCTAGTTTTTACTTCTTGAAATCCAAAATGTGTGAGACACTGTGATTTATGCCCTCAATCAACTCTGCATCAATCTGTGTCTCTATCCCCAGCGTCTCTGTGTCTGTCCTTTTGTATGCTTATGTTTACCTCACAGTAATTGGCATGCATTGATGTGTGTGTGTGTGTTGTTCGGTGTTCATTATTTCATCTACTACTTAGTCTACTTACACCTTTGTGTGGGTGTGTGTGGGAGGAATTTATTACTTGAGCTTGGGGCTCACATTGTGGGGACTCGCCAGTCTTTTCGGGACACGTCTCCATAACCTTAAAAAGTGGGGAGTTGGTTAAAGGTCAGGGGCGAAGTTCAGGATTAGACAAGTGGCGGTTATTGTCAGTTTTAGGGTAATTCTCTAAATATGTGTCAGTAATTGTATTGTCCTGTGAAGTGTTCGTTTCACTCTTGGTCCTCCGGTCATCATCTTAATCAAAGTGAACTCAGCAGGAAACACTTCACAGTTACTGAAGTGTTTCAACAACAACTAACTAACGGATTAAATCAGACTTTAAGGCAGACCCTTTTTCTTCCCATCCTCAGCCATCGCTGTCATAAAGCGTTTACGTCAGTTACGACTCGACCCTCCGCCTCGTTTCCTTCCAGTCTTTTAGGTTGCTGGTTGCTTTGTGCTCCAGGTGGGGTTGAGGCCTCATCAGCAGCTGGGCAAGAGCCTGGTGGCCACATCACCACGGAATACAACGTTTCCTCCAACCGCATGACTGCCCCACATGATTAAACCCAATCTAAGTGGCTGTTGTCTGTGTGTCTGGGCTATATACATATATATGTATATATATACATATATATGTATATAGAGAGAGCTTGCAAATGCTGTTGCTCTTCTGATGTGCAGAAGAGGACGACTAGCGATGACGTGCATTTGATACATGTGTCTTTGAGTACAAGCAGTGGCGGCATGTAAATGTCTCTTACCACTTCAGGGTTCTTTGCTTAATCTAAAGCGATGGCTGTTAGATTTTAATTCTAGCACATCCCACTTGTTTCACAATGAGCACTGGGCTTTTTTTTTAACGTTTCCAACAGCCTCCTAATTTTCACATGGTGCCTTTGTGCCAGTCCGCCTCGGGCTCGCAGGACAAAAAAGGGCCAACGATGCCCATGTGGGTACAAAAATCCCCTTTAAAGAACATTGTGTGCCTCCTGAATGAGTGTTCAATGGTTCCACGTTTTTTAAAATTTTTATAAACAAGCTTTGAATGAATAAGAAAGGAAGAAAAGAAAGCGAAGAGGAGAATCAATGTTTCTGTCTTTTCAGATAAATGCATGGAGCCAGGCGGTGTAAGGCAGTAAAAGGGTAATCTGTGAAACAACAATACCGCGGGCTGACAGGAGACGCAGTAATCTAAGCTGGACCAGCACTATCCTTAAACAGAGTGTTCTGTGTCTGAAAGATTACACTGTAAACTCTGACACCATAATGGTCCTGACACACACACACACACATAGCCAGTCACAGCGTAGCTTGTGCCTGCAGCTTCTGCAGGGGTACCCCTGTTTAGGATGTGGTCTTCAGTGAAATCCTTGCTGGCAGGATGCATCGATTGGGAATTTGATTGAGGCTCGCTGCCAACAATGATCAGAGAGGTGAGGAGTGATTGACACTGAAAGATAGATGAGATGCAGTGTGGAGAATCCACAACAAGTGTGTATTCTGTTGCTTGTGTGCTGTTTTTGCATGCATTTAAAGGACTTAGACTTGGCTCCAGATGATGGGACATTGCATTCATTCTCCTTCATTTCTTTTTTGTTTATGTTCATTATTTAGTTCTCTTTTTTAAGCTCAAGCTCCAGAGTATAAAATTTTGCAGCTGCAATAGTAAGACAAAAACCGGACGGGCACAAAGCGAGAAAACTCAATGAAGACAGAAAGCTTGACAGTACAGTCCCCTCCCTTAAAACACCAGGGTTTTTTTTTTCAAAAGGGAAGAACATTTTAAAAAGGTGCACAAAATCAGTTTGCATCAGTGTTTGCCACAAAAATGCAACGAGTTTATGCTTGAAGTTTAACAAATGTTGAGTACATTTCCATCCTCATAAAAGCTCTTCGAGGCCAATTGTTGAGAATTACTGTATATAAATCCTGTATAGTTGATGTACATAGTTTTGTTCCTTGCAGCCTTCTTTTCTTTTCTTCTTCTTTTTTTTGTCTCTTCGTGCATTTCTGACACCAATGAGAAAACCACCAGAAATAGTGTTTGCAAAATGCAAACCACTGCAAAATGAGTAGTCATGAACTCCATAGGGTACCTTAAATGAACACTCCCGCCAAGAAGATTGTTCTATTTCCTCAGTTCCTCTGTTCATCCTGCCTGCTAACGGGGATCCGTCTGTCTGTCTCCTCTAACAGTTTGAGGCGCGCGTGTTCGAGGGCTCTACTGGAGTGGTGGTCAACCTGACAGTGGACGACAGGGACGACCCAGACACGGGGGCGTGGAGGGCGATCTACTCTATAATCAAAGGAGATCCCACGCTGAGCTTTAAGATCCAAACCAACCCGGACAATAACGAGGGAATGCTGTCCGTCTCCAAGGTAAAGAACGTCAAACTATGCGACGCATTCATATGCCGCAGTCTGTAACGTCATCACCCTTCCCTTACACTCTCTTCCCCCTCAGCCTTTGGACTACGAGGCCAAAGCGCCCCACACGTTACTCATCAAAGTGGAGAACGAGGACGCTCTGGTTCCCGATGTCGGGTATGGCCCCAGCTCCACGGCCACCGTCCACATCGCGGTCCTGGACGTCAATGAGGGCCCCGTCTTCTTCCCCGACCCGCTGATAGTCAGCAGGATGGAAAACATTCCTATAGGCAGCTTCGTGGCTTCACTCAACGCCACGGATCCAGATATTCTACAGATCCAGAGCATCAGGTAAGCGTGCGGTAGAAATCCATGGAGGTCACGAGGAGTTACAATAGTGTAGGATACAGTGCAAAGAGACGCAATCAACATGTTTTAATTCAAACTACAAAAAACACTGAAGCAATAGAGAACGGTACTAAAGACATTATGGAATCCAGAATAACGGAAACATTATATATAGATATATGGCTATTATAACTCTGCGTTAGCTCACTATTGTCAGTAATGAGCTTCCTGGGTTTCTCTCCTCTCAGATTAGAAACATAATCTAGTCTCGTCTGCTAATGGGACTCTTTGAGAAGCACTTACTGTTTTCTTTCATAGCAGGGCAGTTCTCTCATGTCAGGGAGCTTTTAGATATTTAATGCCTCTCATCCGATTCACATCTCCTCCGTCCCTGTGTACACGCTTTTTTTCTTCGCCCGCTAGGCTGCTTTATCCGTCTGTGCTTTTGCCAGTGTAATTTGCAATTTACTGGCACAGGTCTAAACCATCGCCTCCAGTCAACTGGAAAGTCACAGAACAGGACCACTCATTAACTTTAACTATATTACAGAAAATGCCCTTCACTCCAATATTGCTGTCTTCATAACAGGATGGCTATTAGTTTCACTATGTGCTACAATAGAGAGCATTCATCTTGCTGCGAGAGGAAGCCCCACTTCCTTTTAGAAGATAGGAAAACTCATCATTGCATTTATTGGATTTCAGGCCTAATTTGTTCTCGATTTAGATGGCTCCCTTTCTCCACCCTTGGAGATATGTATCATTGAAAGTAAACACATTGGCCAAATAATGACCCGGGGGAAATAAAACTCACCACATTGTGGCTTTAATGCTGAAATAACTGACGCCGCTTCCTGTGAGGACGCAGCCATCGTGTCCCTGTCAAATGCTACATAATGCTACATAACCTGGAGATGCTGCAGGTATCTGCAGTCTGCGGCGTCTGCAGCTGTGCCCTCAAAGCTTTGACAAGCGGGGGGTCTGAGACCACCGGTCAGCTCACATGACGGATTGAATTCCAAACACAAACCCTGGATTTAAAATCCAAACAACGTCTGTTCATCAAAAGTAAGCAGAGATGAAAGCCTTAGTATATAGACATAGATAACAGATAGATAGAAGCTCGCCACAGAGGTTTAAGAGATCTTAGATCATTAGTGCTTTGTGGCTTCTTTCTTAATGGATACCACTTAAATTAGAAAGATTGAGAGTGTTTTATGTATTTAGAAAGATATTTTCTATATGTCACTTTTCTTCCTGCATTCAGTCTGGACTGCATATTTTCTGCCTTTCTTGAGTGACACATTTACCACATCAACTGTGAACAATACTATTATACTACAACATATATAATAAGTATGTTGCCATGACATAAAAATAATAAATTCCCATATTGCTCGCTCAGAAAAGTCTATGTTTGGAAGTGGTTCTCTCATCTTCAGCCAACCTTTCTGTATTTATTTCATGTCCTCCGTGTTTGTAGTTATTTCATCCTGTGACATTTTGCCAGCACCAGTGACTTTGAAGCCTCATAACTGTGAGCCGCGGACAGGTTGAGGACATTGGGAAGGCGGACGGTTGGAGATGTGGAAATAGGGAGACAGGGTGCACGGTATGAAAAGGAATAGGAGGAGATCTGTTTACCGTCTCTGCGTGCGCGTGTGTGTGTGTGTGTGTGTGTGTGGAGGGGGGGGGGGGTGTTTGTGCCCTCTGGGATGCATAGGTCAAATGCATTTGACATGAAACACGATCGCTGCGACTCTGTTGCCAGAGTGAGCAGCACACCGTGCACCAACACACACACACACACACACACACACACACACACCTACACACATGCATGCTTGTGTATTTGTGAGGACTATTTGAGATTAATGCATGTATAATAAACAAGCCCGCTCGTGTTTATTGTCCACTTTACACGACGCATGTGAAGATACATCTGCTGAATTTGAGCAAATCAACACATGAAAGATTTGCATTAGACTCGGCAGCTTATACGTATTTGCAAATAACTTTTGTTACCTGGGGTCCTCCTGTGATTTATAATAATTCAATTTTTGGAAAATGTGCAACATTTCTGGACAGCAGTTCTACCCAAAGAAAAATCAGGCCCCAGTCAGACAGTGTTAATGGGGGGGGGGGGGATATTTACCATGCTGCTTATTTGCTAATTGCAAGTCGGGGCTTGAGAAAGTCTGATTAAACTCAATAAAATGACATTAAAAAAAACGATGCGCAGGTTCTGCCGAGATGCGATTTTTCAATTAAAATTGTGGAAAACAGTTAAATTCAAATCCTCAAGATGTGATCGGATTCACCCAAATGAAATGTCTTGGCGCAACGTCTCCTCATACAACAGCAAGTATGACGGCGAGCTTCTCCTCAGTAAAGCCACTTCGAACCCGGCGGGTTACATCCGTACGCCAACTTCAGTTACGGTAACAAAAATACTCGAGTGGAGTTGAATGGCGGAGATGAGGACGAGAGAACAGATCGACGCTGTGAGAAAGGGCTTTTGTTCGGGGCCAGGAGCTCCGCACGCAGTACGCTGCCTCCTGCGGCACGTTCAGGGCCACAGGGAACAACGGCCGCGCAGCGACACTCGTAAGATAAGACGGAGGCCGTCGCATTTGAAACGATCCCAAAACTCGATCAGAGCGCGATAGTTTCCTTTGCTCGCGCTGACACGCTAATTAGCGGACGCAAGGCGGGTGGGCTCGCAGGTGGCGCTCGTCGCAGCAAGTGGGGCCCCCGCAGCCGAGGAGCCTGACGTCGACATCTAGAGAGCAGGTTCAGGCCCGTGAAACCTCGTCCATAATCGCGCGAACGCGTCGCCTAATGAGGTGTTTATCGCGTCAGCTTCGGTCTTTATACTTGCTTCATGCGGGATGACGGGATTGAGATCAAGCTTCAAGACACCGTACCTCCTCCGTGCACATTAATAGAAACGTGGTTTGAAGGTCTAATCACTGAAATTGCAACTCTTATTGATTCCCTTTGAAGTTTTGGCAATATGCTCCACGCTGCGGTGAGTGCAGGAACTTCTCATTAGCCCCGTTTCCAGCCCACAGCCAAGGAGAACATTGCGGGGTTAATTCGGAGCTACCTCATTATCCAAGTTATTGGACCGCTTTCCTTTACCTTTTTTCTTCCTAATGTTGTTGGGGAAAGGGTCTTTGCCTGTGAGGGTGTAAATATCTTACTCTTTGACAACCAAACTCTTTGAAGGAGCCAAGACCGATGTCGAAGACTTCCTGGAGGAGATTTAATTAAATCGTAATGGTTAAAAATAGAATTCATGGAATGACATTTCAGACATGATCTATTCATATGTTTGTTTTATGTTATATCGAATTCATTAAAAAACATTGTTTGGGGGTTGAACGCTAATGTTTTTAGTGGATCTTATTTGGTGAAAATGGGTGAAAATATTAAATTAAAAAAGCAACAAAGCAGTGTTCCTTTCCTTATACCATAATTACAGCAGACATGAGCCTTTTCTTAGTTCTTTTCAGTATTTGTATAATTTGTCTGAAGAGATGCTGTCTCCATATCGACCTTTTAAGGGCTTTAATCAAGGACGCTAAGAAGGGAAACACATATGAAAAACAGCCTTAACCCTGTAAGACCCAAACGTAGAAAAACCTAAAACAAAAAAAAAATGTACCTTTCAGATGTTGTTGTAGGAGGCCTTTAATGCAGAAATTAAAAAGTTTTACAAAAAAAAATGTTCATGTATGTTTTTAGAGAAACGTTGTAATATTGCAACATTGGGCTTAGTTGGGAGCAGAATTTCTGTATTTGTACTCTGATTGTCTGAACAACAATTCAGAACAACTAAGGGTTCATTTGCAGGTTTGATTGCTTACTTAGCCCCATAAATTATATATATATATAAATAACATTAATAATAATCACACATTTGTTATATTTTTTTATGAAGTCATTTATTAAAAATAAAATATTAAACAGATACATCTCTAGCTTTTTCTAGCAACTTCTTCATTCCTTTTTTTCTTTTCATGACTGACTTTCATTGGTTGTGAAAGTCCCAAAAACAGTTCTTGTCCTGTGAAAAGCAAAGGCGAACATCACACTTGTTGCATTGCGTGTTGGTGTATCCTTTATTGCAGTGTCTGCAGCGTCCTCTCCCTGTCTTCCGTGGGAAATGTGCAACTAGGTCCTTGCGTACATCCAATGGAAGTTGTGCACATCTCTTGGATGGTCTCTTCTAAGTATTGAGAGGGCTACTTGATGTCACTGTCTGTGTTGCTGGGCTCCCTTTGCCTGGAGATGGTCGTCCTCTCTTTGGAGTTTGATGTGTTGTGTTGACCAGGATGAGAGAGGATGCTAGCTGTGCCTGGAACTGTCTCCTGTTCATTGTCTCCTTTGTTAGACATCTTGAGAGCTTTGCAGTCCCGCTTGTAGAGGAGCCAGGCATTGACCACAGGGAGGATGATGGTGTGCCAAAAGATGTACATGTACCAGCGACGGGATTTGATGGGGAACTTATATTTGGCTGTAAATGAGTCCAACAAATCCACACCTCCCATGTACTTGTTGTAGGCACCAACAATGTAAGGCCTCTCAACTTCAATGTAGGCTCTGTTGACTTTGTCCCAGCGTTGTCATACCATTTGACAGCACAGATGTTGTGATTCCCCTCCACTCTGACATCATAGCTTCCTCTCCCCTTTTTCTTCTAACTCTTCTCGTCTTCAAGGTTACAGTTGGGTAAGCGCACCTGCCTGGCGGTTCCCACATAATGAATTCCCCGTTCAAGGAGCTTTACTAATAATGGAACACAGGTGAAGTAGTTGTCTGCATAGATTTTGTAGTTCTGACTTTATGGAAGTGTGGAAGCAAGTTTCATCACAACATCACCTGACAATCCAAGTTCAGATTTGGCTCGTATTCCGTTGACACTGCCTTGGTAGACATCGAAGTCACACATCATGCCAGAGATTCCAGTTCTCACCCACACTTTGAATCCCTATGGGTTTGGCTTGCCTCGCATATATTGCTTGATGCTGCTGAACCTCCCCTTGAAAGGAATCATCATCTCATCCACAGAGTTGTGCTCTTCTGGTACCACCTGCAGGCATTTCTCTCTGAATGAATCAGCGATACCTGTCACGGGGCATGGTGTGTTTGTTTGTGGCTCGATGTCCAAGTAATTCTCAGCTGGACAGTCCATGGGTGGTTGGTTTTCTGTGTCCACTTGTTGACAGACATCTTCTTCTGAGTCTTCATCAGTGTCATTGAGGTCCATCTCAAATTCACTGTCACCATTTTGGATGGAATCAATCACATCCTGCACACTGTATCGCAACTCTCTCCTTGCTGGTGGCGTTCTGAAAATAAAAGAACAATTAATTAACATGTATAAATATGCTTTTTATATTGTAGTACATAATCTGAAGTAATAGGTTGGTTGTTTTCCAGGCAGACAATGCTGTCTGTTTATTGTAAGTTTCTTTCTAACCTGTTGCTGTCTGCTAAATGTCCTACATGCAAATGGCATAGCCTATGCTGTCTACTTATCATGCTAAATGAAACATGCATCCCAATCACCAGCCATTTAGTCAAACAATACTGCTTGTTATGATTTCTAATTATCATACTAAAAGTAAAACATGCATACCCCCACTTACATTAACACCCCACATTCAGGAACATTTTCACCTCTCCCAGAACTGAATTGTCTGTTGAAATCCTCTGGAATTTTAGGTCAGTCTGATCAAATGAACTACAGAGATACAACTTTTAAATCATTCAAATTTGATCAGAACACAACAAAAGAGTAGAATGTACAGGTATACTGTCCATGTATAAGAAAATACTCTTTCAGGAAGTGGTGTAGTGGAGGGAATACAACCTGTTTGAGCCCACTGCAACAAGCCTGCTATTTTGAATACCTCACTCACCCAGTGTTGTTTAAGTGCAACAAGCTCTAAATGACATGATGAATTTATCACACAATAACTACATATGTACATGCTCTATACATTATAATAACAACCAAAAAATATATAAAAGACATTTTACTTACTTAAATCTGATGAATCCAGTCCTTTGAAACAAAGAGATGTTGTTCGAAGGAAACCTTGAGATTTTGTGTTTATAAGTCCCGCCATAAGGCGGGACTTATAAACAAATATATGATCCAATAGCATTGTGAGACTGAACAATAGGCCCTATTGACTATGTAAATGTGGTAAAAAAATATATAAAATATAACAGATTGTTTTTAAGGATGGTTAAGTGTAAAATTGTAATTTTACAACAAGGGGTGTTACAGGGTTTGGGAGATGGAGAGAGTAAGACTTTTGCTTTTGATGAAACTCGACTGAAGTTTTGTGTTTTGCTCTCCGTGTGGGGGGCTTGACATTGAGGAATTATACAGCTCTTCAGGGCTGCTTTGTACCCGGAAATCTGTTAGAAAGTTTAGTCAGAAAGTGGGCTCAAATATTTACTCAAATCCTATCTCGAAATTGACTCTTCATGCTGCTCTGGCGCCAAACCCACCGTGAAGAGGGGAGCAAATAATGAAAAGGGTCTTTAAAGAAGTTTAGCTAATTCAATTAGGTCTTCAAAGAGTTTGAGGGGGGGAAGGCAATTAACAGCATTGGAAAAAAAAACATTTCCAGTGTTTAAAATGCATATGTTGTCACAATGAAAGCCGCCTCTATACTACGACTTCTCCATCTTCTCTCAAGCACATTTAACTTATTTCCTCCTCCCGGCTTTTGAAAGGCGGGAGACTCTCGAGCAGTTGGGTCGTCCATAATTCAGCAGCTGTCTGCTGTCACTTTTCACTCTGGTCATTTTTTAAAGTTAAAAGGGACGGGACTTAAAAGAAGGAGGACGGCGGAGCTGGAATGTCAGCCGCGGGAAGCTGGCGGGTAGCTTTTGAGGAGCCGAGATGAAGGAGGAGAGGGTGAGACTGATCCACGGACGGACTTTGAGGATGACACAGCCGGCGTTAAGGAGAGAGTTGTCGGATGGTACAAAGGCTGACCTGCGAGGGGTCAGACGGGGTGCTCACCTTAAGATGTCCCCCCCCCCCCGTCCATGCGGGAGAACAAACAAAAGCACAAGATGAGAGGACGCAGGACGCGAGGGGGAAGATGACAGCCAGGCCTGCCGGGAGAGCACATGGCGGAGGACACGACGTCGGGAAGGGATTAATCTACAGACAGTCGCGTGTTTTTATGTCACTTTAAGTTGATTGCCATTGAATAAGTTGAGACTGTGTCTCAGATGTGTTCAAGCCAGTTATAGTGTCCAGATTAAAAGACACTGGGGATGAAACAGTCAAGTAAAACTCTAGATTTTGCTCGACTCGATTCAAAAAGGTAAAGGGGGACTTGCTCACACAATGGAAGGGCACATTTGTTCGTCCCATCTCTGTGTAAAGGCCTAAAACACAACTGAATCATTCACACAACACATGTTTATGTAGAAGCTCTGTGTAAAATCAAACAAAATCATATTTTTAACTTGATTTGAATTTATAATAGAGAAATGTAGACCTGCAAACTAACATATTCTAGAACACATTTACTCTGTATCATTGCCCAGCCTGATCTCCAAAACCTGTTCATAAAAATGTATACGAAAATCTTGAACATACAAATTCATAGTGATACATACTAAATAAATACGGACTGCAACTGATGACGTCACCCTATTCAAAGTGAATGGGGACCTGCACCTGGTAAACACACTCCGTGAAGTCTAACGATGTAAAATAAACGTGTTATGATTGCATTTTTAACGAGAAATCAATGTTAAATTGTAAGAATACAATACTAACCCTAACCCCCTCAAAAAATCCAACATGGCGGAGAGACGTTCACTCAAGAATCCAACATGGTCCGCCATGTTGTTCACTCAAGGGGCGTGGTTAACGGCCAGTTCGTATGTATTGTATGAAGATTTTTGTATACATTTGTACGAACAGGTTTTGGAGATCACATTGCATTGCCGGGTTTAAACCAATTTTATTTAGTTTGGTTTGAGGCACCGACACATTTGGACAGCTTTTCTTTTTGCCACGGCTCAAAGACACATCGATTGTGGCAAAGCAAACTAGTAGTCAGAAGTCGTAACGCTTGAAAATGTTCACACGCTTTTCCGATCTCGTTCTTTAATTTAACCACCGTGTCTTACTTATGCACTGCTGGCTTGCTTTAATGATGTCAAAACGAAATCCCACTCGCATTTGCCAACAGTTTGAAATCACTTTACAGACGTCTTTAAAAGCGAACTGCGACGTGACATGGGACAGGACCACAAAGCTCCTGTTTGAGGCAACATTGCATCATCCAAGAGCCGAGGACGGGCTGTCTCTCGCCGAGTTTCAAGGGTTTGAGTTGTGGGTTTTTCCCTCTAGTGTCCCTGATTGCAGGCTAATCAGATTATTTTTCTTATTCATAGCAGCTGGGTAAAGGCTTGCCAGGCACGTGGTGCAGGAGGAAGGAGAGAGGCAGAGGCTTTAGTTGTACCGTCGGATTTTTTGATAATTAAAACAATCCCCAAAATATGCCAAGAGGAACAGGCAGAGTGATGCTGTGCTGTGAAGCGGTTTGCAAATTTATGAAAATGGTGTTGCACCCAGTGAGGAGAGCCCACACACACACACTCCCGCGCCTTCTCCCTCGTGTTTCAAATGAACGTCTTTGCATACCCGTCTTTGCCCCTAACCAAATGTTGATAATGCAAACCTTTCGTCCTCGTCTGAGAGCTCCGCCGATGCCGCTAAGTCGACACAAGCTCTACCGCATGCCGTTGGTAGAGGGCCTCCTCTGAGACTCTAGCTGGCCCGCAGCAAACAGTGAGCGGAACGGACAAAGGGAGCCTTTGAGGTTTTGCGAAAAAGGTAAATCAAACGCGCACAGTGCGTTTTTGGTCACGCTCTCTCAAGCCCGACTGGAGCCGGGACCGTGGAGTCAGACAAAGCAAAAGGCCGGATATCAGAATGTAAAGAATATAATCAAAGATGTCACGTAACATCAAGGACTTTCTCTCCGTCGCTCAGTGTCTCTCTTTCTACTTTTCTCTCTTTCAATTCACACACGCGACGGCCTGATCCGCCTGTTGCTTTGTGCGTAACTAATCTATAATCAGGGTTGTTGGCGAGCGGTGTAGTTTAATGTGTTCATCTAACCCGCTCCCCGTCTACTCACATGTTAAGGGGATGGCTTGACATTTTATGCATGTAAGGATGAAGATGGACAGCAAGAGCTCCCCCCCCCCCACATCTTGTGAAAACATACTGTGACAGTCTGCCGTGATTGCCAATTAAACCCCTCGGCCTTCTTGTAATAAACGCATATGTGCATCCACTACTGTGGATACCTGAAGTAAAACTCCACCAGGCGCTTCACACCTCCGTTTACACCTTTTTATGCAAGTTCACGTACTTTCCGCGCTGACACTTAAAAGACACACCCTGACTGAATCTCTGTGACAGGTGATTGATGCAACAGGCGGCAAGGTTTGCTTTGCGCTCATTCAGTGCTGTCACATTTATTTCCTCTGTATGGAGCCGCTGCACGGCGCTGATACAGAGCGGAGAAATGAAGAGGTGTGACGTGGGTAATTTGTCCACATGGCCTGCAGCAGCCGCTGGCCAAAACTGGGCAGCTCAGCTCCGCTCAGTACAGCTCAAGTTGAAATCCAGCCCGGAGCGGCTGACCGAGACCCCGAAGGAGTCCTTTTATTTTTCAACCACAAAGGCTTCAAAGCCACTTGTTCTCTATCTTTTCCTTCCTCTGTAAATTACACTTTTTCACCGAAATTTCAATGCACCCTCCAAGTTTTGTCACAGCCTAAAAGGAACACAAATGGTTTTGACCTCTTATATTACAGTTAATACGCCACTTTAGCTCAATGACGTGTTCAGAGTGAACGGCAGAGGTTGCTTCTGTTCCTTTCTTGGAAGTGGGAGTTCTGGTCCAGGTCTTATGCCAATAACTGGCTCCAGATTCTTGCAATGAATGTGGTAACTTCAGGTTCATGGTACTTTAAGGGAAGGTCTGCAGGGGAAATAAACCAAAGAGTATTTATATGTTTATCTTCCCCATTTTATTAATAGACAGCAATTATATTGATACTTAAATCTCAATATGATGTTTGGAGATGTCGCTTTAGCTCATAAAACAACAGCAGTAATTTGGAATCATGTCGCTGACAGAGTGGTGAGTCCTCTTTAAGCTCGGGTTTGAGCAGTGAACTAAATGCACACAGTCCATTTTAAACATCAAGACTTCTTTATTCTTCAGATTTAAATATCTACCTCCTGTATTTACCTTATCTATTAACTGTGCCACCCTATCACAGTTTAGACTGATTGACTTATTTAAATGTGTACAAATTACGTCCTAAATAGACTCAGGGATCATTGGGTTCGGCCAGTTGACGTTGGCATCGACGCATGTTGGCTTTGCAAAACTGGACCCGCACAGAACTCTGACGAACGAGGGGATAATTCATTGGCATTCCACATGTATTACACAGTCCCAGTCCTCATGTGTCCCTGTCATATCTCCATTCTCGATCCCTTTTCTCATCTTGCTCTCTCTTCCCTCCTGCTCTCGCTTCACCAGCTGTGGATTTGGATGAGTTGTACGGTTGTTACGGCCAGACACAATTGGGCGCAACCTCCTGCACCTTTAGTTCTTTTAGTTCAATTGTTCTCCTATCGGTTGCTCACACTCACTTAGGAGCTCTCAGATAGAAACACACCGTGAGCATCCTTCCTCTCTGTAGGTTAGACTTCAATCACAGGGAGTTCCTGCTGACAGGAGAGAGAAAAATAAAGTGATAGAGGGACATTTAAAGATGTGATGATAATGTAAAAGCGCACAGAGGGTGGGGGCTGAAGAAGAGAGGAAATTGGAGAAATTGGAGGAAGAGAAAAGTGCTTAATAGGTTTTTCTAGAATATGCTGCCATTGCCGTCAAGTGTGTGAGTATGCATTCGCGTAAGTTGCAGTGCACTGCAGAAATCTGTAAGCGCTGAAAACACTTGAAATAGGAAGACTAAGCTTTTATGTGGTACTGAAACACACACGCACACACACACTCAAAAGAGGGTCTGGTATTTTATAATAGTTTCATAGGAAACGGACAGAATAGTCTGCTTTTGTAGTGAATTAATATAGCAGAGGGTCATGCCAGTCTTCTCTCTTTGTGCACACTTACCGACAGACACATACATATTCAATTTGGATGAATCATGCTTTCAACCTCGATAGAAAGACCTGGGAATCTGACTACTGCGTCGGTTGTGTTTGAGCGTTGTCTCATTCTGCCTCATCATCTCTTCCTTACTGCTGAGCGCTGCAATCTGCCAAACGGGGGTCTGGGTTTCGACCTCTCCGGTGCCCCTACTTGTATTCACTGCGTACCCCCCACAACGCGCGGCCCTTTGAATGCAAAGTGAAGCCTGAGTAACCCGACACAGGGGTGTTGGTAGTGAGCTTCATCATCTGATGGTTGGAAAATGGTTTAAAAGACAAAGTAACGTTGCAATAAATAATAATCAATCCATATTGCTTTGATATTGTATGAATATACTGTATATTTATACAATAATACACGTGTATTTTAAACCACCCTTTTGAGATCACATTTACACAAACATTTTGGTCGGTTTAGTATCGTAGTCAATCACACAGGTTTGATCATATCGTCAGCGTCCTAAAAAGCTGGAGGAGACTTCAAGACAGGAATCAATTAAACTAAATTAAAAAGCACTTCAATCGTCAACATTTTCATATAAGAAAAGTGTGATTTCCGATGTAGATAGTACATTTTTCAACCCAATTTCAGATCCTTCATCAATATTAGGTATGTTGGATTAACAGCATTAACTATGTGCATTAGAGAGATGAACCACGCATCTCCATAAATGCATCAGCTCTTAGAAGTCGTTCAAGCTACAGATCTTACTTCAGAGAAATAACACAAGAGCCATAACTTGCATTTATTTGGGCTCACTTCTCCCTTTCTATCTTCTTACTAAATTAGCTTGAATTGTCTGTTACTTATTCAGTGTACCGCCGCACCTGCTTTTGCCACAAAAACACACAGATGGGCACAATGAATGCGAGCACTTTGCTCCTGACGTAACGGGATTATGAGTGGGCGGAGAGCCTCTTTCTCTCTCTCTTGCTCCCAGATCCCCTTTGAGTTGTCTGAGAAAACTGAGGAACGAGGCTCAGATCCGAGTGAGAAAGAGCTGGTCTGTCTTAACACATCCACAAGAGCGACGGGGAAGCTCTGTTCTCATATAGAAAGCAATGACTTGCATGCTCGATACATATCGGCTGAGACATTCCTTTGAGTTTTCATCATGCACAGTTTTGTGCCATCGTGTTGAAGCATTTGTTTTACAGTGTTGTTTTTGTTACGTTATTTAAAGCCAGCAAATTGATATTCAGCATGTTTTTTTTACTGCTTGACAAAACGTCAGTGCCCACATTTTTCTGGATCCTAGTATTTAAACAATCAAATGATAATTAGAATCTAACCCGGAATTTTAGCCAATCGGTTCTTTTAAAGAAACGGTGAAAGAATTGCTTCTCAGAGGCTGGTGTAAAATAATTGACCCTCGTAGGTTGGTATTGTATTATTTTTTTGGCTCTGGATCACTTCTAATGAGACACCTGAACCTGAGACAGATGCACTAGACTCATGCCAGCTCTGTTCAGGCTCCTCTGTGTCCTCTTACAGCTAAGTGCAACCTGTGCTGCACACACACACACACGGGCCCTGACTGCGCTCTGATACCAACAATAGCCACTCAGAGTGGTCCCTCAGGGTTCAGCTCTGCAGACCGGGGGAAGACTAGCATGGAGGGCACCGTGGGTGCCTCAAGAGACGGCTCTCGCTGCCACTCAAGCAAAAAACATCTGGACAAATCCGTCTTCTTCGGCCTTGAGAATTATTCCACACTGCAAGCAAACAGTGCTACACTACAACGGAATTCAGCTCCCGGTTGTGTGTTCTACCTTTTTGAACGTGTGTATTTGCAGCTAAAGGAGGACACGTGTGACCATTGTGTTTGGGCACTGTCTCATTTGTTGACTGATGTGTTTGAGCCCTCTCTGGTTTTGGAGATAACAACGTATAACCAGATGAATATTCCTAATGGATTTTTAATGTCTTTCTAATTTGCCCTATAAAGGGCTCTAATGAACTGTCCCCATGTTTGCACATGGGGGAGGAACAGTGGATCCAACTCATTTAGCGGTTACCCTTGAGCCTGCACTAAAGCAGACAGAAGCATTACACTTCTGTGCATCTTCAACTTAAGGAAGAAATGTCATGGCCTGTTATTTAACAGTCGTCACAGCTCTGTTGTGTTTGGCTGCCAGCGATGGGAGACAATACGTCTCTGCAGGACGTTCGCAGCCTTTGTGCTTCAGAGTGTAAATATATACATTATGTATTTGCTAGATCCTATATACTTGACAATAAATACCAACGAGGCTTTTGCATGCATTCATTTGTGTCTGCGTGTCTCTGTGTCACAATGTGGGAAGTAACACAATGTCTGTCTGCCATTTAAGCCAGTGATGGGAGGAGAGAAACGTGGAGGTCAATAACCTGTGAGCCTGGTTCTGTTTTATTGGAGTAGCCGGCCTTATAAATCATGTGGTAGATCCTTTTGTATTTGTGTGTGGGTGTAGGCAAGCGCACATACAATGGAATATGTGGCATTATTAATAACACGTTTAACCTCACAGCAGGAAAAACTGCCTTTTTTTTTTGCGTTACAATACAACATCTGTGTTGGTTAGTTATCACCGGCAGGGAAAGTGTGTGTGAGTAAGAGCGAGAGGGGGGGGGAGGGAGGTGTGAGAAGAGGCTGATTGCAAAGCTATTTCCCAAGGCTTTGTTGCGCTCTGTTAGCTGAAGAGCTCCATTTCAAAGACAATTTGTCTACCGCTGAGCGCTTTGGCAAAGCGCGGCCTCGCGGTGGTTTTGTGTGTGTCTGTGAGTGTTTGTTTTATCAACTTTTAGCTCCCTGTTTTGCGCCTCGCGTGCGTGTAGGAGGTTTAAACTGACGATGTTCTCGTCTGCAGGTGTAAAGATGTGCTAATCGTGTAAGCGTGCACAAGGCAGAGCCCGTGGGCTTGCTATGTTCTACTTTGAAACAGACTATTATTTCCAGACCAAACAACACGCACATCTTAGATACAGAGTTTGATGCATTTAGTTTTCAGGCATTAACAGTATGAGCTTCCTCTGCATACTGTTACCTATTGTGGCCGCGTATAAGATGTTCACAACAAATAGAGATTTAAATTAAATCCTTTATTTTAACCAATCCTTTTCCTCCAGAACAGTGAACAGGCACACACACACACACACACACATTACACTCAATGACATTCATTTCCTGCAGACAAGCCCTCAACCCAATCATAACCGCCACTTGTCTAATACCCATAACCTCGCTATGAACATGACATGTAACGTCATGGGCACACAAGTCTTGCTCTGAATGTGAAGTTGTGTTCGCGCAACACCAGTGAAACACTAACAATATGTTTGTATCTGACAAAGAAACACAGAAGCTACTTGTTTGTGAAAATATATGAAAAGGTCCCATCTTCGATGTCCACGGTAAACTGATCTTGTTTCTCAGAGCAGCTGAAAACAAGCCTGCCTGTTATATATTTTATACTCAAATTTTAGGAAACATATCCGGATTTGTCTTACTTTTTTCATGTATTTGGTAGCTGCTCTTGTTTCTCCAGGATCCGACAGATTTAGGTCAAACATAACAAAACAAATGTTTACTTACAATTGTTTCTTACAATTCTTTTTCCTGAGCATAAGCATTTATCACCTGATTTCACATGCTGTCTTTTTTATTAAAGCAATAAGGTACGAGAGGCAGTACTTTATCGTCCAGTAATGTAACAGTTCGGTGGCGTAGTTCGGCCAGACGCACACCGACCGGCAACCCTCAGTTACATTATTGAAGATAAAGCGAAATTATAAATAGTAAGTAAATAGCTGCCTTTCAGCAGAAAATAGTATTAGCCACCAAACGTTGTGTAGTTGCTGTAACCAGCATCGGGTCTCGCACCACCTCATTCATTCACATCACTCATGACGGCCACCTTAATTGTCCGGTTGCGAAAGCTCGCATTGCCCGAAACCGATCATTTGTGGGATTTCCGCCATCGAGCCAAAGAGCTAAAGAAGAAAATGTCAATTAACGGTCGCGCAAAATCTAACCTGCTACTTTGAGTGCGCAGTGATATAAAACGCTCAGTTCAATGTGAACAGCAACTGTACATTATCGCTCAATAATGTACACCCCCCTTTTATAATAATAAATACATCACTGGTGCTCGTATGGTCACAACTTCCCGTAGCTTACGGGAAGTTGTGACATACGTGAACGATGAGTCCTGACAGCAGGTGGTATCATGAATAGTGGCCCCTGCCATCAGGGTCTGAATGAGTGTGAATAGATGAGTGGCAGCTAGTTTGAAAGCACTTACAGTGGCTGTAGGACTAGAAAGGCACTATACAATTACAAGTCCATTTACAACTTTTCATTATTAACGTTCTTGCAGGTACGCTGTTCTGCGAGACCCGGCTGGCTGGCTGAGTGTGAGCCCAGTCACAGGAACCGTCAACACCTCGGGCTCCCTGGACCGCGAGTCTCCGTATGTCCACGACAACAAATACACAGCTGTCTTCATCGCCACCGATAACGGTGAGTTACAGGGACCCCACCGTATAAAGACTTGGAAGTCTCACACCTCGGTTGGAAACAGAATACGATGTGGTTAAAAACAACCAATAAAAAAAATATGACTGCTTGTTTGTTCAAGGTCTGTTTTTGAACAATTGAATGAGGACATAGAAGCTTTAACAGAAAGTTAAAGTTTGTCCTTCACTTTTTCATTTAATTGTGTAACACCAAAACGGCTTAGTCTACCTTAGTTACATCTCAAATAAACTATTTAAGGTGTTCAGTTAATTTCAAGGGTGTTATTATGATTTTATGTGGCAGCTAACAAAGCCTCATAGATCCGTTCTCGCTGAACGGATCTATTCTAAAGAATCTCTCATGTGCGACGAGTATCAAGGCAGAAATACTGCAGCAAATGTAAAAAAAAACAAAGCCTGCCTCTGCAGTAAGTACAGTTCCTTCTTGGTACGGACTCCCGGTGAAAGTGACATTATCCCGCGGTGACAATGCGATGGCCTTCGGGAGGGGTGGGAGGGGGGGGCAGCGCTTCTAACGGAACATATGGTCGCTGGTCGCCTGCGTGAGCGGAGCTGCTGCTCTGAGACTTTCAATGGTGCAGATGAAAGTGTTGAGAGCCCCCGCGTGACTCTCCTCCTTTTTTCCTTTTTTTTTTCTTTTTTTTCTGGACTTCTCTCCTCCTGCGTCTCGCTGTCCTCTTTGTCCCTCTCTTTCAATGTCTCTCTCCCTTCTCCCCCTATCAATCTATCTGGTCTGCCGTGCTGAGGGAGATTCTGACAGATCCATTAAAGGAACTGAGAGATTCTATTAGTAGGCAGCAGAATAGCACTGTTGTGCTGGGGGAATTCGGCAGCCTCAGAAAGATGAGCGTTGAAAGAGGAGTAATGATGGGGCAGGTGGAGGAGGTGGAAAGGGTCAAAGGAACGAGAGAAAGGAAGGGACATGAGAGGTGATAACAGGAAAAAGTTATAAAGCCAGGGGGAGAAGAAGAAGGTGGAGAAGAGGAGAAACGATGAAGGTCCAGCCTGATCTCCAAAACCTGTTCGTAAAAATGTATACGAAAACTTGAACATACAAATTCGTAGTGATACATACAAAATAAATACGGACTGCAACTGATGACGTCACCCTATTCAGAGTGAACGGGGACCTGCACCCCGTAAACACACTTCAGACACTGAAGTCTAACGGTGTAAAATGAACGTGTTATGATTGCATTTTGAACGAGAAATCAATGTTAAATTGTAAGAATACAATACTAACCCTAACCCCCTCAAAAAATCCAACATGGCGGAGAGACGTTCAATCCAACATGGTCCGCCATGTTGTTCACTCAAGGGGCGTGGTTAACCACAGCCAGTTCGTATGTATTGTTACGATTTTCGTATACATTTTTACAAACAGGTTTTTGGAGATCACGTTGGAAGGTTATGAGCGGGCAGGGAGTAAGATTGGTGTCGGAGCCAGAGGAGGACACGGGGGAAGAAGACTTCATGACGTTTGTTAGACAAAGATTGCAACAGTTTGCTGTATCTGCTTCAAAAGAGATCCATTCTGGGATCGTTCTTTCTTACCGAATGTTACACAAGAAGATTGATCGCACTCTCGAGTCTTTGTGGTGAATATTAGTATTTATTAAAAATGATATATGTTCACGCTCTGCCTCTTTTATTTTAGGACTTTGATCTTTGAAATTACAGCGACATATATAATTTATTAAAACAGTAAAAAAATAATATTGTTTAGTGTGTGATAAACTGCAGAAGAACGGCCGTTGGCCCAGAGGCTAAATCGACGTCAGAACAAGGCACTGGAGCCGCAAGATTGAGTCCAAATTGATGCACATGTAAGAGTAGCTTAGCTGCTAAGTTTTGACCTCATTAAAGGTCAAGATTAAAACTTACAGTATCACAATGCATCTCGAGGGGATTCATAAATCAATAACTGGTCGTTGAGACATTTCGCTAAACCAGGAAATTAAAAACAACTCCTGGTGCTGGAATAAAAGTCACAGATTGAATGTGGGTTCTGGTTAACGGCATGAGGACAGGTTGGCTGAAGCGGGCCTCTGTGCTGCAACAGATGGTGAACAAAAGAGCGCACGTACTATCGGAAGGGAGAGTCTGGCTAGGAGGGAGGACTGAAATGGAAAAAAAGGAGGGAGAAGGGAAGAACCGAGTATCTGGAGGGCTTAAAAAAGGTAGTGAGGTAATGATAACGTTGGCGCCAAGGTCAAGGATCATCTCATCTTGAGAGTTTGCAGCAGTGAGTCTGCAGTCTGGAGGTTACACTCTATTGCCAGAGCGGATAACACCGTTTGCAGGAAGGACCGTTTGTCTCTCCCAAGCGTGAGAAGTTGTGAACTTGGATAAATGTGTGACTGTCACTAGAGTGTGCCGCCCTGATGCATTTGCATGTTTGTTTGTTTGTTTGTTTGCATGCGCCGGTGCATCTTCATCTTCACCTTCATTGCTGCATTTGCGTTTTTTTTGGAGTGTCTGGTTCCTAAAAGCCACAATGCAGTTCCGTCTGGCGTGGCAGGAACCTGGCACGCCTGCAGAGCGCCGCGGTATTGTTTGAGGAGATACTGTTCCAACCGGAGCAGAGGGCTTGACAGGCTGTTTGTATAAACTCTCATCAGTAGCTGCTGGCTTTTGCGGCGCCAACAAACTCTCTTCTGCTCCATGATTCCCCGCCGGGACGCCAGCTGTTCCAGCGTCTCACCCCCTTTCTCCTTCCTTCACGTCAGTTTTTTTTCTCCGTATTCCGTGTCGTCAGGCCTGTGTGTTTGTGCGTGTGGGTGATTTGAAGTTGTGTGTTCGGCCTGTCTTTTTTTTTTTTGTCTGGGTACAAGCAGCGTCTCTCTGCCCGGCGTATCCTCTGCTGTGGGTTGTGGTTCAATGTTTTTTCTCCTGCTCCTCATTTAAATGTTAAACCGCCTCCTGGTGGGAGCCATTTGTCATTGGGAGGCATGAATACATTATCACGGCCCTGATCGTGTGAAATGCTGCGCCGTGCGCACACATACACACACACACACACACACACACATGCTTACACAACCGCAATCTGCAGTGAGCGCTGCCACCATACCCCCAATTAAATACTCCTAAGTTATGCACAACAGAGCTGAGCAGCGTTTGCTTTGAACACATGGACGTACGGAGGAGTGACCTCAGGGTGTTTGTGCATGCGCGTCTCTATCTGTACAACAGTTAGCCGTCCTCGAGAGACAGTCAAAGAGACATTTGGTAAGTGCTGGAACATTAGGTATTACACACACATTCCCGCTGTAAGACCTCGCAGGTCAGGATACATCACAGTCAGATCGCACCCCCCCCCCTCATTGTAAATCAAAAGCAGGAGGCAAAAGGAGCGAGGGAATGCTGAATTCTAACGGGTCACAGAAAAGAATTTGCTTAGGTGTTCACACGGATGTGAAAATGGCATCTTGTGTGTGTGTGTGTGTGTGTGTGCAGGGCGTGTGTGGTATCTGTGCAACGCTCTGTGACAGGTCCTCATAATGGGTTCATCATCTCTTCCCTCAAAAGAGAGAAAAAAGAGCCGACGGCGGCAGTCGGCCGTCAGCAGAAGTGACGCCGGCTGTGCGTGTGAGACGGTGCGCTTGCAGACACACAAGTCTGGTGTCCCTACATGTGTCCATCTTCATGTGAGATGTCCGCCACCGCGCTGCCTCATTGCCTCACTAAGTGCGACAGGAAGCGGCGTGGCGCTCATTGCTGAAATGGGCTGTGTAATTTCCCTGTTTCAGACACAAGGGTTTCACTGCTAACTGTCTGTCGTGTCAGTCGCACACAGTGATGCAGCCTGGCACACGAAGAGCAGATAGATGGAATTAGGATGTTTCTTTAGCCAGCTGTGACCCCCCCCCCCCCCCCCCCTCCTCTCTCCAAAAAAAGAATAAAGCCCACTGAGCCAGTGTGTCAGCCCGGTTCGCTGAAGTCCTCCCGCCAAGAGTAGAATACAATGTAGGGCTTTTCGGGATGACTGTCAGTGTTTTTCAGGTATTTCAGTCTTTGTATTTCCAGCCACAGCCTTTGAATATAAACTAAGAAGCTGATTTAGATATTAATGAATTGATTTTTGATTAATGGAGCATTTGGGACTGAGCTGTTTGCCGAAGGAGACACTGTAAATGTCAGAAATAGGCCATGACGGACTTTTCTAACATTCCAAAGAATCTATTACACAAATACCCAAAGAGCAGGAGCCAAAGAGTAGCCTCAGTTTAATAGAATAGCAAATATAGTGCTGAATGTGGCAGTGACGTCAAGTGGACAAAAGGGACGAGAAAGGTGGAAGTGAGAGGTGAAAATTGAAAAGACTGAACAAAGGAATGAAGTACCTCGAAAATGAGAGGTTAAAATCCAAGTTTGGTGTTTACTATATTATATGTATAATTGCGAGTGAGACCATATATGTCTCGTGTCAATCCCTTAATGGAGACAGAGACACATACTGAAATGTGTCCTTGCTATCCATTAGCACCCTGTGGAGCACTAGGTGGGAGCGACGCCAGTCGGAGCGTCGGGAATCCTGGCATCTTGACCTCCGGGTAATGACGGTGTAACTGGATACGCTCGACAATGAGCAGGAGGCCGCGGCTCGACACGGCCGCTCCTCCTGTAGCCTCCCCTGTCCTGCCGCGTTGCCTCATTAATCCCAAATTCACTCTGTGCCGTTCTTACTTCGGCACTTTAGTAGCACCGACTCGGCCTCTGTCTCGGCCTCCCTGCCCCTCCATGGCCGTCTCTGAAATTCATGTCTAGACTCAAACCTGAACAGGCCCACTTCCGTGATTAAAGCCGGCTTTTAAAGTTCGGCTTTGCCAAGAAAGAGACCCTCTCCCTCTGTTGTGGCTGTTATCAGACTCGGCCTCTCTTGTGTCCTCAGAATACTGATTGGATTGCTGGGCCTGGCCCGCCAAGACCGACGCGCCCCGCCTCCCCATTTAGCGAGAGAGGCTCTCAAAAACAAGACTGCAGGATTTTTTTTTATTTTTATTTTATCTAGAACGACATAGGAAATATGTCAGAGGCTTAGTTACTGATGAGGCGTTAAAGGCCCCATTGTTGTATGTCATTGTGCATTCTTGTCATTATGGGCTGTGTGGTGGCAGTGTGATATGCAGGGCTTTACGGTGTGTTAATTATACAGCCTCTCAGTTTCTTGTTTGCGATGAGGCCAACTCAATTAACACCTTTTGTGCAGAATCAACACAGATTCTCTCTGGCCTGGCTGAGCTGTCATATCAGCTTCAACAAACGCAATGTTTACATCTTTGACAAACTCAAAATAATGACAGTACTCGGTTGAAAGATTGCTTTCTTCTCCCTTATGAACGTATAGAGTGGCCAGAAAGTTGAACTTAATACCGCATGAAGATGGATACTCACCTACGGCGCATTCACGTCATCTCAACGTAAGCCTGCCTGACACAGAAACGGATGGCATTCAATCCAGCTGTAAAACAGCTGTTGGATTGAACACTGTAACGTGAACCACATTCTTGTTTAGCATTGGCTCATCCCGGACTTCTCCCCTGGTGCCATCTGCTTGACTGATGGGGTTGTGTTTGAAATACATCTCAGCATCTATTGGTATAGCTGCTATTGAAATAAGTTACATTTTATGATCCCCCAATGTTTTTCTCTTAAGGCAACGTAAGGTCTATGATCTATATTTCTTCCAAATGCTTTGGCCAATACACAAATACTTTAAACTAAACTAATTCACCATTAATTAATTCATCTATGTGATTAATGCAGATTAATGCAATAAAATAGATTGATAGATAGATTAATGCAATAAAATAACAATAACCAGAAATTGACTGCGGAAACAAAATAGCCGCTAGCTTCAGTCAGTTACATGAAGATGGAGAGAGCTTTTTGCATTGCAAGTAAAACAAACAGTGGTGCGACATACAGCGGAGAACGGTGCAGAGGAATTACTCCACGTGTCAAACAGAAAGGAGGTTGGTGTCAAACGGACCACTCAAAGCACCGCTATGTTAAGCTAGCTGCGAGGCTAAGCTAGCTGCTAGGCTACTCGACATCTAACGTTACCCTGCACACAGTCTGCAGAGGACCACCACTGTGTCCCTAAAAGGCCGTAGTTTAAAAACGTTCTGGCTAAATGTGGGGAGATTGTTGGCACTTCAAACACAGCCGTTAAATGATGGAGACTTGAGAGCAAAGTGCACAAGGACAACAGAGTCGCTAGTTCAACATGTTCCACCCGGTGGAATTCTGCCTCAAGATTGTTGTCAAGATGATCAAAATGTGTGTATTTTTTTGTTTAAACCAACATGAACAATTAAGTGTCTGAAATACACACTTTCTAAAGTGATTACTCATTACTTTTAAGATTTAGTCTTTAGAAGAACAAACATTCATTCATATAAACAACATTGTAACAACAACAACAACAACATTCATTAATCTCCATTAATGAATTTCAAAATGTGCAATTAATTAGTTGTTTTTTTAAATCCATTGACAGCCCTACTAATAAGCTTCAGCTGGTCATTGTTGAGCGCTGAATATTGTAGCCGTTAGAATAATGACACTTATTGTCTATACACTCAATGGTGCGTACTGTTAACAATGTACTCTCTTTACATCGATATCTTTGTCATTAGCATTCTCATTGTAAGTATTTTAGCAGGCAGACATTGACATTTAGCTCAAAACGCTTCTGTGCTTAAGTACTGCTTGACAGATTGTGTAGCATTGCCGAACACTGTTATTAAAACACTTTCGCTAAGAAGAACTTTTTAGCTGTTGCTACTTATTATAGCTTTGGCTTTTCAAGCCATCAAGAGGGAGTATAGTTAGGTGACCTTTCAACTTGCTTGGCATTTCCTTTTATATATATATACATATATATAAGGTCCGGCTCACAATATTGCATTTACCGGTAGCTGGCCAGGCTGATTGGTTATGCCTTTTGTGACAGTGACAGTCTCGTTATATAATCGCTAAGGAGATATGAATGACGACAAAAGTCAGTGACACACCCCTTTATTGATAACCTGTTTGTGATTGGACTGAAAAAAAATATGTATTATTATTAGTATTATTACACTTTTTATTTAGTTATTTTGTTTTGGAAGGCTAGTCGGTGCAAAACATAAACCTGAAACCAAAAAGGCTAAACGGAATTCGGCCATTGTTTTTCCGTGTCATTTACATGTGAGACATGTCAAAATGTTTGCTGTGGAAAAGACCTGGCGATCAGGTGCTTGTAGAAGGCATTTGTAATTTGTAACTCATTTTTGAAGTTGTAAAGTGAGCTTTTGTTCAATCTTTGTTTGAGTTTGACAAAGTTAATTAAAGTTGTCTCACTTTAATTTGTAGACCCTTTATTTGTTCATTTTGATCCATCCCCCTTATCACAATAGAAATCATGTCAGAAATCAAGTTTTTTTAGAGCAGATCGAAACGAGGGTTTCTCCTAATTACCACAGAAAGAGCTTTCAGTGTAAGCCTACATCAAACCATATCAATACCCTCCTTCTCCAATCACTTGGCATAATAGCCAGCAACTGATAACCCAAACCCTATTTTGAAAGTAATTTGCCATGCACCTGTCCCCAGCACCGCCTCCCTCCCCGAAGTCATCTCTCTTAATGACTTGTGCCTTTTGTAATTGGCTCTGGCTGGGTTCATTTACAGTTCTGATCAGCCAATAAGATTAGCGGGGCGTCATGTGATAGTGTTTGCCGAAGCCCCGAGGAGACTGATGAGTGATGGGACAGAATGAATTGGGTTATCTGAAGGGAGCTTTAACAAGGTCTGGGACTCTCGCAGTGGCAAGACGGATGGAGGGGAAGTGAAAAACACTAAACCAGAGAGGATGCTTCAGCCTTACAGTGGGAGCAGAGGACGGTGGAGGTATCTCGCAGACGCATACAAAGACATCCAACTTTGTTCTAAATGCATATATTCCTTGTTCTCCTTATTTCTTTGATCATGTGTACTATGAAAAACGTAGATAGGTGTAGTAGTAGGCGGTGGGATACATTTGAAAAAATATACATTATTAAGTCTTCCCCAAGCATAGGTGAATATTTTTTTCGCCTAAACACCATGGAGGGTTAATATAGCGTGGACTCATTCTGGCCCATACTGCAGCTGCATGTGTTTGAGTAGAGAGTGTTTTTTTTTTAAATAATGGATGCAGAAAGATGTTTATATATTACTTCCAAGTTGTGATAAAAAGCGAGGTATTGACTGTTTTAGCCTATAAAGTGATGTGGATTGGAATGATCTCAATTTCATTCAATTGTGCTGGAATTGGCTCACATCTCACACAACCATGTAATGCCGCTCTCATCAACTCCCTTCTCACTTCAGATCTTACCTTCATTCTTTCTGTCTGCTTTGCTTTGCTGTCGTCCACTTTTGAATTAGTCTTCCTGAATGTTTAGCTGCAGCGTGATGCATTGTGACATTTCCCATTGAGCCATTCCTCATGCACGGGCCGGTGCTGCCGGCGTCCTCTAGTCCCTGCTTGTTATTTCATTTCCTTCATCCCCCACTTGTAATGTCGCTAGAAAAAATAATCATAGTAATAACAATGCTGAACATGTCTCGCCAAGGGCATCATCCACTGGTTGTTTGTACCGGGTATAATGGTCGTTCTAATGAAAAAAGAAAAAGTAGCCGGATAAGAGTAATCTTGTTTTAGCCATGACCTTGAGCGAAACTCTGTTTTTAATCCTGGAAATTCACTCATGATCATAGTTAGGCTTGCAGAATTCCATCAATATTCGAATATTACGGGAATTTTCAGGGGAATTAACGTGAATACACAGGAAAATATATATGAATAAACAGGAACTACTGAGAATAAACTGGAAATTTTGGGGTAATTTAACTGCATTTACCTTGTCATATATGACGAAAAAACAGTTTGTTTTGTCATATATGACACGGTAAACACTGTTAAATCACCCCAACAACCGTTCGTTTGGTCGTAAGCCGACATTCATTTCTAAAAGAAATTAAAAAATGACATTTATGGCTTAATCCATTTGTGAGTGGAACTTAATTCTTCCATCCGCTCTCAGTCGGCTGGTGGGAGCGCGCTCACGTGCCTGATGGTGCTCATCTGGACTGAACTCCCTCGCGCGCAGAGATCAGTGGATAATTGTGAAAGTTAAAAAACAAAAGAAAACTGACTTTCCTGTGGCACCTATTGAAGGTATGGGAAACACTGGTGTATTTTTGTGGGCACATGCATATATACATCCTACTCTCAAGCTTAACCTCCCATGGAGAGTTCCTGGAAATTTACGAAAAATATTCTGCCCCTTTGCCGCCCTAATCGGAGCGCTTGCCAGACTCATTTCACAGTAAGAAAAGATGGAACCATGAACCAGAAATGAAAATGGAACTGGCTGTACTTTTTCCCCCCTTCACATTTTTTGTGCACTTTGCCCTGAGCCCCTATCATTAAACTCTGCTGCAACACACTTTCTCCCCAAGAGGACAGACGGGGTGCAAACAGATCATGGATTTCATGCCCTCCCCACTGTGCGGGGGCCAAAATCGGCACATTTCAAACCGCTGCTGGTCACAGCGCTGTCTTTCCTTCTTCTTCTTCTTCTTCTTCTTCTTCTTCTTCTTCTTCTTCTTCTACAACAGAAAAGACAAAACGTCAGAAAACAGAAAGGAAAAAATGAAGCATAGCAACGGAAAGTGACAGTCAGACATAAATAGAGCATTAGCCTAGAGCCAAAGTGTCGGGAGAAAAGCAGTGTTTCGGGGTTAGATGGAGAGACAGCAGGGAGGCGAGTGAAGGAAAGGTTAGTTTGTAGTCTGTGGCGGTGGATTAGCCCCGACGGCCCTAGGAGTCAATCAGTCGGCTTGCTTCTCTCATCTCCGGGCAGACGGGAGAATAACAGGGCTGTGTAACTGCCAGCCACAGGCGGGTGTCGGGAGCAGTAGTGGACGATGGAGACGGAGCAGCGGGGGGCGAAGCCTAGAGGGAGAGGTTGGAGGTGATGGAGGAGTCCCTCGCAGAAAGGCCTCTAAGTACGTCTTTGGTGAATTCATTCCGTGGATGTGCTGGAATGATGTTATTGTGGTCAAAATATATTATCACAAATAAAAATGATAATGCGTTCACAAATGTATTGGAAATGATATTCACTGTCACAATGTTTTTGTTCAGTGGAATAACTGGACATTCTGTTATTCTCCAGTGATGCAGTATTATCTCATTTGTTTTGTTCTTCACCAGATTACTTAATTTACAGGGTTTTTTAAAGAAAAGTGAGTACAAAATGCAGTCAAGTACATAAACACATACTGTATACAACCCAGTTTGTTATACAACGTAAGAGGAGTACAAAAATAAAGGGGGGCAAACTGAAGAGAATAACAGTGAGAAACGGAAGTCCTGCAAAATGTATTTACATGTGTGTGTGCGTGTGTGTGTGCGTGCGTGCTTTTATGTACATTTTATGTGTGAGCTTAGTCGGTGTAGATTGAGGTCCGGTTTCGATCTAATACAGGTCTACGCATGAAGACATAAATACATAGAGATATCCCTATGAATATAGATTGCAAACAAAAGTTAATCTCAAAAAGGGGGCAAAAACGTATAGGAAAATTGAATAAAATAAAACATAAATATTAAATACAAAATAGAAAGCAATAACTGGGATCTGATGAAAGTCTGCTGAGCAGGAATAAAATAAGATATAAAATAGAGCAGTTTAAAGTTTCATATAAAGGTTCATCATCATCATCCAGGGCTCATCGTTTTGAAATATATTAATATTACTTCATCAATATACTGGAACAGGTCAGTACACCGTGACCTATTGTATGAGTAGCTCCTGGTACTGTATATACAGAGGTTGTACAGTATTTAATGTCCCGTCTTTGACCTCAACACTCCCGACAAGCACAAGCTAACTTCAAATGAAAACCTACAGCTTGCATGTGCTGCTTTGGAGACACTGCAGGAGCAGCAGAAGCATTTCCAGATGGTGTTTTGCAGAACTTGTTTGCAAATGATTAGTGCAGTAGCAGCAAACCAGACCAAATAATTCTAATTGACTGCCATATTGCATAGCGTGTCATGAATAGTATATGATGCATTTACTGTTGTATGGTTTCTCATGTGCTAGTGTAGCGTCGGTACTGGAGCAGTCTGCCCGACCCGGCCCGAGGGCTTTGCTCCTTTTAATATCAAACTTTAATGAAGACAATTAAACCTAATCTCAATCCTTAATTAGTGCAATTCCTGCTCTGACACCATTTTATGAGAATCAAACCCTACTTGTTTAAAGTTAATTTTAGCTTTGGACTGTTCAATTTTTCATTGGAAATAACATTGTTTATTACCTTTTCTCTACAATTTGCTTTTAAATTTGAAAGCATTCGGATTTCATCCATGCAATCTAATCGAAACCTGCGTAAAGAAGGGCAAAAGGGAAGGAAGTGCAATGACTTCTGCATTCATTTGTTATCTTAAACCTGCAAGATATGCCTCATATATGATTGGATGCACGTTTGGAAAGCACATCTGAAGCATGTTTTTACCCGCCACCTCAGTGCCGAGGGTTAACCGCAGCCGGCAGGAGATGGACTGTAGAAGCAGGAAAAAGGACGATGCAGAAAAAGAGTCTTTCCTGTCATAAACCCTGTGTGGGTGATGCAACGTAACAGAGTGTCACCTGGGAGGCCAAAAGTCTGTGTACCTCCTAAGAATTATTGTGTGGATTGCCTCAAATTTTTGATCCCAAGTTGATGAAGCGTACAGATTTACGGACCGTGACCTCTCCGCTTGTGCAGGAGAAGGTCTGCAAGTTGACAGGTTCTTTTTAGCTCAGAGTGTTTTTCCATGGATTGTTTGGTGTGAAGGGAAATATGGTTACAGAACTCAGCACAGCACCAAAACAGCGCGCTACTTATTTGCTGTGGCTGACGCTTCATAACGTGACCATTGAGACGGACAATTTGCATTTTTGAAATGCAGCAATTACCAAAGGACAAAAATAATTGAGCAAGTCACTCAGGGTGTAATTGTTACCTGAGGTACTAGAGGCAGAGAGTCCAACCTTAAACAACACACAAACACAACCTTACAGGATTACACGCAGACGGAGGATTCTGTCCTCGATTTTTGTTGTTGTGCGAAGCCTCTCTCTCCTGGAACAGGAGCCGCCAGCAACGTTTGATATCTTGATATCACAATTCATTTTTTGACACAACTACCCCAATAAGAAAGGAGATGACAGTTTTGACATGTTATTTAGGCATCACAGCAAATCCTCCCATGTCCTTTTCCCTTTAAAATGACCTACTTCCCTTCTCGTGTAACTTTTAGTGCCCAACAAGCGCAGCTCGGTGGATCCGTAGCGGTGAAGATCCATAATTTGTGGGCTCTTTAAGTGACAAAACGGTGTGAAGTAAAGGCCAGCAGCCGTGCTCCACTGGTGCCGTGGCAGGCTGATGATGACAGGCATGATGCAACGGTGATGAGAGGGAGGAGCAGAAGAGAGGAGCGCGGCATTAGAGTGATTGGGTGTGGGGCGTGTTCGCGTATGACAAACAGCTTCATTTAAAGCAAGCCAAGCACAGAGAAGGCCTCTTCCACCACAGATGGGTTGAAATTTTATTTTTATTTCCATCCGAGCCCGTCCTCAATCTCTTGGCGTGGAGCGGTAATAGATTATATAGGGTCTCGCCCCAAGAGCGACTGTCTTTGATTTGAGTTTCAACAGTAAAAGTAATTCCTCTGATATCGTCGCAGTCGTACTTCTCCGCAATAAGGCCTGTTTGCTGTTTTGTTTTCGTTCTTTGACTCCGCCCCCCGAAAAAAACAGCAGTCATTTCACGATTATTATACCGTTGAGATGCCAAACTCGCAACCGTTTCATCCGATTCCTGTCTGCCAGCCTGCCGATGGCTTCGTGGCCGAGAATGAAATTAACGTTTTTGAATTCAGCAAACAAAGACATAGTGAGGATTATCTGATAAACGCCTATGTTAAGACTCCCTGCGGGTTGCTATGAAGCGGAAAATGTGTTCGCAGCAGGTGTTCATAGGACAGCGTGCCTCTGCCATCCATCACGCATTTCTCCTCAGACATATTTCCTACAGCCAACCTTTAAAACATCTGATGGATGTACCTCAAGTCACTTTCATCACGGCTTCTTTTGCTCTGACACGGCGTTGTTATTTGGGCCGGGGGGGATGTAGTGAGGATGATTAGGTGGGGCGGGGGGGTTGAAAATTATCTGAGACTCACGCCTTTTAATGCCTCTATTACACTTGTCATGCAGGCCCTGACACTTGCCTCCATCGCCCCACCAGAGGCATTCAGCAGCCCGGACAACTTCAATAGAAACATATTGTTTCTATTATAATGTTACAGTGCGTGAGTCCCCATTCTAAGTCAATGTAAAAGAGCAAACTGTCAAACCTGTTGAAGTTTGAAATCCTCTTAGGACAGTTGATTGGCCAATCAGAACACACCAGTGTCAATGAAATACGCTTGTGCCGTCGGACTGCTCCGCTTTGCCAACACTACAAACAGACAGGCAGAGGTGTAAGTCATGAATAATAGGTTTATCTTTAAAGGTAATCTCATTCATTTGGTTGTCATTTCAGGGGGCAAAATCAATGGTTGGATGAATCCTGTCTGTCTTAAATGAAACCCACTGTTTTCATTCGAATCATTTACTTAAAACTCACCGTAGTAAAACTTGAAGTGATAAACCAAGATATCTACTCAGGATATACATCGACTTTAAAACACCCCAGTGATTTTGCCTCATCAGGTTCTTTTTCGCTTTGTTTGTTTGTCCTAAAAAGTCAACCATTACCTAATCAAAAGTTAATGGTGGGAACACTTTCTGCTCCTTTCTCCAACGTTAGTGTATAAACCCAGACTGGGTTTCATTCTTGACATTTATTGCACATTTATCTTGACTTGCTTGTTCTCTGCTCTCAGCCTCAAAATTGTCTGCAAATTATATATATATATATATATATATATTTTTTTTTTTTACCATGAAAAGGTGGAGGAGACCATTTTCCAATTACAGATCTTGTCTTTTGGTGTTAATTGCTGGCTGACCTCTGGGGTGTTGTGGATGCCGCATGGATTTTTTTTAATAACCTGTAATCGGGGTGAAACAGAGAGCCGTAATAGAGAAGAACCAGGCTGCTTTTTAAGCCTGTATCTTACAATAAGGCGTAATCTCATACACGCACACAAACAGGCCGTGCGCCCAGTCAAAACGTTGTCTTCCACAACGCAAGGCACTGTGATTCCTGCTCCTCCCGCCATAAAGTTATAGACTGTTTCCTTTTATTCGGGTCGAATTAGGTCGGCGGAGTTGAAAGGTTTAGGGAAGATCTTAATAGCTTCATTGACATTTTGTTTTTTTTAAAGCATCAGCATTAACACTTTTTGTTTACGGCAGAATCCAAAACATCTAAAGGCCGATTAACCTTGGAATAATGACGAGGATCACGAGGTTTTAATCATTCATATCCACCAGGATCAGTACTGTTTACATAGGGAGGGGCATCACCAGCAAACTGCTGTGCACTACATACGTTTTGATATCAGTGCACTCAACACTTTTTTTTTCTCCCCCCCTTTCCCCCAATATGTGTCTGTTCTTCGTGTTTGCAGGCAGCCCCCCAGCAACGGGCACCGGCACATTGGTCATTCACCTGGAAGACTACAATGACAACGCCCCCTACGTGGTACCATCGATAGCGCGGGTGTGTGAAGACGCCCACGACATGAACGTGGCGATAGTCGGGGGGCGGGACAAAGACCTCGCGCCCAACGCCGCGCCCTTTAAAATAGAACTCGGAAAACAGCTCGGCCTTGATAAAACATGGAAGGTCACCAGGGTCAACTGTGAGTATTTTCTTTTTGTGTGAAGTGTGTCACCTATTAGAAAATAACATTCACTAACTCTTTAATACGATTGTTCACTGACCTTGACAGACAAACTTGTTGGATGTGCATATGTCACTTTTCCTTCCTGTATTTTATGAACTTTGCGTCCATTCTCAAAACCAAAAGAACCCTGGTGAATGTCTGCATACAAAACTAAGAGTAAGTAAAAGAAAACGAAAAAGAAGGATAAGAGAGATAAAGGAAGGCAAAAGTTAATTTCCCTGCAACAATAAGCCATCCGTGCTGTGTAAAGAGCAGATTAACTAGCACGGATCACACGATGAGGATGAGGAGTAAAACAATAGAACCATGAAGATGAGGATAGACGGACAACCAAGACGTTGGTTCAGGCTTTTACGACCGGCAGCGCTGCCTCCGTTTGTTTGAGTGACAGAGCAGTGCCAGAACCCGCCCACAGGTATTCACTGTGAGTGACAGCGGGAGAAGGAGGTACCGACACTCCTCAATCACCACTGCTGGAAGAGACAGACGGGGCCAGCAGAGAAACCGCGCGCTCCCACTGACATGGACTGGCGCTGTGCTCGTCTCGTCTCCTCTGAGTGTGTGTGTGTGTGTGTAGAACCACAGGAAAGTTACACCTCTCTCTATAAGAATGAACTTTTAAAAGCTTTTGCCGAGCAGCAATTTGTAACCCTTCTTGCTGAGATTGCCAGTAGGTCATTAACATATTTAATCACAACTTTCTTTCTTTTTTAAATCTTTGAGCAGAATATTTAAGGAAAAGTTTTACATTTTGACACATGCACTTATTCGTTTTCCCCAGATGTAGCGTTGAGAAGGTTGATACCACCCTAAGTCTTTCCCGAATAGCCAGCAGCCAATTCAGAGTAAACACTGGGAAACTTTGTCCCGGGGTATCGAAATCTTTAAACGCTTGCCAATTGTAATGTTATATCTCATTTGCTAAAAACAAACACTGAATCTGGCCTGGAGGCTACTGATGCAACGACAACTTACCAAGACACTTAAAAGACAGACAGATATATACTTTATCAATCCCCAGGGGGAAATTTGTTAATTCCTCACAATCTTTTAAAGTGTAAGTGTAAGGTGATAAATGCCTCATCAGATTAGCGCATTTACGCAATACGAATACAAATGGTTTAAACTTAAATAACTGTGGAAAGCATCTGTCTGAGGAAAATCGGCTGGTGCTGACAATCTGTTGGTTGATTTGTCACATGCTGATCAGTTTTTGTAGAAACTTTGCATACATATTTCTCCATGTCCTGCCGCACATAATCAAGATAAAATGATGAGCCAAAGAGGTGGGGTTGAGAAGTACAAAGA
This sequence comes from Gasterosteus aculeatus, assembly GCF_964276395.1. Lineage (NCBI taxonomy): Eukaryota > Metazoa > Chordata > Actinopteri > Perciformes > Gasterosteidae > Gasterosteus > Gasterosteus aculeatus. Next base: position 6,687,029 of record NC_135698.1, read on the forward strand.
AAGGCCTCTGTATTTACGAAATATGTATGACATTGTTTTGAGTTGGACAGTACAAAACTAAAAGTCACCCTACTGGAGGTAACAGCCGTCACAGACGTGATAAATGTGCTGCTTCGCGTTCAGTGGTACAAAACAGCCTTTTTCTTCTTCTTCTTAAGAAATGTCAGTGTCTTGCAAGGAGATGTAACAACCTTAGTTGTGACATTTTGCGTCGCCTCAGTTGTCATGAGTGGCGCAGGCAGACAGTTCGTGGTTATATAAGATATACGTATTCAGATCTGCCTTAAAAAAAAAAAACGGCTCAATTACGCCTTTTTAAATCTCCGGCTCTTCTTCTGCGTGTCTCCCACAGCCACGCACTCCCAAGTCATGCTCCTGCAGCCTCTGAAGATGGCCAACTACCAGCTGCCGCTGCTCATCACCGACTCGGGCGTGCCCCCTCTGTCCAACAACACGGAGATCAAAGTCCAAGTGTGCGTCTGTAAGAAGAACAAGATGCACTGCAGCTCCGGCCCCTCCCACCGCGCCAGCCTCCTAGTGCTGCTCGCAACACCCCTGCTCGTCCTACTCTGTAAGTACCGGAGCAACAACCGATGGACCAACCGACTGCTCGAGACGCTGCCGTATTTTCTGGCATCCTTGTTTAAAACACAGTTTGAAACTGAAGCCGTGCGTCGCGTTGCTTTCAGTTTTATCAGTTGTCGGGAAAATCGATACAGACGCACAACGTCAAACGGTGCCGGGTAGGAGAAGTGTGTTCGGGAGGGAAGCGATCCATTGCACCCGGTGAATAGGAGTCATACAAGTGTTTGGTGTGTGTTTTGTGCACGTGCACTGATGAACAATTTAAATCCCTTCACACGTTGGCAAGTGGGATTTTTCCGCATCTATTTAACAAGAGGATGTCTGTTTTGTTGTTTGACGGCGTGCCTGCAGCACTTCCCGGGAAGACCAACTTGAATTTACTCTGAATATCTCATTTAGGCCATTAGCAATATAGCATGAATAATTCAGCCCCCTCCGCTCACAGCGCCAATGCAGCGGACGGCGTCCAACAGCTAGTTTGCTGAGAAGAAATGTAATTTCCAACTTTAAGGCCCAAAGATCCCGTTTCCCCATCTGAGCTCGTTCCCTGTAGTTGACAGTAGAGGAGGAGGAGGGAGAGATTGTGAGAAAGGGGTGAGAAGAGGAGGGAAAGGAAAGGCAAAAAAAGGAGAATGAGATTTTAGTCACGTCTCCATTTCTCCCTCTAGCTCTTTTTTTGCTCTTTTTGATTTTAATGTTTCTCCTTTTCGCATCCCGGTGATCTTTCCCGCTCGCTGTTCTGTCGGTTTCCCGTCTTTAGTCCTCTCTAACACTCTTTCAAGTGCCTTGTCCTGCTCTTTTACTTTATTTTCTTCTTTTTTTTTTTAGCAATAAGCCGCATACTCTTCCGCATAATCCTTTGCTTGCAGGCAGAATCTCTTCTCATTTCCTCTCCGCATCCTCCGTGCATCAGAGCATCTCGTGTGACCCACGGGCTCTTCCTCCGGCTATAGATCAGTCCGTCCACTGACACTGATCTTCTCTCCAAACGGTCGTTCATTACAGCCGAGTCTTCCTCTGAAGAACTCCTCGCATTGTTGCCTGCAACTGCTGTCGAAAAAACTCCACGATTCACGGGACGCACACACACGTATTAAAATTAAACTGACAGCCAACGCACGTGCGCCCCACACTCCGGCGCGGGTAGACCATTAGCCACGGTCTCAGTGCAACACACTAATCATGAGGGTGAGCTGATGCTGTGTCAGCATCCGCGGGCGAGCCGCCACCTCCCCGAAAAGTTTTCATGGCAGCGCTCCTGAGCGCGAGCGCCAGCTGGAACACTCAGTGGGCTTTACACGCTCTCCTTTTTTAGGATATTTTGTTGCCTTGTCGTCGCCATGGCAGCAACCGGCGGTGTCTGAACTAGAAAGCGTGATAATTGGTTGACGCGACGTTGAAAAGCGTCCCTTTCCTCGATCATTGCCGTTAAAAGCCGCCCCGGGTGACGGGTTCTTAGGCCGTCCGGTTCTGTGGCCGTGTACGCTGTCTGTTCATTTGGACTGTAGCGCGTTTGGTTTGTCAGAGCAGAGAGAGGCAGGTACACAAGGTGTGTCTCTGCACGCTTGTCTCCTTTGGGAATCTCTGTTAGTAATACAGCTGGAACACAGAGGTTCCACCAATTCAGACACACACACACACACACACAGAGTGAGATGGCTCCTGATCAAGCTCATCACGGAGCCCTGTGCAGGGGGGGGACTGATCACTGCAGTGCATAGTCAGAGTCTGGCAGAGAGGCAGAGAGGATCCTGTTTGAATTCCCTTATCTCCAAGCCGAACTTTGACCCTGCCGGAGAGCGATGAGGGGGAAGAAAAATGGAAAGAGCCAGAGGCGAAGGATGGTGAAAGGAGAAGAGAATAAAGGTGTGAAGATTAAACTCTTGTGTTTTTGTTCTGTTTCTCCCACCAGGCGACAGGCCTGTGCACGGCCACGCAGCCTTACCCCCTTTTTCTCCATTTCTCTGGCTCCTCGTGTCTGTTTCTCCCACTTATCTTTGCCTCACTCTGTTCTAGTGACTAACCCCGTCTGCAAAGCGTTTGCTCCACGTACAAAAATAGGCGGTGGAATACTGAATAGTCCACCGCCGACCAGAAGCATGCCGAAACATTTTAATGTCTGACAGATAGCAGGATGCTTGTACAAGTGTGTATGTATGTGCGTCAGTGTGTGATTAGTACAGCTCGGCCAAGCAAGGCCCGCGCGTACAGGTGTTTCCTGTTGCCATGGTAATCAACTTCCACATCTGTAACGATGATACTAACTTCGCATTACTCTAAATATCACAAATAGATTTTTCACACAAAAGGAAAAATACCACGTTAATCATAATTGATCAACGTTAAAGGGGAACTTTTCATGGATAAATATTGTGACATCTGAGGAGTACGATTATAAAATGATTCAATTGTTGAATCTTGAGGCAAGTTCAAGTTCAGACATGTTTTTTTTATGGTTAACATGTGTAGTTTAAGATCTGCAAGAAATAGCCTAACCAGCCCCCACAAATCTACACACATTTAGTGTATTCAAGGAGGACGGAGAAAAGGACAAACAAACAGAAAATGCTCTTGACAAAATAATTTGCATTTTCCTTTAAACAATTGATGCAACTCACATTTGAATATATTTTCTGTGATTTTCTGCAAATTCGCCTGAGAGCTTTGCATAATTGAACACTTGAATCAAGAGAATTGACTAAACCATTTTATTAGCGTTGGAGAGAAAGATCACAAGCTCCACAAGCTGTTTTAGTGCATCTACTCGAGGCCTCAGGGGCTTAAGTGATGTGGAGTGGTGGGGAACTGTAGTACTTCCTGTCACTATATCATTGGCCTCGACCCGATGTCTCCTTTGCATCCGTACCTCAAACCGCCACACTTTTCCACCCCCAACTCCTTCAACAGTGCTTCAGTGTGCAGCAAAAGTAGAGCCGTGTCCTCGCTGGCTTTCTGTCCCACCTCTCATCCCTATTACACTCTGCTGGCTTTGCTTTTCAAACCCTTAAATGATGTACGTTACCCTGCAGGACAGATGGGGGGGGTGACATATACTGTGTCTCCTGATGCTTACGAGACCTTTTGTTTGCTGTTGCAGGATTGGCAGTTAAATCTTGGGGCTTTGCAGGGGCCTACTTTCTCTCCACTCCCTTGTAAGCCCTTTCTTTTGTGATCAGTGGACCCTCACACACATCCACCCCACACACACACACACACAGATTAGCACAAAGTAGGGAACAATTACGCCTTTATCCTGCAGTTTTGTGAAGGGGAAATGCTTGCAGATATAAAAAGAAGACGAACACGCGTACACGCTCAGATTCAGAGTGTTAAAACGCCACGTGAAGGCATCCGTTGTTTACTTAAGATGAGACTTTTGGACAAACTAAGTGCAGTGAAGACGTGCTCGTATGAGCTGCGAGGGCACGGAAAAAGGATGCCTGCCTACTCGTGAGAATGATTCCTAATTTTAAAAGTAATTACATGGAGGCGTGCTCGGCTTTTGGCGGCAGTACAGCGCCACGGGTAGAAAACCAACACGGATGACCACACTGCCCCCTATCAGTGCACACGTGAACTGACGTGCACGGTACGGCACATGCACTATCTCCTCGGAGCAGCCGCACTGCTGCTCTAACTGACATTCTCTAACTCGATGGTGTGTGTGGCTGGAGAAAAATAACTGTGCTGGTTGGACAGTATATAAATCATTAACATGTTACACATACAGGTGCCGTGGACGTGGCTGGGCTCTGAAGATTAATGTATGTTTCTGCCCGTAGTGGCTGTGTGTGAACAAGGCTTAAGAGGGAGGAGAAATAATAAGGTGGTAAAATGAACATCTTACTTGTATTTTCACATCTTTGCATTGCCATTTCATGCAACACTGCGTGTGCTCCAGTTAGGAAGGTCTGCTTGCTCAAACCGGCTGGTAGAATCTTCCTGTGCAGGAGCTGCAGATTTGTCTGTAACTCTAATGTGCTGCAGAGGATGGCTTCTCTCTGTGCTTTGCTGTAATTTCAGCCAAAGTAATAATATAATTCCAAGAGTAAAGGAGAGAGAGAGAGAGAGACAGACAGAGAGAGTCGGGGGGACAAAACAAAGCATTTACCATTAAACACAACAAACAGCTCCCGGCCCAGATGCCACTAATTTACCTCCGTCCTGCCGAGGGTTTTAGTCCCCACTGTTCCTCCCGTGTGATCCCTCGCCTCGCTCTGACAGCCACTTTTCCTCTTCCTTCTGCAGCTCTACGCTAATCTCCTCCCCGCTATACAGGCAGGATGTTTAGGGGCTTATTTACTCTAGTGAAATTACAGCTTCTTCACAGCTGCCTTTTGAAGATGCCTTGCATCAGACCGTAGTGTTCGCTGGCTGCGTTGCTTTTGGCCCTTCGGATCAACCTGTCGAGTGTTATTGATCTCTCAGCTGTTATGTGTGGGACGGTAGTTTAAAGAGGTGTATCAAGTTATCGCTCTATGAAGCGGAAGGCTCAGACAGAGGCTAGTGTTTGTGTTTTCATCCTGGATTAGTCAACGATTCTCAAAAGTGGGTTAAGGAGAGTCCGTGACACTCTGTCGTGAATTAACACACGCATAGGTACAGATGGGGCGCACAAGTAAAACAAGCACATTGTGTCCATTGCTCCAAGCCACATTACCTCCGGGCCAATAGAAACTGATTTTGATGCAATTACAACAGGTTTTGCTACTTTTCACTCAAAGCTTTCAATATCACCTCCATAAAATCTAAGTTTCTGTTTAGCGCTTTGAAATAGGGCTTAAGCATGAAGGTGAGAAGTAAAGAATATATGAATAGTAGTGGTAGTAGTAAAAATGTCAGTAAGCATACGTTTTAGTGTTCTCAGAGATCGAATCTTGTGCTTGACCTTTAAATATTTATAATCCCTATTTGATCACAAAGATGAAAGGCTCGATGGGTCTGGTGCGTCTGATTATGATTTTAAATAATAACACCGGATGGAAATATACTAAAAATAAGCTCTTAATATTTTCTGATGCTTTAATATTTGTGTACATCAAAGATGAAGCAAAAATATCTGTAGTTAATCAGATTTTTTTATCAATCTACGCATATATACAGAAGGATTTATTAAGGTATACGGAATATTATTAAACTATACATTAACGTGATCAAAATGATTCATTTTGACCCTAACATCGATGAAACACACCTAAAAACTTAAGATAATCATATCATGAAGTAATTTCTACTCATCTTTTCACTAACAAATTCTGGTTCTTTTCTTATCTTTAACTCATTCATCATTCAATTCTGGGTTGGTGAGGATCATTAAGTCTCATTATAGTCAGTGTAACCCTGACAGATTTCTGTCTTCTCCTCCAACGTTTCCTCTTCATGCTGCAACGGCGCCGTTTCTGTGTGGCGGCCGTGACGCACCTGAGCTAATCAACTGTCACCCTCCTTTCCTCTCAGCAATTAGAAAGGCTGGGAAGTGGTTACTGTTCCCTCCGGTGTCCTGTTTGATTCCTCCTCGCCTCCAGCAGCTTGTTAAATCGACATTTTACGCATTAAGCTTTGGCTTTTACCTCGATAGACTTACAATAAGCGCAGACGGCGGGATGAGTCGACACGGGTGGATCCCCGGGATGCTCCATCAGGTCATCCGCAGACCGCAGTGTGTGGTCCTGCGATATGCAAATAGGCTCATTCTCCAGCACACGTAGCGGCTCTTTATGTACTGGTTGGAAGGGGATGGTGGGAAAGTTGTGTAAATATCATATACACACTCACAGGGGTCTATGCTGTATAAATGAGACCATTTCTCAGCAGTGAGGGCGTTATGTTGGCTGTGATCAATGCAACAACGATGTGTTACATTAAAAAGTTTATTTTTTATGTGACAACCACAGCAACAAATGCACATGTACAGGAATAAAGGGGGGTTAACGGGAATCATTATAAATGTTCCCGCTGTGATTCTCTATAGTAGCACAGCGGGTTAGTACGGCTAATTCTGCTATCTCAGTGACTCATTCATAACTCAGGAATAGTGTTTATATTCTGTCCCCCCCGCTTTTCTCACTTTGCCGTCTTCCTACATTAAATTCTCTCTTTCAACCGTTCCCGACCCATGAGTAGCCTGCGTCTGCATGGTGGCCGAGGTGAATTGATTTGGAAATGTATTTTCATGCCAAGGTCTTGACTTTTTAGCCAGAGGGGGAGCGTTGGCTCCTCACGTGAGCTGAAACGGGGCAGCCAGAGTTCTCATTAGATTTGCAAAAACCAATATCTGGGTCTTGAGTGCCTTGAGTGTTTCTCCACTTTTATTTCGGTTTCGGGGGGGTGCACTTAGTCCTGAGCTTTATGAAAAGAGGGCATTTGAGGAAAAACAATAGGGAAAAAAAAACGATTTTCCCCCATTTCGGGAGGACTCTTCGATCGCCTCGGAATTTTTTTGAACTACGCTGTCCAATTTATTTCAGGATGTCTGGAAAAATTATAGTTCACATCCCTCAAGACCGCTCCATGATCTCATCAAGGGGCGAAAGAGGCTCAGAGCAAAACGGAGCGGTGGAGATGACGGAGGATATAGACAAATACACATATTGGCATGTCTTCACCCGAAACGCACCACGAGTTTGTCTCGACTGATACCGGCTGCCAACTTAGACGAAGCACGCAAGAACAGTGGGAGCAGCGGTTCACCCCTGCAAAAGGCATAATGCAACGATAAACCCTTTTGCAAACAAACACTAGCTGTGACAAATTGCTGCCTCCAAATTGGTTGTTGTACACCACATTTTGCAGCATGCATTTTGCTAGATTAGCAGTAAAAGGAGAGGCTCAAAGGTAAGCCTGTTAAGTAAGGAGGAGTTGTTGTGGTGCACCTGATCCGTTCCTCGCAGTAACCGTGGCATCGGTACCCTGGAGTTGTGCTATCGGTGACGCAAACGCAGTCGCAGTCATCAGCATCCACTGCGGGAGGTGCAGGGTCTCTCCTACGTCATTTACTGTAATAAGCAAATATTGCACTTGTCTTGTAACTTTCATCCTGATTTGAATTGTAGATATCAATGCTTATTTGTTTACAGTTCATGTTAAGCGGTGATGTGTCCGGAGTCGTGTCACGTTAGCATGGTAATGTTAGCATGTGGCTATCTAGTTTTAGCAAATGTTCACCTTGTCATCCAAGCAATGGTGACTGATATGCGCCGTAAGCACCTACTTTTATATCCCCTTTTGAAGTGCACCTGTGTTACAGCCTACAATAATGTTTGCTTCTGTAACTAATAATATCTTTGTTCTTAATCTATCTAATAATAAGAATTGGTTTTAATATGCCGAATTGTTATAGATTATTGTTGTTCGGGTAATTAAACTAACAAACATAACCAATATGCGCTTTCATCAGTTAAGAATATGTTTCTATATGTTTTCTTTCCACACTAACTAGCGGAGATACCACGTGTTACCAAGGTCATACTGTTCTTTCACAATTCTTACTAACAGCTGCAATCAAACGCCAGATGTCTTTCACAAGATAAAAATACCTTTAAATGATTAACTAACAAGCCTAATAATTTAGGCAATTAAATTATTATTAGTGTTATAGTTACAAATGATTAGCATATATTATTTATTATTTGATCATTTGATCAAAGTTGCAACTGGACCTGCGTGTAACTATGAGTATGTTTACATTTAGTTTGACTGCTTGACTTCTACTTTGTCCTAAATTAGAATTTAATGACAATGCGTAAGCCCGAAGCTTCAAATCCAATACAGCCAAAGTAGAAAGTGTGAGGAAGGGAAAGGAAAGGAAAGGAGGGAAGTGTGAGGAGGGGAGAGGAAAGGAGGGAAGTGTGAGGAGGGGAAAGGAAAGGAAAGGAGGGAAGTGTGAGGATCCCCTCGACTTCTCAGCTGTCTCCAAACACGTCAGAAACAGTGAGCAGACTTGGAGGAGATGACTGGCAGAGTAGCAATCAATAAACTCTCCCATTTCATACGGCAGCGTGCACGCGTGTGTGTGTGTGTGTGTGTGTGTGTGTGTGTGTGTATTGAAGTGACTGCATGCGTGTCTGTTTGTATCAAATTTAGCAGCAGATTGTTGAAGGCAATTCTGCCAGACTGATGAGACATACTGTCACATTACCAGCGAACACACCCTACATTTTGCAGACTGTATCAGCAGGGAAAACACAGCATCAGTCCAAATTAACATATGTGCTGTGACGCTTTGCAGCCCACAGGTTCCCGTAAAAGATTATGTTGTGTAAATTGAAACAGATTCTCCCCTCAGAGACAAGTGGATGGGGGGGGGGGGTTCAGTCCAGGGTAATGCTCCGCTTGTCCGCCGCACAGTAAACTAAACTCAAGTATTCTACAGGTGTCAAAAGCCAATTCAGGAGCGTCTCCCGATTCGTCAAATGCCCGCCGCACTTGTAGAGTTTTGGAGAGAGTTGCGTTCAGCCACACGGATTGAACCTTCCAGGACATTGAGGAAGGTCCACACGCTGACACACTTTCAAGTTGGTTTTCACATTAAAGCCAATTACTTGGGTCGCGAGAACCTGAGAGCGAACCAGTATAACTCGTCTGTCCTGACTGACTCTTTAATGATGCCCAATTGAGTGCATCTTATCTGGTTCAGTGATGACCAATACTTGTCTTCTTGTCTTTTCTTTCCCACACATTCCTTCTCTTCCTCCTCCCCTCCACCGTCTCCTTCTCCTCTTTCATCTCCTCCCCCCTCCAGGCCTGTAGATTCTGCTGAAACCTCCCGTAGTCCTTTTTGCAACACTGAAAAGCAACGACTTATCGCCCCCACGCAACCCAGGCTTAGGAGAGGAGGAGGAGGAGAAGAAGACCGAAAAAGATGATGAAGAAGAAGCCAGAAGAAGAGTGTTCACCGCCTAAAAAAATAAAAAATCAAACGAGAAGACAGTTACCCACTGGCAAAACTGTTGTATGACAAAGCTCACGCTTTTTTTTGTACATATCTCACTTATCCTTTCACTGCTTTCGTTTCCTTTTCCTCATCTTTACTTTCCTTGTGGCATGTCTTTCCCCAATTGGGTCTTCTCTAATCTCATGTTTCTTCTGACTGTATTTGAAGTTTTTCTCTCCTTTCGTCTCGCCGGTACCCCTCCCCTCGTTATCAATTAGACAACTTATTTCTCACAGTTTTTCATTTTATTTCCGTTTTGGCAGCACGCCATCGCATTGGCAGAGAAGCGTTGCCGTGTTAGCCGTGTTCATGGCAACATGCCGCATCTTGCCGAGACACTTGAAAACAATTTGTTTATTGACATCGTAACAAAACAAAGCTACAAATGAGTTTTGTATTGGAGCTCACCTTACACCTCCGATTCACCCATCTTTTTTTTTCCTCCTCCTCTTTCCCTCATTATCGTCCCCACAGCTGCCACTGATTTTGTTCCGTCCCTCCTTACCCCGGCCTCATGCATAGACGTCATCTCTCTGCCTCTTCTCCCCCGTCTCCCCGTCCATCCTACTGACCCGCGTGTCTCTCAGCGGGCCGGGCAACACTGCGAAGGCTGAGCTACTGTCCTGGTTGGGGAAGAGCATTGACTTTTTGGTGTGTTTCGTTCTTTTCTCGTTGCAGACTGTGTTTGATCTCGTTTCCCTCCTTAAGCGGGGAGAGCAAAGCCTGTTTCTTTGTATGCAGTGGTTGTGGTCTTTTAGGACAAGGTGGTAGCCATAAGCCTTCAGAGTCAGATGCTCTCATGAGTCCTTTCTTCGATTTGCTTCTGTTTTTATTGCATTAGTTGTCATGGAGTGGAAAAAAAAGTATATCTTTATAGTAACGGTGTAAACCTAAAAAAAAATAAGTACTATTATATAAATATTTTATTTTTTACCATTGTATAAACACAGTATTGATTAACTTATGTACTTTGATTGCAAGTTCTTTTATCACCCACACCGTGAGTAAATAAAAAAGGGGATTGCTTTTTTCTGTGAACTTTAGGCACTATTTCTAATGCTATTGATGTGTTGACAATTTTGTCTTTTCTTTGTTTTCTTTGTTTATAATTTAAAATCTGTGGTTAATTGCAGAACCAGGAGTCTTTTTTTTGATGGTTTCCTTGTGTTTAGTTTTTTATTTTGTTTCCCGTTGATTATTTCCTCGCCATCTATCATTACATGTCACAAGAAGATGTGTAAGAAGAAATCAAAAGCTGTTGTTTTGTTGGATAGTTTTGCTTTCTTTCTTGCTCCCTTGAAAGAAAGTAGCTTCTATGGGTGTTGTGTGGAGGACCACCTTAAAAGATGACATTTTGAATGAGTTATGTCTGTCTTTTGCACTGATTTAATAAAGCCGTTACTGAAAATTCAATGGCTCAATTCCTCAAAACACCTCCAGGGACAAATCACATATCCAAGTTGGGGCCACTCAGAAGCACTGATGACGGGATGTCTGGTTCACAGGAAACATATAAATATATTTCAATCCGGAGAGACTTGTTGAAATTTGAACAATGCTTTATTATAACAGGCATAATATGATATTGCAAGTTGTTTGGGGCTTGGACTCCATCCTGCCGCAGGATAGACCAGGGGCCGGGATCTCGAGCCGAGACGAGGCATATCCCCCCCCTTTGGGAGTCCAGACACTGGTGGTGGTGGTGGTAGAGCCCAAGTTGCAAACCTCTCCTGATATGCCAGGTTCTGCTGTAGATTGGAGGTGTCCGGGGTGGTGGCGGGTCACCTTTGGAGCGTGCTGAAATGACAACTGACAGCAAAAGAGAGGAGAACAGTTTTTAACGTTTGCCTGCACCAAGGCGATTGGTTTAAGGTAACGACACCCACGTCTGATACTACCCGACCCCGCCCCTAATCAACTGGCCGTGCCCCCCCAGGGAGAGAGGAGGCCACCAGGGAACGGCACAGCCTGTCCAGTCTTCCTGACTGAATTTTTGCCTAAGCTTCATATATATATATATATATATATTATATGTGTACAGACATAAAGAGATCACTGATTCATGGTTAATGTTCGTTGCCACATGAGTTGTTTTGAGGGATCTTACAAGGATCTGATGTAACTTGTTTATAAGATGGTTGTCATGAGGAAAATGATGGGTGCAATTTACATAACACAACATCAGAGCAGTTTATAGTTCACGTACGATCCGTCAACACTTCCCACATACTGTTATGTGATACCTTGGCACATATTTCCATATGCACATCTGTTAGGGCTCGGCTGATTCCTGAATTGTGTTTTTATTCTTGTCTATGGCATCAAACGCTCTTGGGTAAAAAGTAGCTAAGGGAAATATTCTCTTAGATGCAAGAGACGGTAAAGCAAGACAAGGTGACTACTGAAAAAAAAAGGCGAAGAGAAACCTTTACGTTAAGAAAGTGGCTACAAAGTTGAAAACAAACTTTAAATGGCAAAAAAAGAAATGTTCTTGTGTAGAGCTGAGGTGACTTTGCCTACGCCTTGCTGGGGCTTCAAAACAAAGCCATCCATTGCTTGAGCATTTTACTGTCCTCTACCTATTTAGAAGTCTCGCTGAACAGCTTTGCCAGCGTGGAGGATTTCCTTCTAAAAGCTTTGTTTGACTCTTAATTTTTGAAATGCCAAAAGCAACCATATTATCGAATAATAATGATAGTAATATCCTTCATCCACCCTCTCTCAGCCATTCAGGCTCATTTATTCCCTCCTGCATGATCATTTAGTACCTATTAACACAAGATCCTCATCTCTAATGGCCACTCAATTATCATTTTCCCTCTCATTCTAATTAGGCTTAGCAAGGTTAAGTAACGCCCTGAACTCGTGACGGGCGTTGAATGGTCCATTGGCAGATATGGGTGGCAATTACAGTGGCAATATATTCAACCAGGCCTAAAGGGTCTTTTTATTTTCTCCTTCATCCATCAACTGTTATTTTCCCTCGCTTACCACTCCAATAATGTAGCGTCGCCTCCCTCAATCTGCTGGCCCTGATTCTCGTGAAGGCCAAATATGGCTGCGTGTCTGCGGACATCCCGTCAGTATCCAGCCTCAGTCAACTGAAGACTCGCAAAAACTCTGACACCAGTGTCCCTCCCTGTTTTATTCTTTCGCCACACACGTAACCCTCACAAACCACCTTACTAACTGTCTTTGTTTAGTTTCCCGCCCTTCCTTTCCCGCTACACCTGAATTCAGTTGATCATCACCGTACCTGTACTTCAGCCCCAGTCACTCGATTCGTGCCTGTTTATCCACTGAGCCGACCCCCGTTTTGTATGCGTGTCACTCCAGCAGTTGGCTTGAGGTTTTCTGGTGTTCCTGGTTTTTTTGGGGGGGTTTTTAAGAGGCCTTTTGCGCTTTCCTTCCCCAAGCGTGTCAAGTCTGCTTGTGCTGTTTTTGGGAGTTTACCAAGATCTAAACCCTGGCAAGATGTTTTTTTTGGCTCACTGAGTGGGGCCAGCAGTGCATGAGTGAATCAAAAAGCTCCAGTCCAACGTCGTCCCCTCTATTTGCCCGTTCGTTTGGAACAAGACAGAGGAAGAGCTGCAGCGTTTTAAATGTGCACAAACTGTAGGCTCAAAGTCTCCTCCACACTGATCGTTTGATTTTTTTTTGTCTGGCAGCTTAGGTTCCCTAAAGGCCACACAATGTTCCACTGCAGCCTTGGCCTCTCTCCGCTGCGCCGTAACTGTCCTTGGGCTGGATCGTAAAACCTGACAGCGCTGCCAAAGGCCGAGCCATACGTGTGTTTGAGTGTGACTGAATGTTCCTGGGATGTGGCAGGTGGCACCTTGTTTGGCAGCTACATCAATTCGGGTCATTCTCTATTTACCCAAAGAGATTCCAGTTGAAAAAGCAGCCTGTAGTTCTCCTTTACATCCAGATGCTGTATTTTACCATCCCGCATTAATATGCATGTGAGGAGAAACGTTGCACTTAAACCGTAATCTCTCAGTGGGGATGAGGAGGAATCTCTCGCTCTCTGACTAGCAATGTCTGTCAGTTGGTCCACTGCAACTGCCCAAATATCTCTTATAACGATTTTTGCATTGATTCATTATTTCAAAAGATGAATCCTATACTTGTCATTGAGTCCAAATCTGTAGGATTGATTACGTCTCAATGGTGACGGATTACAATAACATTTGGTCATCTTAAAGACGGTTCCCTCTGGACGAATTGTGGCAACCTTTTTAATCCCGTTATTTGGTCCCTCCGCTGTACATGTGTTTTTACATACTTGTGTAAGCTTGCTGCTATGCGAGAAGGTAAAAAAGCTAACATGCCAATGTTAGCGATAACTACTTGTTTCACCCCAATACTAAAATAAACTCTGACTCTAACCAGTGAATGAACAAATATGTTTGTTAAATATAATCCCAGCTGTATTACCAACCTTGACCCAGCAGGGATGTCCTTCTTAACGGCTGCAGAAATTCACGTCGGATGCAAAAAGTGAGTAACAGCCCTCATCACCCTTAATCCTTGCTGAGATGAGTGTACCTTCCTTCCTCCAGCTTGTATCTGTAATTAGTTTTGATAAAGAGTGTAATAAGAAGCTTTTTCCCCCGCTTTCCTTTCACCGAGCATAATGTAAACAGATGGACCCACTCTGCTATTTCATTCCTTCACATCTCCAGCAGACACCAGGGTCATTTATCAACTGAAACTAAAATTTGCATCGCAACTGGTTAATTAATGACCACGGATCCTCCTGAGCAGTTGTGATGATCGTGTTACATTAACTGTCTCCTATCCAGAAACCTGAGTAAGCAAATACACCATACGTCTGCTCTGTGAAATGTAGCTAGACACTAAATATAAGCAGTATTCAGGAAATATAATCAATGCTCAAATTGCCTGTTAATGTTTGCATGTCTCTGTGTCGTCCCTGCAACGGACTTCCGGGGTATAGCCCGTCTCTCGCCCCCATGGTGGCTGGGATCGACCCCGCGGTGACCTTGTACGAAGAATAAGCGGTTTTGGAGATGGATGGATGGACAGTCGTGAAAGTCATATCATTCTTCCAATCTAGCTCTGAAATAGCCAGAACGGAATAAGCACTTTTCTCAGGGTGTTCGACTATTTCCTCTACTTTCTCACTGACCATATTTCAATCTTCGATTTGCATTCGACGGGGGCTTTTTTTCTGTCTGCAGCAGTGCTAGCTCGTGCTAACCAGTAGCATAACAGAAAAAGTAGATCATTATCTCATTAAGCAGCCCCATTCTAATTAGCATGACATCTAGGGTAACAAAAAACCCTAAGAAAGAACAGCCTCCCTCATTACACGCAGAGGTGCACATCTAATGTGCTGTAAATATTGTTCATAATAGCCTCTTTACGTTAAATATCCATATTGCCGAGTAACCTCAATAGAACAAAACACCACGTTAAGTCTCGATTAAACATTTTTCCTGCTCCTGTCAGTTTAACATTGATTCATTTCCAGGCTGCTAACAAACTACTCCCTCATTTTCTCTGTTGTCTTATGCACAGAAAGGTGTGACGCAATAGGCCTTGATATGCAGATACGGCAACAAGAGATAAATGGAGGGTGTGGATGCCGGTGTGTGACGGCGACAACGCAGCATCTCTCTTTGTGTGATACACCATCATGCATCACTGGCGAAATTAAAAAACAGAATCCCTGCGGGTAAAAATGATTGATTTATCAACCAATCCTACCTTTTTAACGCGTCGTATGAGAAGACATATTGTTGAACTGATAGCCTGTGTGCAGTAACCATGCTGTGATTAATGGTAGAATAAAGCGAGGGTGATCGAGTGTTTAGTTTTTTGTGAGCCTCTTCTGTAACAAGTTCATTTAGCTTTTTTTTTGAGGACTTCAAACTGTTTACCTTTTGGCTTATAATGTGTTGTCTCATAGGATGTATCATTAAGCTACTTAATGCTGTTGAATCTAGGTAATTTGCAGCATTACAGTAGTGTTTACACCAACTCCAATGGGAACCATTTTTAGAATCACATGATGATATGAGCTTGCTGGCTTTGCAATGAAAATTAAATAATTGAAAATAGTTGGTTGGAAGACATGTTTATAATGAACAATAATGAACACAAGTAAAGAACAACCCATGAAATCAACAGGGAATATATAAAAGATGCTTTTTTCTACACAGTGTCAACATGAAGCTGTGTATTAGTATGATGCATATCGGCTTGACCGCTGGATTGTTTTTAATCTCCTAATATCAGAAAATGTTTAGCATGCATAGTGATTGCTGTTCCTGTTATTTACGCTTCAATCACACACGCACACAAAGAGTCCTCTGCACGATCAACCTCGATCGCACCAGCTGAAATATGTTTTCTTTTTTTAAAGTTGTCCCCACAACACAAGGTAACAAAAAAAAAAGAAGCATTACAGCTCCCCGGAGTACCAATTTGTTTTCACTGCTGGGCTCATTGTGTCTCTTTGCGGTCGGATGCCTGTAATTTTCCCCCCAATAACTATGAGGAGCAGCGGATGGACTCAGCACATTCACTCACAGGGTAGATCCACAATGGGGCAACTCAATGGGTGTTTGCATGCCAAAAGGAAACACATTAAGGGCAAATGTATGGACTGTGGGCTTTGATGACTACTGATGCAACAGAAATAAGCCAACGAATACAAAAACAGGAAAGTGGATTACTACGCTGCATGAGTAAAAGGATTTCACCACCTTCTGTCGGTGGCTGTTGGACATTTTCTTTTCTCCGCAGGTGGCATCCCCCCGCGCTTAGCATCTGGGGGGGAAAGGTTTTCAGCCCCTTTACCTTTTCATGGGATTTATGGACTAATCATATATCATCATCCACAATCTTGGTCCCTGCAGCTTCCTCGTAGTCATTTTCGTAAAATAAAAGCCTGTGAAGGTGAAGGTAAAACACTTTGAGTTGCACCTTAAATATAGTGTAGACAATGCGCCTCAATAAGGTGAAAGCAAAATGACAAGAGAAGCTGTCAATCCAGTGTCCATTGTGTGTGTGTGTGTGTTCTCCGGGCTGTTTAACTCCATACAGGTAACACTTCCCAGTTTATTGAGGATTTCCAACAATGTTGATCATTTAAAGTGAATAAGGGCAAATAAGAAAGCAAATAAAATCCTTACATGGCTTTGACCTGGCTGATAATCAAAGTGAGAGAAGAGATCTCATTTGCCAATCATGATCGCGTGTGAAAGATAATTCATTGGGAGGAAACCTGCATGTGCGTCTAACTGGGGCCAGCAGTGTCTCTAATAGATGCAGCTGTCTGTCCTTTACTATTTTATCTTATTAACTGTGGCGACAGAGTCAATTCAAAGGAGTTCTGGCCTCTTCACCACCCCAATAACTCCTGGTTCCTCAATAAGCAGTCTATCCGAGCCCAGAGTGAACCTGAGGCTGTGTTTGTTCACTTGGACGGATACAACTGAGAGAATAGCGTTCACATTACCAGGAAGACTCCGACCACACGGGGCTGTAATAGAATGGAACACGTTTATACGTCGGAACAGACTTCGCCGTGTCCACTTACTTGGTCGGTGGGGGTTGATTGAATGTTTGCAGCTTAATGTTTAAGACATATTTTCAAGAGAGAAAATACAATATACTGTTCAGGGGCTAAAACACGGTGCAGCCTCCGTTTAAACATGAGAAAATGAGAACATCAAATTGCACAATAAAACTGGAAGAGATCCAATCTTCTGTTCCTTCACCACTTTCTGTTCAACACGTGATTGACGGGCTGCAAAACATTTGTTCCATCCGTGGGACCTTCCACGCAGGGTTTTAGGATGGACAACTACATTTCCAATGTTTACACAGTACTGTTACTGTTGTAAGTACCCAGGTAGGAATTGTTGGTTTATTAAATCTTACCTTGGCACGCATGCACTAAATAAGAGTGTTGCTTTTTGAAAATGGCCACATTCAACACTTAATCCCCAATAATACCATGAATGCTGCATTCACTGTAAGACTATATTTAGTATTGCCAATTATTACATTTTAAGCACTTAGTAAAATGCCTCTGTATACTATAAAAAAAAACAGGAGAGTTCTGCTGCTCTGCATTTCCCTTCAATGAATTTAATTCTATATTATAAAATATACAGTGCACTTTGCAGCATGTCTCAAGCCTAATCTAGCATCACCTGGGGGCTTTAACATCAAACCTCTGCCTGCCTGCTAATGCCTGAATTTGATTTGAGACAGGAAGCCCTGAAGTCGAAGCTGAGGATTTGGGAGACCAGTTTACGGGTCGTGTGTCAGCAGAGTGGTTTGCTAAGCTACTTATCGTATTATACAGAGTTATTGTAATGTTTGGCTTGGTTCTGTCTGAGAAGCTTTCATTGCGAGCACTTTGCTGTCCTCCCTGAAGTAATAGTGTGCCACAAATAAGAAAAGGCACACAAAAACAATACGAGATAATTCCATGGCGGTGTGGTGAAAGGGAATTGCAAAATCTACTTTTTTTTTTACGGACTGCGGAATAAAAGTTAAACCAGCGCGGCACATCAAGGTCACATTGAGACTTTTACATGTTTCCTATTCTTAATTGCACTCCACAAGTAAGTAATGAAACATTTTCCACTATCTGATTTTTAAACAACCATCTGTTTACATTATTAACCCAAACTGCATTCCCCCTCTTCAATCCGTGTCAAGTGCAAATCATTATTCATTCATCAAGTTTTTCCAGAGAAATGTTGAAAAATAACTAATGACTAACTCATTTATTGGCGCTTCTCATGAACAAAATAGTCGTACACGTCCAGCACAACGTATTCAGCCTGCGAGCGCCGCCAGCGCCGCAAAATCCACGAATGAAAGAGAAACACGAAAGAGCACGAAAAGTTTACAAAACGACCACAATGAGGAGAAGAGAATCAAAAATGTCAAAAACCTGACGACAATGAAAGGTCATGAAGGTCATGAACATGTCCTCAAATCTAAACAATTTTCTCCTTCGCTCCCGTCCAAATCACTATGGCAACTGTAGACCAACAACAAACATAAATCAGGTCATATTGTTACGCAGAGAGACCAAAGAGAGACCATCCTTTAACCGGACCGTTATGGAATGTGAATTTAGACTTCTTTCATGATGGCAGCTCACTAATGGAGGAGGGCAGCCCTCTCCTCAAATGCCCCCTTCTCTCCTTTGTCTGCGCTCAGAACATTTCTGCAGCGAGAGGAGGAGGAAGAAAGAGGGGAAGGAGACAGAGAGAGCGATTAGATCCGCTCGTTGGCTCGGTTCAAGAGCTCTGTGCTTTAGGCAAAGATGGACACTACCGATATGAGAGGCAACAGTTAAGTTACTACTCCACAGGGGGGAAAAGTGCCCAGAAATAAACTAACACCCATGATCTTATCCCTTGTGCAGCAAAGCCAAGAGACCGACCCAAAGGTTCAACTTATTTGTTACATCTAAGCGAACCCATTGCATTGACTCAACCTCTAAGCCTCAACATTGCTGTGTCCGGACAGTGTTTGCATGAGTGAGGAAAAGTGAATCAACTGTGTTAACCAGACCACATGACGACTGTAAATCCTGACAGCAACACTGATAACAACGTCATCACTTGTGTTGCTCTCACAATGGCAAGTGACTCAATGAAGAGCAGTTGAGTCCGGTAATTCTAGGAAGCGAGAAAGCACTCAGAGGTGCTGGGAGGGCGAGGGGGGGACCCCGTAATGCGCCTATGGTGAGTTCACACACGTATACAATGAAGACCGATGCTGTGTTCACACGACAACCAAAATCCCACCGTTTGCAGGATCTGATATTTAAGACACCGTCCGTACTTTGCAAGTCATCACGTTTGGGCCAGTGTGTCGGATTTGTGTGGCCAGAATCCTCCAACATATGGGTTGCCGTGGCAACGGAGTTGGCGTCAGTACACCCGAGGGGACACGGCTCGCCAATAACGGAAGAATGCTTGAATGGTGTTTCATCATTTTGCCCCCCCCCCCAGTAAAAATCACGCTGGCGACAAATTGCACGGAGCTCCTCTGTTGCACCACACAGGATCAGTGACGGTGGTGAAGACACATTTTTGAGAGGAAATCCTGGCGGGCGTCACTGCGTATCGTCTCAAAAGATAGACTGGTAATCCCTTTGTAGTTACATTTCAATCCACCTGCAAATGTGGTCTGGATCCGACAAGCAAAATCTGTGTTTTTGCATTTTTGCTTCATCCATACTTTCTAAAAAAATAATCCATCTGGAGAAAACAATAAACTACTAGAAAGTGTTGCAGCAAAATGCATTCATGTACCTTTGTGAAACAGGTGATGCTGGAAGTATGTTTATTTTAGGTTTTCTTTCTCCTTGAGTTGGTTGTCTGCATTATCGAAATGAAGCCTGGTTGTAACAGTGTTGGAATAGTCCCTCTAAGACATAGGAAGGCAGATATAGTGTTTCCACCATCAGTTTCATTAACTATCCTCCAGAGATGGAACATAGTTTACGACGTTGTCCCGTCGAAAGATTAAACCGTTCACACAATTGGAGGCAAATCCACACTGGGCAGTCGGTGGGTTTCTGCTCGGAAAATGAACAGACTGGGATTCTCTCAAGAGGATGAAATATCTCATTTCAAATCGCTGGTCAAGAAAGGGGCCAATCAATAGCTATGATGCATCTGCGCTGTGACACGGAGGCTGTGGCGAGTAACGTTTAATATATACGGATTAACATTTCTTTCTGTGGCACTCTCTCTCTCTGAAGGGCCAAAGACACATGTGCAGGACATCCTCTCTGCCCTATTACCAGGTTTATTAAAATCAGCTCTGGGATTTATGGCAGCGACGCAAGAGCAATTCTCAGCCATCTATCAATCGGTGCAACGCTGTGTGTCTCTCTCCTCCTCCTCCTCCTCCTCCTCCTCCTCCTCCTCCTCCGCTATCTGTGCTGGTGGCAGCAGCGGGATGATGGATGACGTTACCCAGCAGGGAGCCCGGCAGACGGTATTATCATAGAGCAGGTATTAGCATGGAGCCTCCGGGTCCCTCTTCGACCCATCGATTTGGGCCGCTCGCCTGATCCTAACCTCCTAAAGGGGCCTTCAAGCTGGAGGAACGGAGCCACAGAACAAGCCCCGGGGATAATCTCCGCCCTGATCTTGGTCCTTCATCATCCTTATTCATCCCTTGCTGCCCTCCACCTCCTACCTTCCTTCCTGTTGTAGCCTCCACGCTGTCATTTACTCGGCCTGCCTCATCTCCAGTTCAACAGCCATTGGCAAATATTCATTTCTTTTTTTCCCCTCAAATCCTCAAGAAAAAGATGCATAACACGTTGCCGTTATCTCATAGCTGAAAACAATTGCCATTCTTTAGTAAATGAGTTTATACCCGAAAGGCATTTTTCTGTGGTTTTGAATTTCAATGGAAAGTAGGATATCATCACCGGGATGTTAATAGAGATCAGCAGAAAACAAAGTGCTTTTCCTTCTTTGCGTGTGTGGTTTTCTGAGAACACCCCGACGCTCTCTTTGCTAAGTTTCTCTCCTATCTCCGGCACCGGGGATAAAAAACGTGTGCATTATGTAAGTGGTTTTAGATTTACACACACAGGCAAAAAGCGCCACCGCAGCATTGTGATTATTGCTGCTGTGTGGAAGCTTCTCCGCTTTGTAAGCTGAAGGAGAGTTAGGATTTCCCCGACGACGTTTGCAAGCAGCTCATCTACAACCTGCAGACGAGCACGACCCTGTAGTCCACATTGTTGAGGCTGGGAATGAAAAGACACTAAATGTATATGCCAAGACGCAACACAAGTTTTTTTTTACTTTCCATGCACTAACATGCAGTTTTTCAATGAGGGGACTTGTTAGCACATTGTTAAAAGTCCCTTGACGTCAGCTGTGTGTGGTGCTGGAGAAGATGCTGAATTATTTGTCTATTTATTAAAATAACACGCCCTGCATAAGGAGTGTTGTCACCCATGCAAAGTACAAACTAAATCTCATCTTAATAAAATTACCTTTAACATACAAATGAAGCAATGACAGTTATTTGTGTTCCATGAACGTAAGCATCATTGAATATAGACCCACATGAGCATGCCAGAAAATCAACAGAAATACTAAAAATGGAGAAATGAGAACCTTACTTCAGTACAGTGGCATATCAAATGGGAAGGGAGGAAGATAAACATGTATTTTTAATCCCTCCTGAAGATTCAGGAGCTTCCTAAGACCCTCTTAGCCTTCCACAAGTGTGTGGGACGCTCATTAATCCGCATCCCCGTAGAGTGTGCTGCATTTAGATCATGGAGCGTTACCGGGTGTTAAATCCTGGTCTCCGCAGTTTGCTGGCCCCGGATCCACCGATGCATGAACATCACACGCAATGCTATTCTTAATTGCTATGAATCGTGTACCTTACCAGTACGGGAAAACATGCCTAACATGCCACAGGCATGTGGTAATTAAACACTGAGATTTCTGTGAAGCGTGAGACGTGATTTTAGGTGATTTAAAGATAATTCCTGGAGGTCAGTATGAGCCGTGCCCCAAAGTGTTAAGCATTCCTGTACTTTGCCGAGTGAGAAACGGTGACACTAAAAGTGACAAATTGTAATCACACTTTAATTTATGACTCTCCTCATTGTTCCCATACAGAAAGAGAGAGACAAGATTGGTGTGAAAAACATGTATTCCTTCATTTAGATCCGACCCAAAAATAATCGCAGAACAATGTGAATATCAAACTGCAAATTTGATGGAACGGAAAAAATGGGCAACGATAAGGCGTCAAACCTACCGACCGTCTCTGATTGGATTCTTTTCTTTAATCCTTTTGAGAAGGAAGAAA
The DNA here is from genome assembly GCF_964276395.1 of Gasterosteus aculeatus. Lineage (NCBI taxonomy): Eukaryota > Metazoa > Chordata > Actinopteri > Perciformes > Gasterosteidae > Gasterosteus > Gasterosteus aculeatus. The sequence goes on from NC_135698.1 coordinate 6,709,404, forward strand.
GAACACAATTATGAGGAGACAATGCCCTTTCATCGCAAAATTTAACACTTCTCAACTCCAACTTTCATTCTAAGCACACGTATCCACAAATAAAGTGAAGCTTTTTGTGCGGCACAATGTGTTATTAGAAACAGACATACACATATATATATATATATATATATATATATGTATATATATTTACAATTCTGGAAATAACTATGCTATGCTGACCAAATCTATGGATGGCATGACAATAATCCATGAGCAGATCACTGTGAGATCGCTGATTTATTTACGTGATTAGAGACATTCCTTGCACAAAAGATATACTTAGTAATATTGAGAAATGGCAGAAGGTATATTTTTACATTTTTGTCATGACTGCATTGTCATTTTGGAAATAAAATATCTATTAAACATTGTTTTGAGTTGATACTTGATATGAGATGGCTACTTATTAGCAAGTCACTTACCTGGTTTCTAAAGAGCAAAAGGAGATCACTTAAAGCAACGTTGACACATCCGTCCATCTTTATGAAAAGATGTGTGTGACGCTCGTGTAGATCATCTTTTTCTTTTGTTCCTTTTGTGCTAGCCCAATATATGCCACTACATACTACTACAAAAGAAGGCTGCACCACCCAAAAAGTGAAATAAAACAAAGCAAAAGCGTGACGGTGCACCTGTATCGATGGATTACAAGTTCTCCACACCCGGTTCCCGGCGACTGATCCGTGCATGCTGACAGATAATTATTGCCAAGGGAAGCTGGTGACAGCTTGAAGGAGAAAAAGAGAAAGAGACGCTATCTTGAAGAGAAGTAACCACACTGGTCCTTGTGTTTGTATTTATAGTTGTAAGAATCTTCAGAGTCCCTCTCATTCTTTGACTCTGTCCTATAGGTACGTCTTTCTGAAAAGGGCCATTCTGCAGCATGAGAACTCTTCTCACTCTTTTTAGGTTACTTCAGATATTCAATTCAATTCATTTTATTTTGTATAGCCCAAAATCTCAAATTACAAATTTGCCCCACTCCCAGGATGGACAGACTACAATGGATGCCATGTGTACAGAATGAACAATGTATAATACATGCAATTCCTATGACAGAAATGATTCAAGTAATTGTGAGTAGTAAGCCAGGCGCACAGCAGGACCACTGCAGGGGCAACCACCATCAGATAGAACCACCATCAGATAGAACCACCATCCACAGAAGCCTGTGGGGAGGGAGAGCACAGAGACTTTAGGAGAGGGTAATGATGGTTTACGAGTACAGTAATATGATTAATATCTAAAATAATAATGATGATGATGATGGCAGCAGGCGTCAGCATGGCCACGGTAGGTGTCAGGACCAGGGTCCAGAAGGAACTACGATCTACGGAGACCTGATAGGGGAGAAAGCACAAAAAACTCCCAGAAAGAAGCTGAATTAGTCATGTGCATTAATAAAACGTGAATTATGGTAGAACGAGAGCGTGAGAGAGGAGCTCGGTGTGTCCTAAGAATTCCCCCGGCAGTCTAAGCCTATAGCAGCTTAACTAAGGGCTGGTCCGGGCTAACCTGAGCCAGCCCTAACTATAGGCACAATCAAAGAGGAAAGTTTTAAGTTTTACTTTAAAAGAGCTGACCGAATCTGCCCCCCGGACTGAAAGTGGAACCCGGTTCCACAAAAAAGGAGCTTGATAACTGAAGGCTCTGGCCCCCAGCCTACTTTTTAAAACCCTAGGAACAACAACTAACCCAGCATCTATGGAGCGCAGCTGCCTTGTAGGGCAATAAGGTGTTACAAGCTCTTTAAGATACGACGGTGCCTCACCAGCAAGTGCCTTGTAGGTGAGGAGAAGTACCTTAAAATCTATTCTTGATGTAACAGGGAGCCAGTGCAGAGAAGTTAATACAGGAGTGATATTGTCACGGTGTGGTTTCACTTCCTGTTGTATTTTGTAGTTTTCTGCCACTCGTGTCCCCGGGTAACTTCACTTCCTGCCTTGTCCCGTCATCCCCTGTGATCGTCTAATAGTTTCCACCTGTGTCCAATCACCTGCACCTCCCTTGTGTATTTAAGTCGTGTGTCTCTTGTGTCACTTGTCGCGTCATTGTCTTTCGCCACGCATGTCCGTGTCTCTTGAGTTGCATGCCTGTGTGTTTTTGCCCCTTGGCCTTTTTGATTTTCGACCTTTGACTATTAAAGTCCCTTTTGTTTTGAACTCTGCGTCTTGAGTCCTGCCTCCACCCTCACCCCCTGACAGAATGACGCGACCAAGAAAGGACTCAGCAGAGTTTTTTCCCTTGGACGAGTTCAGGGAAACCCGTCTGGCAATGGGCGGTCCACGGAGTCTCCAGCGGGCTGCCCGTAGTGGGGGAACGGTCCTCCCGGGGGTTCCAGCTGGGTACTTGTACTACTCCGTCTCCCCATCTGGAGCCCTCAGTAGGCATCTGGGTCACCATCCACCGCCCACCACATGGTCCCCAGAAGAGGAGGCCATTTCGTGGTCGTCCGGCGGCGATTCTTCCTGGGAGCGGGTGATGGACCTTGCGGTCCGGCTCCAGGCTACCTACGGTCCCCACGCGCGGCCGCAACGCACAGTGTCCAGCGCTGGGCCGCGACGACGTTCCGACCCTGCTCGGTCGCAGCGCACAGTGTCCAGCGCTGGCCCGGGACGACGTTCCGACCCTGCTCGACGCCCCCAGTCCCCGCTCCGAGACTCAGGCTCCCTCCCTCCCGTCCCATGGTCCTCACCCACCCTCCCGTTGGTGATTTGAGGGCCATCTGGGATCCAGCCCTTGAGGGGGGGGCCATGGGGTGGGTTATGGGGGGGGCTGAGCCACCGCCGACTGCGGAGGTGTTCCGTGTCCCCGAGCTGGAGCCGACTACGGAGGTGTTCCGTGTCCCCGAGCTGGAGCCGACTACGGAGGTGTTCCGTGTCCCCGAGCTGGAGCCGACTACGGAGGTGTTCCGTGTCCCCGAGCCGGAGCCGACTGCGGAGGTGTTCCGTGTCCCCGAGCCGGAGCCGACTGCGGAGGTGTTCCGTGTCCCCGAGCCGGAGCCGACTGCGGAGGTGTTCCGTGTCCCCGAGCCGGAGCCGACTGCGGAGGTGTTCCGTGTCCCCGAGCCGGAGCCGACTGCGGAGGTGTTCCGTGTCCCCGAGCCGGAGCCGACTGCGGAGGTGTTCCGTGTCCCCGAGCCGGAGCCGACTGCGGAGGTGTTCCGTGTCCCCGAGCCGGAGCCGACTGCGGAGGTGTCCCCGAGCCGGAGCCGACTGCGGAGGTGTCCCCGAGCCGGAGCCGACTGCGGAGGTGTCCCCGAGCCAGAGCCGACTGCGGAGGTGTTCCGTGTCCCCGAGCCGGAGCCGACTGCGGAGGTGTTCCGTGTCCCCGAGCCGGAGCCGACTGCGGAGGTGTCCCCGAGCCGGAGCCGACTGCGGAGGTGTCCCCGAGCCGGAGCCGACTGCGGAGGTGTCCCCGAGCCGGAGCCGACTGCGGAGGTGTCCCCGAGCCGGAGCCGACTGCGGAGGTGTCCCCGAGCCGGAGCCGACTGCGGAGGTGTCCCCGAGCCGGAGCCGACTGCGGAGGTGTCCCCGAGCCGGAGCCGACTGCGGAGGTGTCCCCGAGCCGGAGCCGACTGCGGAGGTGTCCCCGAGCCGAAGCCGACTGCGGAGGTGTCCCCGAGCCGAAGCCGACTACCCCGGACGTTTCCAGTGTCCCCGAGCCGGAGCCGACTACCCCGGACGTTTCCAGTGTCCCCGAGCCGGAGCCGACTACCCCGGACGTTTCCAGTGTCCCCGAGCCGGAGCCGACTACCCCGGACGTTTCCAGTGTCCCCGAGCCGGAGCCGACTACCCCGGACGTTTCCAGTGTCCCCGAGCCGGAGCCGACTACCCCGGACGTGTCCCCGTGTCCCCGAGCCGGAGCCGACTGCGGAGGTGTTCCGTGTCCCCGAGCCGGAGCCGACTGCGGAGGTGTCCCCGAGCCGGAGCCGACTGCGGAGGTGTCCCCGAGCCGGAGCCGACTGCGGAGGTGTCCCCGAGCCGGAGCCGACTGCGGAGGTGTCCCCGAGCCGGAGCCGACTGCGGAGGTGTCCCCGAGCCGGAGCCGACTGCGGAGGTGTCCCCGAGCCGGAGCCGACTGCGGAGGTGTCCCCGAGCCGGAGCCGACTGCGGAGGTGTCCCCGAGCCGGAGCCGACTGCGGAGGTGTCCCCGAGCCGGAGCCGACTGCGGAGGTGTCCCCGAGCCGGAGCCGACTGCGGAGGTGTCCCCGAGCCGGAGCCGACTGCGGAGGTGTCCCCGAGCCGAAGCCGACTGCGGAGGTGTCCCCGAGCCGAAGCCGACTACCCCGGACGTTTCCAGTGTCCCCGAGCCGGAGCCGACTACCCCGGACGTTTCCAGTGTCCCCGAGCCGGAGCCGACTACCCCGGACGTTTCCAGTGTCCCCGAGCCGGAGCCGACTACCCCGGACGTTTCCAGTGTCCCCGAGCCGGAGCCGACTACCCCGGACGTTTCCAGTGTCCCCGAGCCGGAGCCGACTACCCCGGACGTGTCCCCGTGTCCCCGAACCGGAGCCGACTACCCCGGACGTGTCCCCGAGCCGACGACGACTACCCCGGACGTGTCCCCGAGCCGACGACGACTACCCCGGACGTGTCCCCGAGCCGACGACGACTACCCCGGACGTGTCTCCGAGCCGACGACGACTACCCCGGACGTGTCCCCGAGCCGACGGCGACTACCCCGGACGTGTCCCCGAGCCGACGGCGACTACCCCGGACGTGTCCCCGAGCCGACGGCGACTACCCCGGAGGTTTCCCGTGTCCCCGAGCCGCCGCCGACCCCTCCGGAGGTTTCCCGTGCCTCCAATTCCAGAGACGTTCCAGAGCCGGCCAAATGGCCGTCCGCCGGGCCGACCACCGGAGGCTCCCCGGCAGTGTGCCTGTCCGCCAGGCCGACCACCGGAGGCTCCCCGGTCGCCTGGCCGCCCGCCTCGTCTCGGGTTTCCCTCCCCCCCACCCCTTGTTTTGCTCTAGTGTGAGCCGCCTGGAAGTCGGCCCTTGAGGGGGGGGTACTGTCACGGTGTGGTTTCACTTCCTGTTGTATTTTGTAGTTTTCTGCCACTCGTGTCCCCGGGTAACTTCACTTCCTGCCTTGTCCCGTCATCCCCTGTGATCGTCTAATAGTTTCCACCTGTGTCCAATCACCTGCACCTCCCTTGTGTATTTAAGCCGTGTGTCTCTTGTGTCACTTGTCGCGTCATTGTCTTTCGCCACGCATGTCCGTGTCTCTTGAGTTGCATGCCTGTGTGTTTTTGCCCCTTGGCCTTTTTGATTTTCAACCTTTGACTATTAAAGTCCCTTTTCTTTTTGAACTCTGCGTCTGAGTCCTGCCTCCCACCCACATCCCGTGACAGATATGATCCCTTTTCTTAGTTCTTGTGCTGAATGCTGCAGCATTCTGAATCAACTGGAGAGGCTTAAGAGATTTACAAGAGCAGCCTGATGACAAAGAATTACAGTAGTCCAGTCTGGAAGTGACAAACGCATGAACTAATTTTTCTGCATCACTTTGAGACAGGAAGTTCCTGATTTTTGATATGTTACGTAGATGAAAATAGGCAGTCCTTGAAGTCTTCTTTATATGCGAGTTGAAGGTCATATCCTGGTCGAAGAGAACTCCCAGATTCCTGACGGTGCTGCTGGGTACCAGAGCAATTCCATCCATAACTGTATCACATGACAGCTGGCTTCGAAGGCGCTCTGGGCCTATCAGGATAACTTCCGTTTTTTCTGAGTTTAGCATCAGGAAGTTGCCGGTCTCCAAGACATTCTTGAAGTCTAACTAGCTGGTCCGTCTCTTCTGGCTTGATCGACAGATGGATCAGAGAACAATGGAAGTTTATGCGGTGTTTGCTGATAAGATCACCCAAAGGAAGCATATAGAGGGTAAATAAAATCGGTCCAAGTACAGAACCTTGTGGGACTCTGTGATCAACATTGGTGGTCTTTGAGGATTCACCATTTACAAGCACAAACTGGGATCGATCCGATAAGTAGGATTTAAACCAGCTGAGTGCAGTTCCTTTGATACCAATTAAATGTTCTAGTCTCTGCAACAGGATACAATGGTCTATGGTATCAAATACGGCACTGAGGTCCAGCAAGACAAGAAAAGAGATGAGTCCTTGGTCCGATGCAAGTAGAAGATCATTCGTAATTTTCACCAGTACTTTTTCTGTACTGTGATGCGCTCGAAATCCTGACTGGAAATCCTCGAACAAAGCATTGTTTTGTAGAAAGTCACATAATTGATTTGCGACGGATTTCTCAAGGATCTTAGAGAAGAAGGGAAGATTAGAGATAGGTCTGTAGTTAGCCAACACCTCTGGAGCAAGAGTAGGTTTCTTAAGAAGAGGTTTAATTACAACTACCTTGAAGGACTGTGGTACATGTCCTGTCAACAAAGACATAATATCTAATAAGGATGTGCTAACTAAAGGAAAAACTTCCTTAAGCAGCTCGGTCGGAATCGGATCCAAGAGACAAGTAGAAGATTTAGACTTTGAAAATAAAGAAGTCATTTAGACTTTGAAAATAAAGAAGATATGCGGCCAGCAATGGCGGAGCAAATAAAACACCCTAAATACGTTCTCATGTGCTTTGTCTCAACGCGTAGAAAGATCTGCAGCTTGGCAGACATGTGTTGTCTCGCTATGACACGAGGGGCCCAACGAAGAAACCAGTTTCCAGTCTTTGAATTAGTAGTCCTGCACGTTTTCGGCCTGTCACTCATCAGGGAGCATCTGTGCATTTCCATGCAGTGCAACAACCTCACCAATCTTAATCAATGAAACAGTCTTTTGCCGTGTCAAAGAAAAAAGCTCCGCCCGGTGCCTGGTGTTTTCTCTTTTTCCGGAGTGCAGGCGGACAGGCGGAGCGAGGGGGGGGGGGGGGGGGGCTCGGCAGATGCAGAAAAGAGGCAATGATCCCGCGGCCTGATTGCAGCAGCCACAGGGGAGCAAGGCCAGGAGACTTAATTAAAACGCATCTAGATGGAAAATGCGGTTTAAAAAAGAAGAAGAAAGAAATGGCATTTGTTGGGGGGTTACTGAAAGCTAAAGGGCTGTTGGTGGGGGGGGGGGGGGGGGTGAAAAATGATCATGATTAGCTGTTTCTTATTAATCTATTTTACCTTGTTCCCCACTCATCCGTTCTCTCACTGTCGCCGCGCCGCGACAATAGTTGGAGCACATCCTCATCCTCATTGCGCGCCGCTGCGATGGAGCCCGTCTCAAACACCCGTTAAAAATAATGAGATGGCCATTTTCCTCTGCCTGTTACTTGAAAACAATCACGGAGGGAGCCGCAGGCAGAGACTGAGGCGAGAGCCGAGAGGAAGGAAACAATTGCTTAGTAGATTGAGTTAATACCCGACCCGACGTCTGCGGATCGGACTGCAGTGAGCTGTCCAAAAGACAAAAGGGAACTACTGGACGATCCTCATCTATTCACCGCGTTAAACGTGCCGTCATGAAACGGTTCATGTGGCAACGCACGGATAATTGTTTTCTCCGACTGTCTAAGAAACACTGCTGATCGGCGACACAGGTCACGGGGGACAAAGGGACAAAACTACTTTAGATTTAAGGTTGTAGTTTCCGTTAACTTTTTTTAACTTAGATCACGTACATAACAGATGACATGGAGCCTCGCACGCCCCCTCCCTCCCCCATTGTTATTGTCTTGTTACTACCGGCTATGCAAAGGGCATGCAGCTTAAGGCCGCTTAATTGGTTTGTATAGATTAAGTTTACTTGACATTTAACAAAGTAAAAAGTTTGTTATGCGTTACTTTGGATTGTCATGGCATACAGCTTTGATTTTGTTTTTGTGTAGTGTTACACACACACATTCTCATTCTCTAAACTTCACCTCTATTCACATCCAACTTGTTGTCAGATGTTTGCTTTTTTAACCGCACCTATATTTTAAAATAAAAATCAGTTTTCCATATAGACGCTCATGATCCAGTTTTGCAGCATCTCATGATCTTCGCACTAAAGTTCTTCCATGTCCCACATTGTAGACAAACATGTCTGGCCGGAAACATATGGAAGTGGGAGTATATTATCTCCCCACAGCCTTTGTCATAATGATTACAGAGAAGCACATGGAAGTAAGTGATAAAAGTCTCCACTGGAGTAGCGAGGATGACCGGACGAGGTCAGTTTGTGATGACTGAGTAAGTTGATGAGCTGATGGTCTGAGAGAGAACGGAGATCGATTCAAATCAAGCAGCCTGTCGCTCAAACTGAAGTGGAAAAGTGATAGCAATATTTACTCATTTTAAAATGTCCGAAGAGTTTATTTGTTATAATGCTTATGGATTGGTTACTCAAACTGGACTTTCTGCATTTTGCCAACATTGCGATGGTTAAAACTGTCAGAGACATTTTTACACATCTCACTGTCACCTCTGTCAAGTTGAACTAACCTGGATTTTGTGTGCATTCAGTTAGCAAACAGTATCAATTCTTACATATTCAGCCAGGGATGAATTTTCAACAGAAAACATGCAGTTATTGACAACCAACTAGCCAGTGATGGAGGTGATTTGTTTCTATATTCTCTTAGCATTTAATTAGTTGTATTAATAACAATATTAATTAATAATTAATTAATTAGTGTGGCCTCAATGAAATGAAAAAAACTGTATGTATATATATATATATTTTAACATTTCCATTCGATTTGTTTCTGATAAAAGCAAATATATTGCAGCTGTAAGGCAGCAAGAGGTTGATAAAAACCAGTGGAAGAAAATCCATTTGTAAGGAAGTTCATATTGAATGGTGAAATAGCTGTGCCTGGTCGTGCTGAACACAAAATAAAAGAATGCCCCCCGTCTTTAACAAAATGAAAGCAATTCCCAGCACATCTCCCCCGGGTTTGCCGAGACAATGCTGTTATGTACTTTGCCTGAGACGGAAGACGGACAGGGGGAGAAAGGGAGATAAAGAGAGGGCAGAGGGGGGGGGTAGGGGCTCACCATTTTGACTGGCTAAAACAAAGACAAGGAAAAGACAATAAACGAGCAGCACTGGGGAACTGCCCAGAGATGATAGTGACACGCTGAATTGGCATAATGTCCAAGAAGCATACATTTGGTATATTCCACTTGACTAACGTGGCTGCAAAGTTCTCTGCACCGGTGCCTCTTCAACAAGTGAATTAAACACGCTACTTGTGGGGTGAATGTGTTATTGTACTTAGATAGATGTACCATGCATTGCTTCAACCTGAACCCATGCAGACTATGCCATCCAAACTCACCAAATATCAAATGTTATTATTACAAATGTATTTTATTTGGACTGCTGCAGTGTGGTGCTGTTCGACCCCCCTCGGCCCTCTATGCTGGAGACCATAACAGAGCTGGGATCTCCGCCTCGGTGGAAGCCACAGCAGCTGGAGGCTTCATTGTTTGTAGACCAAAAAGAAAACATGGGGAAAGAGCTCTATCCATTCAGCTCAATTATTTCCTCAGATATGTTATGATAATTTGCGTAAAGATACTTGAGAGTTTTGCGTCGTTGTTGTTTCTCACAGGGAGGTTAAAAAAAAAGATTAATTTCCACCACACTGATCCTCCCCGTGCAGTTTACCGAAATGACCACGAACACAGTCGGACGCATGTGTGTTTCTGTGTGTCTAACGAAGTGGGAAAACGGGGCATGCACAGTTGGCACCGGACCTCTCGCCAACTAACGAACAGCCTAACATCCGACAGGCTGGTCCCATCAGGCGGTCACACACATCCATACGCTGGTCTTTCTACGTGCCCTCGTGGTGTGTGGGAAGTTTGGCCTCCCACGCCCTTTAGCGAGACTGAAAATACAGTCAGTTCCTTTCTCAGGGAGTATGCAGGGAGTTCACTGATCCCAAGTGACCACTCCACTCAGGCTTTTATGCTCCCGCAGACGCCTTGTCACCTCATCGCTTTGCAAGATGATCACTCGTCAGAGCACTTTGGTTTTATTGTGAGGGCAACCAGCTGAAGATGATGGAAAACATTGAACTTGTTGGTGGATGAAAATGATGGAAGCTATTTCTACCAAAAAGGAACAAAGGCAGAGTGCGGATGATAAACTGCTATTTCATGTACCATACCAGCAACCAGATGGATTGTTTGTGTGTGGATACTTGGATGTTGAAAATACATTAACTTTTCCAATGTTTTGATGTAGCATTTATATGTTCACTCTGGATTAAATTTGGCCTTGTAAATTCGGATTAATCTAGAATGTAATTCACACACCGGTCATAATAAATCCTCGACTTTGCTCCTGGTGTTTTTATCCAGAACTTAAATAATCAAATAACAATGGAGTCTAACACACATTGTTCTTTTGTATATTGGGTGAATCGTCACTCTGTGGTGTTCACCTTTTTTTTTGGAGGAGGAGATATTGGAAGTCATCTAAGAGTCTTTAAAAGTGATGTTAGATCAAATTCATGCCGATGTGAATGGCGGTTGTTACGGTTGTCCAAAAGGAACTGATAAATATCAAAAGAAGCTTTAAAGTGTTTTATTTGAGGTCAGTGCCTGGTGTCCTGTCATGTGTCAAAAAAGCCTTGGACCACCACTGACTTGGACTGTAACATCCGTAGTACATTCACGTACACATCCCTGTGAATCATAAAGCACCCCTTTACATTGCATTAACATCTTACGTAGAAAACAAATGAAAATTTCATCAAATATGATGGACCGTGCACTGTCCTTCCCTGGATATCCCAGGCACACTGGAGCTCATTCAGTTGGGATGAAGATCACCGCTGACAAGTCTGCAGCCAGCACGGCCCCTGAGAGCCGTAGCCTGAAGGTATTATCCGCTATAAGATCTGACTAAAGACCAACAGAGAGATTTAAGCAGCCAATGTCGACTTTGCAAGCTGGGTTCACCCGTTGGCACTGGTTGAGGAGCTTTGATATCTGATTGCAGTTCAAAGCAGAAGTGAAGGTGAGCCGGTTCAGTCGTCTGATCACGGTGCCCTTCTGGTCGCTGTGTTCTGGGCACATCCATTCAGAGGAGACCAAAGGCAGACCCGAAACACGCCTGCAGGGATTACATGTCCTGTGTGGGCTGGGATGCCTTGGGCTGCCCCCGGAAGAGCGGCATGACGTGACAGGAGAGACAATCCTCTGGGCTTCAGTAGTAGAATATTTCCGGCCAAAATGTGTCTGTCTGTGTCATAAAGCTTTGTGACACGAACACGAGCCTCCTCGCAAAAAATCATCTCCCGGCGCATGTAGTCGTTCTCACTTTTAATACCACTTCACTTCGTATGCACTTACAGCAGAGCAGATTAGGAATAACCCGAAAGAGATACCTGAGCTTTTTGTGTAACAAAGCATGGGACTTGACTTTCTTTTATTTATTGTGAGAAACAAAATGCAACAGATAAATATGTTGTGCACAGTTTGGACCGTGTTTGGTTTGTAGCAAGTATTAAAGTGCAGTTATTGACATCAATAGAATTAATAATGTCAGTAGGATTATTCAAAAATATTAATAAAAACCGCCATGGGATTGGGGACTAATAACTAAACTATGGATTTACTCTCACAACAAAAATCTCATAGCTTTCATAATGTTCACTTAATATGTAAGTGGTCAAACTGCTATTCCACATTAAGAGTGAACAATAACGGTTGGAATTTGAGCATAAAGGATATAAATACCAACCGACTAGAGAGACTAGAAAAAGCAGATGTTATATATGAACATGTGAGGCTACAAAATGGCAGCGGGGTCACGAAAACTGCCTGAGAACAGGAGTTGAATCAATATGTGTCTCGTTGGCAAAGTTCAAACTATGTCTTTGGATTAGTGAACAAGGAAAAAGAAAAAAACTCAAAGCAAAAAAGTAAATCTTTACCGCCGTAAGACACAGAAATTGTTACTCTATCAATCAGCTGCTCCCACTCTTGACCGCAGCAGCAGAATGTAATACAAAATCATCCCTACAAAGCGTCTCGGCAGCTTGAAAGCATGCGCGATGTACAATGCAGTACACTTAAAACCAACAAAACTAAGTTATGAACTTATCTCTGCCCTGATGCAAGCCTCTTATGCGGGATGAGTAGCGTACAGGTCGGCCTGTTCCTGGGAGCTCTCTGGAAGTGAAGGGAACGAGGAGGAACGGGGCACAAAAGTGATCTAATCCCTCCTGCTCGCATGCAAACCGTTGTTTGTGCAAAGCTCGGACGCCAATTCAGTCAGGAAGACCCGCTGAGCGTGGATGTCACGGGTTTCCGCCTCTCTCCCCGTGCTCACGCTTTCAGCTGATTGGTGGGGGCCGGCGCTCGTTTGGAACTAGCCAACCAGTGTTGCATCGGTGCTGTCAGAAGTGTCCTCCCTGCTGCCGTCAGTGTTTCGTTTCAGCGAAACCCTCCACTCACCCAGACACCTCAAATTAACAATCAATTCAAAGAAGTCTCTCCTCATTGAATCCTTCTCACACTGATTGGGGTCGGACCAAAGATGGCTGTGCGTCCACCCCGTTTTAAAGTCACAGTTACGCCAGGGAGACATCCGCCGTGTCTTTGTCCCTCATCCCATCAGACCGTGGTAAGTGTAGATGCTGTCTTATGGGTATTAGTATTAGTAGTGTTGGTGATCCTCAGTAGCTTACTGACTATCTGGTGTAAAATGACAGGAACAATGCTGAGCCACAGGGGCCTGGACTCAAAAGCCTAGTTGAGCCGAAGTAGTCAGATTCAAAAACAAGGTCTTTACTTCAAGCGGGGTTTTGGAACACCGGTAAAGAGTCACGGGTGGGAAGACACGGATCAAAGCCCGGGAAGGCGCACCGGGGTAAATGGCACAGGGGATTTGAAAGAGACCCAAGTGGAAACAATGAGGGCGGCGCTTGCAATCACACAGGACCCCTCCTGTGTGAGGCGTCTGAAACGAGAGACAAGGTGAGTGACAGAAAACACAACAGAAACAGACGGTGACCACAAGCGCTACCCAGAAGGTCTGGCTGCTGCGTTACTCTGTGCGGCCAAACGCTGGCATCATTTACCGCTGGACGGACAAAGGACAAACCATTTACTGCGTTTTTCTCTAGAAAAGGCACACCGTGCACTGGTTGTTTACTGCAGTGGGTTCATTACATAACATTTCCATAAACGACGATGTGTAGCTTGAGTCAGACGTTAGTGGACATTTGGTCATGTGACGCTGTCGGATGAGATGAGACCCCAGAGCACCTGTGAGACAAAAGCAGCTGCTCAAATGTATCTCTACCGAACTGTCGTTGAATACACTATTTCCGTGTAAATAGTTGTGTTATTTGTGATCTGTTGGCACTTCAAATTTGTGCAAAAAGTCTTATGTTGCCATGAATAAACAATTCCAGACAAACGTTTGAAAGTATTTTCTCTCTTATTGAGAAAGTGTGTCCAAACTTTTGACTGGTTTGACAAGCTTAAAGATCTATGGACATGATAGAAGCGGGTTATAATGTTGTGATGTCTCCTCTGTCTCAGAGGGGAGCACTCCAAAGTTTGAAGCAATGATGCTTTGATATCAGGGTTGTCTCAGCCTGGCCTTCAACCCCGTGAAGCCTGGTTTACCGACTGTGGGGGAGGTCTTTGAAAGACGTGGGTGTGCAAGAGGGTCTGGTGAAGGTTTATGTGCATTTGGGGAAATGTAGGATGTTGGATGCAACATTTTGGGAGCATTACCTTTACTGCAGGACTTCTTGGCCTCTGCCGCTTCAATTTTGATCTTTCCTTCTTATCAATTTGTCTCTTGTGATCGATGCAAACTAAATTGCAGTACCACTTTCAGATTTTAGTAAATTAAATGTCTATAGTGGACTAGATATCTAGTATAGGTATTTTTTGCATTAAGCATTTTTCTCCGGCCTGTAATTTGTTAGTTTACTGTTCTACGTTTTGGAAACAAACCAGTAATATGACATGCATCATTTCAATGAATAGTGGTACAGCATCCCAATCAGGACTCACTCGCTCTGTCCGACCACCAATGTAAGATTTAAGAGAGAAAGTTACCAAGTTTATCAAGCATGATACATAAAATAACGCAAATGATGTACTTTTATATATGGAAAGCAATACCTTAATATCAATATCCAAAATGCTAATAGTTCAGTGCAGCTTGTGTGAATCCCAGAAATCTGACAAGCTTCGTCCAGTGGTTAACAATGTTGATGCTGACAGAGAGGGCAATAAAAACGTAAAAGACAAGCGAGACGGGGTGTTGTTAGCCACGTGGAGGTTTAACGCTCTCTGCTGAATCGTGTGTGCGCCGCACTGTGACACTACATGGCATAATTGTCAAAATAAGTCCCTCTCTGCTGCTGAGGCCAGCAATTAATATTCCTAATCTAATTAAGCTGAGTGACTAAACTGAGATAAGCCCATTGTGAGGAGCAGTCTAAATTCCTCCTGGAGTTTTTTTTTATGAACGCACAAGTTTATGTCTATCATTTTTAAAGTTAATTTAAACCGCTGAGGAGCCGAATGTGAATCAGCTTCGTCTTGAGTACATTAACGAGCATTGTGCGCTATGTGGTTTGCATCTTTAAGAGAAGAGAAGGGGGGTTTAATTGTGATTGTTAAATTGTTTTCCGACCCATACACATAAATTGACGACGTCAGCCAGCAACAAAATCGTCTTTTGGAGGAGTCACTTGGCTCGTAATGTAAAAGACCCCATTATAGACCCGAGAGACAAGTCCACCTAATGGACTTATTGATTGACAATCTTGTTTATTTGTTCATTAATTTGCATGTAATTGTGTAATGGCCAAATCCTGCTGAGAGACATGTTTTGGCACCGTTGCTACGGTGATTTGCATAGATACGAAATAAAACCATTTCATTTCCATGATTTCTAGCGACTCCCCAAGTAAGACGGTCTTCAAGAGGGGAGTAAGACGTAATTTAAACAAAGATTTTTTATTTTTTTCCACAAAGAGCTGAAAGTTGTGTTCAAATTTGGAAATCCAGGTGTGTCCGTACACTCACTGATGTTAAAGAGCTGTGCTGCCTGTTCAGGCCCCCACAGAGGGAGGAGCGGGGGGAATAAAGGTGAGGATGGTGCTCGGGGTACTAGAAGGTCTTTCCTGATCTCCGTTGTTTCATTGCTTTAAAAAGCCGGCGATTGCCAACAGATTCCCAGGGATTAATGCCTCGCTCCATAGGACGAGGTTCTGTCCAGTCTTTCGCCCCCTGTACACCGTAGATTGCAATTGTGGGAGCTGTATTCATTAGGCAGAAATATAACCTTAATGTGGACTGTGTACTCACCCACCGTCCGTCACTTTTGCCACAGCGTTATTAACAGGTCGGTGGTCTCTCCCTTCTCACCGGCAGTAAACCCTTTGAAACGTGGTCCCACAACCTTGGCCGTCAGCCCGGAGGAGAGGAATTGTGCTCGTCGCAGTTCCAAATATGGTCCTGCACATTTTCTAAGCCCAGGGACTTAATGACTTTTTTTATAATCTCTCAACCACTTCATACCTGTTGGGCAGTTAAAGCCGGCTACTCTGGAAGACCCTGAGCCTTATTAGGTCAGACTTTCATTCCAGGAGCCCCTGAGACCAAGCTTACCCAGCTTTTTGGTTGCAAAAATGCCCTTCCTCCCTATTTTAAGCAAATTGGAAGGTGAATTTATGGATATCTTTGCAAGCTCTGCAAGGATATTCCCATTTTATTGGTAGATAAAGGGCTATATTCTGATTGTGTGCTCCTGGACCCCTCTGCCTTTATGAGTAAAAAGAAGCTGAGAGACAGTACCTGCCTCCCTTGGCCACCTGTATTCAGCTGAAGCTCCATTCCATTATTGGTCCATTGGATTAGCTCCTTCGTGTTTCTCTCATTTCCTTCTCTCTTCCTTGTGCTTTCTCTTGACTTCCTCTGTTTTGCCGTTGAATTTTGTAGCATATTTCATTGAGTTAACTATGTGTCATGGATATTGTGTATTTAGTTTAGCTGACTAATGACTTTGTGTGTGCAGAGTGCAGTGTGTGTGTTCAGACATTAAGCAACCTCAGTAAATGCATATTTCTCCCATCTCAATAATTTACACGTCCCAGATCACCCGAAGAATGCACATTCTCAGTCGTAATCATATAAAGCGGGACAACGGGGAAAAACAGAAAAATAACAAACACATTTGTCAGTTTTATTGCTTAAATAAGTAAATAAATAATTTAATAACATTTAGCAAAATTTGTTTTTTATTCATGACATTAATAATGTTAGAATCCTAGAACTAAGATAATCCTCCATCTGGTTGAGGAAATCACACTATGTTAACATAAAGTATACATCGACATGTCCACTAATATGTAGCTTGTACTTCTGAATTAATTTGACCCTCAAAATCACTCCGCCGTAATGGATTCAATTAGTTTTAATCTTGTTTTAGTGTTAGTGCCTTTTTGTGCATAACCAAGCCAATACTGCTTTTGTCTCCATCTGGTGATGTAAAACACTTCTTTTCTTAAAAGTTAAGGGAAGGGTTTATTAAGATGACCGTTGCTTCCAGGTCAATACGAACACTGCTCTCATTCAATTAGAGTTAAAGGAGGAAATGCTGCGAGTCATTTCATCGTGGTAAAGCAGAAAAACACATCTGCACCCAAAGAGCATTTCAATTCAGCTCTTTTTCTTTTTCCAGTGCCAACAACAAAGTTAGTGTTACGCTGCACATTTGCTAAACCCTCTGTCTCAAGACGGAGTCCTGGCTTTTATTCAAAAGCTTTACTGTCAGTTTGAGGTGTTCGTCTGGAGGATTCAGCCAAAAGTGAGCGCAAGCAATTACACAATTACACAACTCAACGCTCCACTTTGTGACCTCCCTCGGCAGAAAACTAACTCTGCTCTTTCAAATCCATGCCTGTGCACTCTGGAAGGTCGCCTCTCAGACGAAGTAGGCCTCTGATCCGTTTTATGCTTCCTAAAATCGTTTAATGTCAGTGTCTACCATAGTTTCTTTGCATAATGTAGGGTGGGTGTGTTGAGAAAGCGCGCCTGCTCTGTTCTTCCATTATTGCTTTTATTACTCAGACCACAAGAGACAAGCCAGCGCCTTCTTAGCATCAATCAGCTGGTTTTTTTAAAACATCCTGCAACCTTTTAGTCTGTTTGCCTGTAAATACAGTCCAGTTAGCAGAAATGGACTGTGGGCATTAAAAATCTTCTCAGTGCACTTGTGAAAATGTTGCTCGTAGTTCACAGTGATTTATTTGTATTTCAAACAGAAAACTGTAGATCGAGTTCTTGAGGTGGCCTGTTTTTAAGGACAAATCCATGACGATAAAACATTTCTTGATAACTATGTACCACACATTTTGACATGCAGCATTTAGAGATGGAGCAATTTGCTGTAAACCAGTAAAAATAGTGTTCAAAGGTAAATTTGTATCTGGTGAATCAGAATCAGAATCCGCTTTGTTGGTCAGGTATACTTACTCATATATGGAATTTGAATCCAGTTTCCACTCTGTTCTCTGGATACAAATAAAAAGGACCCTGACAACATTACATAATTTAAGGAGAATACAGCAGCTATTTGCTGAAGATAACTCTGACTCACTCAGACATACACAACGTGCAACATTCATTCAGTTCACACAGATAATGTGGATGTTAAATAAGAGACTTTTCTCTTCCAGTTCACACGGAATACTTAAAAATGAAGAATTTGCCATCACGCGATTCCCAACTACATTCTTACTGTGTGGATGGACTGCAAACTGCTTCCTTGAATAAAGAATATTATCTTGTGATGCGATAAGGAGATTATCTGAACTGAAGTGAACTGATAGAGAAACATTGTTATAACACAAATGTGAATAAGTGTCCATAGGAATTGGATAATCTCTATGGTTTCCCTCACAACTGTCATGCTGGTGTACTCAATAACGCAGTCATGTGTGCACGTAGTTTCTAAATCTATCCACTCGCCTCAAACACACAAAGCCGCTTTACAATAACTGAACACGGAGGTGTAGTGCCGCTCTCAAATAACCACACCCATCATAATAATTGAAATATTCATGAATACTTTGTTGTATAATGAAGACCTAAACTCCCCGTTTTTTTTCTCGCAGTCAGGACACGTAAAACTACCCTTTTGTTCGGCTATAAACGCCCTCAGGGAGGAGAGCTGTGACTCATTCGGGCAGGATGACAGAATTAAACTGGGAAATGCTAATAAGAGCCTACAAAGAACTTTGAGGAGACAGTTGTTTGTACAGATGCCCACAAACATGAACAACAAATTGCAAACAAGACATCAAGCACAGTTACGGGGAACAGGAAAAAACAAACAGATGTCCTCTTTTTGGGAAACTCTTCTTGCTTTAAAGAGTCTCTCTTTCTTTCATGGATCAGGAACTTTTCTCTTCCTGCCTATTGTTCAGCATCACATGAATTCACCTGCTTTGTCAGGAGAATGTTACATTTGGGCTCCGTGTGGAAAACGTCACAGGCAGAGGGAGTGAGGCTTGGAAAAATAGAACGAAACAACACGCTTTTCTCATTCTTTTAGTGTCAATAAGGTATCTATATAATACGGAGTTGAATTATACTTGAACCATATTATCTAACAGAATTCATGTAATTATTTCTCAAAGTCGAACAAACTCTTTTTTTCCCCAGAGAAGTGTGTGGTTTCAGCCATGGTTCATTTATTGAAATACGTAAATACCAGTTGCATAGTCATTTCAATGGATATTGGATATTGCATGCTGTAATATCCGTAGCTCCCTAGATACAGGAACATCCGTTTTTATTTTAATGGAAACAGATGGAAAGAATCGGTACGAGCCCACACATTGTTTCCAGAGCTTCATCAGATGCCTTTATGATTTTGCCATTTTCTTACAACTCAATAGTTTGCTGATGGCTTTGCTGGTGTTGGACAGAGGAGAGGGAACATTTGAGGCATGAAGTGTACATGCTGTGTATATTCCGCGTCCCACCTCAAACCGTGATGAGGGCGTTTAGTCGACGGCAGCTTGCAGGATTTGATACGCTAACGCTGAGTGTCTTGCATGGACGTCACAATGACTCATTTAGCGCCCGACTTGTCATTTCTATCGACACTACTGCTGCGTCTGTTGGCAGGAATTTCCCCTGTCTCCTTGAACTCATTCTTCATTGAGTAACTGGATCTCTCTCACACGTTCAGTGAGTACACACTTTTTACGTTGCTGCCTGATATTTTCTTTTGTTGAAGATGGAGAAAGACTAATCGTTTCAGCCTTGTATGTGGAGAAACTGGCTGGCTTGGATCACCACGTGTCCCTAAAGTAGCAATTAGAGGAGGATGTTCTACAATTGTCAAATCTAACAACGGCGTCTCTTTGCACAAGCAACACGCTGTTAAATAAAGTAAATAATAAACACACTGGACAGATTTTTCCATAACTTTAGTAAGACATAGTTGCTATAAACGGTTTATAGCATATTCTAAAGTAATGGGTTGTTTTCATTATATGCTATACTGAAGTAAAATAACCATGCAAGAAGTGGCCTGGAAAGGAGGTGGAGGCAGAGAGAAAAGACACATTAAAAGGCTAATAAATAAGGAAAGAACAAAAAGTTGTTCTTTATTCAGTTAGATTTAGATGCGTTTAAACTATTGCAATGAGTTGAGAAAAAAAATAGAAATGCCTGTAAGGCGGCACTTTAAGAAACGCAATATAAAGCATTAATAACGCAGTACTTTGTGTTTGCGTGTGCGCCTCTGTGGCCAGATGCTGTTGGATCTGTCAAAGGATCATGTTTATGTGAGGAAGCAACAATGCATGACATGATGACATTAGTGAGGCAAATGTATTTCTTATGGTTCACTGGTTGATCTGCACCCAATCTCTGTGTCAAGACTTCTGCTGATATAGTAGCCAGCTGCGACTGTTTGGGATTTGCAACATCTGCACACTGAAAGAGCCCACTTGATCTCATTGCCTACCGTAAAATCGGATTCATTATATGATTAAGGATGGAGTTAGATGCCTAAAATATGCTTTGTGGTTGACGCAAGCTTAAAACATAATAAAACGTTTTGTTATAGATGGATAGAAGACAGGACTGAATAAGCCATATTTACAGTTAGAAAATGTTGCTTTGGCGTGGACCCAACCAAACCTTATCAGGCCGTGTTATGGTTTCTGCACAGTGACGAGTACAATTGGGCTGTTTCGAGACAATCTCACCTGAGAAAGTCTCATGGCTTGACTCAAGGCGGCTTAATTGAAAGATCTTTTTATAATATTAAATGTGTGGAGCAAAGTTGCTTATAAACTTGTTCTCGTTTATCCTGTGATCTCTATGAACAGATTCCATTTGCAGTCCCTGCAGTATTTCCAAACAGCCTTTGAACAGCCTTTAGTTGAACGCAGTTCAATGGAGAAAAAGAGGCGGGAATAGAATCTGGAAGCCCACCAGTTATTTTCCCACGATGATTTAGAATTTGATTGTTCTAAAATTGGCTTGTTACTGGATACCATGCAAAACAATCCGGTTGTGTATGTTGCCTTTCAACTTCAACTCAACAGTTTTGCATCTCAAAATTGCTAATTGGACCGTCGAGCAGCGCACTGGAAACAAAGTCTCTGCCCAGATATCTGCCGGCCACTCCAGAAGCCCCAGAGACACGGTTCCTTTACCCGGAGGCTTATCCTCCGCAACCACCACGGCTTCCAAGATTGTTTGCGTTTTCTCTGATGTTGTTCCTCTTTCCCGGCTACTCTATTCTCGTCCCGTCTCTCCTGCAGACTTGTTTATTCCCCTGCTTTGCCTGAGATTGGTCAAGCTGTTGTGGTAGAATAGCAACACGGTTGTTTGTGATGTCTCTATGGTCGGAAAGAAGACAGCGAGCGCCTTGATAGATCCATTAATGTTCCTTTGGTCTTCCATTTAGAGGCTCTGCCAACCCTTTCATGCATATCTGTGTCCCTGTGGGAGTTCTAGGACATTTTGAGAAAATAATGCATGGACAAAAACCTACTGTGTGTGTGTGTGTGTGTTGGTCGCTGTGATGGTTCAACTTCATTAAAATTCAGATTTAAAAACCCCTAAGATGTCGTGACAAATGTTTCTAATCGGCTGTTTTTCTGCAGCTCGGTCTTCATGACAAAGACTTGTTTGCAACACACAGCATGCTGCGGTAATGATCGTTTAAGTGTTGTATGATGTGAGACATTGTTGTGTACATGAAACCTGTCTGTTCCTTTTCATAAGAAAAATGTTGGGTTGCATAATTTGTATTGCATTGGGTACATCGCAGCAGAACCATGAATAATTTGACACTTCCCTGACAGCAGTGGCCATCAGGCCATCTTAAGGTCCTGTCTGCTCAGGATGAAATCAGAGAGAACGACAGCATGTGGCAGACTGCAGTCAGCGCATGTGTGCACCGTCATGCATTTTTATTTTAATAATAGTGGTTCAGGGTTCATCTTATGTTACACTACCATACAACAATACCATAAATTTAGTGGCTGACCAAACGACAAAAGATAATAAGCTAATAGTTGTTGTTGTTGTTGTATAGATCTTCTGTCACTTTTACAGGATGCACTTATGTTATGAAAAAACAAAACCGATCTAAGCTCAGCTGTGGTCACCGTTATTGTTCTGTCTAAGAAATTAAATTAGCATTTAGCCTTGATGCTACAATGCAATGCCAACTTCATCCCTCCAAAACTAAAGAGGCCATCTGTGTAAACACTAATCAATAATTAACCATGACAAAGAGCACAATCTCCTCCTGTCACGGTTTATTTCCTTTCTTATTTTGTTTCTGCTTCTTGTCTCCTGGGTAACTTCACTTCCTGCCTTGTCCTGTCATCCCCTGTGATTGTCTGATTGTTCCCACCTGTGTCCAATCACCTGCACCTCCCTAGTGTATTTAAGCTGTGTGTGTCTCTTGGTACTTGTGGCGTCATTGTCACATGTTCTACCTGCTGAGTTCCTGGATCTTTTGGATTTTGACAATTAAAGTCTTTTTGTTTCCTTGAACTCTGCCTTTTGAGTCCTGCCTTCCCCGCATCCCTGACACCTCCCCTCAGTATCTGCCACAGCAGACAATGTGTCTCCCCGTCTCCAACACCGGGGTACGACCACAAACGGCGTCCACCTGCGCACGAGAAAATCTGGCTCTCGCTTCACAGCTCCATTCCTTTGCTGTGGGCCAATGTGCCCGAAGTGCCGTAGAAATAGAGAAGGTCACAGAATTAACTAATGAAAGCATAATCGTTTGGGAAGTTTACCGAAGGTCTGAGCCGGGGACACGTTCATTCCACTGCAAGGCCTCTACTTTCTTTTGCTGCCGCCAACTTCGTCTTATTCATCCAATTCAGCTAGTTCAGTGCCGTGCGCCTTCCAATTCCTGAATTAGCCCTGTTGTATTCAAAAATGAAGAAAATCATGGCTGTATTCTGGTGTACACTATATGCATTTTATAAATTTTATGAACCGGGTCAGTTTATTTCTAATATCCTACAGCCCCCTTAGTGATTCTTTATGACTCATCAAACACATAATCACCAGGTGAGCTACTTGAAGTGTATCACCTTAGCTGTCAATTTGTGTCCAGGGCGACAGAGAGGGCACGCCGGGAACCGCAGGGTTGGCGGTTTGAATCCCGGCTACTGCGCGTCCCTGAGCAAGGCCCCCTAACTGCTCCTTTACAGCATCACACTGCTCCTGCTGTGTGTGACGAGTTAGACGCGGAGATTAACATTGAAAGTCGCTTTGAATAAAAGTGTCAGCTAAATGTAATGTGCAGGTAACACCTCTATCAGGTGATACTGGTAACCTCGTACACATGTGTATTATTCTTATTGTGCTGCGCTGCAGCTGACTGCTGAATATTGGCACGTATAAATCTGGAGAAGCATGAGAGCAGGGTGGTTCTTGGCTTCAGTGGGGACAGATCCTGGACGGAAGCCGTCCTGCTCTCGCCTCCAAAATCCTTCACCAGCACGGACTTGATGTTCACGTAATTAGTGCCAACGGTTTCCTTAAATTTGAAGTTTAGATATTCTTCCATGCAGGCAATTAACATGCATGTGGACAGATGGACTTGATGTAAGAGAACATTACAGATTCCAGTCATATACATTTAGTATTTTTTTAAAGAAAAAAGTGGGTTCTTCAAAGCAATGTGTGTTGCATTAGTTCTTTCTTTATGCATACAGTGATTGGGCTGAGATCGGATCGGCCCACATTCCTGCAAATGGTTGGCAAATAACCCAATAATGGGATGCAAAGCATATGGCGAGTAAGATGAAAGACCCGATGGAAATCCTTTTCCAAACATTAAAATCAATTTGTTGACAGAGTATGTAAAGATATATCATTTTTAGCCGGTGTTATATTCTAAAATACTAATGCAATATGTGCAATATTTCTAAGGCTAATGCTATAATGTTCCTCTCATCCATCATGTGCTTATTAAACTGAGGGATAACTTTCATCCTACACACTGGGTGTGTGTGTGTTTGTGGGTGTGGTGAATTTCTTTAGAGCAACCAAGGTCATAATAGGCACCACGTGAGCTTGTGTGCTCTTAGCAAAAGCTTTCTCCAGACTCCAGTGAATCTAGTTGTCCTTTCTGCGTGCATCTTATTTGTTTGTTGATGGAGTCCCTGGAGGCGTGCTTGTCCTCCGGGTCTGCAATGAATCTTTGACACTGACGGTCTGTCAGGGTTTCACCCGAACACCTCCCCACCAATCAAAAGCTCACTGATATCACTCACAAACGCACGCAGAGAGGCACAGTGAGACAAGGGCCTATAGTCAAGAAGAAAAAGCTAAGAGATGCATTACTAGTGAAATGAGCAGCAGTGGTGAATGGAACATAAGATAATGATCCACTGAATTCATCCATCTGGCTGCTTATCCATGTCTCTCTGCTGCTATTGATTTAATCAAGTACCCACCAACACTCAACTTCCATACTGCGTGTGGGTGAATGTGTGTGTGTGTGTGTGTGTGTGTGTGTGTGTGTGTGTGTGTGTGTGTGTGTGTGTGTGTGTGTGTGTGTGTGTGTGTGTGTGTGTGTGTGTGTGTGTGTGTGTGTGTGTGTGTGTGTGTGTGTGTTGGTGCAAGTCTACCCAACCCTGCACAGCAAAATGGACAGACTCAAATTAACACTATTGGAGTTAATTTCAACACTTTTAAAGTGTCCCATGGGGTCCACACTACGCAGTGTCAATGTAACACTTTTTAAAGTGTTGCCATTTTAACACTGTTATAGAGTTAATTTTAACACTTATATAGTTGAAATTTAACAATACTCAAGCGTTAGTTTCTCAACACCAGTGGGTAGTGTTAGAAATTAATACTCATCGGAGTCATTAATTAACTCTTATAGTGTGATGTGCATACTATAAAAGGAGTTGCCCCATTAACACTATAAAGTGTTATTGCTGCCCCGCCCCCCCACACAAAAAAAAAATCTTTAAATGAAATGTGAATAATTAGAAATACGAATGACAAGTTCACTACTTTAACATTTTTATTTCTTCAAATGCATCAACATTACCAAATCTTTTTTCATTGCTGTACATTTATCTAAATGTAACAATAAGGCACTATGTATCTTTGACTATTGTCATTAGAGCATTGCTTGTCAAATGGTCTAAAATAAGTCAGTGCCTTCACAGATATGACAGAAAACACATTCATTTGGTCTTCTATACAGTATGCACTAAAGTGGTCATCATAGTACATTGTTTGTACATTACAGGATATCATGAAAGCGTGCTGTTCATGTATTATAATATCACAGATCTTTTTGAACACAGGAAGATCATCGGTACATCCAGTGCATAAGTACAACCCAACCTGGTACTCAGTACCGTAATATCTGACCCACCTTGTACTTGTAACATTTGAACAGGCGTCCAAATGTAATGTCTAAAGCTGCCACTGATGTGTGTGCCTTGCACGGGAGTGGTTTTCGGTCGATAATAAGGTAGAACCTTTGGATATTCTTCTTTTGCTCACCGATGCAAAGGAGGAACGGTTGTTTGCGTCGACACTCTCAAGGAAGGTAGGAATACTGGCTCCTTCCTGTAGGTCAGTTAAGAGACATAAATTACTATAACATCTTGATCACATTTCTGCAGATATACAGAGCAAAACTGTCTCAGAATCCCAACATCTATTAAGGGATTCTTGGTGTAGGAACTTTTGCATACCTTAAGATATCTAACAAGACGGCTGGTTGCTTGAGCTGAACTGATCTTGGTAGTTTTTTTCTGGCCCCTTGAAGTTGGAGGGAGTAGATGCAGCAGCAAAAGGATTGAAGACAGATCACTGTCCCATCCTAAAGGCATAAAAAATGTATTTATTTAGTACAACACTGAAATATATATTTCAAGAAAACGTTTTATACTGACCATTGTTATCTTCAGACTCAGATTCAGTTGCTGACAGCAACTCATCCATATTCTTTGCAGTCTTGCAGTCTGTGATGTTTGGCTTGAAGAAAGTTGACCACTTGGACAGGAACTTCTGAGACACTTCGTCACCAAACATCATTGAGAAATCCTGGTCGATCTATAAACAAGGAAAACAATATTTTAATATACAGGTTCAAGCATACATCACAAAATGAATGAAAGGTCAAATACTGAAATGGAAGATTGAAAAGAAGATTAAAGAGATTATAGTATAGTGCAGACAGATATTATATTGTTCTGCACTGGACTATATTACTGTTCTACACTGGACAACTACAACCAAAGCAAAAGA
Organism: Gasterosteus aculeatus; assembly: GCF_964276395.1. Classification (NCBI taxonomy): domain Eukaryota; kingdom Metazoa; phylum Chordata; class Actinopteri; order Perciformes; family Gasterosteidae; genus Gasterosteus; species Gasterosteus aculeatus. Next base: position 6,735,195 of record NC_135698.1, read on the forward strand.
GTTTTCTTACCAATCCAGGTACATCAAGAAAACGAGGGAACACATCCAGGAATGAAGATGATGCATCATCCCCAACCATCTTCTGTCGATACTGGAAAGTCGCTCTCATCTTCTCTTTGACCACAGATTCATCGCTGGAATGTCTTATTGTAGATATCGCCTCCTTGCACTCCTCACCAAATAGCTGTTGGCAGGTTGACAGAGATTCTCGCCTGGTTTTTGGACCATCCTGAAGAACGGTCTTGGAACGACCCCGCAAGCCAGCAAAGGTGTTGCGTTGAACCGTCTTGATCCTCCGTGAAATGAAGCCAGTATTACCCTCAGGATCATAGTAGTGTTCCTTTTTAAAGAAAGACCCAAACAGAGGCATCTCATGCTTCAATTTAAGAATAAGTTACTCAACACAAAAATTGTAGACAGTGAATAGACTGCAAAACATTTTAAAAAACAGGTTGAAAATGCAAGGGTGAGCAACCTACAAAAACTCATCTGAAACAAGATGAGTACAAACTAGAAAAGTGAAGAAGATATTGAAATCACACTGATTTGGTTTTCAGATAGAACTTACATATCCAAGTTTGGAGAATGGATCACGGAGGTATGGAAAAAGAGTCACAATTCCCAGTGCATAATTGGTCCTTACACTTGACGGTGGAACCCTCCTTTAAAAATAAGTCATAGTTTACTTTTAAGCATGTATGTTTTGTAAGAATAAATACACCCTTACCACTTATACAGAACAGCATTATTTAGCTACAACACATGACATAACCAAGTGACCTGCAATTCTTACCCATGTAGCTCTATCATATCTGCAACCAGGATGTTCACCATTTGTTTACTAGTGTTTATTAGTGTTTTAGTCTTATCATACTCATTGAAGACTTCTTCACCCTTTGGATTGGCCCTCAGAACACCCTCAACCATCTGCCAAGAAATATTACATTGTTATGGCATGCTTACGGTAAAAATTAGTTTTTTTTTTAAAGAATTTAACTTTTCTAATGACATTACTTTATACTGCGAATACATTTACAAAAAATAATTAATTTTGGATTTCAAATGTATTTATTCAAAGCTCTACCTGTTTTGCTTCATTCTGGTCCATTAACCCTGTTGGGTTCTTTCTTTTTTTTCCTTTTTCTTGTGGACTCCAGAATAACGGTGGAATCAGATGAATGGGATAAAGCTGGGGATAGTGCAGTCTGTGCCACTACCAAGGATGAAGTTGGGGACAGCGATGTCAATACAGAGGAGGATGCTTGATCTGCAACCAGCTCAACATCCAGATCTACAAAATGGCAGACAGAACAAAGACAATTTAAATGTACCTATCAGTAACAAAACAATCTCAATCTTAAATAAAGCATTTAAAAAGTACTAAGCATATTATATTCTTCCTTAATTACTACCCAGTGACAGATCATATGTATTTAAGACAATGATTGTCAAGTGTTACGCCACACATCGTATTTCTCACGCTGAAAAAAAAGTCCGCGCTGGCTCCCCTCCAACCTTCCCGACGGTGTCTGTAACCGTAACCGCTGCACGTAGTGTCCACGCCCGGTCAGCCGTGGCGTTCAGCCCCCCATTCTTCAAAACTTGAGCCCTGCGGCGTTGAGTAACTATAGGCACAGTAAAACGTATTTGAGAAAGGAGTCCTTCCGATTAACTTTCCGATAGTAACTTCATATTAACTACCGACACTTCTGATAATCAAAATGTAATTTAGATATACATATACCCAGTCCTCGTATGAGAATATTTGCTTCCATGCAGCTAAGACGTGGGAACCGGTTCTGGCTCTTAGCTAGCCAGCTAACTAGCATTTATTTATTTGAAAGAATGTTGGCATTACTAAAGTACCGTCACGTAACTTAACGTTACATTAACAAACTTGAAACACTCAACAGGAATTCTATTTTGCTCACAGTCAGACTCAATAGACCAGTAAACAGAAAACGTGTGAAAGTAGAAGAAACAAACTCTTGCTAACGTTAGCTTGGCAAAATTAGCTTGCCAACGTTAGCTTGCCAGTTACCGTACAGTAGTTTGTCCGCTCTGGGCGTAGGTTACGGTTGCTAGCTAGCTGACATTAGCCTGGCTGCAGTAAAGGTGGCAGCATAACAGTTAACCTACATTAGAGCGGCTATAAATATATTACTAATGTCTAAATATATGTCCATCTGTATATAATAATAGCACTCATTAGGTTATCTAATTAACTGTTACTTACCGACACAATGCAACACGTTTTCTTCAATTTTGAACAAACTGTCCTCGAAAACGTTGTGCTGCTCGTTGCTCCAGTTGAGTTGTGCAGGTAAATTACTTGAATCCCGCCAGATTGTTGCTCTCACGAGATTATTGTTCGCGCGATGCCAGAGGGTAGTCACTCCTTACACCCGAGCTGAGAGACTGACGACCCATAGAGTTGGTTTCACAATAACAGTAATAACACTCCATTTTGACACCAACTCTTTTGTGGTGCAGTGTGAAATCAAACAGATTTAACAACATAGAGATTTAGATCAATTCCAAATAGAGTTCGATTGACTCTATCTTTATCAACACCAGAAATTTAACTCTGCTCAATTTGCTGTGTGTGCTTACGGAGTGAGCCAACAGGGATTTCATTAACTGTAAAAGGCTGAGATTATAGTGATCGATGGCCGTGCTCATCGGTCACCTGGAGGGGCCCATCTGACCGCAGAGTGGAGATGGATGAAGGGGCTGGAAAGGGGGGAGCAGCTGAGATTGAGCGGAAATAGAGAGGAAGGGAGTGTTTGTGCTGATGAAAGTTAGGGTGAATAGGAAGAAAGAGACAGAGGAGGATCACTGGATTGCACTGAACACCCCCTTTGTGCACAGAAAACCCAGTAATACTGCATTTACACTCATTACTCATTATTTTCATATGCTGTATTGAAGTTGATCTGATGAGGTTTTCTGACCACCACATGGTTCAAACCAGTCCAGGTGTTTTCCAGAAACCAGACTGAGGTCCTCCTCACTGGCTGAGGTATCAGAAACATGGTCACTGTCGGTCTACAGGTATATAAAGTAGTTTGGTGTTCACCTTTATAACCCCAATAGGATCCCTAGAACGTCAGTGAGCACGCAAACATTAATCGCAGTTCAAAACAAACGTGCACAACTTGCAGCGTCTTGAATATTGCCAGAGGCAGGTAATCCATCACCTAAGCATTTCGTCGCCTCTTCCTCCTCCTCTAACTTGTGCTATCATTCCCTGGAAATGCAAATCATCTCGGCTCACGGATGGCACGCCGTATCGGAGGAGTGAGATCCCTGAGTAATTGAATAGCTCGAAAGGTGTTGGTGTGTGTGTGTGTAAAAGTTTCCATGTGAAAGCTGTCCCAGGCAAAGAGGTCTGGGCGGGGACTATTTCCGATTATGTGAAAAGAGCAGAGGGCGAGCGGGTAGGCATCCGGAGACGATCGCTATCGTCACCATCCGGCCTCCTGAAGACACAGCGAGGCCAATTAACCTCCCCCATTACCACGGCCGCGGGCCTTCCGCTCCACAGGATGGGAGCGAGATGGGGGGGGGGGGGGGGAAGGGATGGGGGGTGTGGCTGACGGGTGTGGTAGCGGGCTGCTTGATGGGTGGCAATGCAGCAGAGGGAACGGATAAATCAACGGGATGAAAATAAGAAAACGCAATTTGTCACGCCGTCGTTCGGCTTCCGCTCTCTCTCTCTCTCTCTCTCGTGGTGCAAGAGGAGCGTGGATTCACAAGCCGAGGCCGGCGTGTCAGCACAGCTGCTGCATCTATTCAAATGAGGCTCACAGCTTCATGAAGTGCGACCCCCGCACTCTCTAAATATGCAGCGCTGGGAGAAGGGAGGGTAGACACAGTGTCGAGACGGAGCGAGAGGGTGGTGTGTTCTGATCTGGGGAGGGGGGGGGGTAACTTTTGAAGATGCACAAGCGAAACGGAAAGTGTAGAGGAGGTCTGCAGCCTTAATGGGTCGCTGGGACGCACGCAGTGACTGTAAAAGACAAACCGTGTTGACGGGAGAAGCCATTGACTCATTACTCAGCTTGTCAGTGGAGTAGAGGAAAAGTATGAGGGGAAAAGTTTATCTCTCCCTGCCGGAGTTGTAGGTCTCATCAGATAAAGGAATCTTTTAAAGACACAAGTTGAAATTCATTGAAATGAAATGAATGAAATACCATATTGCGTATAAATATCACCCCTGCGAGCATTAAATACCACATTAATTGGTAGCATGACTTCGTTGCCGTATGATTATTTTGCTAATATGTATAAGAGAGATGGGATTTTTATCTTTTTTGGCTTTACAAGACACTAATTAGTAATGAAATATCTTCTGAAGCTGCAAAGGAGCTTTGTAACTGACAAACTTTACAAGACAAATATTACAAGTCTGAATATTTTTGCCTTTTCTGCATCATTTGTTTCAGGTCAGTCAATCCGTACACAATTTACAGTCGTGATATACAGTATATTGGATGGATTACCACCAGTACATTTTGTTTCCACAGATTATTCCTCATAGCTCCAGTATCCCCGGACTTTTCATCACGTGGCATCATCGGTTTCTCAAATAGTATTTCCATGAAGTAACTGGTGCTTTGGTCGTATTATGGGACAGCATTCATCTGTAATGGGAATCATTTAAAGGACAGTATTTCTGCACAATTGAAAACTGGCCAATGAATGTCACATTGTGTCGTAAATTGCAAATATTACAGCCCTTCTACTCAGAGGAATTAATTTGTCAATTAAACTTTGCGGAAGGATGACAAGTACAAACAATGTGGGTAAGAGCATCTGCTTTGTTTCCCGACTCAAACGTTTGAGCGATTTGACTCATGCACAGTAGGAGGCACGTTATTTTACCAGCATGAGCAACAGAACAGGACAAAGAGGAAAAGTGATTTTGTGAGTGATCATCACCTCCGGGTCTCTGTCTATTTACCTGATAATTAAACTCACAGAGCCAACTTGTACGTATTTCTCTCTTTATCTTCTCTTCAATGTCTTCCAAATTTCTCACTGATCCAGGGAAATGTTAGAATTAAGGCACAGTTTGTGTGTGTGTGTGCATGAATGCAAGCATTCATGTTTGTGTATGAGAGAGAAAGTGACAGGGACAGAGAGGTTTTCACACTCTCATTTCAGCCTGGCAGCTGTATAATGCCTGCAGTGGCTTTCCCCCTCGGGTGATGCCACCGTTGCTAAGCCTGTTTACCTCCTTTTCATTCAATAACCTATTCTGATACAAGACGTCGGGTCAGCTAATACCGGCTGATTGCAATGGCTGAAGGAGTGTGCGGAAAATGTCATCAGCAAGACAAATTAGTTTCAATTACAGCATATAACCAGATATAGCAGATCTGTCAATCTCCAACTCCCTCCTCAACCGCGACGCATTGGGTGGGGTGAGCTGAAAGGAATGACAGCAATAACAGAAGGAATGTCAGAAGAGAGAAAGAGAGGTGTGGGAATTAAGAAAGGCAACAAATGTGTTGTGTTGTGTGTATGCGTGTCCAGCGACCACATTAGGGAATCATCCTTGCAACTACCGTATGTGCCAATTCACCCCGAGTGAAACTCTGCTGCCCTCTAAAGGTTACATCTTGCACCATGTGGGCCGATTCGAAAGGCTGCGTGTGTACCTGCAGGAGTGTGTGGCTATTCGCATTTGGAACGTGCGTGTGTGTGTGTGTGTCCTGATTGCTTGTAAAACCGTGAAGCCCTTTGAAGACAGGCCAAGGTATTGGATGAGCTGTGGGGGGCAGGGCCGGGTTACCAATGGGTGGAGAAGGTGGAGAATGGTGGTGATCTGAAGTGAGAAGCATGAAGGAGGGCCGGCGACAGCAACCAGAGCGGATTAACACACTTGGATGAATTGTGCGCTCACTCATCACACACACAAACAAACACACACACGTGCAAAGAGAAGTCCATGGCTTGCAGGTAAAACCTGTTTTTTTCCCCCCTCTCCCTTCAGTTTCAACAGAAAATCCCACTTTCCACACATCATCACTTACCTGCCGCTCTGAATAGACCACACCATGACATTTAGAAAATGTCCTCATCTTAAAAAATTACTCAAGCCAAAGAAGCTGGATGGATTTATTTCCCCCAAATGTCAGGAGAAAGTGTGCCACACCCTATGAAATTTAAGCCGACGCATCCTTCACTGTGAGCTAATGGCCAAAGAGAAAATACAAAGTGAGCCGCTCTCTGAGTCACATACTGACTCTTTCATAATAACAACGCACACGGCACACTTTCCTGACTTGACTTCACTGAAAGGTCAGTTGGTCAGTAGTCCGTTAAAGGAGCAGCATTTAACATCCAATTAGCAGAGCATAAGTGTGTGTGTGTATGTGTGTGTGTGTGTGTGTGTGTGTTGGCATGCCTGTGTCGTCCAAGCAACCGATAATGTCGTCCCGGCTAACGAGTGAGCATTGTTTGGTCCGTGCGCACTTTTGACATAGTTAGCACCATTAGCTGATAGCACCATTAGCTGTTAGCACCTTTAGCTCTAAGCACCATTAGCCACTGCCTTGCCGTAAACATGTTCAGAGGCGATGTGAGGCGATAGCAATGCTCCCAAACTCGTATCGAGCCTTATAAAGGTCAGATAATCAAAATCACACGTCTGTTTTTTTACACACAGACGAGTCAGCGAGCTTCAAACATTTAAACTGATAACAGCTTTAAAATGTAGAACACATCCATCCATCCATCCATCCATCCATCATCAAACCGCTTATCCTGCACACAGGGTCGCGGGGGGGCTGGAGTCTATCCCAGCCAACTTCGGGCGAGAGATGGGGTACACCTTGGGTAGAACACAGTAATGTTGAAATGGCCAAGGTTTACTAGATCTATCAGATTTGGCTACTAAATACTTGGCAACTTGTTAATGCATTCTGTTCACTGGATAAAAGCACATGGACCTGGATGATCAACATCTTCAAGGTTGTTAATGCACTTTGTAGAGCTCCACATGCTGTTGCACTCTTCTGTGCTTGAATACGCACGCTTGCGTGTGTAATCATTTATTAACGTTCAACCAGAAATCTCATTTCAATAATCTGTTGTCTGTGAGGGATTGGATCCTAAAACCTTCTGCCAAAGTCGTCTTTGGTGTTACACATAAGGGACTTCGCTCAGAGCGCTTTTTGTTTCCGAGTGGGCCGGCCTCTGGTGGGGAAAAGGTGATGTCACATACTTTTCATCACATACTTTTGATCACAATCAATCAGAATTGAGCAACATTCAAGTTAAAATATGATGACAGCTGTCATGACAGATCTGTTTTAAACTAGTCCTAATAGTCCTGATGAAACAGATTTTTGAGTGTTAAATACTACGTAACAATAACAAAGGTGTTTCCCCAGGCTTTAGCTCTTTTTTATGAAGCTTGGGGGAGCTGTTGATGTCAAAGGAATCATTTGTAAGTTAAGTAAGTTGTAATTTGTAAGTTTTTTTTTATAAGAGGTCACAACTTTGATATTTCCAAGACTGTTCAGCACACTTGGAAGGTTCGGTGAGAGGTTTTCCTTAATGTTTGCATGTCAAAAAAGTAATTTCATTCTTGTGTTGTGCTTTGTGACATTATTGCCTTTGAGGACACCTGTAATCAAATGAATCTGATGTGGCACAATTGTTTTCTCCGGTGGCACAGCGATCACAGGAGATGCTGGAAGGGGTTTTCTTGGGTTCAGTAGCAGTGCTGATTATTTATTCGCTTTACAAGTTAAAACATTTAAGCAGGTCATTTGGGAGAAACGCCACAGATTTTGTATAGAAATAATTTTCCAAACAAAAATCATGACAGTATTCCAAATCAATTGAAATAACTGTTGTAATTGTAATTATTGTTTTTGGTTTTATTGACAACGTTCTCACATATTATGAACATTTAGTTTATCAGGGTTATAAACTGATTATATAGTTGTGCTTTAAAATTGCTGTGTAATGAAGAAAAAAGGGTTTTATACCTCAAATCTGATCAGAATAAATTAGAAAATGAAAGCACCACTCTGACTTTTCTTGCCACTGTGATCTGTAAAAAATGGATTAGCTTAATTTGTAAGGCAATTTCCTACAAATGAGGGATAAGAAATGAAATACACCACGGCCACGCACACATGGACTCATCTTAAAAAAAAAATTGGATTGTCTAAATTACTGAATTATTTTTAGCTGAGGCTTGAATTTTCACAGCAGACACTTTCTAATCAATTGTAATCAGGTCTTATGCTGCTTTTTGGAAAGTATTGCCAAGACTTTGTCTGACAACGGAGCAGTACAATATTGAACTTGGATGTGAATCCATTATTAACATGTGCCGGGTTGGAAATGGGACAAAACTGCAATCTGATTAGATACAGCCGAAGCCTGTTCTGAAGCACACACTGAGCCCATATGACTACTGTCAGTGATCAGATTACGTGCCGGGACATTTGTCTACAAAAGGCTCGGACGTGTCTACCCAACTTCACTGCCATTCGAGGACAGGTCACAATTTTAAGTAATTGTTCAGATTCCATTCATTTGAAAAGCCATTTCCAAATTAACTCCATTTAACGCGTGAAAAGTGGAACGTCCTCTTAAGCATTAACTGAAAGGGGCTGTGATTATTTCATTTAGAGAAGCCCAACGTGTCCATGAATCTCAAGTCTGTGAGCAGTTTGTCTTCCGATGGGAAACACCCGACTGACTGAAAAGTAATTACTTTCACTGTATGATACATTTGGAAAAAAAATGTCATTTTAAAAAGCCGCTGGACTTGTAACCCACACCGCTCGGCCGTCACTAAGCATTTGGTTGTTTCTAGGAAACGATTCCTCAAAAAAAAAAAAAAAAAACAGCAGCGAGCGTGAAATATGTCATTGTCGTTTCCCTGGCAACCCATATAAACGTACGCCGCAATCCACTGGCAGGCGGCGTGACTGTGCCGCTCTCCTCTGTGTCTCCGCGCACATGCAGGCGTATGCTTCTATTAATGTCTCCAATATCTCCGCAGACACTCACACCATCTATCAAGGGCACCTTTAAACAACTGTCCCCTCTGTACCCCCCCTTCCCTGACAACTGAACATCATCAATCTAACCGTTTACTACTACTTTATTTCCCACTCCATTAGTTTCTAAGACACAGAGTTGCACAATGAGAGAGAGAGAACAGGGGTGAGACTGGGTGGGCGGCTACAGATGGTGTGACAAAAACGAAAAAGTTTTTCTCCTTGGAGAGATAAAATGTAATTTCACAGTGAACTTGCTGTGATATATTATTAACAATAGAGTGGGCTGGTATGAGCCCTGCTTGGCACCTGCATCGAGCAGTTTGAACATCTACAATGGCTTTCTGGAGATGATTTGGTGTGTGAACAGAATATTCAAAAAAGAAAAATCACACGAATGATGCAGCAGGAGGTTTTAGTCCAGTAAATCAGCAGGAGCACAATCGACAAAAAGAAATCCATTTTTTTTTAGAGTTATGTCCAATAAAATAATTCTAACTTTTTGATCCAATGTACTTGGTGTAGTACGCTTTAGTGAGAATGATTAACCCAATTTAAAAACAGTCCCCTAGGGAAAAAAAAAAAAAAGACAATCGCCCATTCATCAACATATTTGCAGTGAGACAGTTCAGACAAATTAAAGACTCTAAACATCATTTATTCCAGTAGCTGCACTCCCTCATTGCTCCTGCTTCACCATTACACACACACAGTTATCCAAGAGCATGGAAAAGCATTGATAGAAGCCTCGTGCTTCATTAGCCACAGTCTCCCTCAGCCTGAGAGGCACTTACACAATATCAAACACATTCAACACGAACCTTTTCACTGCACACAGACGCGTCATGTGAGCAATGGGCTAATTTCAATTAAAAAAACAATACCGGCGGACATCCATTGAGCGGTGTCTTCGTCAAATACTATATTATTAAGTCGGCCAGTTGGCGTACGAATGCTATCACGCGCCAACCAACCGCACCCATTTTTGTATTCGTCTCCATCGTCAAAGTTTGCTGCTCTTCTGAAACTGGGACACCAGCCCCACCAGCTGCTCCGACGCACTGATGACCTTGTTCTGCAGGTAGAGGGCGCTGTTTTTGGACGTCTCGTTCAGGAAGTAGCGATAGTTCACCATGATGCCGCAGGAGTTTGCCACGCCCCTGGGGCTGGTGTCGGCGCTCCAGTTGAGCCGCCACATGGTGGCGCCGTTCTGCAGGTGGAAGTTGGCCACCGGGTTGAGAGCGTAGCCGCGCCTCTTCTCCCCGTACAGGTACCAGGCACACAGGCGCATCAGGACGGGCTCCAGGACGCGGGTCAGGCGCTCGGAGCGCGTCCACTCGCCGGTGGCGATGAGCTTGCGGAGGGCCTCGATGGCCGCAGGCCCCGGGGCCGAGTCGACGGCCTGTTCCACCTGCTCCCACTCCTGCTCGGACAGGAGGTCGGAGCCCCGGCCTTCCTTCTTGCACTGGCCGAGCAGACCTTGGAGCCAGGAGGAGAAGCCCGGGATCGGAGACAGGCTGGAGAACTGGGCCATGTGAGGGAACTCGCTCTGGAAGACACGAAGAGGGGCAGCGCTTCAGGGTGAGTATTCATTAACTGGGCGAGTGTGTTCTCGGACATTTCTGGTTTGATGTTGGTGGTGATTTTGGGAGCTCGCCGGGGGCAATAAAGACGTTGACCACTGCAGGCATGACGCACTCTTTTAAAAAGGTGTTTAGTTGTCCCCAAAGAAGAAGGGAGCCGAATCGTATCCATCAAAATCAAAAATCAAAATAACACGCGTGTTTAATAGGTCTAAATGCTGTGCAAATATGTAATTGTTGCATTAGGTGCGAGCGCATTTCTGAGATCAGTAGCAAGATCGTCCCTTCATTGATTAACTCGGTGTGATTCAGGGTTTGATACTTTTCTCCTGGTCTTTAGTCATTGTAGAGCCAATTGGAACAGTTTTTCATTTGTGATCTCTCCTAAGATGTTGGATGCTTTGCAGATTATCCCATGGTAGCATGAAAATATCTAAACTTTAAAAAAGGAAATCGCAGAATCCTTTGCATGCCTGCGTAGGCACTTAAATGCAGAGCCGCCTCAAAAAGCTCAGCGAGAAGAAACCAGAAGGGAAAGAAGCGATTTGATCTTCACTCACAGGGGAACCAGCTTTGTAAAGGTGGAAATAAGCGAGACGAACCCTCAACCTCGGTATCAAAAACACATTTTTTTTATTTTTTATTTGCGCTCGGCCTGCAGCTCCGGCCTTCAGCTCCTCAGACACGCAGTACATTACAAATCCACTCCATTGCCCTGCTGATGGAGATGGATGGCCTCCTCCCTCCCTCCCTCCTGTTCTCCTCCTCATCGGTGCCGTGCTCTCTTCTCTTTAATATCTATCCGCTCACCTTCAATACCTGTCCTCTTCCACTCACTCGCCTCTCCCCCAGGTCTCCGCCCCCCCACACTCTCCTCCCACCAAAACCATCTTTTTTTTTTTTGTACTGTCCATCTTTGCACTCCGGTCTCTGGGTATATAAGTGACGGATTGATGTGGACGGCAGAGGGGTGAAAGTCGCCGCAGATAAGTGTCTGACACCCCCTGCAGAGCTGCGCTGCTTCGCGACATAGTCTCCTTTTGATCTTCCTTTTGAATTGGTCCTCTCACTTACATGTATTCTTGTATCGGGAGCTTCTACTTTTAACTAATGGGTGCTCACAACGGGATGAGGAGGATGGAAAAGACGGGTAGTTGGAAATAAGGAAAGAGGTGATAAGAAAAGTAAGAGAGAAAAAGGGAGAAACCGCAGCGCCGGACATGTGCTCTGGGGGCCAATCGATAAAGACAAGACCGACCCCCCCCCCCCCCCCCCCCCCCGTCCCGCCGCCTTGACCTTTTCTTTTTCCACTCTATCATCTATCCATCAGCACAGTGGTCCCGGTGTGTCTCCGCCACTCTTTCTCTTCCCTTTTACATAAAACCCTGTCAGAAAGCTAAGCCCTCTGCACAGTACAAGTTTGCAAATTTGTGTTGTCGAGTCTCGAGCGATGCACTTCCACTGATGGGGTCGAGTGATCGTCTCCCACTCGCGCCATGAAAAAGTAATAACAGTGGTGGAGGGCTTTGGATAAAAGTGTCCAGAAAAAGGAATGGAGGATCGAAAAGTTCAGGTTCTCTGCAGTTTTTTTTTTTTATGCGTGTTAGTAGCGACATATTACAACCAGAATCATCTGCTTTAAAATGTTAACACGTCTTATTCTGTAGGATGATTTTTCTTTTTATCTACCAAAAGAAAGCTAGCTAGTTAAGCAGCTATATTGACAAATTGATTTTTTCATTGGCTAATAAAAATAAATGAACTTTTGATGAACCAATATCTTCTATCTATCTAACATTCCAGCGCTTTAGTAACAGAAGCTACACATTCTATACAGAAAAATACTTTTTTGCAGATGCAATTTGATGAGGTTACGAGCTTGATTTCAACATAAACATTAATAAAAAAGCAGACAGCCTCAGAAAAAAAATGAATATGGCCTCATCGGGTAGTGAGTCTACTTTGCTCTCCGACACAAACAGCAAATGCTGAAGCAGAAAATGCAAAATCTGTTGAGCTCACTGGAACGTATTTGTGCCATTAATATAAATGGCGACGAGGGAAAAAAAAAAAAAGCTCAATCAAAACAGCTGTTTGAAAAACTAAAGCGCGCGATGCTTAAAGCATTGAAACGTGTTTTTGTTTTTTTTGTACGCCGTTAAGAGCTACTTTCCATCCATTACATCGGTTTCCAACGGTCCTTTCAATCATCCAATCGTTTAACAAGAGCTTGCTGCAGCATTAAGGGCTCATGGACGAGATTTCCTTGCCACCCATCGAGTGACGAAAGCCCTGTACGTGTGTGTGTGTGTATATATATATATATATATATATATATAAACTTTTTGTTTTAATAAAGCGCCGCAACATCCAATCGTAGTTCCGCGGCTTCAGCTCTTCTCACTGACCGTTGTCCCGCTCTCCATCCCACGCCCACTCGCACTCACCTGTAGTTCTCGGACCACCCTCTTGATGAGGTAGTTGCCGAGCTCCACCCCTTGAAGGCCAGCTTGTGTGGAGGAGATGGAGTAGAAGATGGCGGCGTTGATCTTATTCACGTCCTCCTCGGAGTCGAGAGTTGCGAACTCACGGACGATACTCTGAGGAAAGAAATTATATTTTTTTTTTCTCCCCCCACCGACGACCTGTGCATCACCCAGACAGAAGCACGTTCTCGCTGTGGCTAGATAGCTGCCATCAATGCAGGGCTCTCCTGCAGCGGAGGATGGCGTTGCTGTATCTCACACCATGCACTGTTGTCAAAAGGGCCGTTTCCACGCTGTAAATACCAAGTGAAGGAAGTCGGCAGCGCGCCCAGAGGGATGTGCCGGTTTAAAGGTCTCAGTATTGTTTTTTTCACACAAGCACAAATCCATTTGTCAGCTGAGAAGGGGGACAATGTAATCCCAGATGCTTAACTACCCCCCCTCCGCTGGTGTGTTGTGAGAGACAAACTATTACCACAGCCTGTAGCTATCCATTCTCACCTGGATGTTATCAGAGATGTCTTCAGTGAGGGCCACGTGTAGCACAACCAGGGGTTCCCCCGGCATGGCGGCATGGGTGAAGGCGTAGCAGCGGCGGTACGGCCCAACCCTGCGCTTCAGGTCCGTCCAGTTCCTTACAGGGTGCACGGCCTCGTACCTGGTGGGGGGGGGGAGGGCGGGGGCTGAGGGTTATTCACCAAGTCCTGCCCTTCTCAGCTTCTGTCGCTACACCTGCCAAGCTCTCCGTTGTGTGCGATACATGTGCACTTGACAGCGATATCGGGGGCACTTGAAATTATTTGTCATTTTTGGCTCATAGAGAAACTGACTTTATGACGTTTCCAGCTGGTGTGACTTGAATGTGCCCTTTATGGCTGTGATAGGAGTTGGATCTCACATTTTGTCCATGTTTAATATTAGAAAACCCTGCCTGTACCTACAACCAAAAAAAACAGTATCCCAGCAGCGCTCTAACTATGTTTGTTGAGCTGTGATTGGAGAATCTGTGTTCAGAGGGCGGGGTTTTGCATTGCTGCACAACTGTATGACTCAAGAGACTGTGATAACAGAAGGAGGGGAAAGCTGCTTACTGGCTGATCCTCTGTAGGATGTCACAGGGAGACTGCCAGGTGATCCTCTCCAGTCGAAGCAGACCCACAGAGAACCACTCGGACAGAAGGCTCTTCAGTGTGCCGTTCAGGTCCTGGCGGAGGAAAAAGAAAAAAAAAAAGTTGAGTTTACATCCACAACCAGGGAGGATTATTGAATATTCACCACGTTCCTTCCTTTGATGGGCAGCGCAGGCGCCTGTCCTTCAGGAAAATGAAAGCTGAATGGTACATTGGTAAAATAAAACAATAATCTGATTCATGTGGAAAGGAACATTATGCTCTCCACTACATTAGCTTTTACTTTGCTATGGGGGATTTTTGGGGGGTTATTCCTGTATATTTCGTGAAGGAGAGACACCAGAAGTGTTTTCATTAAAAATTACAACTTTTACAGGACGATAAAAAGCGGTGGATGAACAGTCCTCACGGGCCTTAGACATTTTTATTGAGAGAACTTTATTGACTGGCTTCCAGCTCGCTCGAGTTTGTCTGTTGGCTGTAAACAATTCCAGGCCGCTTTCATTCACAGTGTGTTGAGGCGTACGGCCCTGTAGACGCTTGTAAGCGGTTAGGACGTTTTAACATCATGAGTGGTGCTATTTTTGAGCTTGCGACGGGTAGAGACGAGGCACCCCAATAAACAACTTGCCATTTCAAAGCAGGCCCGTCGTCCCGCGAAGGTCAGACTTCATTTAAAGCAAATCTCTTGCAAACACACAAACAAGCGGACGTGCCGCAGCCAAGCAAACACACTCAGGCACATAAATACAGCTTATATTGGCAGATTCCTTGCATCCCTTTAATAACAGCTTGTCAGTCATAACAATGGCTAATATAATCAAGCTCCATTACCGTCATGGTGTAAAAGCCACTGGCTGCGATCCTCTGCGAGCCACTATCAAAGTATTCCCCACATACACGCATTAAACACTGCATTATGCAGCTCTGTGGTTCACAGGTCTCCCGCTGGAAAACTGCAAGGAGCCAATCAAAAGTTTGAGACACATTGCTGCTTGTTGTGAATATGTGTGTATCGGAGTTCCTTTTTTACCTCACAAACTGCCAGAAGTGAAATAATCTATGAAAAACAGCCAGTAATCCCAGCGGCGCATTTCTGTGGGAAAACGCGGCGGATAAACAACCCACGAGAGTGCAGCCGCTGGCCAATTCTCTCCCACTCAGAAGAAAGGCCCGACCGAGATGTGTATTTCATTGACCTAGCGGAAGACGTAGTCTTCTGACGTGTACGGGTCTCGAATCAAAAAGCCTGAGGTTAGGACAGAAACGGAAAACCAAACAGAAGGGAAAAGACTGATCCTGCACTCCATTAGAAAGAGTCTGCGTTCTTTTGGCAGTGGGGCAGCAGAAATGCAGCGAGCCGCAGTTATAAGCCAAAGGGCTTACAGGTCAAACTCACAGCGCGCCAATACTTGTCCTCCAGTAGGCTGCGTGCCACTTGTCAGGCCAAAAAAAAAAAAAGAATAGCCTCACTTAAGCTGTGTGGAATCCAAAACGATGCACCGGACTTTTATTCACATCTTTCATCCGCTGTTTGTGGAAAGATGAACAAGTGACGGCTGGCCAATTGCCCGTCGTCGCACGTCCCGTCTTCAGGCAGGTCTAAGGAGCACTTTGCACCAATTGCTGATCAAATAAACAATTTTTAGCCAATCAGCATCCTTAAATAGACTCACCCAGGGGCAACGTTAGTTTGGGCCCAAGTATGCGCGTTCTGTTGTCAGGGACATTAATAAGAAAAGGTCTTTGAATTCAAATAATTATAAATAACCATGTTAAATGAAATTATATTTATATATAAGAAGAAACATCAGAAATATTTCAGAAATTATATAACCCCTCCGCCATGTTTTTGTGGCACTAGGATTATCCGATCCATTATGGACAGCAAGTGCTCTCCCCTGGAATGCACTTAGTATCAATACATGTACTAAAAGCTTTAGATTTACCACAACCTTTTTCTCCTCTTAGCCCAATCAATTCTGGCCATGAGAAGAAATGATTGCTGTGCACCCCTAAGACCAAGGTGGCCGGGCACTCAGTACACTGTAGGTAGCTTAGACCTTTTCAAAGCTACAAAAGGTCTCAGTAGGTCTCGTATATTAACATTAAATGCTTCTGAACCACAGCTCAGCGGGAAAATAAGTATTGAGTCGGAGACAAAGCCAGAAGTCCGTCGGCTATGGTGCAGGCAGGGTCTTTCAAAATAATATAAAGCTCTATGGTGAAGGCCAACAAAACATTCAAAAAATGTATCTCAAATGGGGAAGGGTTTTTTCACTTCAATCAGTAGCCAAAGACGGCCCCTCTCATGGTGATCACTGAGCTTGCTTTAAAAAGGACCCGGAGTATTCTCCAGCGGGGAATTAAGCTGCTAAATTGTGTTTTCCAATTACAAAACCAAAGCATCCTTCATGTAGGAAACTCAATATCACAGAAAAAAACAGGTAAAAATGAAGCCAGATTTTTCTTTGATTATAAAAAAAAACTAAAAACGTCCTAAATGTAAAAAGCAAAAAATAAGTAAATTACAGCAGGTCTTAGATGAGATTAACCCCTGGAGTTCATTTATATTCTCAAACAAAACTGCACCAAAGAGCACAGAGTTATGACAACAAGCCATGTGAAAAATATTCCACTCCAAGTCCAATGTGTGCATTAAACCTCCTACACAAGTTCTGAACTGAAAATAATGAGTGAAAATGAATGACTGAAGAAATGAGGGTAGCTTTGTGATATAATGGGTAAGAAATGGATGTGAACCATGGCTGCGTGATGCAATGAAACTGGTATAAGAGTATATATTTTTTTCCAACGAGCATTCCAGTAAGTGGATACAGTGCAAAATAAATAAAAGGAAGCCCTGCAATTTGGCTCTAAAGCTTCGTGTTGTCTATTTGTAAAAGCACCCAAATCAATGGAGGAAAAAAAAACACATTTTGCACCAAAAGTTCGATTAGGAGGGAAATCTGGAGCAAAGGTCGTTGCGACAAGTTGGGAGGAAACGTGAGCCACTTGATAAGAACAAGTGCGTCAGTGAGGCATGAGTTGTGTAAGCAGCTATACTCAGCTCGCTGTTAAATATAGCACAGATATCATCTTTTAAATAACTGGAACATTGAGGGTCAGCTGTTTTCAGGCTAGCCATGCCAAACCTCCAAACGCGAACGCCGCTGCTTTGGCACACGCGGGCATCCGTAGATATTGTAAACAAATCAATTACCCTTATTTGCGGGGTCTCGCTAGCTTTGGATGAGATCATTTCCAGCACATCAGCTCGGAGATCCACCAGAAACTTCACGCCACCTTCGACCCTGCTTATATGGTTGAGCAGCTGCTTATAACGGGGTGTCAGGCCATATCGCAGCCGGTCTTCCACTTGCAGAATGGTCGCCAAGTCTCGTAGCTGAGCGTCCAAAAGCCTCAAGGCGAGCTCGGAGATGCCTTTGTGGTCCACTCCGAAGTCGTGCGACAGCTTCGTCAAGAAGCCGAGTTTCTCCTCCTTTTCGAGACCCGCGTAGAAGTGCATGAACTCCAGGCTGTTGGATTCGGGGGGAGGCGGGTACTTGTCTCTCGTCTCGTACGTGGGCAAAGGTGCAACGACCCTGGCCAGTATGTCCTCCATGCCCGCGACACCGCCACGAATTGGGGTCGAGTACCGACAGACACCGTTGACGTCCGGGGCCTTCAGAGCCCCTCTGAGCACAGCCCGGTGTCGCCAGCACCGCACACCGCCTCGGAAAGCCCAGTTGGCGGGGAGGGATAGCATGATCAGCTACGTGCACCGGACACGCGACTCGCGATCACACGGCGGGGAACCGTTTCCGGGTCTCTTAAAGAGACAGTGCAGCATGTCGTGAACCCAAAGAAGGTTCATCGCAGCCAGTATAAAACATAAAAAGGCTCCCTCGTGTGAATGGAAATGACTGCATATCTGGGACATCGCATTTTGTAAAGCCTTAAAGTAGTTACTAATTTGCTGCATGACTTTTATCAATGTAACAAATTAAATATAAATATGTTTCGATGTTTTGTAGGTTTTTATACATCGTGTGCCTTCAGTAAATGAATGTATATTTAAAAAAAAAAACTCATACTAATAACAGTGTTGATGGTAAAAGACTATGTGTGTATGCAATATATTTAAAAATCACACCCAGACTCAGTACATCAATAAAATACTCCATAAATCATTGTTTGTTTTTCTGTTTATTTTGACGTGTTTTATTACAAGATCAGGAACCTCCAAATTACACAGCAAATGACAACTTGGTCATAATATTGAAATATAAATGACAGCCTTTTTGAAATACTTTTCCCACAAACCACAGCTGTTTAATCCGGTATGAAGAGTAACAATAAGAAGCGGATCGATAATGGAATGTTGCTGATTTCTTTCAAATTATTAGTAGCCGTTATGTGAGAGTCTGCTTCAAAGATGAATAAGACTTTACTTCTTGGAAAGAAAGGTCTATTCTTGAATCACGTAAGTAGCTTGTCAACAATGTCTTGTGAATTTCCAATCCAGTATTATGTTCTCATTGTCACGAGACTCCAAATCATATTTTGATATGGCAGCTGCCACAATTGAAACCCAGTAGGCCGTCTTCATTACTTCACTTTTGAACATAAAAGAGGGAAAATAAAACATGTAATAATTCAGGTCCTCTAATAACTGCCAGTGTGTTTCACTAGCTAATAGTGACTAGTTTACTATGTATTTGAATGAGAATAGAGTAAACGGTTGTTTAACCAGCAGCATGCAATAACTTATTTTACTTTTTTAAAGCTTTGCTACGTTAATGTAACCTTAGTTGTGATTAGGTTCAGCATCAGACTACCATTTAGGAAACTACCTAGTCACAGCCTTCTTCTCTGTTGGAATCCATCGTCCGGGTGAAAACATCAAGCATTTTATGTTTGAAAAAGGTTGATTGCTTCCTTTTTGACATACTTTGGGTATATTAACCACTTAATAATGTCATCCACTTAAGATTTTTTATAAGAATAAAGTATAAAGATATTAAAACTGTATTTGTTAGGTGCAGTGACCTATTTTGATATTTTGTTGTATTTCTTTTTTTTTGTCAAGTGAAGGAATATATAATAAATTATTTTCTTGCTAAATATATTTTATCCTCATAGATTAAGTCAAGAAGCTGAAATATTTTTTTATAATGACACATTTTGTAATAGTCTTATGCTGATTTTTCCCTCAGACAAGAACACAATTATGGTAGGAATAAAATTTTCCAAAGATAACAACAATTGCTAAATTGTTTCAGAATGATCCATTAAAGACCCATAGTAAGACAAAAAAAATACTGCGGAGAATACGAGAACAATTAGCTGTAGAATGTGCTACCGTAATGTAAACCTTATAACTGGAGTAAATAGGATTTAATCAGGAGCCAAACTAAGGTGACAAATGTCTTTGTCCCTTTTTATGTATATGATCTTTCTGCCACTTTATAAACAATAAAAGGACACTGTAAGGGAAAACAATCTATAGTATAAATTGTACCTCATCCATTCAAGACCATTCCAATTATTACTCTTATTAATCTTTTAAAACGTGACATTAATATGTAGGTAGGCCTAAAAACCATTATTACCTGACCAATCAAAAATGATTAATAGTTAATTTCAGCGTTAACTAACGCCAAAGGGGAAAACGGACTCCAACGACAGACATGAAAGAACGGGTCACAGAATACGACGTAACACCCCCGAAATCACGCTCATGTGTCAACTCCCGGAAGTCCCTCAGCCAATCAGGATGCAGCTGGTCACCGAGGCGCGCTCAATTCAACTCAGGAACTGCAAGCGAAAGGAATCCGGGTCACCCGAGGTTTCCACTGTGCGTCTCTGTGAAGGTTGAAGGGAACTGCCAAAGAAGTTTGTATTTTTACGATACATAACGTTAGCTCGTCTTTTCTTGGCATTACAAGTGGCGAGCCAACAACACAGCAAACTCCCGTGTTACTGCAACGTCCCGAACACGCGTTTAAGCCAATGGACCGCACCGTTAAAATGAACGCAATTAACGGCTCTGGTCGCGTTGGCTAACGTTCACGAGCTAGCTTAATTTAGCTTAACTTGGGGGGGGGGGGGACTTGTGGTTGGTTTTGCACTGTGAACTGAACTGTTTCACCCGTCGCGCTGAACCATTTCTCGCTGTGCCCCGCGGAGGGCCGTGCGAACGATGGCAAGAAAGAATGAGGCTAAAGAAAACGGGAAGGCCAGACTGAAAGCGAAGACGCCGAAGAAGCGCAGAGACTATGAAAACGATGGAGCCACGGGATATGCGACCTGGAACAGGTGTGTGTGTGTGTGTGTGTGTGTGTGTGTGTGGCAACTCAACTACTATACACACTGACACCTGATGTTACATAAAAGCAGAAGAAGACATTTTCACACATGTTGATTTTAATTTTAAAACGTGTTAATATAAATATGCTTTCAGATGATAATGAAGTGGGTGATTTCTTTACAGTATGTATTTATTTTATTGTTGTAAATTACTTTAAAAGTAATTTTAGAGTGTACCATGAAACCTTTTGTTGGATGACCAGCAAACTTCTATAAAGTCATTGAGAAACAACAACTTGAGCGAGTGGCTCAACTGAAATTATAATACTGATTTACTGCAGCTGACCTGTCTACAAACAGAAGAAGCCCTGCTGAAATAAAGATGCACCAGTTATTTAACGAGCTACAGTTTAGCCTGAACTTCATTGTAATCCCATCATAAGTCATATTTAAAATAACGGTTACCTTGCCATAGATGTTTAAGCAGCTCTCTTACAATACATGCCTATGACCCGACTCCAGCACAACGCTTCACATTCTTGCAATGGTGATAAATCGGGCAAGAAAGCGTGAGAGGCACGTGGCACGATGTGCTGGAGGATACACACATGAGTGTGTTATCAACAGAACGTTATGCCGGCCCGAGTTGCTGTGCAGGCCAGTGGCATTGAGAGCGTGCATGAAATTCATTTGAAGATGGAGTACAGTGGCCACTCCATCTTCATTTGAATATATTAATTTACCTTGATATCTGATGCGTTCATTACCATGCACATATGAGCAGACAAATGAATGTGGAGCGATCTGTCATTGGCTTGTGTAATTGATTGGAGCAGGGAGATGAATAGACACCTGAAAGCGCTACTGGCAGTGGAGCAGGCAGCTCTCTGTTACAGCTAGCCTCATGTCATTTCATGGCACACTGACTGAATTACTGATTAAGTTTCCACTGATCCTCATCAGCTACAAGACTCAGGGAGCACATTTTCCTCAGCGTGAAAGGGCCTCTTTCCATAAATGTTGCATTGCTGAAGTGTGATGTACGAAAATGGAATTTCTCAATTTAAAATAAAATTAATATGGCTGCCGAGTTTCATGTTAGACGTAGACCTGAAGGGTGAAAAGGTCAAATTCTAAACTAATACGGGGACTCTCAGAAACACTGCTTGTCTGATTGTGGTGGCATTTAATAATGTTGTCTTAGGAAAAAGATACTAACCAGATGAAGACATGAGTCCAACATCCAGCTGATATGCTTTCACCTTTCAAGCAGCAATCGGTAACTTTAATGAAAATATGCTAATGCTGACACTATCCTTATCGTAGTATATGAGAATGTCAAAACATGATTCTACCAAAATCTATGGCAATTTGGGGAATAAATAATATTTAAGAGAATGGATTACGTGCTCCAAATGACTGGGTATTAGACGTACGTGTGCTTTGAAAGGAGGAGTCTGCCCTATAATATGAATTGAATAGTATTCAGGATCAGGAATCGGGAAACATTTATTGCCAAAATATGTCATACATACAAGGAATTTGACTTGGCGGTTGGTGCGTGACAGTAGACAGTGTAACAATAGACAACAAGACAGCAGTGCACAAGTAATAAAATAAAATTCATTCAGTTAGTTGTCTTGTAAAAGGAATTCTACTGTTTTTACTTGTGAGGGAGCTGCTGAGCAACCCGAATCTCTGTTATAAAGACTTTGTATCCCTCTGGTTGAAATGCACTTATTGTGCTTTGGATAAAATGCCAGCTAATTGACATGTAATGATGCAACCTGAAGGAGTTTGAAAATCCGCCGCGTGGCAGCTGTTGATCTCAGTGGTTGCAAATCAAGCCGAACGTAATATGACAAAATGTGTGTCCGAGAATGGACATTGAGGCAAGAAAAGGCAAAACCCTTAAAGTACATGAATTCACACTGGATCCACGCTGTTTAATTGGAGTGCATGAGCTTTATGAGCAGTGATTCACATTTTGGGTTCTTTGCTCTGATAGGTTGTTTTTTCCTTTGGGCTCCCGGTGGAATCTTACAAACACAATGAGGAGCAGTAGGAGGAGGCACTTGTTTTCTTCACAGGTTATCTGTTTCATGCACCGCTGTCAAGATACAGTGACTGTTTGAGCAAATGCAACACCATTGTGTTTATTAAAGGTTCCAAATGTAGCTTGAAGTGCAGCTCAAACCATTGACTAATCATGGAAAAATCTATCTTTCTTATTCCAAAGTATATTGTTTTGTTTGCTCAACAATAATAAGCCTTTGAACCTTTTCTTTTCCTTTTGTGATCTTAACAAACTGAGCAGTGCCAAGTCCACTGAAGCGACACAGATACCGGGAAGACGAACGCCTCAGAAAAAGGTGAATCCAAGATTTTGCTTCTCGTGTCACAATACTTTGCAGATGGCCGATACTAAGGCCAAGGTCAATTTAGAACCTTTCAATGGAAATTCAGTGTCGTCGTGACGAGGGGAAGGCTTGTGATGGACATGTGAGTCCACCCATAACTCGTGCCCTGCATGGAATTTGCACCAGGTTGAGGATGCCCAGTTACCCACTGACCCCAGTGCAGCAGCAGTATGTGCAGCAGGTTGTCTTACGTTACCGCCACGCTGTAACTAGATATTTATATGTATACCAACACTCTGACCCATGGAAGCTGTTCTTTCTCTCACCTGAGTCTTAGTTTAACTATGCCAGCTTAACTAATAAGAGCTTCAGATAAGAGGAATTTGGATTATTTGTGTACATGTTTTCAAGATTGAAAATGGGATGTGCATCAGATATGAAACAAGGCTCTTTGGTTGCGAGTGTTTTCAGACTTTATGTAACCGTGAACATAGTTGCTGTTCATAATGTCATAAGCCATCTGCGTGCATTATAAGATACTTATGCTATTTTCTAACCCCCACCCCTTTCCCTCAGGTCAAGACACCCAAGACTGAACCCCTGGACTCTGCCATCCGGTAGGGATGAAGTCATAACACAAGTAGACTGCACCGTGTTTAAGGCCGTGGTGATGAACTGACAAGTGGAGTCTGATTATTCTCCAGTTTTGCTAGTCCGGTGTTCAAGATGAAACCTGTCTCTCTCCACCCTGCCCATTTCTTTCCTACTGCAGCCAGAGGGATAAAATGTTTTATGTTTACAAACAATATGACAACATTTATTCATATAATTCTGTCTTTTGTTTATTCACTGGCCGATCAGAGACACCACTGTGGGCCAGGTTTTGTAGAAGTTAGTTCAAGGCAACTTCAAGGGGGATGCAGACGGTTCAAGTTCCTGTGGGGGTTTTTTTTTTGGGGGCGGGGTGGCAGGCAGACGAGACAGATCAATGTGAGTCGCAAAGAAAACTCAAACTGCGGCAACATGGTGGATTTTAAACTGGTGAGCCGAGAAACAAATCCCTAGACTCCCTGTAGCGGTCTCTCAGTTCCATCGTGTAATGCTCGGAAGGCAGCAGCTGAGTCAAGTGTGACACCTCGTGGGAATTCTCCTTTCGCTGTGCCGATCTGGTCCAGTGTTTGGATTAATATCCTACTGCTCTGAAAATGTTTACACAGCTCCTTGCTGAAAAGTAACCATGGAGCCAGAAATCTTCCCGTTTCCCTCCTGAGGTGACGGAATTTAATTCCTGCGGTTCTAATGTTTTTCATTTTTTCAATAGTTCAAGCTGTCTCAAAGGGGAACTGTATTTTAATCTGCATTGAAGACAAATATCTGTGCCTCGTCAGGACCGTAATAATGCGAGGTTTGAGTCATTGGGCGCTCCGCAGGGTGCAGCGCGGATGGCAGAACGTGGCCACAGACCTGCTGTGTCAAATCTGTCTCACAGCGGGGTTTCTGCCGAGTTGTTAATGGATTGTTTCCCGGACCTGATGTGACAAGAGACGTTTCAAAGGAGATGTCTGCTGGAAAAACCAGGTTTAGCAAAATACTCTTTAAAAAAAAAAAAAATATATATATTTTTTTTTATGTTTCCCTTTATGTTTTTCCCCCTCTCCTTAAAGAAAGGCTCAGCCGGCAACAGTGCAAGTTGAGTAGGTTTCCGTTCCGCTCGCAGCGGCGTTGGGAAGAAACATAAGGCTATTAGAACCACGGACCGTAAATGTCAATGGACCCACTGACCCAGGCTGCTTTCGTATAGCTTTTTATGGATTTTGCTCAGTGGTGCAGTATACCTAAAAACATGACCGCACTCTACACACGTGTCTCCTTCCCTCCGCGTTGTACGGTTCAACTGAACAGCTCGACAACGGCACACACTCAAGTTTCCCAAGTAAACAAAACCGAGAACTGGGTCTTACAATTGTTAGTTTGAAGCCTCATTCATAACGCTCTCTTTTAGGTTTAAAATCAACGTTTTTTAAATCAGTGTCTGTTTTCTTGACATGTCTGTTATGTTTTAAACGTGGTATTTCTGCACTTTTGCAGATCAATCAGGTCACACTGACCGTATTAATATTATCCTACTAGAATTAGTTTCCTCTGGTGGCTGCATAGGATTGTCCAAAACTATAAATTATTATTCACAAAAACGGTTTGCTCATCCTGGATGTACGACACCAACAGGAAGTCTACAAAACATGGCGGCTTATACTGATTAAAGGAAGTTGATTTCATTAAATGTATAGTTTATTTTGGGGGGTGATGAAAATTAGAAAAGCATTTGAAATCTCAGTCGGAGCCGTGCATTTAAAAAAAGAACCATCCTGAAAAAAGAGCTGTCCATGAACAAATGACTGGTTGATAAATGTTCCTCCTCTCGCTAGTCGGCACCAGAAATACTCACCGATACTGGTTGCTCTGATTTGACCTTTTTCTGCTTCTGACTTCCTTCTTCTGGCCACCTGCCCGCTATCGCTTTCTCTTTCTGGATTGGCAGTAGATGCTTTGTCTTTCTTTTTGTTTTTCTCTTGTTTTGGGACGGTGCATTAAATGTCGTCATATCTATGATATCATCTCCACAGGAGAGCGACGTCGGGGAAGTGAAGCATAACAAAATTCTTTCCCCGGTGGAGAACAAGGACCTGGTGGGACAAAGCGGTCTGCCGCTTGAGCTTTGTAGCGAATGGAAATGAAGCTCTGGCTCCTAAGAAGTAAAGATAGTTGATAGTCGGCATGAATATGACACAATGACCCCTGCAGTCAGTCTGTGGGTTCTGTGCATTTGCCTGCTTCCCTTCTGGCAGCGGCCGGCTCTAAAAGCCTCATGCAAAGGTTCCTTATTGGAACCAATTTAGTCGGTGCAGATTTATTTGTTTAGGCCTATTGTATTTAGCCTTTTTTGTCCCGTTCTTACTGTGAAAACTCTTTTTACGGTGAGTAAAGTGTCTTGGTGGAGATAGTTATTATTCATCTAATTGTGTCCCCTGTAATTCTGTATTACCTCGTCTTCTTCCTTTTGTAATCTTTTCTCCTAGTATGAATTAATGCCCTTTTCCTCCCGTTTTATCTGCTGACGTCCAACATATGTTTCCCCTCGAGGTGGGACGGCGTCCCGTGTCATCGTTGTTCTGACCCAGAACACGTACAGCGTTGGCTGCAAAGCCGCGTGGAGTCAGTGACCAGAGGAGCGGGGGGCTCATTACTCTCAATCAGGAGACATCAGGGGGTCGTGCTGTCGAGGTGCAGAGACGGTGCATTAGGCTCACACCGTGTGTACCAGGCAGTCGCCACTATAGTGCGCCGTAATTAGGATCAATTTAGCCAGTTGCGCAATTGCAGGCTTTACATTATCCACATTTCCCCTTTTAACAAACTGTTGTGTGACAGAAAAAATAACTGTTGGTTATTAGCGGTGATGAGTCTAATTTGTTGATTTTCTTAATTTGAAAATTTCCCTACCCAGTAATTCCTTCCTCTGCAGGGAAATCTAAGCTAGCAGTTGTATCATTTTTTCCTCTTTGTAATTGCTGTAATTTTGTCATTATCATTAATGTTTTTGACAATGCTGCTTGATTACGGTAATTATGTGTGATTACTTGTGGTCAACGTGTACTGTAGGTTCTTTTTTCTTTCTCCCTGTTTTACATAGCAGGGTAATTTTGTCCTCTTTCTATAGCCAGCCGTGTGGCAGCGGGGAAAGAAAATACATTAAAAAAAACAAAGTAAGATCATAGAAATTTCAAGTTTTTCAAGTACACCAATATTGGAAGAAAATGGGATCCAACACAAAGGGTTTTCTAAAATGCAATTGATAAAATCATGGCTGGTTGAAGGGGACTAACCTTTTGCTTTGCTCTTAGCTTAACTACAAAGCTGCAATCTACTTTGCCGTGTTTTTGGACATATGAAAAGAGTTGAACCATCATAGACCACAAAGCAGACTTCTGATTGGAAAAAAAGCAACAGATAACCATTTGAAGATGAAAGGTCCACTCGACTTGGTATTGACAATAACAGTCTCCACTTCTTCTCGTGGTCTAGTGAGTCGGTGAAACCGAAACAAGAGGGTGAGGAAAGAAAAGGAATAAAAAGGAAAAGAGTAAAAGAAAAGCTCACAGACGACCCTTCACACTCCACTGCTTCACATTCGTGAGTCAGAACTTTGAGCTTGTGATTGCCCAGAAATGTAAGCCCATTTAACATTATTATAAGATAACATTTGTGTATGAATATTGACATTTGGGAATTGTACTTCTCACTTTTTTTTTTTTTTTTCCTGTGTTGTTAGCTGTAACTATTCTGTCTGTGTTCTTGGAACCGGCAGGTCAAAGAAGGAAAGTGCAGAAAAAGAAGAAAAGGAGGCTGGGAAAAGGAGAATAAGGAGGACAAAACGTGCTGTGACGGCGGCAAGACTGCTGAAGATCCAAAAGCAGGAGGAGGAGCAGCAGCAGAGTTGCTGGAGATGGTTTGGAAATGCTGCTCTATTATTTTGATTTATATTTTCCTGCAGACACTGACCTGGACGTGCGCACAAACTACACAGGGAACCTGGAGAGCAGCAATCTTCCCCTCCTGAAATGCATCCTCATTTCCTCACCGTCTCGCTCTCTCTCAGGTGGGAGGAGAAGAAGTATGAAGATGGGGTGAAATGGAAGTTTCTGGAACACAACGGACCCTATTTCCCTCCCGACTACCAGCCTCTGCCAGACAACGTTCACTTCTTTTATGATGGTCAGTTTAGCGGGGAAGTTGAACGTCAGTCTTTACTCATGACTATCATTTTAAATTCTTTCGGTACCTTTCAGACCAAAGTAAATACATTTCAAGCTCTACATACTTTTTGTTGTCTGGTTTGCCTCATATCAAGTTAATGCTCCATGAATTACAAATAAAAGCTGAAAGTTGTACCACTAAAAATCCATATGGAAAACCGTCAAAATGACAGTAAAGATCACTAAATAAATTGGGGAGGCAGTAGTAGTCACACAAATAAATATATGGTGGCAAATAATCAAAGCGACAACTGCTCAATGCACCCAAAATACAGACTTTATGTTGAAAGACCTTTGACCTTTTTAGAGCACAAGTTAAATAATGGCAGACTGTCTCCTTGGTAATCAAATGTCCAAATCTGTAATATCCCAATTTATTTAATTTTCATTATACGCAAATCCCCTCCAAATGTCATGTAATAATGTATTGTGCGCTCCATGCATTAACGTGAATTACTAGTTCTTCCCACTCACTGTTTGTGTGTAGAGACGCGCACTTCAAGGCCGGGCCTTTATTTCATTAGTTTGCATAGGCTTTTTTTTGGGCCGATTTATTTAATGTGATTATAGCACAATTTAAATCCTTAAAGTTAGACTTCCTTCTCATTACACACTAATAGCAAAGTACAGAAAAATGAATTGCCGCAGCGCAGACTGCTGTAAGCGGGGGAACAAATATTAGTTTGTATCCGCTGTGTATGTAGGCAAGAATTGACTGACCGATAACGGAGGTTCACTGGATCTTCAGCATGCTCACGGTGTGCATTGGGTCCAACGCTGATTGACGACCAGTACAGCGTTTAACTGTCCTGCAAGGATTCCGTTAGATCCATTAGTTCCGTGTACTCGTTTGTGTCTCACTCTTCGTAGCGGGGCTGAATGTAGATCTCTGTCCTTGGCTGTCGATCCGTGCTTTACTCTGACGGGACGCCAGAGGAGCTCAGGGGGCTGTTCTGCCGCAGCGTGTGGCATTTAGATCTGGGATGTGTGTGTCTTTGTGTTTTTGTAGCATGTAAATTGGGACCGAGAGGTCTGCGTTGTATTGTGGTGTTCCGTGGTGAGCTCGTGTTGTCTGGGTGCAGGTATGGAGGTGAAGCTGAGCCCGGCCGCTGAAGAGGTGGCGGTTTTCTTTGGCCGGATGTTGGACCATGAGTACACCTTCGAGGAGGTGTTCCAGGCTAACTTCTTGACCGATTGGAGGAAGGTAAAGCCAGAGTCTTGGATATTTTGTCAGTTTTGCGAGGAGGCTGATAAGGTTGTGTGGTATTGAAATGCCCCTACTGACAATATTGCTGTAAGAAAGAAAATAACTTTTCATTAAAAATAAACTGGAGAGGCAACGCAAGTTTATTTAAGTGTTTACATAACACTAATAAAAGCATCAAAACACAAGACAAAAGAAAAGGACTAGAACTATTTAGAAAATAGATTGAAATGTTGAAAACGACATTAAAGCAATAAACAAGCTGATAATTTCCTAAACTGAAGTTCTAATCCATTAAGGGTATTCAATCCTCTAGTTCCCTGAACTAAACGTTTTGACTTTTTTAGGTTCCCAGAACCGACCTTAACCTTTTTTAGAGATATGCCGATATATTGCATATCTATGGAAAGATATATATGTTGCAATACCCATAAGTGGTACACAACCGCCCGCGGACCGGTATTTGGGCCATTTGGTTTCCGGGCCGCACCACGGATAGAATTAATATTTGATTTTTTTTGTCATTTGACTTCTGAAAAATGTTTTTTATTTTGAAAATTGACCGGTTTCTCTCCTAATTACATGTGCCTTTCCCGCGTGACATATTTCCCAAGCAGATTTCTAGGATGTTTTTTGTTTGATCCGATGAAACACAGAGGAAGCAAAATAAAATAAAACAAAACCAAACAAAAACAAAAGTTTTTATTATAATCTAAAGCAAAAAATATCGTATTGAACCAAAATCTCACATCACTAAACACCTTTATCCCAAAAGTTGACATTTGATTGAAAACAAGGCCTTTACAGTTTAAAATGGGAACTAACCCTGCTTTGCAATGGTTTTGCCAGATTCCTGAATGTCGACCCAGCTGTCGTTCTACTGATGCTATCGCACCGATGACTCAACTCTAGTTCTCTTACCTGGAGTTTTGTGCTGGTCAGGGCTTAAACTACAGATGGCATCCAAGTGCTCTATGATTTGTTTAAATTCCAGCTTTGTGTTTTAAATTGTAGACTGGTATCTGTGCCCTGCGTTCCGTCAGGATACCTCTGTACAGAGATATCCGTGTGTCATATGCAGAATTAATTTAGCGCTGCTTAGTGCTCAATGCACTTGAAAACACGATTTGTGTGAAGGCATTGATATGCTAATCTCGACAAGTAGCTCCGTTGCTTACGAACAAATCCAATTAAAGTGTTATTATACCCGTAAAAACTCTTCCTCGCTCCACTGCCCCTCGGTGCCCGCCCACAGTGGTGTGTCAGTCATCCCCGGACACGGATACTAACTGCATGTCTGTTCTGTCATATTTGCATGGAGAGAGGTGTGTGCGCTTTGTGCGTTTGTCAGAACAAAGCCTCCACGGGATTGCTGTGTTAGTGACCTCTCCTTTGGGGAGAACTCTGGTGCAATAACTTCTGCGCCCTTCAGCGTACCACAGTGTCTTTCCCTCTTCGGAGAGAAATGATCTACGCTGCGGCCTTTCATAACAAGACCGTTTCTCTTCTGTCCGTTCTTCCTCCACAAAGATGAGTAATTAAGCTCAGGGTCCCTAATCTGCTTAGATTGTGGTCGTCTCCTTTGAATTTGTTCTATTGTTCTACTTATTTTATGCTGAGATATTTGGGAAGACAAATCTAAATTAAACCGCTTGTGTGCAGATCCTTTCTGCATTTCTTCTTTGAGTTCAACATTTTGTCTCTGTACGGAAGCAGTGTTTTCATTTAACAAGTTGGTTTCATCACGCTTACCTTTCAACTTTCCATTCAATACTATTTAATCCATTAAACCACCTGAAGAAATGTATTGTTAATAAAAATTGCTAGTGATTCATTTTCATATTTTCTTTCCTCCTTTAAAGCTACCCATGCTTTAATGCAGATATAACTTGAGTAACTCTAGAAGGGAATAAACGTGATCTGATTTGTGTTTGCATCTGATTTGTGTTTGCATCTGCTCAGGAAATGGTCGATGAGGAGAGATTGCTGATTACAGATCTGGACAAATGTGACTTCCGGGAGATCCATACCATGCACAAAGCCACGGTGGAGGCCAAGAAAAACTCCACCGTAGCGGAGAAACTGGTAGTGTTTTTTGCTTTTCTTTTTTCTATGCCATAGCTTCCGTGTCATACGATTCTTCCCGTTAGTGTCTGTAGAAGTTCAAGATGGATCATTTCTGCATTAGGCCTTGAAAGAGGCCAACCAGAAGATTTTGGAGGAATATGGCTACTGTCTGCTGGACCACCACAAAGAGCGCATTGGCAACTTCAAGATTGAGCCTCCGGGGCTGTTCCGCGGTCGAGGCGGGCATCCCAAGAAGGGAATGCTGAAGAAAAGGATCCAACCAGAGGACGTCACCATCAACTGCAGCAGGTGAGAGGGAGGCAAGACGACCGCAGTGTCCACGGAAGGGTGTGTGGCGGCGTAGCGACGCACGAAAAAGCTGGATTTGCTAATACTGCCATGAGCCATAGCTGCTAAGAACCTAGTGTTAAACCATGTGTTGCGAACTCCCAGTGTTTTTAAAAGCCTTCAATCGCGAGATCTTTGCAAAACGTCACCGTGTTTCTTGATATGAAGCAATGCGTCTCCATGTTGACAGCTGCACAGGCAATGGGAGCTCCTGCTACAGATGGTGCGGTGTTTGGTTTTTGAATGTGTGATTATTTGCTTTAGGAATCTTCAAAAATACGGAATGTTAAAGCAACACACCAAAAAAAAAACACGCACACACAGATTCCGTGTTGAGTTCTCTCTGTAATCGACAGCGAATCCAGAGTTCCCGTGCCGCCTGCTGGTCACAGCTGGAAGCAGGTTCGCCATGACAACACTGTGACATGGCTGGCGAGCTGGACCGAGAACATCCAGGGCGTCACTAAATACATCATGCTGAATGCCAACTCTAAACTCAAGGTAACGAGATCAATCTTAACAAGATTAAAGCATGTTTTTTTTGACAAATTGCTAAGCTTTATTTTCCCAGGGCCTATTCCTGTACCACTATCAAACCACCATGGGTTAACAACACCAATAACCAGAGAAAAACAGGAAATGGAAATAGTTTTTGGGGGGTGATCATAGGAAATACACTGTTATATTCTAAATCCATGTTTTGTTCTTCAATGATTGAACACAGTTCTACTTACCAATGGATTAAGTAAAAACTTTGGATTAAAAATGTTTGTATGCATGTCTGCTTACGACAAAACAAGATTTTGTTTTATCATTTATGACAAATTAAATCCAGTTACCCCAAAATGTCCCAATTTATTCCCATATATTCCAATTAGTTTCCATGGAAAGTTTCCAACTTCTAATACTTCCAGAATTTTGCAAACCTACCCGTTTGGTTATTGGATGAACCATCTGTCAATCAAACCAGCCGGGAGTTGTGATAGTGATGCTATTGCAGCGCTATCGTTTTTAACCACTAGTTGTCTTTTTTTCATTTTGTGAGACAGTATATATATATTAGTGTCTGACAAAAGTTTGTCAATCAACCAATAATCCTCCCAAAACCTTTTAACCGCAATACGAAAGGCCATTTTGAACCCTTTTGGTTTTGAATCAGGGCCTTGCGTTCCTATTCAGACCAGAACCATGAATCTGACATTAGATCTGTATCCTGCATCTTTGTCGTGTCCATAAAGGCCAAACCGTTTGTGTATTAGTGTATTTTGTTTCTAAAATATTAAAATGCATCATGGCTTTGTATGGAGAGTAAATGGGCAATTTTACTCGTATGATGTGTGCGACATCTTGCCATTATTTTGCCCTCTCATTTTCGCCCTCCTCCATGATTTCTCTTTTCCTTGTCTTTCATGTGTGAAGGTTAAGTTATTCCGCCGTTAGTCTCCATGACAATATGTGCGCCTATTCGCCAATGGTGGATTTAATTATGTCTTTAGTCCCATCTCCCGATGTACACGGCAGCCAGTGTCACAGGCATGGACGATTTTGTCAATACAGTTGTGTCGATGTGGGATATGGCAGCGTGCATGTCACGATGCCATTTAAATGACTGATCAGAGGCTTTTTAAAGGAAAATGTTTTGTTTGCTGTTTGCTTTTCTCCTCTCTGCTGTTCCCTCTATCTTCATCCCCCTTTCTCACTATTTTCTCTTCCCCTTCCGGCTCCCTGTTGCTCTCTTTTGTCCGCACCACTCGTCTTCCACCTTGTTTCCTTTCTTTCCGTCCTGCACAGGGAGAGAAGGACTGGGAGAAATACAAGATGGCCCGGAAGCTGAAGTTGTGTGTTGACGACATCCGTAACCAGTACCTTCAGGATCTCAAATCCGAAGATATGGTCACACGTCAAAGAGCCGTGGCCCTCTACTTCATAGACAAGGTCGGCTTCTGAGACTACCAGCATGCCAGGTTTCTCACATTTAGTGAAGCGATAGATGAGTTTGTGACCGCTTCGGACTTGTGCCAAAGACTTTTTTCCAACTCTGCCTCGCTGTGTTGACTTTGGGTTTCCATCTTGTGTCTTTTGTCTTACGAGTAAACGCTTGGCGCTCATTTGCTCTTGAAGTGATGTACATTTATGCATTTATCCCTGTGTTTTCGTCAACCCCCCCCGAAAAAAAAAGCTGGCACTGAGAGCTGGAAATGAGAAGGAGGAGGGAGAGACGGCAGACACAGTCGGTTGCTGCTCGCTACGTGTGGAGCACGTCACCCTTCACAAGAAGCTGGAAGGCAACAAGTATGTGGTGGAGTTAGACTTCCTGGGTAAAGATAGCATCCGCTACTACAACAAGGTCTCCGTCATCAAGAAGGTACCAACACACTCATCCCTGCTCTCCTGCCTTGAAATCCAAATGGTTTATAACAAGCTGAGGTAACATAAGGAATATTTTCCCAAACCAAAGTATTTCATAATGATGATCTAGGTTTTATGCCCTTTTGGTTTTGGCAGATGTCCATGCGAAGAAGGTCACTTCCACGCATACGCGACGTGCACCGAGCCTGCAGCAGAGAGGCACCGGGAGACGTGTCCTCTGGGCACAGCTGTGGGCTTCCTGCAGTGCTTTAATTTGCCCGTCCGTCCCTCTGCTGCAGGCTGCTTCTCTGGGGTTACATGTTGGTGAATTGTACATCGTAGCGTGGTTTTAATAGGGTGGTGAAACTTAATAGTTGTACTACATGGGCGGTGCTTTGTAGCCTTTCGGAAGCATCAGTCTTCTGCTTTGTGTGAGACGGTCTCTCATTGCGCCACAATGGCTGGGAACAGTTTGTTGAATCCGTTTTGATCCTTTTTCTTTCCTCATTAGCCCTGCTTGTTGTCTACGGTGTTGCATAGCTTTTAGGTTTTGGCTCACATAACTTGTGATTGTCTTTATTCGTGATCCAAAGAATATAATGTTAACTAATTAACAGAGAAATTGATAATAATAGTGATTTTATTGCCGTCCTAGCGTCCCGGCTCTGATGCCATCCAGTGTTTTCCCTAAAATTAAATTGGTTCCCTGCCCCCCGAAACCCTCCTCTGTTCTCAAGTAATTTCTTTTCTTAATCGTTTTTTTTTCTAGCAGAAGCCATTTAAGGTTGCCGGTCTTATAGAACAGGTCTATACCTTGTTCTTTTCTTAAACCACGGCTATTTTTTCAATTTGAACTTTACAGTCTCGGGCAGCAAAACATGTCAACTTCAGTTCAGCTAATTGCCGTTGGCTTGTGTGTGTCACATCCCCCTCCAGTAGTCTCAGTCTGGTGGATTGTTTGAGGGGGCAGAGCATCGTTGAAAAAACACTTTGTCCCCTGCAGCGCTTCCGTGGGGGGAGACAGTGTGTGGACACGGCACATATTTTATCCATTTTTGTGTCTAGTTTTTGTATGTAGTTGTAACTTTAACTGATATTCGAAGTTGTAAAGAACAGCCTTTACCTCATTCCAAAACTTGGCCTGGCTTCATGCTGTCAGGTGTCTACACTAATGCCCCGGTGGAAATACTGCCACCAGGGTTCATTTTAAACCAGAACGTAATTAAATACTGTTTCCACGCTTGCCAGTTGTGGGTGATACAGTACACGTCGACGCGTACCGTAGTGAGCAGGTCAGCCAGGAAAACCAAATGTGTCCGGAAACTTTATTTTGTTATTTAATTTTATCATGCTCGGTCGTTGCAATCTGTCCAACAGCTGTCACATGTGTGAGTGTATGTATGCATATGTAGATTTCCAGCCCCTCCTCTGGTCCCAGCCCATGCTATCTTCTGTTCCAGAGATGGGAAAAAGAAATGTTAGCACCTGACAGCCAGAGTGTTTTCTTTCTTGGCAGAATGTATAATTATTCAAATGAGTGCATTCAAAAGAAACACATTAGCTAGAAATAATTACTCCCTTGCATATTTTAGCAGCGACTATTCCCAAGGAAATCAGTGAGATTGCCGCTAAATGTCACTTGGAATTTAATAATGGAACAAACATGGAAGGAAGTGGATTTCTATTTCCAGTAATCATTTAATCTAATAATTTGTCTTATACATTTGCCTCACATGTACAGTTAGTACAATTTGTGGCTTCTGCAAATTTTTTGCATGCAGAGAACGTAGGGTGCTACGGGGGACCCGGCAACACAGATGAGCAAAGCTTTTGCATAATCCGGAACGCCGAAGACGAATGCTCCGTATGTAATTAAATGGAAAGTCAAGTCATTGATTCTCAGCAGGAATGGGAAGTAGCCAAAAGGGTTACTAAGCCATTTCTAATGCACCTTTCACAACTACGCCACACAGTGACTAATTAGCACCCCGTGTGTGTGTGTCTCTATTGTTTGAAACAAATGCCTACTTATTTCTCAATTTGTAAACCAGCTGCACCGAATGACTTTATTAACTAGCCCCAGTGTGTGTACACCTGCAGATGCATACATGCATTGTGTGTAAATCACATCAATTATACGAGTTTTACTTTGGTTCCTGTCCTGCTCTGGGACTTTTAGGCCGACACCGATTCCCATTTTCTATCCCAAAAGCACGTGCCCCTTTTATATTCTTTTCAGATTGTATGCCGAGGGGAACGCCGGTCCGCCCCACAAATCGGTCTGTGTGTTTCTGTAAAGCAACACGTCTGCTGTTAATTGGGGCCTTGCATATTTTACAAGGGGACCGGTGCAGCTGCAGAAGCTGGAAATGTCACATGTAATGGATACAGTTTCCCAAGATGGACGAAAAAAGTCTGACTCAAGGCCCTTTTGTCTTTACCATTGCTAATTGAGATGTGTTTTTGTAAGAGTGTAGTTGTTGGTGTTTTTAGCTCTAACCAGTAAGCTCACCTTTTAAAGTCACCATCACTTTTTACAATGAATGGACTCGGACATTGGATGCAATATTTAGCTCATACAGTGTTTGAGATGGATGCACCAATTGCCATAGTTGTAACACACTGTAATGTGGGTGATTTCATTTGTGGTAACTGACTGTTTCTACAATACAAATTATGCAATTTGTATGTGCGTCTTTTCAGGTTTTTAAGAATCTTAATATGTTCCTGGAGGACAGAAATCCTGGAGATGAACTCTTTGGCAGACTCAACGTGAGTACCTCCAACTACTAACATTTATTTTTAATTTAATTTTAATAAAAAAAATGGTGTGGGTGTGTAATATTTGAGGAGAGAAGGTCTAAAAACACGGTGAAACATTATTTTCTTTCTTTTATGTGTCCTGGCTACAGCAGGCTGCTGTAAAGGACAGGCAGGGACTGAATTGTGAGGCGTAGGGGGGATGAGATTGAATGAGCCAGTAGTGTGAGGAGATGAAAGAGGTAAATTGAAGAAAAGGGGAAGAGCCCTTGAAACCGGAACAGAGTTTCAAAAGAGAAGGAATGGACCTCGGCAGATAAAAATTAAACAAGTGGAAATTGAGAATGAACATGCCTGGCAGATGAATTTCAGCACTCAAAAATCTGCGGCAGCAAAACACATGGTTATTAGCTTATGGCAGGCGGCGCTCCGGCCCTTTCATACAAACAGCAGCATAAGCTGTCGACTTGAGACCGCGCCTCAGGCTAACCATCATCCCGCCTGGGGATCCCCTGATAAACTGGTTCCCTCAGAGTGGAAACCGGACGGCGGCTTCAGCACGTGGGCAGTCACTCTGCAGCAGAAACTGGGCAAGAAAGAGATGCAGATAAGAGCGGGTTAGTCTGAGAGACAGCCTTGTGTCTATATTTTAAGACTGACAGGTGGGGGGCGGGCAAGGAAGACGCCAGATGGGACAGAATTGAGAGGGGGAGATGAAGAGATGCAACTGAGGGAAGGTGTGCGACGCCGCCGCTCTCTGCCCTCCAGTGTGTCAAGAAATGTCAGGGCCTGTTGGAGGTGGAATGGTAATGGCCGCTGTGGGCAGGCCTGATTGGCACCCGCAAAGGCCAGGCCACTGAGAGAGTGAGGCGAGGTGTGTGTGGGGGGGGTGTATGTGGGTGTGTGGGTGTGTGAGTGTGTGTGGGAGTAGATGGAGCAATAGGAGTGTGACAGCTGCTTCAGGTGAGGAGAGAGAAGGTTGGAGAGAGAGAGAGAGGGAAGGAGAAAGCAAGTGATTTGACAACCAGGCAGCAGCTGTAAAGGCCGTGAGGAGGAAGAGGAAGAGGAGGAGGAGGAGGAGAGGGGCCGAACAGGAGCCGAAGAGGAGGAGAAGGCGAAGGAGGAGGAGAGAGGCCATCTGGAAATGGAGAGTGACGCAGGATGAGAGGCGGAGCTGCAGAGTGGTTTAAGGGAAGTGAGTTGCAGAGTTCAACGACTTCACAGCCTCTGGTGGTCGGAGCAAAACCAGCTTGAGGTGGTGTTTTGTACTCTGAGCTACTGAGGGGGGTTAATGCAAATTGAACAAACTGGCCACGGTGTAACTCGGTTGTTGACGCCAAAATGCAAAATAGATGTATGTATCCTCACCTTTACTTTCACAGTGAAACGGATATCTCTTTATTTTCAACAAAGTGGCTTATTTGGTGAGTGAAGCTGAATGTAGTGTGAGAAGAAACTCTTGACAGCCCTTGAAAAAAAAAAAAAAAAGT
This sequence comes from Gasterosteus aculeatus, assembly GCF_964276395.1. Taxonomy (NCBI): domain Eukaryota; kingdom Metazoa; phylum Chordata; class Actinopteri; order Perciformes; family Gasterosteidae; genus Gasterosteus; species Gasterosteus aculeatus. The sequence continues at coordinate 6,773,130 of NC_135698.1, forward strand.
ATTTCTAAGCGCATTTCTACAAATTGGCCCCCAGACGTCCACTGGGTCGGTCTGGTTTAGAATTTGGTGGTCAAAGGTCACAGTGACCTCACCAAATGTTTTTAACGTATTCATGTAGTAATTATGACAATTACATAGAAATATTTCAACAGACAACACAATGGTCACCGCGAGGTGAACCTTTGACCTTAGCAGCATTTCAGTGTCAAATCGGCTCTTTGTGTCCGCCCAACTGAAACGCTGAACACCGTTCAGTTTCTATTGTTCGTTGGTGTACACAATGCACTAAAGTGTCAGTTTAATGTGACCTGTATCTTTCAGATACCTGCAAGCATTCATTGTTCACCGTAAGGCCCGATTTGTAGTGAATAACATCTTTGAAGGAGCGACTGGGGGCTCCTCCATGTCATATGCCATGCTGATCTGAGCTAAATATGTTTATCTGTGGGTCCACATCATTAGAGCTTCAGTAAACACACTGGCTGCTGTTCCAGGCTAATCTCCCTTTGAGCTGCTTTATTTGGCACATCTAGTTCTGCCTTCACTCTTTATTGCATCCCCCCTTTTCCTTTTAACTGGAAACAAACAGAGAAAACCACATCACCATAGCGGGTTTAGCACGGTAACAGTCAATATGTGGCCCTGCCAGTAGTCGTCGTATGTTGTGAGCAAGGTCATCAGTAAGAAAGATGACATGCAAGTCTTCACACAAGTCAGTGTGCCCCCCCCCCCCCCCCCCCCCCCTCTCCCTCCTGTCCCCCAACAGCCGGGTCCTGACCCTGCTCTGATTAAACCAACCTCATCATTATAATCTTCCCCAGAATCATCCGAATGATGATGATGATTCGGCTGCCAGAGCTGAGCGCTCATCTGGATGTTTTGTTCTCTGCGTCTGTGCTCCGACTGTTTAGAAATGCACGCGCTCGCTTTCGAGCCTGTGTGTTTATACCTCGTACCAGTATTGCTATGGTGTGTGTGTGTGTGTGTATGTGTCTTTCCTACACGCGTGAGCTCTCACTGCTTACTCTGTATAATCTCTTCCCCGTTCTATTGAAGCTGCAACCATTTAACGGGAACTAATGGCTATCTGACCGTTGACTATGCGAGCTCCGTTTCTAATACCTACCGAAATGTCAGAGGAGAAATGGTACTTTGATCTCTTTCAACTCTCCGCTCTAATGGCGGTCAGTGAAAATGAAGGCAGGGATGTTGTTCTGTGCGTACGGACGCTTGAAACACTGCAGTGGTGCAGTGCCACCCGGTGGCAGCGGCTCGGTTCGGTTCGCTGCGCACTGATGTGAATGATGCGAATGTGTCGTCTCGGCCTTCCCTTGCTCCCCTCCCCATTAATCCTTTGCAGACTATCATGCTGAACAAGCACCTGAGCTCTCTAATGACCGGTCTGACCGCCAGGGTCTTCAGGACGTACAACGCTTCCATCACCTTACAGGAGCAGCTCAAAGAGCTGACAAACAGTGAGTATCACACGCGATCAATAGCGATTTAACATGACGCCACAAACGACAGTCTCGTATACCAAAGCAGCAGGAAAGTTTTTAATGTTTTGATGCTACAGCCTTCCGTCGTACGACCAGCCCACCGGGAGCACCTTATCACTGCGCGCTGTGACTCTCTGCTTCACTCTTATCGGGCTTCCTCTGACGGTTTCTCACACGCTCTCATCTATGGATTGCCACTGTGTTGTTTGGAGCCCAGGAACATTAGTTGACGCTTATAGTGATCTGAATAAATAAATGAAATGTAAAAGTGACACAGCATTATTAAATCTTTGTGATATTTACGTCTTAAAAATAGAAATAACTCTCCCCTCAGAGTCTGACAATGAGCAGGAGAAGCTGCTGTGCTACAACAAGGCAAACAGAGCAGTTGCCATTCTGTGTAACCACCAGCGGGCGCTGCCAAAGACCTTCGAGCAGTCTATGGCCAACCTCCAGGCCAAGGTAAGACGTCTAACGTGGTTTATCGGTCGTCCATCACATTTCCAGCGCAATCTGAAAGTGTTCGACATTTCAACCATATCCACGTGTGCTTCATCCAGATTGATGATCAGAAGAAATATCTGGCCCTCTTAAAGACAGAGCTCAAACAGGCCAAGAAGAAGGCAAAGACCAAAGGCAGCTCGGACCCCAAGCTGCAGACGTACGTGTCATCGTAGTGCTGTGGACAAAACCATTACAATAACGAGTACCAATAGAAAGGTAACGGGCAGGTTTAGGTGCCTCCAAACGGGGGAAACTGCTCCACGGTGAATAATGAGCTTCACTCAAGCTGTCAGGGAGAGTTGTGTTGGCGGCTCCGCTGCTGTCCTTTTTACTCTGTGTGTCCTTGTTCTTTTTGTTAGCGGTACGTTGCAGTGTGTGGCACAGGGTGGGAACGCTAGTTTCTGTGGCAGGCATGTCGAGGTCCTTCAAGGACAACTAAGCCATTTGTTACAACTGTTTTAATAGTCACTGTTCTGCAGTTTGTACACTCGTGGCCGTTTTTGTTTTCGCCGGCACACGATGACAATGTGGAAAGAACTCCCATTAACAGAAGAAAAAAAACAAAAACGTGTGATTTCCATCAGTCAGGTGGTGGACAAGAAGGCAGCGGTGCGGCGCTGCAAGGAGAAGCTGCTGAAGTTGGATGTCCAGGCGATAAACAGAGAGGAAAACAAACAGATTGCACTTGGTACCTCAAAGGTCAGCTACCTGGACCCGCGCATCACCGTGGCCTGGTGAGTGACCATTACCACGCAGGCTCCCCAAGGCCTCAGCGAGAACACTGGCTTAACTGGGGTTTTGTGATGCAGTTTCTCTTTCACCTGGTGTTAAGCCTCGCAGTCACCCGCGTGCATAAGATCGAAATGTAAATAAGTCACTCACATAACTTACCGGTCTGTCTGGAACAACTACAGCACATTCTGATGGAGAGCAGGATGCTTCGGCATGTTGCAGAACTTCGTCTCCGGCTTAAATACAGTTGTTTGAATATTAATTATTCCTAACTGCTTGTTTATCGAACACACCAATGTCCATAGAAATAGATTTAAGTTGTCAACATATAGGGCTTTTATTGTGATTACATTTTCTGGTTAGTTTGTATCAGTATCCCCCTTTTTTTTTTTTTTAAATTGCAAATATTTGGGACCGGTAACAAGATCAGCTGGTGGTTTTAACTTTGTTTTTCCATTTGTTCAGGTGCAAGAACATGGCGGTACGAATAGAAAAAATCTACAATAAGGCCCAAAGGGACAAATTTGCCTGGGCCATCAACATGACGGAGGACGACTTTGAGTTCTAAACTGATTCAATTAAGGAACCTTTCACTTAATACATACAAAACTTTAATATTGCATTCATAAAATGTTCACTAAATGTTCCACCTTCCTTACATTGTATAACATGCTTTGTTTACTGCTAAAGTATGTTTAAGGCTTTTGGCGCTTAATTCTGTTGGTCATTTGCTCTGTGAATTTTGTTTGCAGTCATGTGACTCTTTTGGGAAGCCATTCTACCTCTAATTCAGTTGACATTAAATGGTTAACATATTATTCACAACAGCAAATTTCATTTCAATACATCTAAAACAATCTAGACTACCAACATGCAACACTGAAACATTTCAGATAGTTTGCAAGATCAAATTCAACTTTGGCTTAGAAAAACAATTAGCACCTAGGAGTTGTCTATCCTTAAACCCACCTGGCCAAATACTTGTGTGATACAAGACGGAAAGCATTGTATTAAATAGCTTTAATAGAAGAGAATCTGTGGAACTTTGGACGCATCCCACAGCTTGGTAGCAAGTGCTGAAACAAGCTTCAGATGCTCACTGCACCAAGTTGGTTGGGCTGGAGGTTCCTCTGGCCTGGTAGAACCTCGGCACAGGTCCTAAACCGTCCCCATCAGCCCCCCGCTAATTAAGTGTATGAGGGCAGAGAGATGAGCTCTGGGTCGCTGCATTCCACACTATTCTAACTTACAAATGACGATCAACTTGTCAAGTCATTACACGACTAACCGTGTTATCACAATATCCAATATATAAAAAAAGCATTTCACACAACACTAAATCAAAAGTCGTTTGCTGCTCCTGAATGTGGGATCAACGTCACTCCGAGATGCTTGGGAACCTGCGAGAGACAAAACGGTCTGCGTTGGAGACGACAACTATGGAGCCCGGAGCAAAGCGGAAGGTGCGACCGGATTATTATGGTGTGGGGCTACAGCTTACCTTCACTATGAGCCTGGACCCTCTTTAGCCTTTTCCGGTGCAGCCTCTATCTCTTCGACACCAGCCTGGGTCATCAGGTCGGCGATGTTCTTCTCCAAGTCATCGATGCGCGTGCTCATCTCATCGAGTGGGGAGCGGTCAAGGCACATAAATAAAAGGAGAACTAACAAAATGACTCTAAAATGGGGACAACCGTTCCACTCTCGAGACATCGTTAAATATGATTAAACTTCACTACCCATGCATTTTAAATCAATGAACACTTGAATGGTTGCGTTTGGATATTCCTCCCGATGATCTGGTCTGACATGGTCTGGAACTTGTCCTGCATCTGCTGCAGCAGTGTCTGGACCTGTGAAACGCACCACAAACAGGAAGCATGACTATGAAAGCCCCAATCAAATGCATGGACTGATGTTAGCAGGTGCACCAGCTTGGTTTGACACAAAAAAGATTTTACTAACGCTGCAGTCAGTGAACTGTAACAACGAATACCTCTGGTGTGGGGAAAACAGCACCCACACTAATGCATCATGGGTGTGATCTATGAATGATTTCTTTTAAAGCAGCAGTACAATGATAACAAGGTTCTAGTTTCCTTGACAACAATGTAAAAGCTCAGTTTCCATGGTAGAAGTTTCCTTAATTCGCTGTGATAAGCATCTGTGCAGTGAACGCACAACAGACTCACAGTATTGTGTGTTGCTGCCAATCAATTTCCTAAAGTGTCGGTGCTCAATGAGACAGTCAACAGTTTAGAGATGCCAACCAATCACAAAAGGCTCTACGATACAATGTAGGTTCATGAAAAACATAAATATGAACGTGAAGTTCTCTGCAGACGCTTTACTCTGCAATGGTTGAAAATAAAACAATGTAGACAAAAACAAAAACCTATGGAGTTCTGTGAGTTCTATGAGGGAAATGACACACTTCAACACAACGTTAATGGTAACGTAATGTTAATTATCATTAGAATAAGCGTATGCACGGAAGAACCATTGCACGGGAACAAATCGGTATGCGGTTTGCTCTGTTGTGATTTGGTGATCGGTCACGTCAAAGACGACAACAACTGACCATTGTTGTTACACGACGTGCCGAATAAAACAGGTCAGGGCGTTCTGGCTTCGGCAAAACAGATCGAACAAGCAGAGCCCGCACGCCTGCTCGAATTGTACAAACAAAACGCATAACTACCACCGATGTGCTGTAGCCTTCGCTAGTAGCTTAGCGCCGTTAGCATTCGCGTTGCCGTGAGCGGAGTGGCCGTCGACGCTAGGTAGCTAGGCTACCGCGGCTAACGCTAGCTCGCGATCTCGACCGCGACTCACCACGTTGGTGAGGTCCTGCACCGACTTGGGGTCCGTCTCGGCCATGTCGCGGCGTCGACTCTTATCAGCGGCTAAACAGCGCGGAAACGGTGAGCGCGGTCTGCCGATTATTTTGGGATTATCTGGCGTGTAACTGTTCGATACGGATAGCAGTCCCTCCCTGGCACCACCCACCGCAGTCAGCTGCTCCGCGACGCGGGCCGTCTCGCGATATTTATCTCAGGCGTGCCGAGCATTGTGGGATATGGAGTTTTTAGCTAATTTCTTTTTTAAATAAGGGGACCATACATTACTTCACCAGAGTAGTTTACTCCGCACTGACCCGCCCTCAGTCATTGCGCGTGTTCAGCTGTGTTATGCTCTCGGCGAGCGGACGTGACGCGTTTAACATTGGAATATGGTTTACATTTGAGTCTGAGAGACAAAGTGACCATCGGCGCGCGTGTGCGTGCGTGCGAGCGAGCATCCGCGACTCGGGATCGGATGCGCGCGTTGAGAAAGTAGGGATTGAAAAGTTGGAGCTCGTGCCCGCGTGAGAGTGGGAGCTGTTTTGACAAGGTGAAGCGTCTGGTGAGTAAAGCGGTGTGTGTGTGTGTGTGTGTGGGGGGGGGGGGGGGTCTCCGTTCACGGTTTACCCACAAAACTCCGAATGTTAGATAACGCCGAATAGACAAACACACACAAATCCACCATTGGTGCATTGTCTGTGTTATGGGCGCGTGCGTCCTCATAGACTTTCTCAGAGCGCGTCTGTTTTGTGTCGCACGCACGCGCGCACACACGCACACGCACAGAGCAGCTAACATGATTTGACAGGCCGGCCTGTGCGCTCTTTGTTAACTGATGCCCGTGTGATCAAACATGCCATTGACCCAACCCCGTGCAGCTATGCTCTAACACGCCGGGCTGTGGTGTGTGTGTGTGTGTGTGTGTGTGTGTGTGTGTGTGTGTGTGTGTGTGTGTGTGATGGTGCACTCACACCAACAGGCAGAAGGAAACCGTTTAAGACAAGTTTGATTGTTACATTCTTGAGTAATGTTCAACTGTCGGCTGGTCCTTCTGCCTGTGGTGGAGAGGGGGGGGGCGGGGCTGCTCTGCGGTTTTTAGTTCACTTTGCATTCTTAATAATCAGATAAATAACAGGGATAAACACAAAAGGTCCATAGAGGACTTGAGAATTGGCTTTTGCTCCACCTGTCCAACTCGGTCCTCCTAAGCATGGGAGGTGCCGGCTGGAATATTGATTTGGTCCCTTCCCAAGGCCTCGCTTAAAGCTGAGTTATGTGAAATCCCAGATGGGTAATCAGACCCCGTTTATCTTCTGAATGTCTCTCGACGCTCTGAGTGCAGCTGAATCTCCTCCTGAATGGGCCTACGGTCAGCGATCAAGCAGCCAGTCTGAGCAAAAGTTCCCCTCCAGAAAACCTACTGGTGATGTTTTTATTGTGTCATGGCCCTACTAGTCCTCACTTTGACATACCAAGTCACTACACTGCACGCCAAATACCTATGAGTAGATATTTGCATAGTTATGAAAAAAAAATCGTACAGTGAATTTACACCGTCGTTATTACGCAGCCAGAGAGAACAATGCCACGGTGACATGTCAGGCCACACCATTTGCCTCTGTTTGCTCAGAATGTGGCAGGTAATATTTCTGTCTGCACAGCAAGATATGGAGCTCTCACGCCAAAACACGCTGATCCTGATTCCTTGGAGTTGCTTATCTGCATTGTCACGCTTTAAATGTATTGAATCACCGTGTTGGTTCTGTTGGGTGCTGTTGGGGGTGGAGAAATGAGGAATTAGCCCCTGATGTTCTCCTCCCCTCAGGAAAGCCTGCTGCTCAACAACAACACTGTTTTTAGGATTATCGGACCTATAAGCACCTCTACTATTTGTGCGTCTGGCACTCAGCAATAATACGCGGTCAACCATGTGACCGCACAAGAGACGATGGCGCTGTAATGTGGGTGGTTACGAGGGGGGGGTTGTTGTTGTTGTACACAACAATAAAGCTTCGTAAACAAGCTTTATTGTGATTCTGGCAGCAGTCTGTTCAAAATCTCGGCGTCGGGGCTCCTCGTCTCACTTGTTGTCATCCCTCGCCGCCGGATCGCCGGGAGACGAACAATTGCAAACAGCTGAGGCCAATTACACCTCCACCTGCTGGCACCGTCCCCCGAGCCCCCCCCCCCCACCCACTCTGTCCCCTCTGCAGCCGAGCCAAACCACGCCCCGCACAGCCCAAATATTCATGTGGTGAAAGAATTCAGTCTTTGTATAATGAGATAACTACTCCTGCTTACTAAATAAATGATGTACTTTATTCACAGCATGTCCTACATGCCCGAACTTACAAACAAATAACATAGCAGACTGTCGACAATTTAAAGCCTTACCTTCTAAATGTTTTTACCAAATCAATAACACAATTTTTCAAGCCAAACGTATGTAATGGATTACACATGTTTTGACCCACTAACCATTTATTAAGTACCCTTATATTCTCTTATTATTTTTTTAAAGCCATTCAGCCACCATTCATGTTATCATTTTAACCATGTGGGCCCTTTCTGTCCTCACATTTTATCCTCAGGTATGATTCATTTGAACTAAGGGATTCATCTTCATCCATCTTTGTCTTCCTCATCATCCATCGGCCGTACCTCCGCTTAGCTCTCATTTCTTTCCTGTCGCTGCTTCCCAGGTCCAACCTTCAGACCTTAAGACCCCTCTGAGCCCACCCGGGTGCGATGGATGCGCCCGTGGTCGCGCAGGAGGAGGCGGCGGCCGACTCGTGGCCGCTGCTGTCCTGGATGGCGTCCTGCCTCATGGTGTTTGGCGGCGCGCTGCCCTACGTGCCGCAGTACCAGGACATCCGGAAGAGCGGCCACGCCGACGGTTTCTCCACCCGGGTCTGCCTGGTGCTGCTGGTGGCCAACATCCTGCGCATCTTCTTCTGGTGAGGACGATTGGGAAAGGCCTCTTTTTGGGCCCCTTTGGAAGCCGCAGGGCGTCTTAAGGAGCGATCCATAGATCAGCGCTGGTGTCACAACGTAACGGAAGTGGAATGTAGTCACGGAATAAAGATAAGATCCATCACGTCACGTGAGCCATACGCTGTTCCCTTTGAGGCGTCGTCCCAAATGGTTTTACACATCAGAGAGCTCGGCTCGATGTTCCGACTAGAGGCACCGAAGAAGGTATTTAATTAATTCTTCATAGAATCAGGTGGGAACATTGTATTATTTATGAGTTCTCTCCGTGCCGCTTATAGCCCGTATGAAATGTCCTAAAATAAAACCCTAGTAATTGAATGCTATAGTTACGTGTGTTAACTGGGATCCACTCATACCTCATGTACGTTATGTTTTTACCGTAAAGGCCACACACACATAGTGGACTGTGCTTTATCACCTCGGTGAAGTCTGTGACGTGGTCGGTTTTTTGTTTGCGTCCCTGCAGGATCGGGAAGCAGTTTGAGCTGACCCTGTTGCTGCAGAGCGTGGTGATGATCGTCACCATGTTCGCCATTCTCCACCTCTGCTGCGAGGTCCAGAACACCAACCGAGTGAGCACCAGGCAACACCGACTGTCAGGTGAGGATCAGTTAGGAACCTTCCTGGGCAGATTTGACAATTCTAGTCGAAGTGGGATGTGCGTCGACTCCAACTTCCCGCCGAGAGAGGGTGCCATTGGAGAAGCTTAGCTGGCCGGGCTCCTGTTTTTCAAAGAGCCTCACCTGACTCATTCACCACGTATCCGATATCCACGTGCCTTATTCATTGAAAAGTTATGTTAGGCGCCTCCTGCCTGGACGTTAAACGAATTGCGTCTGAAACGCCGGTTATGTTACCGCCCGCAATGGTAATGAAACTATGGAATAGATATATGATACATGGGCCACGTGTCTACATGTCCTATGGATGTGTTAGCTGCTGCAATGCCACACGTGAGATTAGTCTATTCTAGGCACTCGTGTGTGTATGTCTGTGTGGATGAAGCATCGGGACAGTGTGAGAGAGAGCTGGAGATGGACTGAGAGAGCGAAAGATTAAGCGTCAGCATCCACTGTGTGTGTGTGTGTGTGTGTGTGTGTGTAACTATGTCCGTGAGGGAGCCCATCCAAGATTATTTTCAGGGTCGCACTTGATAGGCTGCTGTCTTTCATGGGTAATTGTGTTGTATTCCTTTTTTTTTTTTTTACAAGAGCTCAAGTTGATTGCTTTTGCAAATGTGCTGACAGAAACTCGATCTAAGTACAATTTTTACAAGATAAGGGCCTTTGGAGGGAAATTGAACGATGGCACCTCGCAGGTCCCCGATCATGCAGAGCAGAGAGCGTTATTGAACACATCAGTCATGAGCAGTGTTGGATTCCATCGTGATTTATTTGCACGGAAGGGGCGGTATGTTAATAACTTGAAGGATTTCCGATGGCGGGGGGACTAGAGACTGCGTGAGCACCATCTTCAGCTCGGGCATCTGCTCTGCATTACTCCCCGTCGGCCCACGCTTCAGCTCGCCTGGCGGGTCAACGCGGCCGACGGCGGATGACTGCCGCGGGCTTTGTATCCTGTACACATGGCGCCGACACGTCGGGCGGTCGGCCTGCCGGTGATCCGTGTGTATCCCCGTCAGACGGGCTTAGAGACGCAGATGGACGCATCAAATCGTCCCAAGTGACACGACCACCCTCTCACATCGAGTCCCCCCCCCCCCCGATTTCCCCCCTGGAGGACGGGCCCGAGGTCCCGTTTCACATCGCGCTCGGGTACGGTGGGGTGAGGACAAGAATAGATCAGGACAGTGTGTCCTCCCGACCGTGTGCTTTCCCCGTACGGCGCTAAGTCTTTGCAGCGGATCAGGGTCATCTCTGTGTAAAGTAGTTTTCTCGTGTGCTGCCGTGAACTCAAACTGTTTTGGAAGATCTTTTTCCCCCCCGAGATCTCTCTCTCTCTCTCCCGCTAACCCCCCAGCACCCATCTCTTATCTTACTCTTCTCCTGCCTCCCTTTCTTTCTCTCCCCTCCACTGCTCCGGTCTCTCTGTCCTCTCTCTGTCCTTTCTGTCCTTTTGTTGCTGTGACTCTCCCTCCTCCTCCTCCTCCTCCTCCTCCTCGCCCCTCACTTCTCGTTTCAGCATGGACATCTGAGACAGAAGTGTCCCATAGCAGGGTCATCTCTGGTCCTCCAACACCTGTTCCCCACTTACTGACCTCCTTTTCCACCCACTAAAGACACACATCTAATGATCAAGGGAAATTAAAGAATGGATTGTGCCTTATCTTTGCAATATGCTACTGATTCATTCACTTGTTACGATATGTTGTTGCTGATTGTGCTGATTTTCCTCGGCGTCCACCAAGTCTCGCCATGTGTTTATTGCAGTGGGTGTTTTTTCCATGTTTTAGTTTGCAGGATTTTGCTCCATGTGCAGCCAACCACATCTGGCATTCTGCCCTTATTCAGAGACTTTTCTTTTTCCAAAATTCAGCTGGCGTTGTGTGATCCTAAAATGCATCGACACAAGCTGAATACCCTCAGTTAAGAGAATCCTATTCAGCCTGTTTTTTGCCTGCTGCTCTGCTTGTGTTTCCATCAATGGACAGTTTACATGATGCTTTCCCTTGTAAAGTGTGGGTGTTTGCCAGCGTTGCCAGGAAACAATACTGGATCCCTTTCGGATGTGTGTGTGTGTGTGTGTGTGTGCACGGAAACAGCAAACAATGTGCCGTGTTGTCATGACTGAAAGGACAACGGTCCACAAGGAAGCACACGTTTTTTGTCGCATCAAGTTGGGGTTCTAATGTGATTTGACTCGCGTATCAGTGAGGTATTTTATATCCGGAGGTTTCTTCGTGAGCAAGTGTATGATGTATTCTTAAAGTTAAAGTTACAATGCTTTTTAAAGGTTCGAAGTGAGGGTGCAGATTTGTTTGGATTTTTATGCCTTGCATGTTTTATTAAAGCTAAAACTGAGAGAGAGAGAATCAACGTGATTAGACCGGAATTAAATTCTCCAGCAAAGGTCACCTTGATTCTCATTAATGAGTCTGAGGAGAGGAGGACAGGGGGAATTTGTGTGTTTACATCGGCGTGCTCCACTTTGGCTGCTTTAATCTGGGGACGGTTGCAGAATGAAAGGTCAGCAAAAAAAAAAAAAAACATGCTGTTTGGGGATTTTGTTACTGAGCCCATTAAAATGCAACTCTTCACATTAGCACCAATAGAGGTTAAACTCCAAGAAAGGAATAAATATGTATTTGATCACTGAATATATGCTCAAAAGGAAATAACTGAAGAATATTTATGATCCTGAGTCTTTGTAATGGCGTCTACACTGAGCCGACTCCGCTGTGAGGGTTATGGCCCCAGGGGGCCACGTTAACAACCCCGGCTTCATGATGCAGGGATCTGGAAGCTGAAAGTGGGCCGAGGGGAGTGATTATGTTAAAAGGAGAATGTGACTTCGGGCTAGTGGGGAGTAACTTTGGACAAGGGGAAGTAGGAAGTGTTAAGGACTAGAGAAACCCGAGGGAAGGGAAATCAGTTCTTTTATTCACTTTAAATCATTCAAGTTTCACATTTAAATAGGAGTACGGAGTTGAGCTGCAACCAGCAGTTTATTTTAAAACAAATAATAAGTGGAACAACATCCTCCTCTACTGGTCGGAGTAGGTGAAGCACAAGCACAACTACCACAACGTAACCTTTGCTCTCATGGTATATTTTGAAAACCTTTTTGCGCGCCATTTATTTCCTTCCTTTAACCAGCGGACAACAGCAGCTCTCACCACTTTGTGAGTCTCAAAGAGCCACAATTGCTCTAGAATATCCTGTGAGCGCCCAGCAGACCGTAAGCGGAGTAAGGGATTGGACGTCTGATCGCTGTGGTCGACCCAGCAGTCATCTTTAAAACCCTTTAGCACTCGAGTGGTGAAAGCAATTTCCATTCTCCTGATAACCTTTTCCTGGGGAGGTCAGGCATTGCGCGCGTGAGCAAAATAGTTACCGGGTGCGCGCTCGGTCTAATTATTGGCTAATTATTTTGTCCTTACTGTTGCAAAATTAGCCGTCATTTTTGCTTTTATTCCCCCAGGTTAGAACAAGCGATCGCATACACTATTTCCCCGGGAAACTAACGCTTAACAGGCTGCCATGCTGGTGAAAACTTTTTTGATTTGGAGTGTAAACAACCGAATCAACGGACAGATAATTGCAGCTTTGGGCTGTTTTGGGCAGCTTGAAGAGTAGGGAAAGCTCAGTAGCTGACTTACGCTGCTGTACAGTACTAGTGAGTTTTCACCTTGAGTCTTTTAAATGCAAGGTCTTCACATTTTCCCACATGGACCTGTGACATTTGACTGTGCGTGAAGACGAAACGCTCTGGTCTTTTGCACCCCGTGTTGCCTTTGTCTGTGCCTGAATGCTGCAGTGCAGAGCGTGATCACTCTGCCACTCCGCCTTATCTGCAACACAGCCAGCGCCACTGCAGCATGACAAATCAGGTGTAACCAGCACATAGACATACGCGCACACACAGACGGAACCCGCAAATATCATTTACATACCCTACAACAGTGGTCCCCAACCACCGGGCCGCGGACCGCTACCGGTCCGTGGGCCATTTGGTACCGGGCTGCACCACAGAAAGAATATATATATTTTTTCTTCCAAAAAATGTTTTATTTTGAAAATTGACCGGCTTTTATGTGCAATTATGTGCTCTGACATATTCCCCACGCGTCACCAGGCGTTTTTCTTCACGTTTACAAATGTCCTCTTACACGTGCACGGCAGTTTCGCCCACCAGCGAACACAGAGCGCGCGACTACTACACCCCCTCCCGTCGTTCGTTCCGCCCGCAACGACTACTACCCCCCCGTTATTCCGCCGGACCTTCTCGACCAGTCCGCGAAATATTTTCTGACATTAAAATGGTCCGTGAGGTACAAAAAGGTTGGGGACCACTGCCCTACAGCACACGGATAGGTCCTTACTGTCGACGTCAATAGTCTAATTGAACCCCCGATAACGATTTAATTAAGTCAAATGAAGTGAGGTAGGCGCCAGTTGCTTTATTAGCATTCAGGCGTTTTGATTTACTTGGCCAGAATGTGTGGGAATAATATAACATGCCTCAGAAGAGTATTTGTCAAGATGGTGCTTATGCTCTAATAGTTTTCACGGCGGCTTCCCCAGGAGACGCAATTTAAAAACACTGTTCTACAACCACCAAGTTTTGCAGCCATCTTTTGGATGTGGAGAGCAGTTTCTCACAGTCATTATTTTGGCCTGGTGTGTCTCTTCAGGGTTTGACACGCTTGGCAGTGGGACCGCTGGCGTGCTGGTGAGTGACACTCCTTTTTCTTTTTTTGAATGCACCGATTGTAGAACCTTCTATGGTAAATAAAGCTGATTTTATGAAGCCCTTCCGTGCCCACTGCAGACCACCCGTTCCCCCGTATTAGACCTCTTCTCAGGGCCGCGTGGGTCGGTTCAGACAGCCCTTGATGGAACCCTCTTCCCACTCATCCTTTAACCTTGTCAGTCTACATGCACAGTCAGTTTCATAGCGGCGCCTGTTTTACAGAAAATGATTTTGCCCTAATCAAAGATGAGGGTCTGCTCCGATACCTGGTGGTTATTTATGGATGTGGGTTAGTAATCCTGAACTTTGGTCCCGCCCGAACTGGTTGTGTCAGTCAGGAGGGTGCGCTGCCTCATTAGATTGGCACTAGAGAGACGATGTGACGGGAAGACGCCATCTATCACCGTCCATCTCCGCTGTACAACCCGACAGGTGCGTGTGTGGAAAGGCTGTGTGTACCCATCTGTCATTTACAGTAGGTCGCCTTAGCGCATGCTGCACAGCTGTTTTACTCTGTGTGTGTGTGTGTGTGTGTGTGTGTGTGTGTGTGTGTGTGTGTGTGTGTGTGTGTGTGTGTACCGGATTGTGTGAGTGTGTTTCTGTCATGTGTATAAAGACATCCATAAACCAGGTGGGCTAGATGCCCGATAACACGATGTCAATACCTTCTGAGTGCCCGTTAAGTCGATGAAAGGCACCCTGAGCGTGTTCTCCCTGGCGATGGGCTGTCTGTTTAGTCTGACAAGCCACAGCAACCACAAACCCGCCGGTCCAAACAATGACACCCCTCCCGCCCCATAATGCTGCTAAATGCCCAAAGCCCAAAATAGTATCATCAAACAGTTCAAATCCACCAAATATCACATTTCAAATGATGACAGCGCAAAAAGAGCGGTGTGAATCCTGTCACTTAATGATGCTATTTAGGGTTTAACTACATGATATTTAACGTCAAGTCAGTAACATAGTAAATAGATTGATAAGATAAAAGCAATAATAGATATCCTCATGTTTTATGTGGCAGCAAACACGAATGAGAACAGGTTTTACTGTTGTTTGGAATTAGCGATACTACAATAATATCGTAGCGTTGGATGAGGCTTTCACATGCTCCATGTGCTCACTGGCATGGCACCCTTTCAGGTGATGCGGGAGACTAGCTTGCTCTTGTGGTTTGCCTTGGCTGCTGGTGCATTTGGAATTGTGACAACGCTTCTCTCATGCGGAGGGTAAATGGAATCGCTGCTTCTCTGTGGTCCGGCTCGCTGTTTCCTCCCCTCTTTTCCCTCCACATTTGATGGCCTCTTTGCTCCAGCCAGCTGCCCTGTGCAGCGTGGAGACAGACTGCAGCCACGAACAGCTGCTTTACTAAAGCCGCACACCGAGAACCTCATTAAACACAAATTCCCAAAGTGCATGACCCCTATTGGGGAAAGTCATTCGCCTGTAGTTTCGTTATTGGGGCGCTGCAATACCACATGGGAAAGTCCTCCAGCGAACTAGACTCATGCGATACTTTGAGGGGTAATGCACATTAGTCCTTGACTGTCAAGGACTAATGTGCCTCGTAAACAGGTCCCTCAGAGGCTTGAGCTCATTATTCCCTCATTGTGTAAAACCCCGAATGAGACAGACTCCACTCTCGGGCGGCTTTCTGCTCTCTTTTTGTCGCACATTGTTCAACATTTACTCAAAGCAAATATGCAATAAAATAAACATCCAAAATCTTCATTTAAAATCTTCTTATTTCAGAGGCAAAAGATGTACATGATCTAAGGGGGGTGTTTTAAGTCTACCTCTGTCGTCATCAGACAGTCTCTGGCTATGATAATAAAACGGATGCTTTTATAGAAGTATTCTTGTCTGATCCATCTAGCAGAGGAACAGGACCTTGCAGCGCAGTGGGTAGAACTGGCTGTAGCAGGCGGGGGGGCGGCTTTCTAATTGGAGGTGAAGATGCGCCCCGGGCACCGCGCTGTCCATGAGACGCCAGACTTATGCAGACTTCTCTGACTCGTCTCCAACGCGTCCCTCTGTGCTTCCTGAGAACATCACTGCCTGCAGGACTCTCCTCAAACCCAAACACACACACACACACACACACACACACAAAGCAGGTTTTTCAACAAGCAACCAAGATAATAGGAGCCAAAAAAGAGACAAGCTCATGTGGGATATGATTAACCGTTTTTAATCATCACTGCTGTTGGACTAATCCTATGAGGCATTGTGGATACCCACAATAATTAAGTTACTTTAAGTTCTAAATTGTTATCTTTGCAAGCAATAAATCAGCAGCACATTGGCCATAATGTTATGAATCACTATCAGATGGTCTCTCCCTTCAGATTAGGGTAGAGCAATAATCAGTAACACAGATTTATTTGTGTTGGGAATTGTTTATTAATTTCTTTGAACAACTTGCAGCAGTCCACCCTGAGTTCCCAATTTAACCAAAGCTCTTCAGAGGATTGTGTTCCTGCCTCTGTTGACTAGGAGGAGTATCCGATGAACTCTCACAGGGGACAATCCCTGTTTGTCCCCCCAGAGGTTCCTGAGTACTGAAGCAGCAGAAACAGCTCTGCAGCGGACCGTCTCTTTCTCTTGTCCCTCCTAAACTTCGCTCATTCTCTCCCCAGCCTCATACATCTTTCTTCATTTCTACCCCGTGGTCTCGGACCCGCTGAAGCAACGAAGTGGACACTGACGCAACTTCGTAGCCGGCAGCATCATGTCGTGAAAACAATCACTGAAAGACTGGTCTGGAGAAAAAATGTAATTTGTGTTAAGACGTGTCTAGTCGTGTCTTGGGAAAAGTGGCGAAATATTGACCGTCATTATTTGATCATTCTGAGTTTTTTTTTATACATTTCTAACAGCGCCAGACAGGCCCGGCCCCTGTTGTTCAGGATATTCGTCACTGTGTGAAACATCAATCAGGGTCACACTGACATTTTTTGTTGGATTTGTGTCATTTTTGTGTAAAAGTGAGACAGTGGATGTGAGAGAAAGTTTGTCCTTGACAGAGTGAGAATGAAGGAATTGATCCGATGCACAAATGCAACGCGTCAAGCAACCCGTCTTTTACATGTGCGTAATTTGAAAAGGAGAAGTAACTTATTTGTAGAATATTGTGTTAGCCTTGGCTTCTCTGTCTCCACTGTGTAGAGAATGTAAATGCAATACTAGAAGACAAAGAAAGACAATTAATTTATTGTATTAAACGATAAATGTACATGGACATTGTCTCCATGTGGTGACCATACACACAAGCGGGTGAAGGAAAGTGCAGCTGCAGTTGTGAGGTCAATGGACCATATATCTAATCTTTTGATGAAGCTCCGCTGTAATTGCTCTGACTACGTGTTAGTGTAATTCTACCCTGAGGATGAAGTGTGTGTGTGTTTGTGTGTGTGTGTGTGTGTGTGTTCGTGTTCACATCCTATGAGAGACTACACCACAGTACCACAAAGCTTCTTCGTTCCGGACACACTCATCGCCCAGTGTTGAGCCCACATGGGACACTCGGTTGGTGAAATGGATCACGCCGCGTTACCCAACAAGCGTTGGGTAACGCGGCTGAATGGAGCAATTAGGTTGTATGATATGATAACGCAGCATGCTATCCAATGTCCTAATGCCTAAAAGTAGAAAATATGAGTCCTTTTTTCGTTGATCGTTCTGGAGTAGAGCTAGAACGATACAGGATGTGTCCCTGCGCACGTGGTGAGGCGGCGCATTGGGTCATGTAGTTGCAGCAATGAAAGTTGGCCTTTCCTGCTCACTTTCAGCTCGAGCTTCGGTGCTCTGATGTCTGGTATCAAACGTGCGTTCACAACACGAGTCTGTCAGCACGAGCTGCCGACACTGGTATGAAAGCGCTAATAAAAATGAGAGTCTGCCTGTCGACGTCTTTTAAGTCTCAGAACAGAATTATTAATAAATAAGAGGTAAAAATTGGTGGCACTGTGACTACGTGTCCTCTATGTCGTTGCTGACAGAGATTAAAGCTTTGGTGTTTGGTGTTAATAGATAACAGCTCGTAAACCAACAACCCTAATAGGAAAACATCTGCTCAATCATCACAACCTTTAAAAAACACATGAAGCGGGACGAGCCAGACTTAAATGTCAAACTTTGAATTCGGAGCAAGACGGGCAAGAAAACTTCATCGAGGCAACACGGAGGTTTTCACCTACAGACTCAACTCATTTGAGACTTTTAGCGGTGTAGCAAGATACAGAGTCTTATACGGCTCGCAATCAGGACAATCCATAGGACAACAACAACAAAGTACTTTGTTTACCTTTTGATTTTCTTTTCATGGAGCTTACAGAACAGGGAGGAGGGGCGGCGATGGACGAGTCGTGAGAGGGACGCACACAAACAGAGCTCCAGAGACAAGCAGAGAGCAGACGTCTTCTAGGGGTCAAAAGGGTCCCGCTGTGTTGTAAAGCGTCACAGGTCTGTGTGTCAATGTCTACTTGAGTAGATATAGTGGACACTTTATCATGTCAATTTGCCAAATCCAAAGAGAGAAATGTGGCAAGAGAGTGTGAAGTTTGAGGGGCTGTGAGAAATGGCATGGAGTCTCCATGGCAGCATGAAGCTCCAGCAGTTAATCTCAGTGTTCCTATTTGTTCCTTCTTAGGTTTCAGATCAGGTCTTCTTATCCTCCGGTCGGATCCACTTTGTCTGTCCAGATAGGATCTCTCTTGTGTTTTCTTTTATTTACGTAACTTGTGCACTTTGTGTGTGGGCGACTGGTGTCCAACCTTGAGTAGAGCGTGGGAGACAGAAATGAAGAGAGACGAAAGAAATCTGTAGTAGGGACATTTGCGGACGCAGAGCATGGAGATACCATTGGAATCAAGGTATTAATACGTTTTTAACATCAAAATGTCTTTCCGACATCAATATGCCATATTAATTAATAATAATAATAACAGCAACACGCAATAAACACTGTGCCACATCAACCATTTACTATATAACACATATTACTAATTATTAGGGCTGTCAATAGATTAAAAAGCGTGTATTTTAGACGTTGTAATGTCAATGTTATTATAACACAAAACTACACACATTTGATCATCTTGGAGGCAGAATTCCACCAGGTGGAACATGTTGAACTAGCGACTCTTCCTGTTGTCCTCGTGCACTTTGCTCTCAACTCTCCATCATTTAACGGCTGTGTTTGTGCCAACAATCTCCCCACATTTAGCCAGAACGTTTTCAAACCACGGTCTTTTAGGGACACAGTGGTGGTCCTCTGCAGACTGTGTGCCGCGCAGGGTAACGTTAGATGTTGAGATGGTAGTAGCAGAACAGCTAGCTTAGCCTAGCAGCTAGCTTAACATAGCAGTGCTTTAAGTGGTCGTTTGCCACCCACCTCCTTTCTGTTTGACACGTGGCGTAATTCCTCTGCACAGTTCTCCGCTGTATGTCGCAACATTGTTTGTTTTACTTCCAATGCAAAAAGCTCTCTCCATCTTGATGTAACTAACTGCAGTTTCGTTTCAACTTCCGGAAACTACGTTAAAATATTTTGTTGCATTAATCTAGGCCACATTAATCGCATAGATGAATGCATTAATGTTGACAGCCCTGCTATTTATCTATGTAATGTATCATAAAATGTTCTGCTGTTATACAGTTTATTAAGTCAGTTTCTCAAACAAATAAATACAACAACTCATTTTGTGAATTTTGAATTTGATTTTAAGTCAATAGAAAATAGAATCCAATCACATTGAATGATTGCATAGTCCTGGTGTGATTACACTACAATTCATATTATTTTGGATTATGGCTTAGCCTCATACCAGCCTCTGAAAGGACACAAGCAAACACATATAGACAGCTGGGCCTTGAACTCGACTTGATGGAGCTGTTTTTTGGGGCCGGCGGTGCATCCTGAAGGTTTACTGACTCCCTCATTTGTCGCAGAGCTGCAGACTCCTGCCAACGACTTTAAGGGACCCAAGTAGATGGAGGCGCCGGAGCGCGAATGAATGCAAGGTGGCGCTGGGTGTGTTTGACAGTATGCCAGAACTGTCAATGGACCTGAACCTGAAAAATAAATGTTGTTAGGTGTGAATAAGTCATGTACTGATAGATCGTATTCTGTCATCATACGCACAAAAGGGCGCAGGAGGCGGCCGTCAATCTTCCTGTCGTGAACATCTTCACCTGGCACACGCTTACAAGAAAAGGTCTGAATAGACTGAATGGACCTTTTCTGACTGTCTGACTGGCAAAGGGCCACTGAAGTGGCTCCCGCCATGCGTGTGATGTCCCTGTCGGCGAGGGAGCGTGTTATCCTGCTCTTTATGTTGTGTGATGAAACAGGTAGGGATGTGGAACACATGAATACATCGCAAAGGTCGGGCGGCCACGGAATTGTTGTTGTTTGTCATTAACGCCGGTAGAGTTTGTTAGTTAAGCCTCGTCTGGGTCAAGAGGGTAGAAGGAACACGGATATACACTCAGCGAGGAGGCAATCAGTTGTGGAAAACACAGCCATGGTTGACTTGCAAGGTCGAAGCCGCCCATTTTCACAAGTGCTCCTGGGGCAGAAGCTTGGAGGAAAATGTGTTGCCGAATGATGATTATTATCGGCTGCAAACAGCCCGAGTGTGGCCAAAAAACACTATTTTTCTAATAATAGTTTTTATCCTTTTCTGTTTTTTAATTGTTATTTAATTAGCTAATTAACAAGACGTGCTAAGTGGAACAAAAAAAGGGATAAATAGATGAAATATGCATGAGCTTTTTATCATATCGGTTCAAATCTATTGTAGCTAAATAGTTCTAAAGTTCTATCAAAAGTCATGACTTATTCATTCAAATGTTAAAATGTTCTCTGAGTTATGTGCAGACATCTGATATGTACGTGGCTCTCTACTACCACGGTGTCAGTGCACTCAAATGTATATATGCAGCAAAGGGCCACTAGTCACATGAATCGGGTGGCAGTTGTTGTCATAGAGGCAGTGGTAAAACTGAGAAAACTGAGCTCGGCTGTCATTTGAAAATATTGTAATATTGAGCTGACATTGATACTGTTCATTTGTATTTTGGTATTTGGAGAACTGCTCTTAACCGCATAGATGTCCAATAATTGTGCTAAGCTTACTGTCCTGATGTGATATTTGTTCTTTGTAAATGCCAAAAAGTATCTTTTGAAATTAGATGCAATGCCTCACCACTGTTGACTTGAGAATGTGTTACACAGATGCCAGAGGGACCTTTGCAATGCACAAACATGGATGCAAATTAATTCTCCAGATGCCCCTGTGAACAGGAATGCACCAAAAGATCAGACAGGCTTTTTGATTCTTCAACTGTATTTATTATGTTAGTTCCCCTCAGACAAAAGATAGAAATAGAGGATGTACTGGGAAAACTGGGAGCAAATCGAGTTTCAAGTTGAGAAGATAATGCATCGGAAAC
Organism: Gasterosteus aculeatus; assembly: GCF_964276395.1. Classification (NCBI taxonomy): domain Eukaryota; kingdom Metazoa; phylum Chordata; class Actinopteri; order Perciformes; family Gasterosteidae; genus Gasterosteus; species Gasterosteus aculeatus. The sequence goes on from NC_135698.1 coordinate 6,794,533, forward strand.
TAATCAAAATTAAAATGCAGAAAGAGTTGTACAGCTTACTGTGATAGGCCCCCATCCCCTTGGGACAAACACACACACAAGCTATTGGAAATCAATGACTTCCAGTATTTCCACTGGATGTTGTGATTCCCGCATGCGTGAGTGTGTGTTTGTGTATTCAGGCATTTCTTTTCTAATAGTGTTTGTACATCCTCAAGATGAGTTCAGCAATTGTAATCTCAGCAAAGAAAGGAAAAGCGCTATTTTTAATCCATCTTGCCGCAGTGAAAATGATCTTGACGGCTTTGTTTTTTTTTTTACTTTTCCGTTGCCCTTTTCATTGCTTATCACTTCCTTGCACATTTTCAGCTTTTCCGTTTGTACGTTGTTTGGTTAATGAGAAACTAATTACTGTTATATTGTTTTTTTCCGGCTCGACTACTATGAAAGGCCATTTTCGCGGGTCAGATGTTGCCACTTTGTGTGATTGAAGACACGCGGTGCCTCTCTCTCAGGACATGACTGGAAGGTTCGCGGCTAGTCAGGTCTCTTTTGGCAGAAATTGTTCTCCTCATACCGTAACGCATGGCTGGCCTCGAGCCGCCGCCTCGGCACTCAGGGATGGCGCCAGTCTGACGAAGTGCAGCATCCCGAGATGCTGATGGAGGGAGAGTCGACTGCTGCCGGCCGGGTGAAGTGGTTCTACATGCAGAAGACCGGGGGGGCTCGCACGGAATTATAATGAGACGGTTGATATTTCTTTTTAATCCCCTCTCATTGGCTTGATTTAGTTGGGTTTGACTGGTACGTGTGGGACGTTCCAGGCGCTGCACCCAAGTAAATGCTCAAATAGAGTGTTCAGAGGATTTTCGTCAATGCAAAAGAAGATGTTTAAAAAAAAAAAAGTTTTACAAAAGCAAGCAGTTGTCTATTGAAGGGTTTCTGCTCTCAAGTTAAATATGAACCAGTTTAAGAGACTGAATCTCTTGTGTGTTACATTCACACAGTAACTTAATGAGCGGGTGTTATTTTAGTGTATAATTCAGAGAGCTTCACAGAGAGAGAAGGAGCCCCCCGAGCCGAGGCGTCCTGCTCGCGGCCCAACGGGGCTGCTGAGTCAGCGTCCCCCTTACTAGCTGTCCAGTCTCTCGGCCTTCGGCTCCGTGCCGCGCTGTGCAGCGAGCGTGAGGGTTCCTCTTAAGCTCTGACGAGCGCTGAAACCAACTCTCTATACAACACCTGCTAAGGCCCTCACAATTGCAGACAGCCAACGCCTGAACCCACACAGACACACCAAATTGACAACTCTTCATCCCTCCCGATGAACTCCGCGCACAGTTATTGACCTCCTCGCGGCCGCTTCCTCGCCCGTCTTAGTAATTGCATTTGTTTGATCCTGCACGGGCTTTTGTGTGAACAAAGAATCGGATGAGAAAAGGATGAGCGTCTTTGAAGCATGCCGTTTGGAAAAGGCCAGGCCACCTATCCTGCCCTGGGGTGACAGGACAGGACCCGAGAGGAGGTGTGTGAGTGTGTGTGTGTGATGTGAAGATCCTGTTTTAGTCAGCGAGGTGGGTGGAAAAAAAGTGAGCCAGTCAGCGAGTGGAAGATGGGGATGATGCACGGTGCAGACGACTCTATGAATGATGCATAGCTTTCTCTCCTCGTTTAACTCTTCCGGGCAATTTGATTATGCAGGTAAACACACAGGGCTGTATAAGTGAGGGACGGAATCGGATAGAGGGAGAGAGAGGCAGTCGGGATAAGAGGACGGGGGAAGCGGGTGTGTTACTTCCGATACATAAATAAATTGACTTGGTAAGAAGCCAACAGGGTTTTTGGTGTGTGTGAGTGAGTGTGTCTGTGCTCGCGATAAGCATGAGAGAAGAAAGGGTAGCTGAATTAAAAATGGAGCGATGAAAATAGGAGCGGCCCAGCAGGAAGCGTTTTTACTCTGAAAAGTTGCTGGTAGTTTTCCTCCTCCTCGTTTTCGCTGCTGTCAGCATGTTTATACTTCACCGCTCAGAAGGAACTGGAAGGGCTTTCATGTTGCCGATAAAGGGCGGCCTGCAAGCAGTGAAGAGACACTTGTGTGATCCACTGCTGGAAATGTGTCCTCAGCCCTTTGGCTTCTTCCGTCAGCATCATTACACACACACGCGAGCGTCCAACGTGAGAGTCGGTATCTGTCCGGCGTTACGTGTGTGAGAAAGCTGAGAAACTATAGTGTGTCTATGTGGGTTGTACCGCTCTCCCCTCCCGCCTCACGCGTTCGCGTGTGTGTGTGTGTGTGTGTTTGTCAGCAGTGGGCGACGTGTCCTCCTCTACGGCGCTCTGTAATAAAGCCATTAATCACGTCCAACGTTTTGGGACAAACGGGCCGCGCTGCGCTCGCTGCGGGACGTCTCACTCCCTCTCCGTCCCAGGACGCCACATCAGAGGTCGGTGCACTGGAGTGGAATGCCAAGCATCCCGGCGTGGTGTCGCCCGCGTGCACCACATATCTAGTGTGTCCATGTGGGGGGGTGAGGCTCGCCAACAGGGCCAAAATAAAAATGCAAAAGGTTTTTTCATATTACACACGATTTAAAATTGTTTAGCTTTTTTGCTTAAACCGTCGAAGCCTACAAAAGACATTACAAACATTATATCATACACCATTTAGAAAATCAAGCAGATACACATAGGAGACCATGCAGTAATAATTGACTTGATTTCTCATTTCTTTAGCTGTGATGCACAGCATACTTATGCTAATACGTCCTGATTGCTCATTTAATTGCGCATTTGATTGACAAAAGATCGATTCAACTAAAATATATATCAATAATATATACATAATTAACCGGTTTGATTAATAATTTCTCACCAATACTAATAGTCGTTCTCTCGTTCTTTTTTTCCTTTTCTATTTCACAGGGCCGTCCTATTTTTTTGTATTTAACAGATTAACCGGCTAATCAAAAGAAAGTAATCAATAGATTTATTCACTAAAGTTGCCATATTTGAGAACGTCAGCATATGCTGCACACACACACACACACACACACACATTATTTCTCATTCACATGCAAGCTACTCAGTCAGTGTGAAAGGTAGCGGCGTCACATGTTGCGGTCGCCGTGTGGCGCGTCACGCTCGACTCCCCGAGCTAATTAATGTGTTCCTTTTTATCCATCAATCCCCTTTAGCTGACGTCAGCGGCTTTTCCACAGCTCCAATGGTGATGCATAAGCAATGAGAGACTTTCCATCATCTCACACGGTCCGTGGTCCACTGAGGAATCGTTCTTATTTGAAATCCCACTCTGACTTTTCTAGGCAGTAGCTGGAGGGGCGAGGTAATAAACGTTCTGAGGCCTCACCATGCGCCCGCATTATTCTAAAGCAATAGAAATGTAAAAGCTTTTGAGTGTCTTATTTATCTTTTTTTTCCCCATTCACTTACACGTGTGCACGGTATTGATTAAGGAGTGCTGTCTTTGCAGAATTTCTATGCGTTAATGGAACGCTCTTATCACAGCACTTTCCCTCTCCCCTCGTTTTCCCGCTACATCGCCGTGGCCGCTCTCAATCTGTGCGCGCCACTCTTGCTCTTCTGCTTCCGTCCGCACTTACTGTAAGGACCTTCTCACACCTCTGCACTCCAATCTCTCACACACACTCACACACAATGCACATAGAGACAATCCTCCTTAAATCGATCAACTCTCCAGGCTCTTCTGTCTGCTTTATTTCCTTTAAATCCTTCCCCTTTCTGATATTTCCTCTCCTCTCTTTTCTCTTCTATCTGCATCAACTCTATTTATTTTACCTTTTTTTTTAACCTTTTTCTCTCCTCTCTCCAGACTTGGACTTTCGCTACTTCTGGAAGTGGAGCGCGTTCGAGGACTACCTGCTCTTCTGCTTCGGCTTCACCGTGCTCTGCGCCGTCGTCACCCTGCTGCTGCTGGACTCGCCCCTGTTCGTGGAGACGCTGGGCTCCGCCGCCGTGATGTTCGAGGCCATGCTGGGTCTCCCGCAGCTGCTGCAGAACTTCCACAACAGCTCCACCAAAGGCATGAGGTACGGCGGCTTTAAGGCGGAGCCAGTTGCATCAGTGCTCAATCACATGTCATGGAAAGTATTCTCATTAAGCTCAATCTGCAGAGAACGCACGTCATTTATGGTCTCCAGAAGCTTACAAGGTCGTTTATAATCAGTGAGTCAAGGTTTGGGTGAACCCAATTATCAACAGTTATCCGACAGTTATCGACCTAAATGCATTACCAATGACAAACAGTGACCCGGTGATTGGTTGCATACATTCCCTCCTTTCAGGAAGTTTAAAAAAAAAAAAATGTAATGAGAAATATTCTCGATGGTATTATTGCAAGTCACGAATCCAAAGAGGAAGGAGAATGTGAAGGAGGGGAACAAAAAAAAGGCTTAGCTTGCATTTTGAATTTCTTTCTTGTTAACATGATGTCACAGTGTACATTGATTTGGACTGTGAGATCAATTGCACCCATAATGGTACAGAAACCTGTAATAACATCATTACATTCTAATTGTTTCTCATCTGTCTTAAGTGCAAAAACCAGACATATACAGTGTCCGTGTGTGTGTGTGTAGTCGCGTGCTTCACTGGTCACCAATTCCTGGAAGTATATTTATATGTATAAAAAAAAACACGTTTTAGTTTTTCTCTCCAGGCCACAGCCCCTGCCATTTTATTTTACTTTACGTAGATATTCAGTAATTGTGGACTTATGTCAAATATAATTTCCTGTAGGTCAGATTTACTGTACAAACGGCGAGCTGTTCTTCCTCTGTTCTATGCTCCATTTCACATCACGTCCTCAGGGTGCACATCTGGGCTTGCACTCCCCGTGAACATCCATCCAACTCGATACCCCATCAAAGATTAAATATGCAATAACACTACATTAGGCCTCTGAAGGGACTGATGAAAATGCGAGGGGCATCACTTTGCTAAAGATTCCTGGTCTCCTACTCGATGACGTGATGATGTACTATGAACCACCAAAACAACAACACTTATTGGAATAAACTTTGAATTCTTTCCAGAAAATAACACACTTTCACCCTTTGTTGTTTTCTGCCCTCGCTATCAATCTCCCCGGCCTACTTGGACAAATGAGCCTTTGGGGGGTTTTGGAACCAGCGCATTCAGCACTTTTCGCTTTGCACATCACATGATTTAGGACTTTGGACTCTTGTTGCGTGTACTTAAGGACTGAGATGGCGAGTGCGTGGATCTGCTCACCAGCTGGTCTCATGATCAGCTTCTCCCACATGCATGTTGCGGCAGAGAGGGACACACACAGGCGTGTTCAGTCGTGCTCAGTGGGATTATGCTGCATGGGCACTAGTGACAATGTGCGCGTCTGTGTGTGTGTGTGTGTGTGTGTGCGCGCACACAATGTGCACATTCATACCACAACTCCAGGGAAACGTTGGAAGGGAGAGGATGGGGACGGGAAGATACCAGAACAGAGACAGTATTAGAGGCAAGAGTGATGAAGTAAACAGCAGAAGAGTAAATCTAAAGCGCCTCGATCCCTTACCCACGCTGTTTCATTTCTCATGTGAACCAGGCAAATTCAAATAGATATTAAATATTCCAAAGGTAAAGCACAATTAGATTTACTCAATTCAATCAGATATTGACAAATTATAAGCCTAATTAGCAATTTAGCAGCCGGGAAAGCATCCGTGTGTGTCTTAAAATATACTTGTGACTTTGTTTTGTGGGACAAATTGCATATTTCTGTTGTTCTTTTTCACATTAATTAATTAATTTATTCAACAGCAGCAGCAACACTGATGATAAAAATATATCTCCGGATTAAAGAAGATTGAACCACCAAGTATTTTGTTGTGTGTGTGAGCTTCACGTAGAAAATGAAGGCACATAACTGTCGCCAGTGGGTTAATGCGCTTTAGGAAGATCCACTCCAGTTTTGTGCCGAGCTGTTAACGATTCACTGCCATAATGGAAAATAATACAGTATATGGAAAGGATTGCATGTATGAATGTGTTTCCAAATGCATTCCAAAATGATGTGATGAAAATGAAATCTTTATTTGTTATTCCATGAATATGAATAACTTTAAATATATAAATGCATCAACACAGTACAAGAAAAGAAGCTCTGCCAAACAGAAATCCCTCCAAATCTCTACCACATACCGTAGAAACAAAAGTAAATGCAAGTCCTCAAAATCTCCGGGCTTATCTTGCCCCAGGAAAGTCAGGGGCAATGACTTTGATCGCGTTAACAATGGCAAACGCTATTAAATGTCCTGCGCTTACGCAATGCGCGATGCAAGCAGCACGTGCACGGACGCTCTCACGCCATGAACACATATCAGAGAGACACAAAGACCGACGGATTAAATTCTAGTTGACCCTTTGGTGGTTAGAAGAAGACATTCACTTTTGTTGGTGATGGAAGTGTTTGGTTTGATACAATTGTATTTGAATCATAAATCTTTCTGCTGTTTCTGTTATTCTTCTTGCAATCAGCTAATGTTGCCTTCTCTTAAATGCACAAATAGTCACATAAATATTGGGAATACTCACCACATATAAACAAACCTACCTAGATTGCATTGGGAATTAAATTAAATTAAAGTTTTGGGGAATTTGATTATACTTAATATGTAAAAACATTGGATCTGCAGGTGTAGAAAAGACGTCTGCTGGTCATCGTTGCAGCACGTTGGACCATCTCTCTGTCTGTATAGAGGATGTGGCGCCGGCGTCTGGTTAGTAGTTTAGCTGGAAATAATAATCCCACGTTTCAAACATAAGTGCTGAATTTGAATCGGGGGCGTCCCATCATTGATATGAATCATCAACATTCACAGCGTGTTCCCGTGTTTTTTCAGTTTGTTTGCTGTTAAGCAACATGGAGGAACATTTGTCTATTTGACGTGGACACAGAGATGTGTTCTTTAATCGCGTCACTTTCCACCCATTGATGCCATATAAACATCTCTGAGTAAAATGTACCACATATGCAGCCGGTGTCCTGACCCACACCTCGCAGATATGCTCCCGTTTGGGACGCACAACCCAGGTCCACAGGTCACAACCGGGAGAAACAATTATCCATCTGTGTGAGGAAAACGCAAATCCAGATTGCTTTAACGTCTCACAATTGACTGCCCTGAGCTCGACCGGTCGCTTCCTGCCTCGAATAGTTTGACAAAGTTGTCTTCATGCTTAGAGGCCATTACAGTTTCTGCATGCAATGTGAAGCCACCATCTCGGGGTCCCGGTAAGACGAACGCTTGAAGGGTGTCACTCAGAACCGAGCGCAAGAAACAAGCTGCTCTCTGGGATGCTGTGAGAGTGACAGATAGACAGAGAAGGCGGCGAGAGCTGAATGTGCAGCTGTACCCAGTAATACGACAGGTGTTCTGTGCTCTTCATCCACTGGACATCCATCTCATTCATGACAATAATGTGCAGTGAATTGAATTGAGAGACTCTAGACGCAAAGATGCAGAGATACATATATCCGCTGTCGCGGAGTGGCAGTGTGAAGGTTGGCAGCTTTGGGGCGGAACTGTGAGAGGGGAAAGGATGTGAAATAGATAAAGGGTTAATGAGAGGGAAGAGGAAAAACAGGCGCACTCCCCAGGCCGCCGAGCTCAGAGTGCGGAGCAATCACTCACGCACAACGACGCCTTGTTGTTGTTTGTGGTATCGGGGCGAACAGGTGAGGTGCAGAACTCAGCAAGGTGGTCAGGTGTCTCTGTGATTTAGTGTCTAATGAAGAACTAGAAAGGAAAGGATGTGAGGAAATAGAACACAATAGTGGAAATGACCTGCTTTGATTTGATGTATCTATGAGCAATAAAATAGTCTGAATTCTTTAACAATGCGTATAATCTGACAAATTTGTGAAGCAATTGTTTTGGACAGAGCTCTTCCTCATCATGCAAAGACAGCGGCACTATTTAAATATTAAGAGCCATCATCAGGATTATCTTATAAACCTCCCAAACATGTATGATTACACATTACAATGTGAGCTCATACTGTGAGTAATTGGACTAGAGGCTTCTTCTTCCTTGACTCTATTCACCAGGGCATTCATGTTTAATCACTCATTAAATTAAAAACAATTCTAAATTGTTTGATTACTCCATTCAATTACGTTTGATCAATTTAACACATATTGCAAACTTTGTCGTTTAGGGCTCTGCTTAAAATGTGCCTGTCAGCAATTTAAAATGTGTCATACGTCTGTGAATGTCCAATTGGTAAATTTGAGTTTAGCGTAGCATTCCAGAATGGGCTACAATGTTATTATGTGACCATTTTCTAAAGGCAAATCAAAAAAAGCCGACGTGTCTCATTGTGACTTGTTTACATCCTCCGAAATCATCATCATTGAGCAAACTCTGTCTCATGCTCCCTCCTCTCCTCGCCTCCCCGTGGCTTCGTTAGGTGAAGTAGAATCTCTCCGTGGGGCAGGTTGGGAACTTTCCCTTGTTTGCCTGCGTGCGATCGATCAACATGCATTATTCATAGTTAGTGGGTTAAGAGCAGCTCGGCTTCTTTTCCGTTGGGCCCTTTGATTTTCGTCTTTCTATCTGCCCCCCCCCCCACACACACACCTCCCCCCTCCTCAGGCAGAGCTGCAGCCCTGCTGATAAATCACCTCACACACCCCCTCATGTGTGGGCCCGCATGTGAATACAGAGATACGCTCGCACGGACACAAACACACACATTGTGTGAATGTAAACAGGCTGGAAGAGAGATGGAAGTGTAGCTCTTGTAAACGTCATCCTTTGCAACTCCAGTGTGTCTCCTTCCATGGAATTGTGTATCAGTGCAACTAAACAAATACATGGACTCTGTAATAGTCCCACATCACCTTTCCACTTAAAGGGTTATTCCTGCACTGGTTCTACTTTGTGATCTTTCTTTACTTCACGCGGTCGTGGAAGAATGTCTCAAATGACTTTTGGTCACAACATGTTTTCAGTCAGGAAAAACTCACCATAAAATGCAGATTAATCTGCCATTTGAAAAGCTCCAGTCATCACACAGCCAGTGTTGGTGTTAAGAAGACAAACCAGTGGACCCGGTGTGTCTCAGCCTGAAATAGAAATGTTGTTCATTCAAAGGATTTCATAGTTGTCAACATTGATTCTGTAAACTTTGAGCTCCTGTATGTCATTGACTACATGTTGATTCAAATTGGTATAAAACCATTTCTTTCTAGTTGGCCTTTGCTCCATCGATTCCTCCCAACGTCCATCCATCCAATGGTCGCTTGGGCAGCAAACCAGGTGGAAGGAGCAGAGGAGGCAGGAGACGGAAGATAACAAGACAACAGTTGACAGTAGTAGAGGCAGAAAAGAGAAATGAAGCCGTGTGTGAGGATTTAGAGGCAGGTTGAAGACAGAGGAGTTAATGGGAAGAAGATCAAGGGTTGTAAGGTGTAACTTCACTCATTAATGGATGGTTAGAAATTGCATCCATCAATTTTTTGTCTTTTTAATCCAATAAAAGTTGAAGGTGTCCTCTGCAGATATTAGCTTATAGAGTTTTGGACAGTTATTTTCCATATTTCACTGCATATCCAATAATTGGTGCTGATACAATTGGTGGATGTTTTTTTATGGCGTAAGGGAAGAAGTAACGGATGCAAGGACTTTACAGAATTGGACAAATACAGAAATGGGCATCAGTTGGATGGATAGAATTCTAGCACGGATTTGGAAACGGCTGAGCCTTGCAGTTGTCTTCAACCCGCCATAAGATGCTGCTTTGCAGAGTGACATTTAAAGATCTTTGGGCCGTGAAATCACGGTCCGTCGGAAATGCAGCGACCCCGCTCGTGTCCTTTTTAACTCCCTGCCTCTCCCTTTTCTCTGTCCCTCTTTCCAAATGTCACTCACCCCCCCCCCTTCCGGTGTTTAGTGTTCCACTTGTCCACGCCAGCCGCTTAGAGGAGCTAATAGCCGGCCTGTCAGCTCTCGTTCAACAAACGGCACATTTCGCTGGTGGCCCACATACAGCACACCATGCAATCAGATCCCCCCCCCCCCCTCCCCCCCCCCCGCTTCCCCCGGTCCTGTTACTCTCCAACTATCAGAGTGGGTTCGTCTCTCACCAGATTTATCGACCCGTCTCCGGGACACATTGTCGTCCATCTTTCATCATTTTCCTTTCTACCTCCATCCTCCCACATCCATCTTCGAGCTCCCTCATTTTTCTCTGCATCCTGGCACCCTTTCCTCTCTCACCTCTCGCCACTTGCTCAGATGAAGGCGTCAGGTCGGCGGCAATCGATGAGAGACTTGTCCAGGCTGAGCTGAAATGAGTCAGCGTGAGTGCGTTTAGTGTGTGCGCGTACGCATGTGTGCAGAGGACATCGATCAAATGAAGACGTCCACGGGTTGCGTTTTTCCGTCAATCTGCATTTCAAAGTGTCTTGGTGCGAGTTGAAGCGAGCTGGCGCACATGCTTGTTGACGGTGGAGCCTGCTGGCGTGTTTGACACCGGAGTCGTCGGTCAATATTTCTAAATCGACTCCATACTAACTCCCTTTTCCCGGTGGACACTTAACGCCTCGCTCGAGACCAAGTTCAAGCGTTTGTTCTCCGTGTCTTTCATCACCTGTCAGCTGAGGTCCCATGGATGGAGCTACACGGGACTAGCATGACAAACAAACGCGCGTGAAATGCGTGCATGCATGCACGTGTGTGTGTGTGTGTGTGTGTGTGTGTGTGTGTGTGTGTGTGTGTTCCTGCCGGAGTGACCTCAAACTGGCATTTTGTCCCCATTCTGCAGCGCCGCTTCAGAGACTGCCTTTGCACAGACGACCCGCCCCGCTTAATTACACTGCTAATGACTCATCCTCGTTAATGATGTTTGCCGTCTCTTGAGCAAAGAAATGAGCCTACGGGGGGAACAGGGAGGTCAGGCAGAGGCAGGGAAGAAGAGCAGGTTATAGGCTGAGAGGAGGAAGAAGAAGAAATTAAAGTTGGAGGGCTTTGGAGAGACGGAGGACACACTGTTATAAACGTGAGGGATGTGAGAATATAAAGTTGACAAATGGTGGAAATTAAAACTGCCTCCAATGAATTAAGTATTGTATATTAATAGTGTTCTTTATAATTGCGTTGTTCTGCCGAGTTTTAAATGTAAGTTGTTTTGGGTACAAATTGTTCCAACAAGCGGTCTCGCTGTGCCGTAAAACGCAACTTCATTATTTGGCTTTATCATGCAAGCTGAGACAAGCCCCACATCTTATTCCCTTTTACAGGGAAGAGGTAAGTGGACCAAAGCCAGAGGCAATAAAAGTAAAGATGGCAGTCGAGCGGGACAACGGGGAAAGAAGAAAGTGGCGCGTTAAAAGTAAAATATGACGAGAGCGATGAAGCAAGGAATCCAAATTTCAGCAAACGGTGCCCTCTGATGAACAAAAAGCTTCAGTGGAACTCAGTAGTTCCCCTGAGAAATGCCGGCACCTTAAGAGAGAAAAGTAAAAGCGTAACAATTTAAAATTCTTTAGCATTTATTTTTGGAGGAATCCAATGCCATTTTTGTGCTGTTTTGTTTTCTTACTGAAGGTTTAAATTGTTAGGAGAGGACAACACATCAGTGAGGCTCAAACATGCTGTAAACAAGCGCTCCTTGGTCGTCCTCTGGGAGAGGTGCAAACAGCCTGATTCTTGCCAAAGCCTGAGGTTAAATTGGAGGTGGGAGGACGCTGTGTGTTGACAGCAGCAGATTGGCTTTGTCTTGTCTGCTAGTTAAGGGTGAGTAATAAAGTGTAACTGCAGCAGAAGTATACGGGAGTCACAGAGACGGTCAAACTGACACCGTTGTGTCTTTTATTCGGCATTATCGGTTTCTCGTCATAAGCCTCCATAAGCTACTGGTCATTCCCCGGCAAGTCGAGCGTGGCGGAAAAAAAACACTGATCATGGGTGAAAAATATTTATAGTTTTGTTGAGAACTGTGTCAACATTATAGGAAATCAATTCCGCTTGTGAATCAGTGAACTTCAGTCGTAGAGAAATGGTGGGAGGACAAACCCCCGAGGAGCGCGTAGCATGATGGTTCTTCTGCCATGTGAGACGTCCAAGACCCAGAGAGCCTAGAGAGTCAATTAATCAATTAAAAGCACCATGGGGCCCAGCAGGACGACAGCAAAGGACCTCTCAAATCTCATAGTCAAGTAAGCGAGTGTCAGAGATTGCGGGGACGGTAGAGTTAAAAAACAAAAGGGACTTTAATTGTCAAAAAGGTTAAAGCAAAGGCCAAGGGACAAAACGGGAGACAGGAACTGCGAACAACGAGAGACAAGGACATGCGTGGCGAAAGACAATGACGCGACCAGTGACAACAGACACACATGGGAGGTGCAGGTGATTGGACACAGGTGGAAACTATTAAGACGATCACGGGGTGACATGACAAGGCAGGAAGTGAAGTTACCCGGGGACACGAGTGGCAGAAAACTACAAAATATAACATGAAGTGAACCACACCGTGACAGCGAGGCACTGGGTGTCTTATCACAACGAGGAGTAATGTTGTGTCCACACATTCAAACGGATGGTACTGGTGTCAAACTGGTGCAGACTGTTTTTCGAATCCGCTCACACAGATATTGGTCCAATCAAATGACCACAGACATGGTCAGTATGAACCAGAAGGAGAATAAAACACATTACAATACAACTTCCATTTCTTCTTTTTTTGTTTATTACAATCACCGAATAAGTAAACAATTTAAAAAAGACACGTTGGATATGAATAAAAAGCTCCTGTAGCTGTGCAGCCCACAGCACAGTTTGCAGCCTGATTCAGTTTGGGTTGTTCATTGCATTTCGATACCACAACAGTGATAGTAATGATGTCCTCGCTTCCACGCCGGGGACGGAGTGTTGGACCTGGAGGCAGCCCGGGGACAGTTGGGGGGTTCGACATGACTCTGCGAGGAGAGCTCAAGGACAGCATACCGGACAAGCTGTCCCCAAAGTCATTAGGCTGCACCCATCTTCCCATATCTATCTCACGCAGGTCTCCTCCTCACCCACAGCCGTCCCCGTCTTTCTCTCTGCTGGTTTTGTCGTCTTTGCGCCGCCTCTCTCTTACTGCCTGCTAAATAAATACTGTCCTCTGCAGGCTCCGGCGCTCCGTCTCCTCCTCCTGTACACTATGTCTCACTGATGACTGATGGTCCCGCTCCGTCCCCAAGCCCAGTCAGCACTAATAAAAAAAAAAGAAAAAGGACAAACTCATATTACATGCATCCCTGTGGGACACCGGCTGTCCAGAGAGCCAGAATAAACCGAGGGAGCAGAGAGCAGGTAGAGAAGGAGATCTATAATTCATCACTGTTGGTGTGCAAAACTTGCAGAGAGCTAAAGAGATGCACCTCCCGAAAACATGCACTTGCCAGACACAGCAGACGTCTAATTGGACATGAGTCTGTTTTCAAAAATAACACCGGTATCAATTCTAAGCGTCGGAGCTTCACTTCATTGTCCAATTCTTCCATAATAGTTTTTTTCTCCAGGCGCGGAATTGCGTCGGGCGAAATTGATGTGGAACCGTTGGATTGAATCCAAAAACATAAATCAAAGACCACCTGACTAACGATTTTGCAACTGTGTGTCCAAATTAAAAAAGAAATGAGATTCTACATGAGAGGTTCCCGCACAGCAGCACAGCGGCGGGAGAATGAATCGGGCGTAAGGGCGAAAGGAACGCGACGGTAAACTCGAGACGGCGCCGAAAGAAATGTGTGTGTGTGTGTGTGTGGGGGGGGGGGGGAGAAGAAAAAGTGGAGGAGTAAAGGATGCGAGGATAACCTTTCACAAGACTCCTGCAGCTCATTGATTTCTTTCATTTTCTTTTTTTAATGCAATCCAGATATTTCTCACACCGCTGGAAGTAAATGAAGATGCTGGGAAAAATCTGTCAAGGGATCTTTAGCTGCTGTTATTTTACTTTTAATGCAGTTTTTTATATTGGGTTCTGATGAACTTCCATGGAAGGGAGAATACTGAAAAATGTGGGTTTAATGAGAAGATGGACACCACTCTCATGCTGAGGAGTAACATCTGCAAGAAATTGTTTTCTTGGGTCGAGACCCTCTTTGTCCAATGCTGTCCAATGCTTTGCATAACAGCAGTTAAATGTAAAGTGTAATGTAATAAGAATGTAGCTGTAGCCAGCAGATTTAGCTTAGCTTAGCATACATACTGGGAACTGTAAAAACCCACATTTTCCTTTGGGAGAAAACTTAATTCTGAGTGTCTTCACACCTTCCCCGCTCTGTCTGCTTCTCTGTGTCCCCGCTGCTGCAGTGTGAAGATGGTGCTGCTGTGGACGGCCGGCGACGTTTTCAAGACCTCCTACTTCGTGATGAACGAAAGCCCGTCTCAGTTCTGGGTTTGCGGGTCGGTTCAGATCGTAATCGATGTGGCCATCCTGCTGCAGGTCCTTCTCTACGGCCAGGACACACGGGACAAGCTGGGTTGAACGTGTTTCCGCGGGCAGTAAAGCGCAAAATTCAATTTTTCATTTTTTTTCGCAAAATTCGCATTTATTCCAATTATGGTAGACATCAAGAACATAACCGCCGTTAATGTATAAATATGGAATCATCTCACCCAAATGGTTTACCTTCAAGTGCAATTAAGAAAACTGTTTTCATCAAACTAGTTAGCATGTTTGTTCGAGCACTAATAACCACAACTTTGCCTTTAACTTTTACAAGCATGTTATGTGTTGTATTTATTTGTTCTGTGTTACATTACCTAGATTCTTAGGTATAAACTGCAGGAGAGAAACGTTGCTCCAGCTGCCGTCCTGCACCAGTAGCGCTGGAATCTACTGCCTGACTGATGAGTCTCCCAGTTTACACTACACATCTCACTGAACTTTTCTCACAATACACAGTATGTGTTTGGGGGAGGGGGGGGGGCAGCAGGGGGGTTGTTTGGGTGTTGCGTGCATGCTGTTGAAATTGATTTTTGCAGCGCCGAACTCAGCACGAACACCAAGTAATTGTAAAAAAACACAGGACATCAATCTGTGCGCTGTGTGACTCTGCTTTGTGGTTTAATTGACAAGCAACGCAGTCCTTCCGCAGTACATGACAATGGTGAGAACAGTACCAAAAAAACACGCGTCACTGCGATGGAATGCTTTGTGCAGCACCTCAGTCACAAAATCCTCTGTAGACACCAAAGAACGCTTCAGGCTCCAGATCACGTGACGCAGTATTAACGGTATTACTGTTAGTGTTTGTGGCATTGTCAATTGTCTTCCTCCCAATACTCGTCTTTAGTGCTCATTCTAATTCTGGGACGTCTTTTTTTGCTATTTCAAAAAGCGACAGAATGACTTTATTAAGGGTTCTGGATCAGTATGTTTAAATGAACATAATCAGCGGGAATATCATACTTTGTTCTACCTTGATCTCTTTTTTAACACGTTTAGTGTCAACGCACTCGTCACCCACCTGCTGTTTTTTGACTCTTAAGCAAGCAATACTTAAGTAAGACTTAATTTAAGGGTAAGACTTAATTCTTGCTAGCTTTTTAATGCAGAGAACAACGACACCCCGGGAGGGCTGGAATATCGCTGCCTGCTCTCCCAGGAAATGTCAAACTACCCTCCCCTTAGCCAAAAGAAAACACACCAACCCCCCTCATCTGAACTGCCTCACCCCCCAATGTCCGTACGGCCCCTTTGATTCGAAGGCTTATTTTCCCTTTCAGCGCATGTATAGTTTTCTGTTGAAAGTATCGATGCAGGATGAAACAAATCATTACCAGCAGCTGATCAGTGGGCAGCGCAGGTTGTACTTTACTTCCCCCAAGCCATGATTTAATAAAATAGCAGAGGTTCTGTACCTGCTTACTAAGCATTTCGTGCACATTTTGAAGGTGATTACACGTATCGCACAGAAAACCTCCTCCTAGCTGCCGGTGTGCCGCCCTGAGCAATAGGATTAACATTACAAAGGGCTTTTTGAGACAAAGTTCACTCTCATTGTCTGCTCTCTGAATATGAAGCTGCAGCCGGCAGCCAGCTAGCTTAGCTTAGCATAAGGTCTAGAAATGGGCGAGCTTGGCAATGTTTGATGATGAACGAAAACCTCCAGCAAGTTGATGGTTCCGGCCCCGATCATTGGTCCCCTTCTGGAAGCGTTGGCATGCCGGAGTGTTTCCTGACATTATGCCAAATTACAGAAAGTGGATAGAAAGTAGAATGTTTGCTCTTTTCTCAAAATGTGCATTAATGTTGAAAGGTTTTTTGATCAATAATTGAGAGGCATTGTAGGATCACAGGCCAAAGAATCACTTTCTTTTCTGTTTGTATATGTGTATGAATCATCTATATGTGTGCTGGTGCTGATACACATACATACTGTTTTTGGGAAAGGTCAAATGGCATTTAAGTGTCCAGGTAGCTTATCAATGTTTCTAATGTCCGGCTAATACTGCGAGCGTTCTTTTTTTGTACTGTGACCTTCCATTGTGTAGTTTACTGTATTTGGGTACACATCCCTCCTTAAATTCTACTTCTCTTACATTGCATCTGTAAGATGGCATATTGAAAGCTGTCTGTTATCTGCATACCGCAGTTGAATTGGCAGATGTTTGTCTTTATAATGTCTCTCTTTTCAAGGGCAGCAGGACAGATTAGCACACGACAGGCTGGTTGTAATAATCCCTCTACAAAAAGATCCCATTGTGATAAACGTACATGTAGCCTTAACGCTGCGATACTGGTAAGAAATAGGTTTTCCAGTTCTGAGGAGGGAGAAACCTCACCACACATGAGGTGTTTCATGTGACACGATAAACATGATCAGTTACGACAAAACATATTCTGTGAAAAGCTTTCAATGTGATATTTCTTCAGGTAGTTTATTACAAGATCTGTCAAGTTCAAAGAACCACCAAAAAAGAACCTTTTAAAGTATTTGAAAGAATGGCACATCAGTAAAATGTTAAACGACAGTTTGATGGTTACAATTACATGTAAAGGCATTTGACGGTATACAATACGGACATTAAATATGGAAAATAGAGGCATGTGAAATATTTATCATGGTATTTTCTCAAATATAAACTATTTATATTTCACTACGTGGTCTTGTGTTTTTACTGTGTCGAAACGCGTAAATGTCTTCGAAAGAAAATGTTAACAAATGACTGTCTGCTCTGAGCGCCGCAGGATGCCAGTGCCACCATGATAAAATATTTAGGCCCCTTGGGATTAAGCCTGCTGCTGTTTGTAACGGGGTGAAATGATGAGTAAGGGTCAATTAAGGAATGTAGACGTAAAACAACTGACGGTCAATAGTAAAATATTAAAATGGATACAGTGGATAATGGGTGCATTTCTATGGTTTATAGATGAGCTGGGCACACTGTGTACTTCACCTGTAGGTGCCTTCCCTGTACTCATTTCCTCCATCCATTAGTAATAAGTTGACTTCAAGTCGGCATGGAGCAGATCGTCTGACGCCACGTGTCACGTGACTTTTTCCCCCCATGATGTTTTCAAGATTTTTCATAGTAAATATTTTTCATTAACATCTGGTGGTCTCCCCTCCCCTTCTTTCTGTCCACCGACATGTCTGTCTATGCGTTGGCTCGTTTTAATGATTGATGCGCTGGGCTAAAATAGTCCACCTGCACTTCAAGTCTGCGATGTTCTGCGCTGCCCTGCCCCATGTATTAATGATTAGTCTGCACTATTCACCCCCACCCGCCCCCCCACCCCCTCGAGTTGTCCAAACATCAGTTTGTAACAAATCCATTTAATTGAAAGTCAGATTCGGCGGACAGGAATGTTCTGTACCCATGAGAAAATAACACGTCTCTTTTATAACGGTCGGATTAGGGAGGAAGAATCACCACTATTAAAGGAGAAATGAACCCGGGGGGCGGGGCTAGAGAAAAGGTTCAAACTCATTTCATTTTTTGGAAGGGGGCAGATGGTTTCACAGCAATCGGCCCAGATAAGCCGCGGGGACGCTTTAAAAGCTCCTTAGCTGGGGATCTTTATATACGAATTGAGCTCTTGTCATCAAAACCAATAGAAACGTTTTGCAGCTCATTCCGGGTGGGAACGGGTGCCGAGATTGACCTTTGACCTGCATCTATCGGTCAACAAGCGGATGATGGGGCGCAGGAGGCTCTTCAGACCGAAGGCGGCACAATCGCGGAAAGGACATCTTACACCAGATGTCTTCCAATCCATTGATGTTTCTTAGCTTGTGGAGTCACACCTATGAGCACTCAAATGAAGAGGGGGGGGGGGGGGGGAGAAGAACTGACCTCTGTGCAGCTTTGAAATCTCCTCATTACTTGTTGGATGTGAGACTGTACACGCTTGCATGTCGTGTGACAGTGTCCCGGTGTTTCCATATTCCATTCCAGGAGCCTCTCGGTGGAGACCTTGTGCTCTCTGTCGCGTTCAGCGACTGGGGAACAAGGAACAGATATCCCTCAGCGCTGAATGCAACGTGGGCGTCACGTGTTGAAAGTGATGCAGAGACTCCATCAAAGACGGCATTATTCAGCACACGATCTTGCCTTTTTCATGCGTCGTACTTGGAGGTTGTTAACCTTTGTCCACTCGCAAAGGAGATTAAATTCCTCGAAGATTTTCGCAATGTAGTTTGAGCAAATATGTTTAAAGCTGCACCAATTTAAAGTTAATAACAAACGACTGTATGATGAGAAACGCGTCACAGAGAAACGCCATTGAACTCAGATGTATTTAGCATTACCGGTAATCATCCTGTGTACGTTTTGCAATGCTGATTTGAACTTTATTTTTATATTGTTTGCTCTTATATCCTGGTTGTCTATTAGGCTTTTCTGCCTTTAGGTTTTGGGCTATTTGTAAATGTCATCTTGGGCTCTTGGATGTTGACATTTTGACAATGAATCAATAATTCAAGTAACGCATTTTCAGGTGGCAGCTCTAACTATATTTTCAACCACCAGCTAATTTTTGTCGGGAATCAGGAATCAGGAACATTTGTTGTCAAAGTATGTTAGACATACAAGGAATGTGACACAGACAATAAGACAATAGCTGTCAATGAGTCAACTCGTAAAGAGAGAAATACAAATGTTTTGCCATAGCAGGAAAGCTTCAATATATTATATATTGTTGCAACGTGTTATTTTGACCGGCTTTCCATGTTCAAACAGTTCAGTTGAGTTTTAAAAATGTTTTTGCTCTACGGATTGTAGTTGGCTTTTCTTTTGCGTACTTACTGAACCGTTTGTATGGAGGTTGAATGGAGCCAGTGGGGGTCTTGCACCTTTAAGCAGTGCTTGATGACCGTGAGGAAGGAGGAGACCTTGCCTGAAACGGGCAGATGGTGCACCGTCTCGGTGCAGCGCCGCACAGCACGAGTGTGTAGGACGGAGCCAGCAGAAAGGGGATCAAACCCTTCTGATAGATGGTCTCATCTCGCCTGTGACTCCACCCGGGGAGCCACAACCACGACCCGAGATCAGAGGGAGAGACAGGTACACGTTGTACAGCAGACAGAACGTTGCACGACAGCTGAGGCCATCGATGGACCGAGGTCGATGGTGTGCCACGCAGGCGCTGGGTTCCTCGATGGGTTACGGGAACGGGATGATGCCGCGTTGTGATCTGCAACGGGAAGTGTGTGTTTCTGGCTCCCGCAGCCAATTTAATGGAAGCACTGCAACATGCTTAAACCTCCTTTACCTCACCAACTGCTCCCCCTGTGATGCACATGATTTTGATCTTTTCGTTTGGTATTCAAGTCCACAGATGGCCAAAAGGACATTTCACAGCATCTTCTCCCTCAGGTTTGTTTTGGAGGGATCTGTTCTGCAAAGGGTTTGTTGTTGCGACTGTGAGCCCACACACACTGGCTGCTGTGGTTTCTGTGGAGGTGTTTACGTGCTGTCTATCATGACGGCATGCGGCGCAGCAAGTGTCATGTTACGTGGGAAGACGTTGCTGTTGTTACAGAGGAGTCAGACAACATGCCTGCCGGCCCATAAACAGACGAACTGCAGGAAAGATGATAGAAGAGGCCTTTACCAGCACCATGTATCACCTCAGAGGGGTTCATTTCTTTGAAGCTATACGGATAAAATCATCGGAAACAGTGCACAACATTGACTTAAATATGTTTTCCTCCATGCATTGTTTTAGTGGAAATTTCACAAACCTCACTAAACTTTCAGCCGCCCAAACCGAACCAGCTAAGTCAGGTTATTATGTGTTTTGTTGTACTTTGTATGCTGGGTCTGACTGACATTTTCCCGGTGAGTCGACCGCTTTGAACGAGCAACACGTACCCACGCTGAGATGTCACGTATTACGTCGTTCATGACAATGATCCCTCACGGGGCACTCAGGATCTCAGTGGGGCAGAAATACCGAGTACATAGGTTGCATTATGCTCTGAGAATAAGGGCAATCAGGGGAGTTGAACCTGGAGACGATCGAGGAGGACTTAATGGCGCTGAAGGCTCGTTTCCTAGCAACATACCGTAGCGTCAGAGACTACGCTGAGGAAGGCCATTGTACAGCAACTGCATGGTTCTGTCCATTGTTTCGACAAAAAAAGCTCCCGATGTTCCACTGGTGGTGCGACCTTTCCTTAAAAAATATAAAACTAAAACTTTTACTCAGAAAGAAGTTTTAGCAATAATACTTTTTCTATGAGCACATTATTTTAATACCTCCCTTTCTGATGCTAACAATAATCATTGAATATCGTCACTGGTTGTAGCTGAAGTTCTGAATAAGCAGAGAACTGCAAAAGGGGTAATTCGCTCAAAGCATTGTTACTACGTCTTCTTCTTTCCTCCCTCGAGGTCCCTCTTCCAGAAGCACCTTAAATGACTCCTCACGTTAGTTTAATAGACGGCGCAGCGATCCAACAGTGAAATATCCACCTTGTCGCTGTGCCTCAGCTGGCCACAAATTTGAAGAAGGTTTGCTACTCTGGCTCAGAGAGATGTGTGTGTTTGTTTGTGCGTGTGCCAGTCCCCCCCCTTTTGTCCCTCTGTAGCGTGCTGCTGCTTTCTCTCCTGCTCTCCCTAGTTAGCATGTAAGGTCACGCACGCAGCGCGACTCACGTGAACTCATCTCCTCGTCCTCCCTCACAAACACACGCCGCAGACCCGGACGCCAGAAAGACAAAGTGCAAAAGCAGGAGACGGGACAGCTTCACTGGAGGCCCCCTGTCGCATATTAAACACAACGTCCTCTAATCTATCTATCCTCTGCTTAGGTGTTGACAAAAACATGTTTTAACAGTCTGTCTCTTCCTTCTTACTGGCTCACCCAACTCATCCGATCCCTCAGCAATTTGCTCATGATTCAATTGAGCGCATATACCTTTAACGCCAGTCAATTGCAATTTTGTGCAATGTTTTTAATCCCTTCCAATTCCTTTTGCCTCAAAACAAGTTTCTTGTTCCACCTTCCACGCTTTAATCTAGATTCAAATCAAACCACCCGTTATGTGGCAGTGAAACTGAACACCGAGGTGGACTATTAATCTTATGGTGAAAGCTATTTCCTGCTCTCAGGTGAGGTAATTATGATATCTTTATATAGACAGAAGTTTATGAAGGGGTTCAGTGTGCCTCATGTACCACTGACTACCTACAGGAAAGCTGATGATGATGATGATGATGCAGACAGTGATAAACACATTCACGGTGATGATGAGGATATGGGTCATAACCTTCATTGCCATCAGCGCCGCAGTGATTTCTCTTTCCACCATCACTCAAAGAAGTACCAGTAGAAATGTCCATTTGCAATATATTTACAGTCCAGTGGCTTCACGCGTCATTACTAACTCTGGCTGGCGTGGAATCAGGCTCATTTGCATGTTATGGTGCTGCATTACCTGCAAGATCTCAGCTCATCTCAGAGCATCTGGCTGATGGGGAGGCAACGAAAGGTCCTACATGCGATGTGCATACCAAGATAATATCAACTTCTGCAGAGCTTATCATCATCATGAAGGACAAAATTAAAGAAGATATCAGCTCATTAACCTCATCTTGGAATTTTAGAGAGAGATGCTGAAGAGCACAGCAAAAATCTAACTGTAAAGCTTATAAAATGCTGAATGGAAAATATCAAATCAAGGAAGAAGCAGAGTAATAAAGCCCTTAATACTGTAAGGTCAATCTGGTTTGGTTATTTTGTATTGTGTTCTATTTTTTCTGCTGACCTCTATTTGAAAGGGTAACTACCGACCAAATATTACATAAGCTGCTCAGCGTAACATAAAAAATCCACACAGCATATGCGTCTGCACTTATTAAGTAGACAAACCTGCCGACCTACATAACTACATTAAAATATCACTCTTTTACAAACAAGATTTAAATGATGTACTTAAATTGATTTGATTTGACTGCTAAAAAGGGGAGAGGTTCATGGTTTAATTGTTATTACACACGTCCTTATTAACCCTCATTAAGGAGAGATGGGAAGAATGTGTGTTTGGATACGAGCGGGCACTGCACTTTTACACTGCAGGTTTAGAATCAAAGCGTCCCTATTGACCCTCCTGGGGTTAATATGATTATGATTGTTGCCCAAAAGACTGATCTCATTAAGAGGGGCTTTTCTGCGCCTCTGAGTGCAGCATAACTTCTAAATCATTTACTGTAACAGAAGCTCGCCGTCCAACTCTGAGGGGCCACCCTCACGCTGTGGTCAGGACCTGCAGCATAATAGGCATTATTAATATTTTAATACAGCTCAACCTTTCTCCATAGATCAGAAGCAAGGTAATGGGTGACATTTTGGGGGCTCTGTGCACGCTTAGTGTTTTGCATTGCAGTGGATTTTTTGCTGTGTGTGTCACTGTGTCTCTCTGCAGGAAAATTAAAATCCAGGCACAGATGTTGCGAGTTGCTCTTGAGATCCAAGGTCAGCGCGGCCCTCCGCCGCCTCACCCCGAGGGAGATAACTGATGGCTGGAGGGTGGGAGGACGGAGGCAGAGATGAAAAGGGAAAAGGGAGAGGAGGAGAGACTAAAAGATGATAGATGAAGCTGACTGTGAAGACTTGCGACGTGAGCCTATGCGACAGGGATGGGAGGATGTATAAGATGGAAAAGATGATGAAAAGAAAGAGGGTTTAAAGGCTAGGGGCGTAATGTGCGGATATTTAATATGCATGCTCGCGTTGTCTCCCTCTGCATAGATATCTGCTTCCTCGTTAGCCTAAATGTGAAAAAAAACAACACAAACAAGGGCGATGAAAGTCTGTTGGTGACGATGCCTTTCTATCACAGTAAATGTTTATTCTGGCAATATGAGGATAGAAAAACAAATTCCCTGATTTATTAACGACTGGTCCATTATGTGTAAGTAGTTCCCCCGGCAGTCCACGCTTGCCTTGTATGTACAGTCAACCCTGCTTGTGGTTTGCAGAGAGGTGTTTTGTGTGAGCCGGACAATCCACATGCTCAGTGATTGACCTTGAACATGCTGCAGGGCAGATAGTCAAACGCATTGACTGAGAAAGAGGAAGGAGGAGAGAGTGAGTGAGCGAGGAAGGGATTTTCAAAGGCCTTGACCATTTCTTTTTTCTCTTTCCAATTATTTCTATGAGCGATTTCATGCTACACGAACACGAAATGGTTTGGTAAAATATTAAAGCGCTAGCTTGGGTTTGTCTGGGTTGCTTTCACGGGTTTGACAAAAATAAATAGGTAAAATGTACAAGCGTTTTGCTATTAGTGACAAAATAAGATAACGGTATCAACTGATCCAGCAGTTTCCCCCATGCTGTGCATTGCATATGAGCATCTTTTAACTGGTTGTTTTGGTTTTACATCCTGCAAATTTACACTTCTGGTTCCATATCACCACTTTCATCAACCTTGTTTCCAGTTGCAGCAGACAATGATGCAGCATATTCACAATGATGTGGAGTCACAGTCTACTCATTGAATACCTCGGCTTTGCTCAAAGGCGCATGATACCAAAGCAGCGAGGCTCCATTTAGGGTCTGCATGAGATGCAACGGGAAGAAATGTCAACTTTCTGTGCAACCTTTGATATTACACTCAATGGTTCATGGTTACAAATATACACTCACAAATGACTAAATAATCAAGTCAGCCTGTTTTGCTCCTTTTTATTCCGAATCTGTGTGTACTTGACCCCTCATACAAAACAAAGAAGACATGCATTCTGCAACTTTAAATGACACGGAATGCCTCTTATCTCATTATTACTTTGTTGAGCTGCCTAAGGCAGTTGAATCTTCCCCAAATCTAATAGGGTGTCTCCACCCAAATTGCTGAGATCTGACAGTAAATGGTGATGGAACGGAAACTAAGAAGGATAGGAAAGGGAGTGGGAAGTAATGTGATGTGATAAACATGGATTGAAAATAGTAAGAGGAGATTTTAGAAGCATTTCGCCGTCAAAGTCTGAGACAGCAAGAGTGTTTGACAAAAGTCTGTTTTTTGTTTAAAAAAAAAAACGAACCGAAGATAAATGGTCTAAAACAGGGAATAAAGGGAAGCTGAATGTGTGTGGTGCGCACTGACAGATAACGTCTTCTCCATCTATTTATCCATTCGCTTCAATATGTTGGATTCATGTTAATGTGTATTTAAAGACCATGAATACAATTCTGATTCTGAAGACATTTACATTTGTGGGGGAAAAAATTGTTTAAAAAAATTGTCTTATCAACCAAAAATTTCGCGACCCCCCCTGCAGTGCCTTTGCGGACCCCCTGTTGAAGACCTCTGTTGTAAGCACTTAACTGCAGTGACTGGCAGCAGGAAGCTGCTTGCATTGAAAAGCTGTCAGCAAGGCCATGTTCTCCATTGACAATAACATTACATTGATTAACGTGGCGAGCAGCGCTGTGGCTTTGTGCTTTTGCTAACTGGGATCCTCTCAATGAGTTACCACATCAGGGAAAAAGTCTGGCCATAACATTTAATAGATCATTATCCATTAACATGGTGGTTAGGCACTAAGGGCTCTGTTCTTTAATCACATTTTGAATTTGTCCAGTACATAGAACAATTGCATCCAACAAAACAAAGGGCAGAGGCAGTGCAGGAGGTAATAGTACATTAATTTTAAGAAAAAAAATGACAGTTTAGGTTATAAAAAAAAGTAATAGTCAGAATAGTATATTGAAAGTCCTTGTGTAGTATTCTAAAAATGAAACAAGTGGGGAAATCTGGCAGCCGTAGCGCGATGGCCTTAGAGGTCGCCAGTCACTAAGTAAAAACAGCAGCGACTCTTGAAAGACGATGCCGACGTTGAACCTACACACTCAAACCATCACACCGTGAATTCCTCTCAGCTGGTAAGCAGCTCCCTGATCTTTTTTTTCCCCACCATAACACCTTGTGTGTGATTCATGCGTCCACGTGGAGAGCGTGCGTAGTCGCGTCACGTGCGCGCACTCTGTCTTTGTCAGCTCTCACTCACTGTCTCCATTGCTCACGGCTCCGTGGAACAGAGAGAGACAAAGAGCAGGAGACGGAGGACTTCTCCTCCCACTCGCCTCGCTTTCTAAAACAGGCGCCTGTCCTCTGTTTTGCTGTATCACGGCGATCCTTCACAGACCTCTTGTTCCCGGTGTGAATGATTAACCATCACTCTCTCTCTCCCTCAGGCGTGTGGAGCAGAGCATCCCTCAAACAGCTCAGAGAGGAGAGAACTTCAACTTTTGTTTTTTGCAGCGATGCCCTCTCACATTTAGCGGCGAGCCAGGCAGACGTTCGTGGAGCGTCTGCAGTGTGTGTCGCTGATGTGGGGGGAATCCTCCTGCTCCATTACTGTCTGCAGGACTACGATGTGCAGCTTTCTCTGCCCTTGGATTTCGCTAATGAATGTGGTGTAATAAGACACCTAAAGCTGGTTCATCTAAGAGACATTAATCTGCATGAAGTGCGCCGACGTGCGTACCCGTGCATGCTGTGTGTGTCATTACAGTGGTCGGGATGATCCCGTTACACTACGTAAGCGCATCAGTCTCTGATTTCATTAAATTAGTCCAATGATAGAGGCTCACCATGCTGAGGAATGGACTGCATTAGTTTGTGATCTCCTTTACTCCTTCTGTCATGTTGATTTGGCTTCCCAGTGCTTGACAGCAGCTCATTCCTCCGTGTGAACCAGTTGCAAATGGTGTTTTTTGTAGAAATGACTAAGAAGCCTCTGACAGGGAAAGGAACAATGTTTTTTAATTCATGAATTGCGTCACATAGTCCGTCAATGGAGTTCTTGAGACACAAGCAGACGACAAACAGGCCCGTCCCCAAAGTGCAAACTGCATTTAACAGAGTGGGGCCGTTTCACAGAGCGGAAATCATGGGATCATCCGATTATTATGGATCCAGAGCTCCTTTCAACGTATCATTTCCAAGCGCATACTCGCGCTTGGAAATGATAAGCGAGTATGTGACTCTATGATAGCCCTGAATTATGAAAGAGAGCGGTGGATGCAGACATGACTCACAGACAAAAATGGTTGTCAATGTCACTTTGGTTTATCCGTATGTTCCTAAATGTTGAGCTGAAATTTCCGCCATCACTAACAACGGAAGTGACTGTTGAAAAAAGTCAGCAGTATTGTGGATTGTCCAGTGGAGTAGTGACATTGTTTCTGGAAAATTAGATGCTAGTAAATTATTTCGTCTTCAAATTTGACCCTTTTGATTACAGCAAAAAAAACAATTAGTGTTGGTTCAGATATCCTGAAACCTGGTCAATCAACTATTTTCAATGCTCCTTTCTGTTTTGTACATCCTAACCAAAAATATGAATGTGCTATTTGGTTTGGAAATATCAAATATATAATGGTATAAAAACATAAATAAGTAATCTGAAAATGATTATGGTCCATGTCTTTTCCCTGATATTACATTACATGTCATTTAGCTGACGCTGTCATCCAAAGCGACTTACAATAAGTGCATTCAACCATAGGGATACAAACTCAGAAGAACAAGAAACAAGAAAGTGCAATTTCCTCAAATAAGCCAATTTACAATTTGCTATAGATAAGTGGCGCTTTAAGTACAATTTAAGTGCTACAATTTGTTAGTCTTTTAGTGGAGGTAGAGTCTGAAGAGCTTGTGTGTCTTTAGTTTGCGGCGGAAGATGTGAAGGCTCTCTGCGGTCCTGGTGTCTTCAGAGAGCTCGTTCCACCATTTCGGAGCAAGGACAGCAAAGAGTCGATTATTATACAATTTCTGAATTCCTCTTAACTGCGTCAGTTTCACGGTCCTGGTTTTGTTCGTGTTCTTATTCAGATGTTAATTGTTAGGAATTTGCTTGGTTAAAGATGTAGGGGACGAGAACTACTTCCTTGTGCTTGTGGTTCCTTTGTTGTGTTGTTTGCCCTCAGACTAGACGCTTATTCAAGGTAGACAGCTCATCATGATGAGTGACAGGTGGTGGTGCAGAAACATGACCATCTGAGGGGGAGGAGGGACACGGCTAAATATAATCCCTTCCTCCAAAATGAAGAGTTGCGAATCACAAATTGACTGGAACTCCACTGGCACAAAAACATCCAGGCAGCCAGCCAGCTCGTGTATCATTTATGTAATATCCTCAAAACAGGAAGTCTGTGCATTAAATCAGAGAAACACTACATTCATTTGCATTTTCACGGTTGATTCAAGTTGTGATGGTATTTCAGTTCTGCTCTCAGCTCTGTTAATGCACAACTTCTCTCTGCCGGTGAACAGTGTTTTTTGTAAGTGTTTGTTGTAATTTAACGTGCACCTGTTTATTGTTGTGTGCGCTCTGTAATTTCAATAAAGGAGAGAAAGAGTTGAGTGAGTGAAAGGAGGTTAAAGAGGGTACTTTATTATATATAATAAAGTAAGAGGGAAGAATTGCATAGTGATGTTAGTGATGACAATATTACAATAAGGATGTAGGAAAAAGGCCGCTGAAAGGATGAGGCGCGATCTGACCTCTGTTCTTAGGCGGAAACCTAAGAAATCATTATCATCCGTAATTACTTTTCTCTCCTTATCTCCCTCTAACATGTACACATCCGTTTTTATTTTAATCTCAAATCGCTGTGGCTAGCTTTGAACAGCTTCCACAGCCTGAGGTTAAAAGAGCACACTTCAAACAGAAAGAACGTTGAGCCCTTCTTGTACGAGCTGCTGTGTTGCATCAACAACGCACAACACGGACGCACTCCGAAGACAAACCTGTGAATGGTAAAGTAGCCGCTCTGTTAAGACTAGAACAGACGCCGACCAGCGACTCGTTGCATGATGGTACGAAGCCACACCGGCCCGTAGATCCGAGGATTCCAGTCTGTGTGCTAAGCTAAGCTAACCAGGTGCTGGTGGCAGCTTCAAATGTAGTGAATGCCACAGTGAACCAAATCAGCTTGCAACAGCAAGTTTCTAATTAGATTAAAACTGTGATGCAATGTTTTCCGGTCTGCTCTTTCAGGGTTTTCTGTTTGCAGAGTTAAAAAAGATACAGGTACGATACATGATCAAAAGCGTACATGGGGAATTTCATGAAATGCATCCGTCTCCAAAAGACTCCTGCCGCACTAAATGAACATTGTTTGTATTGCTGCAAATGCTTAACTGTCCATGTTGCTTTCAAACTCATGGCCGAGTTTGTGTGAGAGGCCGTCAAGGCCACAAGAAAAAGAAAGTGTACAAATACAGGAGAGGTAGCCAGGTTCATCCTTTTTCATTCCTTCGTTCTCTTATCATTCTG
Organism: Gasterosteus aculeatus; assembly: GCF_964276395.1. Lineage (NCBI taxonomy): Eukaryota > Metazoa > Chordata > Actinopteri > Perciformes > Gasterosteidae > Gasterosteus > Gasterosteus aculeatus. Next base: position 6,823,299 of record NC_135698.1, read on the forward strand.
CTTGAAGCTCACACGGCTCCCCCTTCCTGCTCCGATCCACTCCTCACGTGAAGTAATGCTGCTGTTTGAGCTCTGCAGACAGCAGTGTGGGTCTGTGTGAGCGTGTTTGTGTGTGTATGTGTGTGTGTATGTGTGTGTGTGTTTGTGTGTGGGTCTTTTTCCTGGCAAAAAAAACACTGCCTTCTTCCACCTGTCGATCTTTTTGTTTTTCACTCACATCATTGTATAATATCCGATATATGATAATGTATAATATATAATCGGATAAGCTGGGTCCAGCAGCTGGTTAACTACGATTTGTAAAAAGATTCATTCTTAGTATATTCTTTAGTATGAAGGTAATCCAAAGTTATAAGTAAGTATTTTGCAAATAGAAACATATTTAAGAGTTAAATTGGCAAACATTTTTAGTTTAGTTTAGTTTTTAGTTATTTAAAAGTAATTATTTGGGTTGTGGTTTTGTATTTTTGCACTTTGGCTTTGTAGCCCAGCCGGAAAACAGCTGCGGTCTGACAATTACACCCAACATTGAGTCGCTGTGCAACTGAGGTTAAAAAGGTTTTATTTCATTTCTGTCGAGTTATTAAACTTGAGGTTTACAGTCACTTTCTTTGCTCTTCACTTCCTTTACAACGTCTCCCACCGGCGGCTTTTAGTCAAGCTGCTGAGGCTCCAGTTCTTACAAACTAATGCATACTAATAAGCAGCAAGCATTACAAAGAGGGTCCCAATGGCCGACGTGCACACAAGCTACAACAATCCTAAAACATATGACAGAAATAAGCTTCAGATTACTTTTTAGAAAATATTTTCTCTTCTTTTTAGAGGTTTTAGACATTGTAAAGGATGTTAAGAATGTTTGTAATTGGGTAAATGTGACAGTAGTTATCATCTTTAAAATTAACATAAAGGTTTCTGATGACTCACTCACTTCTCCAGGTGAAAACGGCGTTATTTGGTAACATTGAGCAAAAAAAAAGATGAATTGCAGCAGTGGAAGGAAAAGATGATGAGGCAGACAGATTCATTGTTGTCGCAGTGAGGCAGACTGGCAGGCCAGCTAATCCGTTCTAGTTGTGACTGAAACATCAAATGAGGGCGAACACCAACCCGCTGTGCGTGATCAGTCTCACGCTGACCACCCGTGGGCGTCCCGCTCCTCCGGAAGCCGCCGTGCAGTGATAGAGGGACGCAATAAGGCAAAACCGTCTCCGTCCTCACCTCCTGTTAGCACATTCTCAGAGCCCTCACTCAATTTCTCCCGCTGTCCAAAAGACTGATTGCCTGCTTACGTCTGACTGTGTTGCTAAATTCACCCTCAGCGCCCAGACACCCGGCGGCAGTTACGGTGAAAAGTGACCAATTTCAGTGCACTTTGGCATTCTGACATGGTTAGAAGAGATGGTCTGATTCACAATGAGGGCAACTGACTCTAACACAGCACCGGCCATCAGCGTAACACAACGTCTGCACACCAACACTTCACACTATTAGGCATTAGCAAAAAAAACACAACAAACTTCTCACGATCCAGAGCGGAGAAGATGAAGTCTTTGAACACATGTTCAAAGAAAGCCAGTAAGAAATGTCTATATGTCTATAAAAAACTGTCCCAAAAGCAACTTTATACCAGATTTTGCATTTAAAACATCTATTAAAAAGAGAACATGATTACACCCGTGGTACATGATTGCCAAAAACGACTTGCTCCATGTTCACGGTAAGTGAAGTAGAACAGAAGTAGTTAACACAAAGTGATGCCAGCAAGCACATATATTACAACCCAAAAGTACAAAATTTCACCAAATTATAATCAGAGCATTAATAGCGGCAAGAATGATAAGACGAGCGAGGCAATAAAACGGCCCGAAATCATCCAAGTTATTGAAGACAAGCACTTTTCATCCACAAGTGTGTCTACAAAGTATGGAAATGACACACGTAACGTAGAGGAAATTATTATCTAGGTGAGAAATTACCCTTGTTTATCTGCCATCTTAATTAGTGTTACTAAATGTATAAAAGTATTTCAGGCAAAAGCCAACTAATGAAAATATGAAAAATAAAACACTGGCTTTGCATTAAAAATGAACACTTGTTGTTCTTGTTTCATAGTGGACCACATACACAGTGCATCTTATGAGTTGGATGCCCATCCTTAACAAACACAAATACACAATACACAAAGAGAAACAAATCCCATGCACAGGAATGTTCAGTAAGAAGCACAACATGCTGCACCACTGAGCTCTTAACTAAATGCAGCCAACTCCCTCAAAACAATCAATAGCAATCCAATGAACCTAATGTGGATAAATAGACGAGTACCGCTGATCACCCGGCTGGAATAGGGCCTTCTTTTTCTCTGCCAGCGATACTTTCACTCAATCAGGAGCTCCATTTTGATCCCACGTCCCGATACTGTGTGGCCTGTTCCGTAATCAGATGATAGCATCCCTGATTGAGAACTTGAGAGTGCTACGAGAGACAGCGGGGGGGGGTTGTGTTTCACAACTGAGGGGCTACTGTTTCCTTTGTCTGCTCATAGAAAAGAAACTTCTCAGGAACAAGTCGCAGCACTGGGGAGGAAAAACATTCCGAGTGAAGTCTGATGAAATATAGATCAGAGAGGCTCTGAGAGGCCCAAAGATGATGAGAGCCAAATATAAAAAATGTCGCGATTTAGAGTTTGGGGGTTTGAGATGCTGCTGTAGACTGCCGCGGTTGCGTGAAGCTGGTGAATAAAATGAATGGACTCCCCGTCTCGTTTCGTGTGAGTTGTTAAGCCATTTGTCAGCAGTAACATGGATGTAACACTGGACCGAGATTTCAAGGTCAAGATTATTTTCTCTGCTTTGCCTTCTTTCTCTGAGAAATCTCCAATGAAGGAGATCATCAAAAGTATAGAATATTCCCCCTTACTGTTATACCTCCTGCCTTCATTCCCGCCTCAGGAGTGAAGATCCCCCGACATATTCAGGACTTGTAAAATGCAGCAACAAAGCTTTCAACCACAGATTGAGTGGTGAGTGTTTTTCCAATAGTTGGTTGTTAGTTTTGGAGGTCTTCTTAAAGGTACCGGACTCCAGAATGGGAGAGAGAGGGAAGCGGAGGCTTGTGATGGGTTGGTTTTTATATTATCCCTTTATTTCTTTCACTGGATTTCAATGGAACAGCAATCGAATCGAAACACTTGTTATGGGGCTGAATCCTCAAGAAGAGTCGAATAAGTAATATGATTATTAAAATAAACAAATTGTAATTAATTACCGAAATGGATGAGCCGGGAGGCGTGAGACAGCAGTCATTGCTTCCTACCTGGCAGCCTGCTTTAGGATTCCCTTTATGCTGAGAGGGATTTTGAAGTCAGCAGGGAGCAATTTTTTGATTTGCTGTGAACCTGCTTTGAATATGAATTATTTCACTCTGCACGGTGTCCACAACGCTCACTCGTTTGGACTGATTTTGCCCATCAAAGGGTGTGCAGTTTTTTAAATATTACATCAACAGCACTTATTTGCTCCCTTTTTTACGGATGAGGTTAATAAGAACGGTTAATGAGAACGCTCTGCTGGAAACCAGTTAGATTGCTCCCTCCATGTTGAGACGGACTGCGTTGGAGTAAATTGGGGTCTCGTTCCCGAGCGACGATCCTCAGCATGGTGACCGGGCTCGGCCTTAGAGGAGCTCTGACATCAGGAGGGCATCTAACGCCTCCTGGACCCCTCCCACTGGAGGTTTTTCAATCTCCCAGTATGAGCTGGAAAAAGATGCGACCCCCCCCCCACCTCGGATAAGTGGAGGAAAACAGATGGATGGCTAAGAATTTTTTATCAAATAATGCCATCTTCGCTCCAGTTTAAACACAGCAATAGCCAACCCAGATTCCAGACAAATGAAGATCTGGAGGATAATCCCTTAAACCAAGGACGTGTTCCAAGTATAATATTATGTATAAACCCGTAACAAGTTTTGAAGAAAGTTTACTCCAAGATGAGTTTTGGTTTCCACAGTCCACTTATTAATATTAATAAGGAGCATGGAGTCTTGCTTCACGATTTCTAATCTAATATTGCAGGAGAGGCTGGTAAGAAGAATGGTGGCTCATTGCTGCTGGCCTCTGGCTACAATTAAGCATTAAACATTGAATCAGGACTTGCATACTCTAATAATCCCCAATGGCCAAGAACGAATGTATTTACTAAATGTCATGTTATTATTTTAAATGTAAAATAAAGTTTATTTTTATCTCGTTTTCATTCAGGACAAATGAATAATATGCTGAATTGAATATATAATTGGTAAACATTAAGTTTGGCTACAGACCAAAGCTTGATAATTTGCAGTATTCAGCTCTATCTAAACATAATATTCATATTCGTTAAAAAGATACATGGGTGGTTTGAATAAAGATTTGGCAAGCACCTTTCTCCACATTTCATTGTCCTTAAAACAAAACATTACACTCATCAAGTGCAGAAGGTTGCTGATCCGCAGGCTTCATATCGTCCAATGACATCAGAAACCTGAACCTGAATAAGTACGTTTTCTAAACCCCAGAAAGGAAAAACACACCAACAAAGCCTTTTGGAAGACATGGGACATCGTAAACTCCATGGACTATAAAAACCATGAAACATAAAGAACTACCCCCGACAAAAAGACAAAAAAGCACATTGGGTACTTTATTTTCTAAAATCCTCCCCTGGTCTTCCAGATGAACTCTGAATTCTTGCAGCCACTATCTGGTCCTTCCATCACCACAGGGGACGCAGGACTGGAGAAGAGTGTCAGACCCTGCGGGAATAAAATTAGGCTTTGGTGCAAGTACACACAAACATAAATCCATAGCTCCATAGATGCTGGGTTACTTGTTGTTCCTATGGTTTTAAAAAGTAGGCTGGGGGCCAGAGCCTTCAGTTATCAAGCTCCTCTTTTGTGGAACCAGGTTCCACTTTCAGTCCGGGGGGCAGATTCGGTCAGCTCTTTCAAAGTAAAACTTAAAACTTTCCTCTTTGATTGTGCCTATAGTTAGGGCTGGCTCAGGTTAGCCCGGACCAGCCCTTAGTTAAGCTGCTATAGGCTTAGACTGCCGGGGGAATTCTTAGGACACACCGAGCTCCTCTCTCACGCTCTCGTTCTACCATAATTCACCTTTTATTAATGCACATGACTAATTCAGCTTCTTTCCGGGAGTTTTTTGTGCTTTCTCCCCTATCAGGTCTCCGTAGATCGTAGTTCCTTCTGGACCCTGGTCCTGACACCTGCCGTGGCCATGCTGACGCCTGCTGCTGCCATCATCATCATCATTATTATTTTGGATATTAATCATATTACTGTACTCATAAACCATCATTCCCCTCTCCTAAAGTCTCTGTGCTCTCCCTCCCCACAGGCTTCTGTGGATGGTGGTTCTATCTCACCATCAGTGGTCCTGCTGTGCGCCTGGCTTACTACTCACAATTACTTGAATCATTTCTGTCATAGGAATTGCATGTATTATACATTGCTCATTCTGTACACATGGCATCCATCGTAGTCTGTCCATCCTGGGAGTGGGATCCCTCCTCTGACGTTCTCCCTAAGGTTTCTTCCCTTTTTTCCCTCTTGGAAGGGTTTTTTCATTTTTTGGGGAGTTTTTCCTGTGTCGATGGTGGGTTTCGGGACAGAGGATGTTGTATGTGTACAGAATGTAAAGCCCTCTGAGGCAAATTTGTAATTTGCGATTTTGGGCTATACAAAATAAAATGAATTGAATTGAATTGAAATAAATATCCACTGTGTCCATATCCAATTACAATAACATTTGATTCCATGTCACACAGACAATTTGTAACTCACTCTGATATGTCCCTGATATGAGTAATTTGAATATACCCGACAGTCCACCTGAAATGCAGCAACAACTCAAGACATGCAGAGCGGAAAGAAAATAAAACTGCATTAACATGTTGTGTGTGGGAGGCGAGCTGTTGACACAGCTGACAAACAAGTGGTTCCACAAATATCTACACTAGGATGAAAATATAACACAAGTTTAACATTTAGTTTAAGCAAATAAACGGGTCGACTGCATGTTTAAGACAGAATCATCTCATCGGAGTTCGAATTTAATTAATCAAATAACTCGTGAAGGCAATTATGCTGACACACTATAATGATGAGGTGGTGAACATGTTAAACAAATTATAACTTCTAAACACCAGTATCTTGCATTATCACGTTAGCATTTAAACCAAAGGGTTTGTTTTTACCCTTCTACACTGACAACATGACCCTCATTGACACAGAGCTGACGTAAGAGCTGTCTTTGTGCATGAGCCTGCTGTTTCGTCAACCTGTCCTCTCCTTTTAATTCCACCCTTGTGTACCCGCATCGCCATCTCTCTTTTTCCACCCTCTGTGAGACGCGTGCTGCTGTCAACCTTTTTCCTCTCTTTCCCCCATTAAATGCCTTCTTGTCTCCTCCTCGGCATGCCAATCCAGTCCATTTCCTATCCTTCCTCTCACCTGCCTCTTCGTGCTCTTCATTCCATCTTGGACGCTGGTTAATCTGTCCATTCACATTGTCCTTTGAAAGAGCAACAAACCTGATCACAACTTGTTCGTGCTGAGATCAAACTCATTTCAGCAGAGGATCACAGACAGAGGAGGGGCCGAGGACAGTCAGAAGAGAGAGTTTTAAGGTGAAAGGGAGAAAAAGTTGGACGGGACCATCGGGCTGGACCTTCTGGTGGCCATCTGCATGAAGGTTTGTGCAGTAATAGCTGAGTGACTCATTGCTCTTATCCTGCACACATCCTACACGACTACTCGTCGGACTCTGCCACAAACTGGCTCTATTCAATCTCATCCCAGCACCTCGTGCCTGCGAGGGATTAAACTCTTTATCCTCCAGACTGAGGCTGGATATTAGTACCGACAGGGCCTGCGCCTATCATTGTGTTTTCTGCTTCATGTGTGTACCGCAATCCCTTTCGTTGCATGGTAGTGTGTGTGAAATGGCAGCTGCAGGTGTGTGGGTGTGTGTGTGTGTGTGTGTGTGTGTGTGTGTGTGTGTGTGTGTGTGTGTGTGTGTGTGTGTGAGATAAATGAAAAAAAAAAACATTTGGCAGGGTCACAAAGAAGGAGCTGGGAGTGGTGCAAAACATAGAGCAGTTAGCCGGTTCAATGTTGGACAACCTGAGCGTCCCCCTATCTACCACCTGTGCGAAATCCGGTCTGAAAAAAACGTTTGTGTTTCTTTCAGTATAGGTCTGTATGTGTGTGTGAGATGAAGAAAATGACAAAAGGAATTTAAAAAGGAAAACTGCATTACTGTCTCCGTAGGGCCGATCGCAGGGCACCTAATCCATTCAGCTCTGAAACGCCGTCTCCTTTGTCAGAAGAAAAAGGCGGCCCGAGAACTAATAGCCCGGCTTGTGTGATCAGTCTCATGTTGCATACACTAACCAGCCGGGGGCCGATGCTGCTGTAGGTTAATGAATAGTGATGGAGGGATTCAATAAGTCCAAACGTGGCCGTTCTCAGCACACACACACACACACACACACACACACACACAAACATGCACAGACCCTCACCTCTTCAGTTTGCCCTCACTAATGTGTTGCATGCTCCGGTAGCAGCCATAAGGGCCTGGACAGCGTGTTTGCTGGTTTTAGCAGTTGCCTCAGGCGCATGGGACCTAATGAGCTGCCTCTCAAGGACAAAGTGAGGCCAGTGAAGCAGACCAATCTGGAGGCATATTGTTATTTTTTATTTTTCTTTGGACTTTCACCTTGTGCAAATTTAGTGTGGCAGGGGTTGACATTATCCCACAGGTCTGGAACGGTCAGTGTTTTCAAAGTAAGTACTGAACACGGAAGATTGTCCCATTCAGTTAGTTTCTCTGTCTGGGTCATGCAAAATGCTGGGCCCATCCCACGTCGATATTGTACATAAAATGCATTTTCCAGAAAAAACGTGTACTTAACATAATTCCTGAAGTGTACACTGAAAAAAACCTGACGTTTATCCTGATAAAGTGCTTTTAAGTCAAATGAGATGAGGTTAGTTCAGATGAGATTAGATAGGTCTTTATTGTTCTCCGAAGGGAAAATGCAGGTATTGCAGAACATTAATGCATTACAACATGGAGAAAAGTAAAAAAGAATTGCAATCAGTTAGAATAAATATATATATATAATATTTCCCCTTCTGGTTACTTTGCACAGACCACACCTGTCTTCCAACTCCAGTACCTTTCTGTGTCTCCTCCCCTGTTCTGTGTGTATGTGTGTGTGTGTGTGTGTGCGCGGCATCAGCTCCATGCCGCACCTGGTGCTACAATCAGAACATCAGCCTCAAGTAGTTCAAGGACCCTGGCTCTCTTCCCAGATTGTTTCGTCAGCTCAGTGGAAGTCTGAATCTCAGCTGCTCTGTGGTATTTTTCTTTTTCTTTCTACTTTTGAATCTACATTCTCATTTATGCCCTGTGCCTCTCCCTGCTCGGCCGTCATGGGTCAGCTCTTGGCTCCAGTACAACCTGGACTATGGGCCTTCACTACATACCAGGTGACATTAGATGACATAATTTAAAAAAGGGTTCCACTCACTCATATTAATCCCAACCAGGATTTCCTAAATCGAACTAAGACCCTGTAGTTCTTCTACTCTACTAACTGTCTCATGGGAGAAGTTGCAGAAGGTTTCAATGTGCAACCAAACTGCATATCAGCCAGATATTACAAGCTGCACGTTTACAAGGTCATGTCGCGTAGCTCTGTGACCCCCCAGCAAACCCCCTCTTCTCTCCGAAGCCACATATTTCCACAGTGACTCTCATAAAAGCTGAAAAACCAAACTAGCATTGCACAGAGAATAAAGTAGGGGATTTATAATTAAATATGTCACATGTGAACAGCCGAGTCAGTCTAAATGCATACATTTGCAGTTCCCCAGTATACGGGCAGTAGAACACAAAATGACAGTTCAAGATGCCACTAACGACAAAACTGCCTTAGATGAGCACGTATTTTCCTTACAATGAGACTCCAACGGAAACATTTGGACAGTTGCTGCTTCCCTGGGGATTCAGAATGGTCAACCTTCAGCAGCGGGGAGCAATCTGCGCCCCCCCCCCCCCCCCCCCCACAGTGCGTGAAACGTTTTGGAGCATCTGCCCTTGAGTGCTCCAAGGCTCAAGTGCCCTTGAATTTCATATTATCTCTAAAGAGGAAGGGAGAAATGTTAAGTATTCAGAAACTCACTGTCACTACAGTTCTGCCACCATTTGGAACATACCTCATTCCTCCCTCCGCCACCTTTTACGCAAACCTGAACTTGGGTTGAGGTTCCTCTCCTGTTACGCACCGCGGCTCACGCTCCCTCCTCCCCGGCCCAGCGTCCACCGCACCCCTTCCCCGCTCCTCCCCCTCCTCCTCCTCCTCCTCCTCCTCTGCAGCAGCTCTAACCGAGCTGTAACGGGACACTTTCAGGGCACACAAGGCTTCACCCGCCGCATCATCTCCGGTACGTTCAGACTATCTCCCCCGGCGCCTGGGATGCAGACGCCGCAGAGGCATCGTCGTGTCGCCGCATGTGGCGCGTTGAAACGGCCGTTGACACCCTGATTTCGGGTTGAATGATCGGAGGCACCGCGGGGCGCCAAGGGGGAGTTCGTGCCGATCCGGACCGGCCGTCCGGAGATGAGTGCCGGGCTCGCGATGGTAAGATGCACTTCACAAGTTCCACCGATGCTCGCGGGAGGTTTTGCGTGTAGCTCGAGATCTGCGGAGAAGTTCCAATGCTGTCACAATACTTATAACGAGGGATGCTGCTGTCCTTTTTTTTATCTTGTCAGCACGGCAACACGGTAAGAAAGTCCAATTGTCTCCAGAACCGGTGTATTCGATTTAGGTTTAACTCTATTAATGAATCAAAGTTTTTCCTAATATTAAATTATTGGTAATGTAACAAAATGGTTGTTGTTGTATTGCTTTTTTTCTCTCCACGAAATCAGCGAAACATGGTTATTAGAATCTAATCTAAGTAAAAATGTCTTGCTATTAGACATAAATAGTCTCGGGACTGTACTGTGTGTGTGTGTGTGTGTGTGTGTGTGTGTCTGTGTGTGTGTGTGTGTGTGTGTTTGCGATAGAGGAGATATGGTGTTAGTTGCATCGATGCAACCCAATCCATATGAGACACATAGGATCCTGTTAACCTGTTAAATAATATAAGCTTAATGCCTGAAACAAGATTTGACTTGACTTTTGCATGTGCTTCAATTTGCATACAGCATAACTTTCATTTTAGCTCACAAGTGCCGTTATTATATTTACAGTAGGCTCTACTCATCTTGCAAAAATTCATCATCCACAGCCTAAATAAAATTAAAAGAAAAAAAAGTTTGCTTTCCGCATCCTCCCTGTCTGTTCTGTCCACTTCGTGTCGAGCAGAGCCGATAACACCAGCGTGCCACCCGAAAATACCTCTTTTAATGAACTTTCCACCAAGAAAAAACTGCCGCATTCGCAAGGAATACAAATCGATTAATAAGTTATTCATCGTGCCCCCTTTCCCCTGTGATGTGGAAATGAATCGTGAACAGAAGTGATTTATTGGTTGCACCAATACAGGATCCTGTCTTCCTGTATCTGAATTAGTGCTCCATGTTGGTTCTGCCTCTTTGCTTTAAAGTGTCTCTACAGTCCAGTCCTGCATTCAATAAGCTTGTAGGCACTCTAGATAGACACTGAGCCGAATTAGCTCAGTAGAAAATGATACCTATGCTGACAGTGATCAATATATGTAGTGCTACTGTGTTTCTGACAAAGGCAGCGGCACCGTGCTCCTCGGGGATGTGAGTCAGGTCCAGTCACAGTGACAGATGAGTGCTGTATGTGTGCCCGTGTTATGTGTTTTAAAAAATGGATTAGAATTGCCCTCAGGATTGTGGCTCATTAAAATGCGGTGGCATGCGTAGAAAAATATATCATAGCTTTTATATTCACAACAAAAGATGACAGGAGAAAAGTACAGGGCAGAACATCTAGTCTCTTGGGATAATTCCAGCTGTTTCAAGCTCGCCATTGTCCTTTCATCGTTTTCCCATCACAGGACTCAATCCTAAAACCGTCCTCCATTTAGGCCTTGGATCTCAGAGTGAATGTAATTTTCCATTTGCGTAAAAAATAAATGCAAACGCGCTGCTCAAAACACACCTTCAAAGATGAAGAGTGTTGCAGTGATGTTGGGATGGACCTTTTTTCATGCACACATGTTCTACTGTCAAAGTAGCAACGGCACAAGTGTGATTGATTTGCATTGACAATGGCAAACTGGAATGCAGCTCGGGCTTTTCCTGCAATGACCTTCAAAAAAGCTCTTTAAAAGGGCCGTTGACGAGCTTTTCCCCTGTGACAGCTGGTTTTCATGCGTGCGATTAGGTAACTCAAGGACAAAAGACACAATTGTAAGTTAGTCACAGTTACAAATAATGTGATAACAATACCCAGTTTGGAAATCAACCACAACTATTTCAGGGTTTGATACACAACAAGCCATTCTGGGCAACTGCAGTGCTTTACTGTGCCAGTACGTTCCATGGCAATTATATTGCCAAGAAAAACATTTCTGCGCTTCAGTGTCTGTTGATAAGACCGCTGCCCATCTAGTGTTCTTTTCCTACTTGCTCATTGGTTTTTCTGCGCACTTACTACAGCATAAACCATCCGGGCTGGATGCTTATTGGATGTTGATGTGAGTGTAAGTTAATTTGCTCTCTGATCAAGTCTCGCGCTGACCACACTGACGGGCCGTTTATAGCTGCAGAGCTGATGCGCTCGTCTGTCTTGTTTCGCACTGGAAGGAAGACGAAGGATGCAGTCTCGCAGAGGCCTGCTCTCTGTCTCCTCTCTCTCACCTTTTTTCTGTCTTCTCGCATCTCCCGACTGGTCTTTGTCCATGTCTTTCTCTGTTATGTGTAACCTGCATTCATCGCACTCAATACTAGCTGCTTTCTGACAGAATCTATTTCTCTCTCAGTGCCTGCAAGATGCCACCTCGGCTCAAGGCCCTCCCTAATCCTGCCTGGGCGACCCAGAGGACCCCCCTCAGTCCCAGGACACCTCATGACTCATCCAGTTCATCCTCTCTAGCTATAAGACGCTGATCAATTCAAGCAACTCTCTCTTGGGTTTTCCTTTCTCCCTCTCGTCTGATGCTGAATCCTGACCCACCAACTGAGTCTATCATGGACGTCTGACGGAGCCGCCAAGACTCGTCCACATAAAGAAATGTCAATAGGAATTCTGATACTCCTCGTTTCTCTTCTCCCTGGGTTTTTCAAGTTGTTAGTTGGCAGCCAAGACCATAGCTTGTCAAACACTGAGAAATAACTTCTTGTTATGAGGGACGCTGGGGCCCAAAAGACTGCAAGATACGGCCATTTTTATGCTCCGGTTGTGTGCAGTAGACCCGGGCTGCGGCCGGAAAGTTGTTCTGGTTTACAAGATTTAACATAAGTTTTTGGAGGCTGAGACAGAGAAGAAAAAGAAATTGACGCACTACAGGTTCCTTCTGCCTTTTGTTACTTGATCTGCGCTGCCCAGTGCGGAGCGGCGAGCTTTCCAGATGCTGCCATGCCCATCATCAGCAACGCCAACCATGACTTCAGCAACCTGTCCGTCAGCGACGACAGCAGCCTGGACCACATCTTCACGGAAATACCCGAGACGGCGACCATCAAGGTATGAATAAGATGTGAATATGTCTCTAAAAGAAGAGAGATGAAGGAATTGCACATCCATTGATGCTTTTTTATCATTCTCTCTCCAGGGCGTGTACTACCAGAGGGCTCAGCTCATCCGTCGACCAGAGGACTTGGTGTCCATTGACCACGCGCTACTGGCGGTGATAAATGTCGGGGGAAACCGCTACACCTTCCCCTGGAGCACTCTGGAGCAGTTCCCCCTGACAAGACTCGGCCGCCTGTGTGGCTGCCGATCGGCCGAGGACATCGCCCGGGTCTGCGACGACTATGACGAAGCGCAAAAGGAGTTCTTCTTCGACCGCTCGCCCTCGGCCTTCAGGGTCATACTCAACTTCCTGGCCGCGGGGAAACTGCGCCTGCTGAGGGAGATGTGCGTCCTCTCCCTGCACGACGAGCTGACCTACTGGGGGGTGGAGATAACGTACATGGAGCGCTGCTGCAAGCGGAAGATGTACACTCGCATCGAGGAGGTGAACGAGCTGGAGAGGCGCGAGGAGGAGTGCAGGCAGAGGAACGCCATGCAGCGCGTGCCGGTGGAGGAGACGAGGTACAGAAAGGTGATGAACTGGCTGAGAGATATGGTGGAGAATCCGCAGTCTGGCTTACCAGGGAAGATCTTTGCCTGCCTGTCCGTGATCATGGTTGCGGTGACTGTCATCAGCTTGTGCATCAGCACCATGCCAGACCTCAGAGAAGAAGAGGACCGGGTGAGTGAACCAGGATGTTGGAATGTCGTGAGCCCCGAACTAAATAAATCCATTATAATACCTAAAGTTAAATTGTTGGTACGAACACATCTTGTGCGCGTTTCAGAGTGATGCAGCAAAAAGTCAGGCTTCAAAACTCAAATATAACAACTCCCTGTCACACCTTCTTAAACTCAAGGGATGCTGTGTGTGTGTGTGTGTGTGTCCAGTGATCTGTGTCTACCCATAACAGCGTGGGATACTGAAGCCGGAGCTACTCACTGAGGCCTGTCCAGTGTCTGTCAGTAAATACTAGGGAATAATGAAATGAGCCTACTTTATCTCACACAAACTGTGCACGCGCAGAAGTGTGTGTATCGGTAGATACACTCACAGTCGCACGCATTTGTACACGTAAAATGAACTCATCCACTGAAACTGATACGGCTTTCTCTGAATTTCGCACACATTTAGTCTTGAGTGTGCTGTTGAAACTACATTAAAGTCTTACTGCAGCTTATCCTCAGTTCATTTATGCATTTCTCATTACATTTAGGTTTTTACCTTCAGGCGCATATTCTATGTTTATGGTTACCCACCTTACTTGCAATGCGTCTTTAAATAATAAATCGTATATGTAAACGCATCCTTTGCAAAGACCGCTGCCAGACAACGTTGCACATATGCTCAACAGCTGTGGAGAAGTCGCCATCTGCAGCGCCCCTGTATCAATTCTCAGACGAGCAGTCACAGACAGCCAGAGCATCGTGTGCATGAGGGTGTGATACTGTAGAATTTAGGGGAAGTGGAAGAGGAGAGCGCCGGTCGCAGAATGCTTGATGAGCTGAGAAAGCTCGGCCAGGACGAGTCCCGCAGTCGCTTACTGTCATACAGACACAGACAGACGGACGGGATTGGATAGAATCCCGTCCGTCTGATTCACCGTGGGCTGTAAAACCTGCACGGGTCAGCAGAAGCAGAGACACAGGGGTTATTGACAAGATATTGGACTTCACCGCTTGTAAATGCCTGAGGTAAACAGAGTAGCAGCGGTGGAGGTGTCCTCAGAGGCCCCGGAGCACCCGCACCAACTGCTCGCACGCCCAACCTTTGCCGTAGTTGTACTGTATTGATTCCTCATGACTGATCTGTTGTTTGTATGCTGTCCAACGTCAACATGCCTTGTTATAAAATGATGGGTTGCGAGGAAAACTTTGACACGGCACTGTAGAAGTACGCGGACGGGCAGAGAGAACGGAGATCTTTGGGAGGTTTTAAGATTGTAATTTTACCCACAGGGAGGAAGCTGACACACGGTATAAAGTTTCCCCGTCACGTCTTCAGCGAACTTATGTTTGTGCCTGCGGAGAGTCTCACTCTTGCTTTTTCTTTGTATGGTTCTGAGGACATTGTGGGCTGTAAGGATATTTTAGGTTGCGTAATCCGCACAAAAGGCGACAGATCCATCTGCTTTTCTCTCCACGCGCTGCCCTCCGTCCGTCCGGCCCGCTCAGTGCAGCCGTCATCTTTAATTCACGGGGCTCTGGTGTTTGTCTCCTTCTCCGGTCTGCCAGGCGCTGCAGCGGGCCAACATTCCTCCGTGCAGCCGCCATCCATCCTGCTCTTCTGTTTCGCTCGTTGTTGGGTGACGACTGTGAAACTAGTGACAGAATGAGTGGAAGGTGAAGGAAGATAACAGAAACGGGATACATGTCTGAGAGAGGGAGCAGTCGAAGCGGAGAGAGAATTAAAAAGGGAGGCCGGATTAGTGTGAGATTCTAGCCGGGTGAAAATCAACAGATAAACAGTGCTTCATTTGCCCCTCTTCCCCCTCCCTTCTGTTTATATATATATATATATATATATATATATATATATATGTGTGATACGTTACTGCCAGTGCTCAGTTGATCCCTTCTATCAAACAATATATCACTATGGAGTAAATGCTTGAGGAAGGGCATTTATCTTACAAATCTGTTTCAAGACCCCTGATAATAACTAATCCGTCAAAATCTCCTTCTCCTGCTGTGTGTGTGTAGCTCTCCACTGAGTAAGTGCCCTGCTCTTTATGTAAAATCTCTCCATATGATTATAGAGCCACTGTTATTCCATCCTGCAGTGTATAGTTGCAACATTCTCCTGACTTTCAGAAACGCAAATAGATGAATGAATTAAATATTGATACATATTTAAGTAGTCAAAACAGAAGCGTCTTTTGAGACCAGGCAAGAAAAAGTTCAACGGCCTGTGAAATATTTGAATATTATGTTTTCTGTTATTATGGACATCTGTGCACCTTTTAGACCACTTCAGAGTGAGGAAGTGGACAAAATTTGCGGTTTCACCAAATGTAGAAACCTTTTACCAAACAGCTCTGTTGGTGGGATTATATGGGTATCATTGTAGCAAACACTAAGGAATGTCTTCCAATATATACTTGCCGTTCACTGCTTTTATTGGGGGTAAAATAAAAAAACTCATCGTCCGTTGTTCATGAGACATATTTCCACTATTTGACTACATTCCTAACTGAGCACTGACCGTCCTAATCTGTGGCAGGAGAGCAACCGTGTTTAGATTGGAAGGAACAGGGTGTATGCAGCTTTTAAATCTCTCTTGAAAGAGCGCTTTTCTCAGAACACACTGATGACCTTCCCGAGTTTACATTTCATGCCTGTTCAAATGTCAAAACTCCACCACCACACACAGAGAGAGAGAGCGCCTTTCCTTCTTGCTAATCTTTCCGCAAAGCAACAATCTTTCTCTCTTCATTCATTTCTATGCAATTTTCCAAACACAACATCAAAGGCCTTTTCACTCTCAGCAAGTGACACTCGGATACATGCATTCATTATTCTGACAGAGTATTTTCAGACAGCCTCATCAGAATTGCTCTCCTTCTCCTTATTCAGTTGTATTCCGGCCCGGGGGAGTCACTGAAGTGGCCGCTTTATGTCCTTAATGCCGTGAATTGGAAAGGATTTGCTGTCCAATAATCACGTCACAGGGCATCAATCACAGGAATCTGGCAAGGGAGGGACAGAGAGAGTGATGGAGTGAGATCCAGCCAAGTAGCAGACTGCACGATTTCCGCTTCAGACTGTGGGTTTGAAACGTTTTCTGATTGACTTAATATCTTCTTCTCAAGCAGAAACTTGTCAATAGTCTTATTGAACCATTGACACTGTCGGAGCAAGTGAGTATCGATACGGCGAAAAGTTGTGTGGGATTTCTTCTTCTGGTAAGCGTGAGATGAGGATAATGTGTCTTATGACGTGTGCGGCTAAGATACGGTGATTCTTCAGGTACGACGTAGGGAGGAAAGAGAGGAGTCTGTGTCATTGAGAAGGAGTGTCAGATAACGAGAAAACACAGTGGGAGGTAAACACTTCACCAGCCGCCGAGCCTCCTTTTGTCTCCTTCCTACACTCCTCGCTCCTCCCTGAGCAGCTGTATCACCCGGGCCCATGAGGAAGACGGGGCACGCATAAGACAGAGCTGTTAGGGCTCGACCAGCCAGAGAGTCGCACACCTGACGCCGCTCTGCTCATCGCCACAGCTGCAGCTCGTCAGCTCATCCCACAGGGAGGTTAAGAAGCAGATCTGCCAGTGGCTCGCTGTGAGTTCGTGCTCTGTGTTTCCCCAGAGAGGGTTGATTGTTCTTCCCCTGTGCTCCTCTTGGAAACCCTTCCGGAATTCCCTACGCAGAGTTTTTGTTTTCCCTGTGAGTATCGTGTGAGTTTTCATTTTTTGATTGGACTAAGAGCGCCCACGGACTAGAGAAGTTTTTGGAGTTGCCTTTTTTTTTTGTTTGTTTCTCGTATTTGGTTATTTTGTGAAATAAACTACGCCGTTTTCCGGCTAAACCTAAGCTGTGTCTGGTGTCGTGCACTTGAGGTCAGAGACAATCCATAACAGTACGAACTCACCATGATGACCCCAGCCGACACAGACCGTGGCAGTTTAGAAGCTGCCCTGGATAGACAGCTTCAGCTGACGGACAATCATACTCACCAGCTGGAGGCGGCCGCCATTGCCGTGCAGAACCTCCAGGTCCAGGTCCAGCCCCTTCAAGCTTCGGTGGAGAGCCTGACTCAGCATCAGGTGGCGTCGGCGGCCCAGCAAGCCGAGATTCTAATACAGCTACGGGCATTGACGGCGGCTCTCACCACCCAGCCGCCGAACCAGCCTCCGCCGGTGAGGGCAGTGATCCCGCCCCCGGGGGATCCCCTCCCAAGTAGCCCTGCGGAACCTGCCTCGTTACCCTGGGAACCCTGCCTTTCCAGCCCACACCCGTTCGGGGGTGACTTCGAGACTTGTGCCACCTTCATAATGCAGTGTGAGTTGGTGTTTACTCACCAACCCAGCCGCTACACCTCCGACGCTGCCCGAGTCGCATATGTGACGAACCTGCTTACCGGCCGGGCCGCCCAGTGGGCTGCCGCTTCCTGGTCCATGGGTGCCAGTTTCCGTCACTCCTACAGGGAGTTCGTGGCCGAGCTCCGCAAGATGTTCCACCATCCAGTAAGGGGTAAGGACCCCGGCGCCCGGTTGGCCAGCATCCAACAAGGCAGCGGCTCGGTGGCGGACTACTCAGTGGATTTTAGACTGGCCGCTGCAGAAAGCGGGTGGAACGACCCAGCCCTTCGGGTTGCCTTCCGAAGGGGACTCTGCGAGGCAGTGAAGGACCAGCTAGCTACACGGGAGGAGCCCGCCTCCCTCGACGACCTCGTCAGTCTCGCCATCCGCATCGATGGACGCCTTAATGAGAGAAGGCGGGAGCGAGTTCCCCGGGGACCCCTCCCTATCCCCCACATCTTCAGCACACGGGAGAGGAACCCGGTCGCCCATTCGACTTCCCCCAGTCCCGTCCGGCCTTCCACGTCACAGACAGCGACCGAGGAGGAGCCCATGCAGCTGGGACGCACGCGCATCAGCCCAGCCGAACGGGAGGCCCGATTCAGGGGAGGGCTGTGTCTCTACTGTGGCCAGAAGGGGCATCGCATCAGCGGCTGTCCCACACGGCCAAAAGATTAGGCTCACCAGGACCCCGGGAGATCCTAGTGAGCCGCCTTTCGTGTTCCCGTAGTCCTGCATCACCTAACCGGCGGGTTAGCGTCACCCTGGCTTGGGCAGATCAACGGATTACGGTAGGGGCCCTCCTCGATTCAGGGGCGGATGACTGTTTCCTGGATTTGGGTTTCGCTGTCCAGGCTAACATTCCACTGAGGACACTGGAGAAGCCTTTAGAGGCCTTTGCACTGGACGACCGTCATCTAGCCCGCATCACCCAATGCTCCCACCCAGTCTCCCTCACTGTGGCGGGTAACCATGTAGAGACCCGCCAATTCTACCTCATCCAGTCCCCGTTGGCCCCAGTGATTCTCGGGTACCCCTGGTTCGTGCAGCACGAGCCACACATTGCCTGGTCCTCTGGGACGATTCTGGAGTGGAGCGCCTCCTGTCACGCCCGGTGCCTCCAGGCAGCTCCAAGTCCGTCACCCCGCCCGACTCCCCGTGCCCCCTCCCCGGACCTTTCCGCTGTCCCTCGGGAATATCATGATCTGGGAGAGGTTTTTAGCAAGTCTCGGGCTCAGTCTCTCCCTCCACATAGGCCATACGACTGTGCAATCGACCTCCGCCCAGGGGCCCCCCTTCCCAGCAGTCGGTTGTACAGCCTGTCCATTCCTGAAAAGGCCGCCATGGATGATTACATCTCGGAGTCAGTGGCAGCAGGGCTCATTCGGCCTTCATCCTCACCGGTGGCAGCGGGGTTCTTCTTTGTGAAGAAGAAGGATGGGGGTCTCCGACCCTGCATTGACTATCGCCAACTAAATGACATTACGGTCAAGAACCGGTACCCCCTCCCCCTCATGAGCTCCACCCTCGAGCCCCTGACCCAGGCTGCCATCTTTTCCAAGCTGGATCTCCGGAGCGCCTACCACCTGGTCCGGATCAGAGAGGGGGACGAGTGGAAGACCGCCTTCAAGACACCCCGAGGTCATTACGAATACCGCGTAATGCCATTCGGCCTTACCAACGCCCCGGGGGTTTTTCAGGCACTCATGAACGATGTGCTCCGCGACATGCTGGATGAGTTCGTGGTTGTGTACCTCGATGACATCCTGGTGTTCTCCAGGACTCTCGAGGAGCATGTCCAGCACGTTCGTCGGGTGCTCAAGCGTCTCCTCCAGAACAGACTCTTTGTCAAGGCTGAGAAGTGCCGTTTCCACTCCGCCTCTGTCGACTACTTGGGTTTCATTGTGGAGAGAGGGCAGACGCGGGCCGACCCCCGCAAGATCCAGGCGGTGGTAGACTGGCCGAGCCCTACGTCGCGAAAGAAGTTGCAGAGCTTTCTGGGATTTGCTAACTTCTACAGAAGGTTCATACGGAACTACAGCGTCGTGGCAGAACCCCTCACCAGGCTGACCTCCTCTTCCCAGCCATTCATCTGGTCCCCGGCCGCCGACGCCGCTTTTCGGTCACTCAAGAGGAGGTTCACTAGCGCCCCAGTGCTGCTCCATCCCGACCCAAAGCGACAGTTCATTGTTGAGGTGGACGCCTCGGACACCGGGCTGGGGGCAGTCCTTTCCCAACGGGCGGTGGGAGATCAGAAGGTGCACCCCTGCGCGTTCTTCTCCCGGCGTTTTCTTCCCGCGGAGATGAACTACGACATCGGTAATCGGGAGTTGCTGGCAGTAGTAGCTGCTCTGGGGGAGTGGCGCCATTGGCTGGAGGGGGCAGAGCAGCCATTTACCATTTGGACAGACCACAAGAACCTGACATTCATCCGGGCGGCCAGGCGTCTCAATGGGCGACAGGCTCGTTGGGCCGGTTTCCTCAGTCGGTTCAATTTCTCCCTGACCTATCGTCCCGGTTCCCGCAACATCAAAGCGGATGCCCTGTCCCGACTACACCAGGGGGGGGGACTGGCCACCGAGGAGGCGGCACCCATCGTCCCCGAGACCCGGGTGATCGGCATGGTGGCCTGGGGCATCGAGACTGTCGTGAGGGGGGCGCTGCGCTCCCACCCTGCACCGAGTGGCGTACCCCCACGTAGGCTTTTCGTCCCGGAATCTGTCAGGCCCCGGGTACTTCAGTGGGGCCACGCCAGCCAGTTTGCCTGTCATCCCGGGGTCCACCGCACCTTCACCTTCCTAGCTCGACGTTTCTGGTGGCCCACAATGAGGAACGAGGTGAGGGACTTTGTGTTGGCCTGCCCCGTTTGTGCCCGCAGCAAGGCCTCTCACCAGGCACCTGCCGGGCTGCTGCAACCCCTCCCTGTTCCTACCCGTCCCTGGTCCCACGTGGCCTTGGACTTTGTGTCTGGATTACCGGCCTCCCAGGGTAGGACGGTGATATTAACAATAGTAGATCGGTTCAGTAAGGGGGTGCACCTGGTGGCCCTCCCCAAACTCCCTTCGGCGTCAGAGACGGCGGACCTCCTGATGAGCCATGTGTTCCGGCTCCATGGCCTCCCCCAGGATGTGCTCTCGGACAGAGGACCTCAGTTCATATCCCAGGTATGGCGGGCATTCTTCAAGGGGTTGGGCGCCTCTGTCAGTCTCTCTTCTGGTTATCACCCACAGACTAACGGGCAGACGGAGAGGATGAACCAGTGTGTGGAGACGGCACTCCGCTGTGTGGCTGCCAGGAACCCGTCCTCCTGGAGTCGGTTCCTCCCATGGGTTGAGTACTCGATTAACTCCCTTGTCAGCTCTGCCACAGGTCTCTCCCCTTTCGAGGTGTCGCTGGGGTACCAGCCACCGCTGTTTTCGGCACAACAACCTGAGGTGGCAGTTCCGTCGGTACAGACTCATCTGGACAGATGTCGTCGCATCTGGGGAGTCGCCAGAGCCGCTCTACTCCAAGCGGCTGAACGTAGTAGCCGGGGGGCCAACCGTCGCCGGAACCCAGCGCCAACATACCACCCCGGGCAGAGAGTTTGGCTGTCCGCCAAGGATCTTCCCCTGCAGTCAACCGCCAGGAAGCTGGACCCCCGTTTCGTGGGCCCCTTTGAGGTCACGAAGGTGCTCAGTCCTGCCGCAGTGAAGCTGAAACTACCGGCTTCTATGCGGATCCATCCTGTGTTCCACGTATCAAGGATTAAGCCCGTCGCCTGCAGTCCTCTGATGCCTCCTGCCCCGGACCCACCTCCACCCACAATCGTGGATGGGCACCCTCAGTGGAGGGTTCGCCGACTGTTGGACGTTCGGCGTCGGGGGCGAGGGTACCAGTTCCTGGTGGACTGGAAGGGCTATGGCCCGGAGGACCGTAGCTGGGTATCTCGCCGGCTCATCATGGACCCGGGGCTTCTGACCGCCTTTTATCGAGCCCATCCCGAGAAGCCTGGCAAGTCGCCGGGTGGCTCCCTTGGAGGGGGGGGTAGTGTTAGGGCTCGACCAGCCAGAGAGTCGCACACCTGACGCCGCTCTGCTCATCGCCACAGCTGCAGCTCGTCAGCTCATCCCACAGGGAGGTTAAGAAGCAGATCTGCCAGTGGCTCGCTGTGAGTTCGTGCTCTGTGTTTCCCCAGAGAGGGTTGATTGTTCTTCCCCTGTGCTCCTCTTGGAAACCCTTCCGGAATTCCCTACGCAGAGTTTTTGTTTTCCCTGTGAGTATCGTGTGAGTTTTCATTTTTTGATTGGACTAAGAGCGCCCACGGACTAGAGAAGTTTTTGGAGTTGCCTTTTTTTTTTGTTTGTTTCTCGTATTTGGTTATTTTGTGAAATAAACTACGCCGTTTTCCGGCTAAACCTAAGCTGTGTCTGGTGTCGTGCACTTGGGGTCAGAGACAATCCATAACAAGAGCACTCTTATTCCCAGGACGTGCACATGTATCCTTGGCTTTCTTTAGAACAAAGTAATACTTCATATTATTTTAAAAATGCAGCCAAAAAAACCATCCATTGTCAAATTACTATAAAATGACTCAACACGTGCTGTAGCGTTAAGGAGGCACGAGGAAAACATGTTTCCCTTGTCAAGAGCAAACTGTCATAAAAAAAATACAACCAAGCGCTGTTGGCAATGGAGATCATCAGTAAAAAAAAAAGATTTGTTTGCCAAAGCTGAACAAATGAATACATTGCTCGCCAAAGGGTCGCTCTTCATCATGACGGTTTAATTCAGCGATCTCAACAAGCTGCAAAAATAACCGTTGTTGTGGTTACTTACTTCCATAATCCCACAGCACACACTGGCTTGCAGAGGCTCCAGAGGAGGCAATAAGTCGGAGTAGCATGCACCCTTTTTACATTGCAAAATGTAATGCTAATGATATTAAGTCCGTTTTTGCATTAGTGTGTGTGTGTGATCGCACTGAGTCTGTCAGGCGACCTTTCATGCTCGTCGTGTTAAACGTAGACACAGTGGCGGAATGTGAATGTTACACCCTTCAACAGTAAAGGTTAGTCCGTCGTAATATGGTCTCCAGACCAGAATGGTAACCGTCACTGTTGTTGGTGTCTGACTTGTGAGGAAAACAATGTGTGATCTGCCCGCTGTTGTCACAGTCTGTAGTTGTCTAGTGAGGAGGGAAACCAAGAAAGTTTCATCATCTGTATGTGACCTACACTATTTGGATTAAAAAAAGGAGATATTTTGCTATGATTGCCTGCTTGTCATATCTCCAAAAGCCAGAAACAGCCAGTTTGTGATTTTATCTCTCATTTCGCACCAATGTCCAGCTCCAATGAGAATCATTTTGAAAAGATCAAAGTGTTGGCTGTGATAAAATCTCGGTCTGTACCCCTCCTGCCTCTGAACTGTGCAGAATTGCATTATGTGAATCAACAAAGCCAGTTTCCAAATGTATTGTCCCCGAGGGGGAGTTGTGATTCGGTATCAAACATTTGTGACTGGCCGGACATGAAAGCATGAATGAATTTACGCTGCCGCTCAAAGCAACACAGCCGGCGGTCCGATGTGCAATTATACGCCATCATGAACTCGGCTTTGGCATAACACAATTACATAAATCTATTTTCTTCATGGCACATAAGTATATCTAAGGGAATTCAATTCCATACCTGAGATGTGAAACAAACAATAGGCGGTTTCAAAGAACAGTAGGGCTTAAAGTGACTCATACTGTGTGTGTGTGTGTGTGTGTGTGTGTGTGTGTGTGTGCGTGTACTCTTTTTGTCTTTTTTATACACAGTCCGATTTTTACACCTGCTGAGCCGCAGAGACAAAGGACCGTCATCAATCACGAGCCTTGTTGGAGTGTGTAACAACAGGGGCACAAAATTAAGAATCAATTAAGAAGCCGAGTATCATGTGCCACATTTTTTTACCTCCCCCTCATAACTCAAAACTCTATTATACAAACACTGAAGGAGCCTAAATGGGTGTCCGAGTCTGTAAGCGTTGTTGGCTCAGCGTGGTGGGACTGATGCTGGCAGCGAGTCAGAGCCGCTACGAGTCAAAGGAAGCAAATGAGACTTGAGGCTCGCCGAGGGCTGGAGAGAGAGAGAGAGAGTAGAGGAAAGAGGAAGGAGAACCACAACAAATCAGATGCAGAAAAGGAGAGACGGGGTGGTAAACAAAATGATGTAGTCATAATTCCTCACACACCTACATAGTTGGAGGGAGCTGAGCTAATTGCAGATGACTTTTTCATCAGAACTGAGATAATGTGAAATAAATTCAAGAAAAAAAAAACTTTCAAATTCCGCTCACGTTTCAGCTGTACAGCAGCGATATAATGTCAAGCACCTTCAAACCACCTGAGGGTCTGAATATTTGTGTGATTGAACTATGCTAATAAGGAAACTTCATTAAAGCACTTTCCTGTGGGAATGCACGTGCACTAATAATTAGTAGGCTTGTGCCTTTCCTACGTACTGTTGTTGTAACGCTGGCTGTTGGGCCGTATCGTGTGCAGCAGATTCCATTCCTATTGCAGCCTGCATCTGTTTATAAGCTGTATTCTTTTTGTGTGATCTCTGAGCGGGATTATGGGAGAGAACAGCTAAGTAGGAGGTGTCTATCCTGACCGTGTCAGGATGGGATGGTGCAGCGTAACTCAGCACAGAGGACTGCAGCTCAATGGAGAAGGCGCTCTTATGTCTGGATGTTTAAGCACTGGAGATTGTTGAAAGATTTCGGCATAGTGATTTCACAGTTGGCAGAAGGGTTTTTCAGTTGTTTGACAAATTAACATTCCATTCTAATCCAGATATTCACGATTTGTCCTTTTATTAAAGTTACTGTATTCTTCCTCATATGTTGATCTTAACCGTTTTATGATCTTAAAAAAGAAGAAATTTGTTGAGCAGTTGTAGCAGTGTCATAAATGTCAAGCAACCCTTCATAATTTTGCAGTAATGCCAAAAAAACAAGTGTAAGATAAGTTATTAACAAGGTCTACAAAAGGTGTTCCCTCATAAGGACTGAAGGCTCTGGTCTTCTGATTGTGTGCCTGTTTCAGAGGCCCTAATAATTCTCACCAGACCAAAGACGCATAGTTAGTATGAACGTCCGGCAAAGAATGGTTGCAGGGTTCTGGGCCTCTTTGGATGAGTCTTTTGACTTTTTCCAAAAATATTTATCTTTTGTAAAGAAGTTTATTCGATATAGAAGTGTACATGGCCCCTTTTTTTAACTCTCCGGTTCTTTCAAGACCTCTTGAGAATGGCCACATTTCTCGGGTCATCCAAAGTTTTTAGTATAATTTAGCTCTCCCACCAATCCCAGTGAAATGTTTATTTTATAAATGCTGATGCAGGTCAATATTCTCAAGCACAGCAAGCACCGTTGCAGAAAATAACCAGACAACCTAACAAGCAATGGAAGACTAATTGGTGATAAGGAGCAGCAACGACTCAGGGCCGATTAACAATGAATCCCAAGTGAGAAGGACATGAGCGCACACTGAGGACACCTATTGGACAGGTGAAGAATGACAAGCAGGCACAGAGAAACCGCTTTGGCTTATGCAAAAGACCAAAAAACAACAACATGAAATTCCACCATCATCCTGTATTCTATTAAGGTTATTTCGCAAACATTAGGTGTTCACACTTGCACAGTCGGCCTTACTGATCACTGCAGCACATTGGAGTCTTATTTTGCCTGCAATTAATATGAAACACGCCCTCCTCACTGCAGCCCCACCCCGGTGGCAAACACACCCTTTGCAACGTGCCTCTGCATTGCTACGTGCATCCTGCAGACCCAGCAGCCGATGGGTGTGTGTGTATGTATTTCAAATGTTCTGATATGCTTATTAATCCAAAACATCGTTCCCTGTTGTAATAGCAAATTGCTATTGCACCTCTATCTTGAATTTGACGCACACTGCTTGAGAATAGTGGATTAACAATGTACATAACATACCGTATGCTTCATTTGAATTGTACAGTATGTGTGTGTAATTTATGCAATATTTAGTTTTTGAGTTCTGAACAATGTACACCCTTTATTGTCATCCGACATGGGATTGAACAATCCTGGGAGAGAGACCCTCTCAAGCTGGAAAGCGTGTGTGTGTGTGTGTGTGTGTGGGTGTGCAGCATCCTGACAGAGAAGTGAGACTTATGGTGTGTGAAGGAAACCCTCTGCTTCAGACCGTCAGCTCATCTTCCTCTCATCAACTGATCTTGTAATCCCTTTCTTCTGAATCCTTCCACGCCTCTTAGCCCACTATTCCTCCTCCAACGCCGGTCCGCGCGCTCTCTCTATTCCATCACCCCGTCCTCCTAACCATTGTTTGGCCATTTGGACCGTGCAGCCTGTACAGCAGCCTCATACGTAGATTGATCTGTTCCACACTACGTTCAGAGCATCGAGTCACTAGAGTCCGTGTACGCTGCGTGGCGGGATATTTGTAGCTCTTAATTGATGACGCACGTCAAAGGTTCTTGCAAATAATTAAACTCAATTTACAACCACATGAAACAATTATGGCTTTTGCCATTTCGAAACTGTATTAATAACCATGTAGTCATGTTATGAATAACATAAATATCTCCTAAATATCCCCTAAATTAATTAGTAATCAAATTATTAAAGTATTAATGAATATTCACATGACTTACATTTAGAATACAAAGGCTCAGAGTGATTCATGAGGTATCCATCAAATTTGTATGAATGAGAAAAAGACGAAAGTGTTATTGGTGTCTGTCACAATCTGATGGCTGTATTGATTATTATTTGGCTGAAAACAATAGTTTGAAAAGCCCTTATTTAAATTGTTAGGTCATGCAAGTTCTAAAAATGCACTAATTGCCAAAGCCTACAGACATTCGCTGGACTGAGAGGCGGTGTGAAAGGAAGTGCTAGTGCACTTGCTCTATGCGCCCCATGATGTGCCAAATCCGCCTATTTTAAAATGAAGGCTCGTCAGAAGCAAAACTTTTTTTTTTCCAGCGATGTTGCAGTGTTTTTTTTTATTACAATGTGAAAGAGCTGCTGTAACTCAAGCTGATTTTTTGGGGGGTGAATTAAAGTGTACATGTAAACTAAAATATGCGCAAATATAGTCTTTCTTACATCTATAGATATTATAGTCCAACCATAATGACTTGTTCCTACTGTATTTGCTCAATTTATGTTTGTATGACTTTGTTTTGCGCAAATAATTAACCGTTTTCAGAACATGCAGTTGGTTTATGGATTTTGTGAAAGCTGTAGAAGAGTATAAAAGAGTATAACATTTTCATTAAATAAACGTTTATGAATAGTGCCTATTTATAACACTATATTTGTTAATGGGGTTGCCCCCGCTATTGGGGATGCTCACTTTAAGGAAGTAATGTCCAACCTGTGCGTGCCGTTAGCTTTCAGGTTACTGGAGACCGGCCTGATGATGGATGGAGGTGTCACATGATACAACACCTTTAGTAACCCATGACTTGTGAACACATGACTCGATGTGCAGTATTTCAGAGAAGGCCAGCGGTGGACCTTCTAACCACACACGCTTTCTTTCTGTGTTTCTTTCTGTCTGTCCTCCTTTTCTTTAAAAGTCAGTGCAAGGTCAGTACAGCAGCATCAAGAAATAATGTTCAACGTTGCAACAAAATCTGTTCACGGTCTGGTGAACGATGGAGATGATTGATGGGCAGAGTCTTTTCTTTTGTGCCCAAACCCGAGGATCGGGTTGGATCGCAATGGGGGGGGGCTTTTTCTACCTGATTGCGAAAGAAGAGCTTTGTCGAGTTGGAGACATGCTGTGACAAAGGCAGGGATTTAAATTAAAGTTAGAATGAGTGTCCAGTCCCAAGGACAATAACCATATTTGAAACAGTACGACCACTTGAAAAGTGGTTAGATAAGCACACATCCACATGTCTCTGTTTCCAGTGTGACAGCTGCATATAGAAGCATCCTAATTACCTAAAGACAGTGTCCCCTTAAGGTACTTTTAAGGTGTCACAGCCCCCATGGGGCCCACACTGTCACTAAATAATTTCCGTGATTGAACAATATACATTTTTTGTAAAATCAGATAAATTACTTATACAGGATTTCCAACTGATTCAGCAGCAGAAACAGTTATATAAATGACATATATATGCTGATATCAGCTTGAAAATGGAGAAAGTCAAAGTCACAGCTGGATATTCATCAAACCGTGGTCGCAGCTGTGATTTAGTGTACATTCAAGTAACTTGGCGAAGGGTCAGATTGAACAAGTTTGCCTTCAGGCCTTTCTGCTATAGGAGTGAGTTTTAATGCATCCGTCCATGCGTGCATGCGTCCACATTTAGACACGCTAACA
Organism: Gasterosteus aculeatus; assembly: GCF_964276395.1. NCBI lineage: Eukaryota > Metazoa > Chordata > Actinopteri > Perciformes > Gasterosteidae > Gasterosteus > Gasterosteus aculeatus. The sequence goes on from NC_135698.1 coordinate 6,851,476, forward strand.
CAATCAACCTCAAAGACAATTGACCCCACTGACAACATGAAACAGAGACGTTGCCTCCCACAAGTCTCATCAACAAATTCCATCCCTCACAAACCGTTAAACCGCAAACAGTCATTCCTGAAATTAATTTCTCCTTTTAGTGCCACAGTGCCTCCCACACGAGACCGGAAATAAACCCATGATTGCTTTGTCCACGGTGCTTAAATCTGTCCAGAAGTTAATTGCCTTTTTGTTTTAAGCTCCTCCCACTGCCACAACCTCCTTTTGCTAATTAGCGTGAACACAAACCTCCACCTGCACGACCACGAGCTCGACCTCGTTGCCAATTTTCACTTTGCTTTTTGAACCGACCGTCGGTGTGAGCTACATCTCCTGGTTGCATCCAAGTATCCACGGTAATTATCGTCAATAAAAGTGTCAAAGCGAGGATTTGAAAAGCTTTTGTCGACGTTTTCGAATTTGCATTTGCATTCGTGCCCGTCCCGAGAACGCGCCGTGCAATAACTCCACTCCCGCCACGGCCTTTGTCTTAATATGACATTGAGATGTGTTAGTGCGGACAGTAACGTGAAAGCCCAGACAGCAGCTGGGTGAACAGTGTCGGCGCTGAAATGAGCTGTCACAGACTTTAGTTCGGGTGCGAGTCGTACAAGGGAGATAAGGTCGGGGAGATAGTGGCAATTGTGGCAGGTTGTGTGCGTTCCAGTGTGTGTATCCACGTGTAGAAGAGGTAAGCTGTAACAAATGTCCTATGAAGCCGAGACTGAGAACGGTGTCACAGAGCCCTGATGGGCCTGATGTCAGCGCGAGATACAGGCTTAGGGGATGAAGTGATGGATACAGGTCAGACAGGCAACCGGAGATGTGAAGAGTAATGGTTTACTCAAACAGCGCACTTGCAGTTCCACTCAGCTTTATTTTGAGACATTTTTAGCTCATTTGTTCTGCATTTATAAAGGTCGTCGGCAGGTGCAGCGGGAGCTATTTTTAGTTTAAAAGCCTTGATAAACCCTCTTGGTACTACAGATAAAGTAAACATGTAGATGCTAAACAGCCAGATATTTGTATCCGGAGTCATTTGATGCCAAAACAAACAAAAAAAAGAGTTAGAAGGAGAGTGAACTTTAATTTTACGTTCATATGTCTGCTGTTCACTCACTCCTAAGGAATGCTATTGTGGCTTTGTCTCTGTTGAATTCTCTAAAATGCAACTTAATTAAGTGAAAACAAGTCAAATTTTTGTGAAGCAATTTGTGGCTTATGAAGCAGCACAAAACATGCCAATACAATTCTGAAAAAACATTTTGTGAAATTTAGATGATGTCAAAACTAAGTTAAAGCACTGACATAAGTCTGCTTTTATTTGATTTTCAGCTACTAAGCAATTAAAACACTTTGATTTCACCGTGGGTGGGCTTTAAAATAAGGACGTAAACAAAGAATGTGTTATTAGGACAGACAACAACACTTTGGGTCACAAACACTGGTCTGGAACACCACAGTCTCCTTTCTTAAATCTTTACACTTCTGCAATGCATCTGTCCTGGGAATGAGGGCGGGATTCTCCCGCCACCTTTGCCATACTTTGGATTTCCTGATCTGGATCTGAGCTGCAGTTGTCATGTGAACAGTACAGCGTGGCGATGTGACCGGACCTTCTGGTTCCCAATGTGGTTGCATTAGTTGAGGTTGCGCAGTTAAATAATTGATTACACATTCATACTGACAAAAGATTGCTGCTGCTCCAGATGCGTTGGGGTGCGGCGCAGTAGATGACTCCATCCCATTGTAACGTTGTGCCGTAGGCGAGAACTAGGTGGATGAAGTTTTGATCGCTTGTTGGGAGGGTTTCTTGTACGCTCTGTTTTATTGAGGTCAATAAAACCCGTCATTTATTGCTGACATTCAACTCGTTGAGTCTGCAGTGCCTCAAATCAGATTCTGAAGTTCAAAAGCTGTGTACATGAGCAACTGTTCGCCAGCATTCTGCCATATCAACTATATATAGCGTGATAATCCTTCTTGATTGCAGCTTGTAGTAACTGATCAAATTTGAAGGGGACACAAGGTGAAAGAGGCTGTGTAAAAATACGGTTGGACATTTTGAAAAAACAGCAAGTACGCTATATAAAATGTTCAATGCTCAACGTTGCTAGTTATTTTACTACAAAAGATAGCTGGCATCACTAAAGTTAAATTTAGCGATGAAGTTGTCAGGATGTCCAGGCTTCGCTCCAAAGCCACGCTCCCAAAGTCAGCACTATGAACGTGAACAACAACAAACCTGGCTATTGTTGGTAATCACAGGCAGGCAGGAAGACTCACTGGTGCCTCGTCCAGTCGTTTCATCATTGCTCAATGAACAGTACAGTATTATTTATCTATTGCCGTCCGGATGTAGCAAGAATATGATTCTGCAACAGACGACCAACCCCTTCCTGTAATGGCCTATAACGATTTGGCAGTAAAGCATTAAAAAGATGCATTTAGAGTGAATGGAGGTAAATAGCACTGCATATATTGTAAAACTCCCTATGCATAAAATGAGTCAGTGAGGACGCCAGTGATAAGTGAGAGCGCGTGTGAAGGCTGCACGATGCTTAGAGGAAAAGTGGAGGGAGCTGTGTTTCACATGTAGAGGAACTCTGAAAGATTGAAGGAATTAAAGCAGAAAGAGGCTGGTGTGCGAGGCGAACAGAGAATGAAGGATGAGAGCGCGGCCGTCCAGAGAGGGTCATGGACCACGAGACCGAATGACTGATGAGAAGGTGGAGACAGAGGCAGAGAAAAGAAATGGGGGCAGAGAGAAAGAGAGCAGATGGGTAAAAGGGAGGGAAAGCAAATTAGGGACACAGTGACAAAGAACAGTGAGAAAAGACGACTTATGGGCTGAGAAAGGATAGAGATGACATCAGTTTTATTAATATTAGTGCTGGGCAAAGTTGAAAAAATGTAATCAATTAATCGCATAATTTTTCTGTGATTAACATCGATTAACAACGTCATGCGCACAATTAAATAAGTAATTTAGGGTAGTGCATTGCACAGTTTTATTGAAAAGTTTGCAGAACAACAAGTTAACATACAGTATATAAATCTGTTTTCTCTTTTGTGTCTTTTATTAGGGAACAGCATGTTCAGTTTATGTTCAGTAGTAAGAGTCCCTGTTACAGTGAGGTAAGGTGGTCTAACCCCAAAAAAGTACACAACTGGAATTTCATTTTTAACATCCACTTTTTTAATCCATTCCTCTAGTTCTCCCGTTCACGTGTTTGTTTGTTTTTCTAGATTTAAAATACTAATTTTAAGGTCATTGTTCATGGAAATGCACTGTGAAGTATTATGTATTATTCAGGAGTTGTTGCAGAAAAAGGGGAAGTTATATCTTCACGACTTCAAAACTCAATAATATATCCAGTGATTGAAGATACTTTCTGCAGAGGGACTAAGATCAGGGGGCTAATTAATAATAAAATTGAAAGTGATAGATCGCTGTTAACGGCTTCTATGCTCCCAAATCTCTGTCTTCAAACAGCGTTTTTTAATATCTCATTGTGTTTCCTTGATACTGTAGTTAGAGAGCATGCGGACCTGACTGCTTGAGTATCACATTCACATTAATCTTTGTAACCTGCCCTAATAAAAATAATTGATCATTAACTATCAATGCTGCCGCAGTGGCTTTAGCTTCCTGAGTGACTGGACCTCATGATTTACGAATGATTACCAAGGATGATTATCTGACCTCAGGATTTTTGTCTCCTCTCCATCCGCCCCCCACCATCTGTCTTGCTCCCTGTCAAACTCCTGCTCCTCTCATTCTCGATCTCTCTGTAACTCTCTTGCTCCCCCAACCTCTCGCCTTCCCCCTCTACCTCAGGGCGAGTGTTCATCTAAGTGCTACAACATGTTCATCATAGAGACCGTGTGTGTGGCCTGGTTCTCCCTGGAGTTCCTCCTGCGGTTTGTTCAGGCCCCCAGCAAGCTGGAGTTCCTCCGCGGGCCGCTCAACATCATCGACGCCATGGCCATCCTTCCCTACTACGTCTCCCTGGTGGTGTCGGAGGACGACCCGTCCTTGGAGCACGAGAAGCCAGGAGGAGGTAAGGGCTACTTGGACAAGCTGGGCCTCGTGTTGAGGATTCTGCGGGCGCTGAGGATTCTCTACGTCATGCGGCTGGCTCGCCACTCTCTCGGCCTGCAGACTCTCGGGCTGACGGTAAGGCGCAGCACCCGGGAGTTCGGCCTCCTCTTGCTCTTCCTCTGCGTGGCCGTCACGCTCTTCTCCCCGCTGGTCCACCTGGCCGAGAGCGAGCTCACGGGCACCCACGACTTCAGCAGCATCCCGGCCTCCTACTGGTGGGCGATCATCTCCATGACGACCGTGGGCTACGGCGACATGGTGCCCAGGTCCATTCCGGGACAGGTTGTAGCGCTGAGCAGTATCCTCAGCGGGATCCTCATCATGGCCTTCCCTGCTACCTCCATCTTCCACATGTTCTCCCGGTCCTACCAAGAGCTCAAGATGGAGCATGACAGGTTGTTCAAAGAGGAGTGCGCGGCGGCTGCGGCTGCTGCCGCCGCTGCCTCTGGGGAGCTGCAGGAGGCGGGAGGCGTAGAAGGGGGGGAGAACTCGGCTCCACCCGGGCTGGGATTACGTCTAGACAAGGATAGTGTGCACTCACTGGAGTCTCTTTCTCTGTTAGGGAAAGGTGGCGACGCTGCAGGAAATAACAACCACAACCTGCCGCCGGCAGCTTTCTGAACAGTACCGACTGACCTAAACCCGAACAAGAAGACACGAGTCCACTCTGTGTTGCATACAACTGTACTGCACTGCATACAACTGTACTGCAAACGACTATTGCTTCACCTCCCATAAGGTTGTGAGGGCACGGATTTAAGGAAGATTGAACAGACAGCCTCTCTTTTGCCCTGCATAGAATAAGTGTGCACACTGTAGACTGCACAGAAACGGAAAGACTTTAAACCCTTTAACTTGGACAGTTCAGTGTGTCTGACCAGAAAGCCTCTGCAGCATTATTAGTAATTAGCTGCTTCCATAAACATGCAATATTCAATCCAAAGTTGCTTTTCCTTCCACTGTGAAAATACTTATAAGCCCGACTGCAACTTTAAGTTTTATTTTACTTTTTAATATATTGCCTACAGAATGAGTTGAAAATGTGTCTCATACTTAATCATTTTCTTTCATAAATTCAAAGAAGTGCTCCTCTTCGAAGCTTGAAGCCATGTCCTGAGGATAGATACAAAGAAACTGATGGCCATATATGTAAACCGTCTATATCTTTCTGATATATGTTTGAATGCCCGAACTCAAAGACTCTCTGTCGCAAACTCAAGGTAGGCGGTGTGAAAATACTTACTATGGTGCAGGTGTTTTTTTTGCTTATTTTTAATCGAGTCGACGATGAGGTGAGAGGACCGAGGGAGAGACGGTGTGTTTGTGTTGGAGAGCGAGAGGGTGTGCGAGCAAGAGAGGATGAGCAGTAACAACCATGACGTGTACTTTGCAACGCTCCAAATAAAAGCTCTCCAAGTAATCTGAGAGAAATCCATTTTCTGGGCTGCAGTTTTTTGGATTGTTCTGAGTATGAGTCTTAATTCCTTGGCACGTCAGGATGCTCAATCAGAGTCCGGCCGCTGAATATTTGTGAGAGAAGAGACCGAAACAGCTGTCCGAGCCAAAGGCAAAGATAACAGATGACAACTCCCTCTTACATCACCTCCTTGTTTCCCTGTGCACAGTTACACTCTGGCACCACAAACCTACAAATAAAAGCTCAGACGTCACGTTAAAAAAAAAACAATCCTCTCATCCTTTCTATCCTGGGGTGGACTCCAAAAGGGGTGGTGTCATGCTCCCTTTTCTGAGAAGAGTGGTCAGCAGCCTGGGGTCCAAGAAGGACGTGGAGGCATGCAGGGGACATGCCAGATGTGGATTTAATCTAGATTAAAGTTGGGATTAAAGGCCCGTAAACAAATGGGTTGCCGCCTGAAACTTAACTCCGTCCAGTTGCTTCTGAATTTGAGTTTGAGTTTCTTTTTCTCTCCCCAGGATCCCAGGGACTCCAGTGCAGTCAGGTTTGACATTATGTGGTATTTCTCTCCCGGATGGCATCTCATTTCATAGCTTGAGTGAGATTTATGGGTGAAGTGGAATTTGCAATTGGCGATAACTTTGCATGATGAGTTATGATGGATCACAGAGACTGAGGCTATTATCCATCTGTACCCTTCACGGCTTGAGAGACATCAATATCACCACCAACAGTATATATTTTTTCACTGAACCGATTAAAACTCTAAAAAGGGTTATGGGCGTGCATCCTAATGAGAGCAATAAAGATACACATCTGGTAATAAATGGGTTTTTATCTGCTCGGATGGTTGAATCAGGTTTATTGATGAAACTCCACACAAGGAAAGGGCCAGTTACGCAAGTCGTCGCTCATGCTGACGTAAAACAATGTGAACTCCAGACCAAAACACCCATTTTCTTTCAGCTCACTGAAGTGGCACAAAGAATTACAATTATATGAGAAATAACCTCCCTCAGGGATATTTTTTCCCTCCAAAATACAGGAGGCACAGCAGGAGGAAGCAGATCACCTTTGTGGTAAACACTCACAAATATCCCCGCCAGTATCATTACGCCTCAAATTGTCATATAAGCACCTGCACCAATACATTCCATTGACTCTGGTTTTCAGTTGAAATTGACAAAAGTAAAAGTCTCAATTTAGATGTCTCAAGCTCGTACCATCTTTATAGAAAAAGTGTAGCTGACATTTATATCCCCTTCGACAGTTACATTTTACAATCCCCTTATCATGTGTGAAACTACAGACTGCCATGATCGGGCTTCTGCTCACAAAATGGAAAATCATTGCCATGTTTTTTTTTTACCAGGCGTAGTACCCAATTCAAAAAGTCTAAATGCCATCACAAACCTCTTTCCTCAATTTAACAAACGCAAAAGACAATTTATTCACAGCAAAGGGCAAATGTCAATTTACGATTTAATAGTTTGCCCATTAAGGCTTAATAATTCACGTGTTTTTAAGGTGCTTCACTAGAAGAAGGTCCCTAAATTGCTGCATCACTGGATGAGATTGGCAAAAAAACAAGATTATGAAAGCACTTAAATTCCACCAGAAACTGACTGTTTGCTCATTTAAATGCAACTATTTCATGGAAGATTTATATAGATCGAGGTATTACACAGATATTTTTCACTGGTTCTCCCGTTGACTCTTTTCTCAGTATTTTCTACAAGACGACACAGGTAAGGCAAAGGTTTGTTTCTCGGGAGCTTGATGAGATGGGTCTGCTGTCTAGTGCCTCGTTCAGCCTTCCATCTGGATCTTGTCTGCAGGCTCATCACACACATTGTTGCTGCCAAAGACATCTGCACTCCCCTGCTGAACGCACACTTGCACGGCTTTTACAGTTTCACTCAGAATCAGGCTCCCCTGTGCAAACAGCGCAGTACGCTGTTTTATCCTTTGTGTTGGATCTGTCTTTCTCTCCACTTTGTTTTTTGTGTTATTTTCTTTCTGCTTGTCTTTGTCTTGTCTCTCTAAACCGACTCATTTGCTTAATTGACGTGACTGCTCAGCTGAAACATCCAGACCAAACTTACTCAGAAAGTCATCAGGCCAATATCTAATGCACTATAGTTAAAGCTGAAACCTGTAAACTAACCATTGTTGCTCGTTGGAAGGTTGAAGGGATTTATACCGCATGCATTCCTTGTTGTTCAAATGTGGGTGTTGGGGCGCCGTTTCAGACTAACAACCAAACAAATACAAATAAACTCAAGAGGCAAACCAGTGTCCTTTGCCGCTGGTGAGTAAGGGAGGTGATATAGAAGAGTTTAGCTGGAGTGAGGTGATGATGGAGACGAGCCTGATGGATTGACTGGGATGTCTCATGTGCCTCCATCTTTGCACTGTGACGTAAAAGAGATGCTGGCAACATTAATATAAAGGGAGAAAAGCAGAAGAACCGACACGTTGATGGTGTATGATGATGAATTCTAATTTCCCCTCACACTTAATGGCTTTCTCAGTAAATGATCCGGCTTGGGGGGAATTTTTAAATTCTGTTGACTCACTGTCTTTTAAATTACTTTGATGGATTTATTGTGATGTTTCCTTTGAGGATTTCTGGGTTTACCAAAAGACTGAGTAGGATGTGAGTCAGAGACTGTAGTAAATGTATTATTTAAAGAAGTCTTCAATTTTTAAGAAATAACATCTGAAAAAAAATCTTCTGAATATTCGTTGAAAATTAGAACTTTTACTGTGTTTTTTAGTTAAGTGGTCTAACACGAATGCAGAAAGACAGTTTAACTTTTTGGGATGCATCATGTGCCTCCTTGCACAGAGGATAATAACGCTCTCTACCTGTATGGTCCAGCCTGATCTCCAAAACATGTTCGTAAAAATGTATACGAAAATCTTGAACATACAAATTCGTAGTGATACATGCAAAATAAATACGGACTGCAACTGATGACGTCACCCTAGTCAAAGTGAATGGGGAGCTGCATCCCGTAAACACACTTTGTGAAGTATAACGATGTAAAATAAACGTGTTATGATTGCATTTTTAACGAGAAATCAATGTTAAATTGTAAGAATAGAATACTAACCCTAACCCCCTCAAAAAATCCAACATGGCGGAGAAACGTTCACTCAAGAATCCAACATGGTCCGCCATTTTGTTCACTCAAGGGGCGTGGTTAACCACCGGCAATTCGTATGTATTGTTACGAATTTGTATGTTCAAGATTTTCGTATACATTTTTACGAACAGGTTTTGGAGATCACGTTGGTATGGTCATATGTACCTATTGGAAAATGTTTTGCCTAACTTAGCATGAAAGCACTAAACAGCAGCCACACTGTATGCTCTGTTAAGCGGACTACTAGCGCGAGCTTCATACTGTATATACTTTACAGATATGTGTTATCAATGTTTTCTTAGGTAACACACATTTGCATCCAGAGAGAATTCAAGCAGCGAGCGGAATTATATTTGTGAGAAAGGTATGGGTCTTCTCTGGTTTTACACAATGGACACCCACATGTCACCCTCGAAAAGACACGAGAAGCTGCTGAAAGTTATTTAAAATCCATCGCCAGTTAATTTCTTCCTGTATTCATTTCCATTTAAGGGCTGCAGGGTCGTCATAGCTGAGCGTGTTGCAAGAAGTGCTGTAATGTTCATAGAGTGTGTGTGTGTGTCATTACCTTAGCCTTTTGTTCTGTCTTATTAGTTAATAACCTGTATTATTATTAACCTATTTTTAACCTAATCATTTCTGGCATATATTGTTGATTATGTTAGCTCGCAAAACATATGCTGCGTAGACACATGTGTTAAATAACCCCACAACAGCACAATTAAAGTGACTCTAGCTCAATAAATTGCCGGGTTATATATATATTCTTCTGTTTATCTTGTGCTCCATTTATCATTTCATAATCTAATCCCCTGCTCTCCATTTAAATCATTTTAAAATGGTAGAACAAATCTTGCAAGAAAAGGTTATCTAAAGATGAACTGCACCAAAAATCATCTTAGCGTTTGTACACTGATAGAATAACATTTCGGGTACAGAAACCTAAGAAGAATGATATGTGGTATCAGTTGCAGTGGATGTCATCATTTCCCCCTTACATTGCATTTATTCTTCTCCTTTGTGACAAATGCCTTTCTTGAATTCCTCCTTTGTCATCAGATTTGAACGGTTTGTTTTTCTGCACGCTTCAAGGTGGATGCACAAGCCCAAGATTTTAGATAAGACTAGCATCCAATTAAATGGACTCTAAATATCAGGATGGAAAGCTCTATAGAGGCCGTATCCCGACATCTAAATGGAGAAACTGTGGCTCAGACTGAAAACGTAGAATTGAATCAGCTGAACGTGTCGTCAAGACGTCCCAAGGTGTCTTGGCGATTTACTGCAATGAAATGGAAAAGTGAAGAAAGTCTTTACTGCCAGCACTTCCTCGCTGTAGGGACACAAGAACTGATTTATTGAGTATCATAAAATGTGTCAATGAAAATTGAAAGAAAAGGTGTTTTCCAGTTTTTTTCTCATGTGAAATGTAAAAGTTGGTTTGAAGAAGCACTGTAGAAAAATGAGAAGAAAGTGAGGGTGTGATAGAAACGTAAAACCACTGGAAAACAGAGGTCTTTGGTGACAGAATGAAGAGAGCAAGTGGGAAGATATCAAACAAAGAGGGGCCGGACGGAGAGAAAGAGAGTCTCTCGTACAATCCATTTTTCAGCTTCGTAATGAGCTGGACTGTGTGCTCGGACTTGGAATCCTCCCCTCATGGGGTGTCATTTTCTCCCAGATGATCCAAACATGTATATTACCACATACTTGCGCCCAAGTTAGTGAGAATACCCTTGCAGACTCTCAAGCTCAGCGAGGAGGACGGCTCAAGCAACACCTATGAAGCCTGTCATGAATACAAAAGTCCTCCCCCAGGGGGGGGGGGGGGGGGGGGGGGGTCTTCTCCCTGAATCACTATTCCAGAGCTTAATGCCTAATTTGTACCCCTGCGGCTGTGCGCCAATGCATTCTGGCAGACACACAGAGCACTGTGGTGGATTGTGTGCACCATCTAGTTTCCTTTTTGATGGGATCTCTTTTTCCGACACCTTCGTTAGATGGTCTTTGATTTATACTGCGGGCGGGATTCAACGGTTCCACACGTGGTTCCTAGAAAACTAATGGTGGTTGAGTTGAATGAAGAGGAGATGTTCCTGTGATTAGGAATGACTCCACAAAGGAAAAAAACACCTCAGTGGAAGAAATAGCAACCGTACGAACATGGACATGCAAATTATATTAAAAAAAACGTGGCCCTCGAGCCATTTGTTTAAAATATATTTCTATATTTATTAGATGATTTATTCTTTTTCTTTAGTAGATATAGAGGAAGGAAAGACGAGAAAGAGAAAAGAGAGAAAATAAGCATGTCCTAGTTTAAAAGTGGTCCTTGGTCCTTGGAGCGTCTGCTCGACCAGTTGGGCCCCTGAAACACTCTAATTGGATCGATGTGTTTTTGTGTTTGACTTTGTATCCAGCAGACTGAATTGCAGTCACCTCATTATATTGTCCCTCTGACCTTTCCCATCTGATTGATTGGTTTTAATAATCTCTGTTTCTGGTAGATTACGGGCCCCCGTGTGTGCGCCGTAATCTCTGTTTTCACAGCTGACAGCTTCCGGCAATACGGCACTTTCAGGTGTTTTCCTGCAAAGTTTCATCTCTAGCAGGTCGTAACTCCAACCTGTTGTTAAGAAGTACGTGGATTTCAGTCCAAGCAGTCGACCTCTGCCTCATTGGACCGCGTGTATTCAAGCGTGTCTGGAGCCACTGAGCTCATTTGAGTGGCTAATTGGTTTATTGGCTTGTTTCGTCTGTCAGCAAGGTCACACCAGAGATTGCGATGGATCAGCGGCGGGACGTCAAAGACGCTTTGTTGTCTTTCTGGGCGAATGGAAGGTCGGTATTTTAGTTGTCGTGTGAGTATGTTTTATGTTTTGTGCTGAGAAGTCAGTGTTTTATGTGTAATCGTAACTGGATAATAGGCAGTTGACTGAATTTTCAACTTACCATATTCATGCCCAATATAATAACATGTACTTGTAATCATTTTTTCTTTGAAAAAAGAAAATCAGAAGTTACATGATGATTTCATTTCAGATTGATAGTACACGTCCCCAAGGTGTCCCCCAGTGACACACAAGGCTACTTCTGTCCAATTTCAGATTAGATTTAAAAGGAAACAAGTAGAATTACCGTGTAACAAATAGTTACACGGTAATTCCACTTCAGGCAGAGAGTACACATCCCCAAGGTGTCACTCAGTGATAACCAGGACATTCTGATGTACTATTCCAAAATGAAAGCCTCTCAAAGTACCATACATGAGCCAACTTCCTTCAAACCTTTTCACAAGGCTACATCTGGTAAATTTCAGATTATATTTAAAAGGAAACTATCAAATGTGCATGAAATTGCACTTTCTTTTTTCTTGCTCTTCTGAGTTTGTACCCCTATGGTTGAATGCACTTATTGAAAATCGCTTTGGATAAAAGCGTCAGCTAAATGACATGTAATGTAATGTCCTCAATCTACTCAGAACACCATAAAATACCCTCATCAGATTACGTAGTGAAATGACCATGAACGCATGATCCTTTCCTGTACTTGTACCTGTACAGACCAAACACAATAGCATCTTAAACACCCTCATTGATTCATCACAAGACAGAAGTCAAAGATGATTTGGAGGATTAAGTTTAAGTTTTGTGACTTGTCTTTCTTTCCTTGGTGTGTGATCAGGTGCAGACGTGTAGAAGAGAAGGTGTTGACAAAGCACATTCTATCATTGATATCTAGTCAAATTGAAGCTTACAAAAGAAGGTTAATTGCCTGTAACATACAAATATTCATGCATAAAGCACATGGACTTATCCAATCACTTGATTCTGAGACCTTTGATCAGACCGAGAACTTGTCTGGCATAATCCTGATGTTGGGGAGTTCCTCAGCCTGGTTTTCTTGTGTTTCTCTGTCTCTCCCTCTCCTGCCTGTCTCTCTGTGTTTGTGTGTGGGGTTTTTGACCTGCTGACCATCCAGATCTCCGTTCTCATGAGCGTCCCGTTAGCTCATCACCTCTCCGGTATTTAAACCCCGCCCCAGAGTTGTTGCAACCACAGCAGTAATTCTCCATGTACCAGCGGGCTGCTCTATGCAAGAAGAGTTGTTGCAGCTTGCTATTTTTAAGTTTAGTTTAATTACATTCACTTTATTATGATTAAGTCCAAAGGGCACATTGTAATACAAATCTCCCTGCCATTTCTTTTTGGCACACACAGCCAAAGTGGATTGGCTTGTATTGTATAGTGTAATCTTTCTTCTGCTTCCGTCTGATAGTTTAGGGCTATTTATTTTGATATTCCAGAGTTCTGTCAATTGATTAGTTATTTCCTTGTTTTCATGTCAGAGTTCTAGTTTTTAATCACTTAAAATGACAATTGTGTTAATATGAAGTAAAGATTTCGTGACCATTTGTGTCAAAATGCATGTCAACAGAACAACAAGTGAACAGTGACCAGGTTCAACCAGACATGTTGACTATCTCAGTTCTTAAGCACAGCTTAGATGAGATGCACAAACAAAAGGGGATTTATCAGGACAGATGTGGTCGTTCGATTTATGTAGCAGATACGAGATATACATATATTGTTTTCCTCTTTATCGTTAATACTATTTCCTATACGTGTAGTCGGCAGCCAATCAGCCGGTTGGAATACAGGTGAAGCCGGAAGAACAGGAAGCAGTCAGAGACTACTTTATTTTTTAATTTGAACTTTTATTCCTTTATTTTAAACTAACCCATAGCCTTATACTACTAACCCATAGCAACACTTGTTTTATTTATTTCCTCTGTTGTCTTGTCGTGCATTGTCGTACTGTCTGCTGTTACGCATCAACCGCCAAGTCAAATTCCTTGTATGTCTGACATATTATGGCAATAAATGTGGTTGCCCTTTTTTCTTTGCCTTTGGAGTGTGTAGCCGATAAGACGATAGAGGGGCGCAGTGCACCGGCCAGAGGAAGAAAGGAAGGAAGAAGACTGAAACTTTTGTTAGTTGATTTTTCACTTGGTGACATGCTAGGACCAAGGCATTTGTCGACTGGCCTATTTGATTTGATACTTTGCCTTTTTTTCCTGTGGACTAAGTGAGCGAGATTCGAGTATTTTGCTCTGGACTAAGTCGTACTGACATTTCCATTTGGGACCAAGTATTCTTATTGTTTGGACTGAAACCATTTTCTGTTTAAAACACCATTGAGTGTGAAAACACTGGTCACTGAAATTTATTTTACATTCACTTCTGTTAATTTTCTGTCAAGTTACACTGTAATGAATCTGTGTTATCCCAATAGTGCATTTTTCAATATTCAGAAACTGTGGATGAACAGTGTTTAAATCCATTTCCTTAGATAACGTTAAGTAATATTTGAGTGCTCAGGTTTAGTATGTTGGCCAACACTTGTGGTCACATGTTTGAGTTTCAACTGTGAAGGGTGATTTTGAGTAACCAACATACTTCTCTTTGTATTTGTATATTTTTAGAATGCATTCAGCATCTTCTTCTTCAGCATTCATCTTCTAAATGATGTGCTTATGCCGTGAAGTTCTTCATCTTCTCTGAAGTAGGGGCGTCTCACCCTCTGCCAGTTTGTGGTAGTTTATGGAAATACAGAGGAAGGAAATACAGAGTAAGTTGCACACACGGACACTTGCGGTATTCTTTCACTTAGGTCATCACCTTGACATGAAGAAATCCTAAGGCCCAGACTATTCTATTCATTACACTTCGGGCGGGTTAGGCTTGAGAGTAGTAGGTCTGGGAGTTAGGGACTCAGATCCTTTTATATCCAGCCTTTCAGGGAAGAGTTATTTACCCCTACTAAGCGGAGGTGGGTCCCGTTCACTACATTTAGTTGGTGTGGAAATGGTGCTCCCTCCCATGGTTGTTGTCGGGAACGCCTTAGCCCCAAAAGCTAAAGTCGACTTTACGATCCATCAGACCACATCCTTCTCTGTGACTGTCACTCAGTCCAAACCGGGTGCGTCCCTCAGCAGGGTCGAAGGTCTTCATCAGGTTTTCTAGACTTTGGATTGACACCAGATTGGCTCCATTTGACACACAATGGATCTCTGCATCGGCCCAGTTGCCAGGTTGTGTCAAAGTACTCGTAGATGCGGCCGTTGAAGCTGTACCAGGACGTGGGACACTGGCCCCGCTGTAGTTGAAATGGAGGGTCGTCAGGAGGACACACGGCATCCAGAGCCAGACCTAACAAGCAGAGCAACAGGAGCATGCGGTGTCTCTTTAGGAGTTGATCTGCAACGTGGGACGGGATCGCGAAAACTATACAAGATCCAAATGAGGTGTTTTCACTGTTGCCACAATATTATTAAGACAAAGATGATTTTGGAGGATCTGAACCAAACTTGTGTTCTGAGCAACTTCCTCTTTGCCTTGTACGTTTTTTCACTTTCCACCAACACATAAAAACTGTCTTGTGGATCGCTCATGTGTTTTTCTTTTTCAAACACACAGCTATTTACCTCCAGATGTTCATCCGTGGCAAAGTTAAAGGAATACCATTTTCAACTTTAAAAATTGTTTTGATAAATTATGGAATTTGTCATGTCTGTGTGAGCTGGTGGTCTCTAAAGCTTTATGCTTACTGGGGGATTTGTGTTCTGAAAGGATAAACGGGTTACGGCAGATACCTTGAGAGTTAAATTGACTCTGTGAGATTAAATTTTAACTCTAAGCTGGTGTTTATATTGTCCCAATCGTGTCAGTGTTAAATCAACACTCAACAAAGTGTTAACAATTTAACTCTGAATAAGTGTCAAAAATAAATCTCTGCACTTCAACACTTTTGCCTAACACCGGAAAATGAACTCTAAGAATTTAGCTGTGTATCTGCCGTAACCCGTTTCTTCTAGTAAAAAGTTTTGATCCAAAGAGCAAAATTTAATTTGAACTAGTTATTCTTATTTTTGGACTTATTCTATTTATTTTTAATCCAAACACTCCTCACACCTTCCATAGTATGTTTTTGTTACTATATACTTCTACGTTATACACATTAATATAGAAACTTTATGGAGACAGATTCTTGCAGAAAACAACATTGCTGTAACCATATTGCTTTATGTGTACAGTTTTGCACAATGCAGCTAAATAAATTGAGGATATTGTTGATCTATGTCTTATAAATCGTCAATGTACAAGCCAAGAGCCATGCCTAATTCTTCAGTGAGAAGTTTGTTTTCTTTAAAGTAATCGCCATCTTGAAATGAACTGTATTGACCTTCAATGAATGAATTACTGTAAGTTTAACTTTCAAGAATTTGAACATTTGAGTTAGAAATGTGTCGGAACTCTTTGAGTTAAAGAGAAGTACGTAACTAACATAACTAAATAGGACTGTGCTGTTTTACAGTGTGCATATGTCTTAGTTTTGAAAGTAAATGACAACATTGAAAGCGTATAATGTACTTTCTTGAACGAGATCTCTTACAAATAAAGAGTTATGAGATCTACGCCTGGATTGAAATGGGAATATTTCATTCAACAAAGGCTAGTGGGAGCTGAACATCAGCACCATCACAAAGAAGGCTCAGCAGAGGTTGTTCTTCCTGAGGCAGCTGAAGAAATTCAACCTGCCAAAGACGATGATGATCCACTTCTACACGGCCATCATCGAGTCCATCCTCTGCTCCTCCATCACCATCTGGTACGCTGCAGCCACAGCCAAGGACAAGGGCAGGATGCAGCGTGTCATCCGCTCTGCAGAGAGGGTGATCGGCTGCAATCTGCCGTCCCTGCAGGACTTGTTCGCTTCCAGGTCTCTGAAGTGAGCTAAAAAGATCGTGGCCGACCCCACTCACCCCAGACAAAAACTGTTTGTGCCCCTTCCATCTGGCAGGAGGCTGAGGTCCATCAGGACTAAGACCTCCCGCCACACGAACAGTTTCTTCCCGTCGGCAGTCGGGCTCATCAACAGAGCCCGGTCCCCCACTGTCTGACTATAACATTCCACCGGTCACTCCCCTTCACACTGCACATGTCACTTTAACTGTAATTTATCACTTTGTCGTCACTCGTCACTTTGTTACTTGTTCGCTAGTGCACTTTATGCTTAATATTTTTTTAAACTTTTTTAATATTTAAAATTTTTAACTTTATTCCCTTGTTTTATACCAACCCATAGCCTTATTCTACTAACCCATTGCATTAGCATTTCATTTTACTTTATTTTATTACTTGTGCACTGCTGTCTTGTTGTCTATTGATACACTGTCTACTGTCCCGCACCAACCGGCAAGACAAATTCCTTATATGTTCCGCCAAGACAAATTCCTTGTATGTTTGACATATTTTGGCAATATATGTTTCCTGATTCCTGATCCTGATTCCCAATTTGTGCTGTTCTCTATGGTGTTCTTTTATTAACAGTGAAGAACTACTGAAGGATATCTCACCATGCATTGTGTATAACTGTGGAACTCTCAAACAATTACTGATAGTTTCTTTTGGAATTGAGTTACAAATAGATCCAAGCTAACATAAGCAGTTGGTGTGAAGTTAAAACTTAATGGTACATTATATTTAAGCAGTTTCCTTTCTCCAAACTATATACAAGGCTGTGTGTGAAAATATTTACAATATAGTCTCATTCATTTCCAGCAAACGGACAAGCACACAAGTTTTCAGTTTATAAACAATAAAAAAGGGTTTGTTTTACGAGGGTGTCTATGAAGGTTTATCCATTAAGCCGCTGAGTTTGATTTGAATCGAGTAACTGTTGATTAGATAAGCTGACGCGATCAATTGTTTTTGTCATCTGAACAAAGTTCATACCATCGTTTGAGTAATGCTCATTGAAATACAGTCTGGAAACTATCTGTGAATAGATATTGGTTGAAATTCTCACTCAGGAATTCATTTAAACCACAGTTTTTGTTGTCCACACGTGTCTCCAGGCAATTGCTAAACACACTCCAACCCAGAAAACTAGGCTCTTAAGTGATGTCACAGGGGGAGTGACAATATCGAGTCGCAGGATGGGAGAAAACTTTTTTTTTTTGCATTGCGTACGCAACGTTTAGAAATGAGGCTCCAGGTCCAATTTGAGGGCCTCAACACGGCGTATTAATTCCTCATCGCTTATTAGGTTGTCGTATCTTGGGGTAAAAAGTTCCGGCTCTTCATTCGGTGTAGTCCACGCCGCCAAAGGCTGTCTGCAAAATAATAAAAGAAAGTGTATAAATATATGCACATAAGCTCAAACCCAAAAATATGTCTCGATTGATACATACCTTTAAACCTTTTTTGTGTTTAACCTTTTGCTTGTGTTTTGGGAGGGAACCATAGACCTGTGTAAAAACTTTTTTTAAAGTTATATGAAGTGGATAGAGATATTATTACAATACATTACACACGCACTAACAACTTTATTACCTCCCCTGGTGTCCTGACGGGTGGGAGCTAACGCAGGCCTTTTTATTGAAGGTTTAAACACCGCGGGGCCTTCTGATGGATACCACAGCCCTGAGTAGAAAACAATTTTGAATGTTATATAATGTACATAAAGACCTAAAATGTTGCTATATCGGCCAATAATAACTTCAATACCTCCCCACGTATCCTTGGATGTGGACTCTATCGCAGGCGTTTTTATTGTGGGTTTAACCCACTTTGGTCCTTTTGGAGAACACCCTGGAGAATATTTGACAAAAGTTCTATAAGTAGGTGAAAGGTCTAAAATGTTATATCATGCTGTTCACGTCCTTACCATCCAGGGACGGCTTACTTGTTGAGGGTTGTGGTAAGCCACTCAATGCTTCGAGTTGTTTTTGTATTTCTTGAAGGTGTCTGCAGGTCTGTTTTCACGCTTTTTGTAGTAAACCTTCCACAATCTTTAGGATTCTGGCTGCAGTCGCTTTCTAAAAGATATTTGCAAACATGTAAATACAATTTAAATACGTTCAGATGGAGAAAATGAAACAATTATAAAATCACGGGACCTCATCGATGCTTTAGATGGTTAACCCCCTTCTGGACTGTCAAATTGTTGAGAAACCTTAATGAATATATACTTTTAAGTATAATGCTTGTTTTACTAAAACACGGAATCAACAATAAAACACATTACTCACCACCAAGGTGTTCCATCGTCGCTCAGGGTGGCAAAATAGGACCTTGGTAGTCTTAAACTCTCTGTAACCACGTACTGCAACAAAGTTGTTTGAAAACTTCCCCAAATACCTAACTAGATGCTTTTGTGTGGGGGTGGTTACATACACCTATTGGGCCCTGGGTATTTTCTGGTCAAAAAGTGTCTGCTCAACCTGTCTGTAGCAGGTGGGTGCTCTGCCACACTCTCACACCCCCATCGTAAAACACACTCTGATAACAGTTATATGTCTGGGCATCCTTCCTACAGCGGTCCCTCAGGCTTCTGTCGATGGTGGTTCCACTGGGATCTGCCTGCCTCCGATGTTGAGCCACAGGACTTGTTGGGGCAACGAATATGGTAACCCTATTCTGGCTCCTGTGATTGCATTTTAGGTCCTAATCCTTGGCCAGGGGATTTGTTTTTACCAGGACCTGCAGGTCAATTCATTCTTAAATTGTGTGTCTTGCCAAATTAACCACACCCCTTGCAAAGTTCATTAGCCCATATCTTCTCAAAACAATAAGTTATCAACACAATTTCTATGGATCAGGGGGGCATAGACCCAAAAATGATCTACAGAAAATGTCGTGACAATCGGACACAGCGTTATGCGCATAATTAACGTTTTTGTAGAGCATGTCCAAGAGACCTTGTGTGCCAAATTTCAAGTCGATTGGACATCGGGGGGGACTATACCTATAGTTTGGTACTATAGGTGCTATAGAGACATTTTTTGTTACCCCAATACGAGACCGCAAAATTAAGTTTAAAGAGAAATCTTGGTATGCATGCCAAATTCAACAACTTTTTGAAAATAATAAAGCCCAAAAAAAGCTCTTAGTTTGTGAGAAGAATAATAAGAATTCCTTGAAAGACAATAATTTACAAATAAAAAATACAATAGGTTCCTCTACGACCAGTTTTAGTGTAACTAATTTAATTGCTATCGTAATATTACAGTCATTCAGAGAGGTTTGTGCCTTCAAAGCCTTGAAGTCCATGACACCACTAGAGGGTCTTTTAGTGCATTTGAGCAGATACATCACAGTGATTATAATATCCACATAGAGTGGTATTTATTAAGACATTCAGACATACCAATGTTTAAAATAATAGTTGCATAGAGTCATCAAATTGCCTTCGGGACTGCCACTGTGTGACCTTTTGCTCGTTTCTCTGCTTATGTGTACAGAATGAACAAAGACCAGGAGCCATTGTTCAAGTCACTTGATTATATAATCAATCTGTGATTGAATCTATTGAGTGCTCTGTCAGTGCTCTGTGATGATTGAGGCAGACTGAGGGAACACCAGCAGCTTGGATTTGGTTCATCCAGACGGAGGTGACGCTTCTGCAGCATGTCCCGCTCTTCATAAAACAAAAAAAGCTTCATCATCGGTTTTCAACATTATCTTTGGTCAACATTTCAGTAATGTAGGATGCTAACAAACTCGAGAGAGCTGCTCCGGAATCTTTAAGGAATCCTCCAACATGCCATAGACTCTCAAACTCTAGTGGAAACGGTAACAAATTTAAAACCATCCACCTGCTGTCTTGATGCTCTACCTACCAACTTCTTTAAGAATGTTTTTGACTGCCTAGCAACAGACGTATTGCAAATAGTTAATAACTCTATTCAGACAGGCCATTTCCCAAAAGCTTTCAAAACTGCAGTTATTAAACCTCTCCTAAAAAAGCGGAGCCTAGATGCCTCTATTATCAACAACTACAGACCAATTTCAAATCTACCTTTCATAAGTAAAATAATTGAGAAAGTTGTCCTACAACAACTTAATCACTTCCTGGCTTCAACTGGCTGCCACGACAACTTCCAGTCAGGATTTCGACCTCTTCATAGCACCGAGACGGCCCTTATTAAAGTTGTAAATAACATCCGTCCTAACACAGACTCTGGCAAAACTTCAATATTAATGCTATTAGACCTCAGTGCTGCATTTGATACTGTCGACCACTCAATACTTTTGGACAGGTTGGAAAACTGGGTGGGGCTCTCAGGCACAGTCTTAAGCTGGTTCAGGTCATATCTACAAGACAGGAACTATTTTGTTTCCATTGGTGACTTCGTATCAGAAACAACCGACGTAACGTGTGGAGTCCCCCAAGGTTCGATCTTAGGGCCGACTTTATTCAACATCTACATGCTCCCACTAGGACAAATCATGCAAAAAAATAAAATTGGCCACCATTGCTACGCGGATGACACCCAAATCGCTATCACCAAACGACTATCACCCCATAGATCTTCTGTGCCAGTGCATTGAGCAAATCAAAGACTGGATGTGTCAAAATTTCCTACAACTAAATGAAGACAAAACTGAGATCATTGTATTTTGTGCTAAAAAAGAAAGGTTTAAAGTAACCCAACACCTTCACTCTCTGTCCCAGAAAACATCAAATAAAGCCAGAAATCTGGGGGTTATTATGGATTAACATTTACACTTGGAGAGCCACATCAAATCAGTAACAAAATCGGCCTATTACCACCTCAAAAATGTAGCACGACTTAGAGGGCTCATGTCAGCTCAAGACTTAGAAACACTTGTACATGCCTTTATATCTAGTAGGCTAGACTATTGTAATGGTCTCCTTGCAGGTCTTCCAAAAAAACTGTCAGGCAGCTCCAGCTTGTTCAGAACGCTGCTGCTAGAGTTCTAACAAAGACCAAAAAATCTGAGCACATTACACCAATTCTTAAATCCTTACATTGGCTCCCAGTATGTCAGAGAATTAATTTCAAAATCCTACTGCTCACATATAAATCACTACATGGTTTAGGGCCAAAGTATATCATTGATATGTTTCCACTACATAAGCCTTCAAGATCTTCTGACACCAATCTGTTAGTGATTCCCAGAGTAAATACAAATCACGGGAAAGCATCATTTAGTTACTACGCAACAAACAGCTGGAATAAACTTCCTGAAGATTTAAGACTTGCCCCAACTCTGACCACGTTTAAAACAAGACTGAAAACTTTTATGTTCAGCTTCGCCTTCTGCTAAATTTTACCTACATTGTACTTTTAACCTCTGCCTTTAATTAAACAATTTAAATAAGATTTTAATTTATAATTTTATTTGCTTTTAATTGTCTTTTAATTCCTGCATTTTATTTCACTTTATTGTATGAAATGTTATGATGTGAAGCACTTTGAGTCTGCCTTGTGTATGAAAAGCGCTATACAAATAAACTTGCCTTGCCTTGCCTTGCCTTGCCAACAGCCGATCCCACTAATTGAGCCTCAGGCTTCCTCCCTCCTGTATCTACCTGTAAACACATTTACAAACACTGGAAACAACATCCTGATCCAGCTTCCTCAGCTTGACATCAACAGGTGAGATAGAGCCTTAACAAATTCACACTGTGAACTCTGTGCATACTGTGTTCTTTAAACAAATATCCTGTTTGTTGAACCGTTTGTGATCGTTTTTAAATGTTTTTTATAGGGGCTACAAGGTGCGGGGAGGGTTTTTGTAGTTGCTGCGCACGACAAAAAAAGCGCTTGGGTGATGCTCAGGAAATGTGTCGAGACGGAGCAGCGGTGTAGCTGCGAGAAAATTTGGTCACTTTTCAAAATAAAATATTTTTCAGAAAAATATATTTTAATAAATTTTAAAAATGTTTCCCTTCCTCTGCGCCCCGGTACCAAGTGGCCCGCAGACTGGTACCGGTCACTGAGGGATCCCTCTTCTGCCCCTCCCCCAAAGGTTTAATGCTTTTTCATCCTCCCCATTAAAAATCTTTCTTGGGGGGCGCTTTATGCTAAAATAAGATGACCACCTGCTGCCTCAAGCTTCCTTTTTAGTGTGTACCAGTGTTGTATCCTATTTGCTGAAGAAATATAAAAAGGACAATTGATGGTTTTAGAGAATAGTCTCGCAGCTGTTTCCCTCTCCTGCGTCCGGTCTTCCTGCTAAGCTGTTAACCCTGCTTCTCCAGCTGCATACTCAACAGATCCGAGAGAGGTGTCGACCTTCGCACCTATATTTTTAAGTTCCATTCCTTTTAAATGCTGGAATGCACACTGTGGTGGAGGGGCGTGGTTAGCTCAGCTGCAGGGGGGAGAGCGGGGGAGTGGTTCAGGGGACGGTGCTGGTAGGTGAGGAGTAACCAGGTGTAAATGATCTGCACTAATTGTCTTCTACATAAGCAGTGAGCAGGATCCAGGTCGGGGGATCGTGAGCAGAGCAGAGCGGAGCACGAGAGCTGAGCTGAGCGGAGCCGGACATAACGAAACCGACCATGCACATAGAGCGACCTCATTCCTGCTCACTGCCTTCCCCGTTTGGACAATAAAGACTGGTTACCCTCATCCTGTGTCCGTGCGTCTGTACAGAACCCGTCGGTGGTAGCGCTAGCACGGCTACACACACATATTTAAGAAATTCAAGGGCATTCATTTTGTTTCCATGTCAGACTGTTATATATGTTATATATGGCTGAATGACTCTGTGAGCCATATATATTCAGCCATATATTCGTGTAACCAGCAAAGACAGTCGCAGAAACACTACTGATAGCTTCACATGGCCGTTGGATGACCCACGTGCAATCAGCAAGTTGGCTGCTTGCTCCTGTCATCAGCAACGCTGCCACCTGGGTGAAGTCCACACACACCTGGGTTTTCTGGGAGTGTGCCACTGGGAGGTACTGAGGCCGAGGTGGAGGGCTGAACGCAGGGCGTTAAACGACACACACCCAAGCAGACGCAAGTTTTGCATTATCTTGTATACAACTTAAGAAAACAATACAAAATGAGCTGGTATTGTAAAAAGAAGTCGTTGCTACAAGCTACATCAAGAACAGATAAGTCTTCAGAAGGTGACATTGACATGTTAGAAAGTAGATCGAATATGGTTTGAGTAGCAGAAAATTGAGGTATGTGATGGAGAAATATAAGCTTTCCTTAAGTCGTTGAATGCCTCCTCACTCCAACAGTAAATCAATGCATTTGGTCAGGCGCATTCTTGAAAATGTGGCTTTGGGAAAGAAAAGAGGGGTAAGCGACTCACATGTTGCTCTTGCCTGATCCATGGATTAATGGTTATCAACATTAAAAAGGTAAAATGTATTTCCCCTTGGATTTTGCATTGGAGTATTGGCGGAGTTTGCGTGCGTCTGCAGAATATCTGACGGGGCCGTCGGTGGCCCTCCAGAGGAAGCTACCTCCACACGCCTCTGCTCCGCTCCCCTATTCATTCTCCAGAATAATTCACACTCAGCTAAAAACAAAGCCGACCGGCAAACATTCTTTGGGGCTGAGATCTATCCGGAGATAGATGAAAGGATATCTGCAAGCCTGAGTGTTGCAGATGTGACGTGTGTGCTGCTGTGTGGGAGGGAGCGGGGGGAAGGGTGGGAATCGTACATGCTTTGGTTTTCAAGCAGGGTGGAACACTAAATGATTATTGACTAGGCCATTTTTCCGGAAAAGACAGAGTGGGGATGGTGCCATGGGCCAGTTTTACAGAACCTGACTAGCCTAAAAATAAGCTCACAGTGACTTCTCTCAAACAAGCAGAGAGTTCACAACCTCTTAAATCCTAAGAACAATCCGTATGCCATCTTGTATTTGCTTGTATACATTTCTCCAAGTCTCTGAATAGCTATGAGGTGGTGGATATAATCATTGTATATCCGCCCAAAAAAGCGTCAAACTGCGGCGCGTTTGTGTGTTTGTGTGTGTGTGTGTTGCTGCTGCTGGATCAGTGAACCTTTTATTGCAGACAAACACACAGCGACGAGTAGTAACAAACATTGATTTGTCAGACTTTTGGCTCCACCACTAATTAGAGCCGACTGTCGATGCCAACTCGCCCTCTCCTTGGATGAGTACCACTGCATTGTGTTTTGAAATGACCTTGGCTCACCAGACAATCACACACTCACACACTGACTGGTTTGTTAGCTTTTACTACAATTACTGGGGCGCATGTGTCAGTCGTGTTTCATCAGCAATCAGACAAGTCCTATCATGTGTAACACTGCTGTTGCTCTGTTACAGCCATGGATCTGTCTTGTTGTAAACTGGAATCTGGCTTCCTACTTCCTGATGTTAGCGTGAGGTCAGCCTTTCTTCAGTGGGTTGTGTGGATGAAAGGCATTTACTTTGATTTTCTTTTTGCAATAACTTAGAATATACAGTCATTAGCGTGTTTTCATTGTAATGCTAACATCAGTATGCTTCGGTAATATGCTGACTTTGGTTACTGTATGCTAAAATGCTAGAATTTAGGTATAATGTTTATGTTGTTATTCATTGTAGTTTAGTGTGTTGGCATGCTATCATTAGCTACATAACATTAAGAAAAAGTACAGCTATGGCCAATGTTATGAACAACAGCCATATTCAACTTTTGACCCAATGATGCTATGGAGGTAAAGTAATCATTAAAAAAACACTCAATGGCTGATGGAAATACTGCCCACGTGGGTGTTTTGCATCAACCCCAGATGCAAAATTAATAAGCTGGAGTATGTGGCATTTTTTTCACAGGCCGCAGGGTTACGGTGGACAGCACTTGCATCCTTAAAGAGCTGAGAATGTGAATGGAATACAGACTGTGAGATGTTATTTCTTCAGGACTTGTTTGATGACATTTAGAGCAGGCAAACCAGCCTTTGCAGCGGCAACAATTCAGACAGCGAAGCCCGATGCAGTGAAACGACTGAAGAGGACTTCCCAGGAGTCCGTCCCTGTGTGCCCAGCATGTCAGGCCTCTACAACACATATTCATTATTCAGAGGGTGTTCCTCGCCATCTATGCCACTGCTCTCCCATTCTCAGTTATCCCCACCATAGATTTATAATTTATCACCCATGCCCATGAATCTTTAATTGTTTGTAGAACACCCTTTGGGGGAAGTATAATTCAGTGATGAGTGCACCAAAAGCAAGCTGGGTCCAGGAAAGTCAAATTGCAGAAGATTCTTTGAAAAAGCCAGGATATTACCTAACGGTTCTGACCCCTTCAAAGTTATTCTCTGTGTGTCCGTACGGGTTTTAAGCTCCCTCTGTCTGTCTAAGCTCTACCTGAAAAGAGCTGCCAGCAGTGACCTTCCGCAGCCCTCATCCAAACTTAGTGGTCCAATGATGTTAAAATACTCAACTCCAGAAATACAACAAAATGTCAATAATATTAGATATGTAAAGCGCGCCAATGAGTCAAATTAACCAAGTTAAGTGTTGTACAGATGATATAATGTGATCAGTACGCCATACATTTTAATATTGTGTTGCCTT
Organism: Gasterosteus aculeatus; assembly: GCF_964276395.1. Taxonomy (NCBI): domain Eukaryota; kingdom Metazoa; phylum Chordata; class Actinopteri; order Perciformes; family Gasterosteidae; genus Gasterosteus; species Gasterosteus aculeatus. The sequence continues at coordinate 6,877,569 of NC_135698.1, forward strand.
AAAAAATGCCTTGGCCGTTGTCTGCTGAGTCAGGAGCCCAAAGAAAAACTTTTAAAATGCTTATCCTCAGTAACTGCCTGAGACACCCAAAGCCTTGGTGAACTGTAAAGCCCATAAAAGAGACCGTTCATAGGCTCAATTAATAGTTTGCAAAAGTTTATTGGCAGGCTGGACCACCGACAGGCAGTTGAAGGTAATTTATGAAGCATCTGTCTGAGCTGTTTGTGAGATAATGAAGCCATCTCAAATCCAAGCATGCATACTCAACATTAGACAACTGCTTATCAGCCTTTCCTTCCTGAAATATTAGTCTGGGATATAAATGAATGGATTCATGCATAGATAAATATATATATATACACGGTATATACATCATGTAAATTATGGTTTTGTAGCCAAATCTTTGACGCTCGATATCAATATCTCTAACTGTAATAGTAATTTCAGCACCATCACAGAGTCATGTCTGGGTCTCATGTGTTGTCAAAACATTTTGCTATTAGAGCATTTTGTTGGTTGAGTTTTGTGACATATTCTGATCTTTAGAGGATCCGTGTGAACTGTGTGTGAGACCGCAGGAGGGATGTGAACATCTTATCACTTATTAGCTTATCACATGTGAAAGGACTGGCTGGGCGCCCCGCTGTGTAGCCGCATGCATGCACAGCATTAACTCGGTTGTCTGAGCCTGTAGATTAATCTCTGCATTACAACGTATGGTTACGATTGCAATGATTCCTATTTGGCATCCTGTATTATGTGGATATTGAATGTTGTGTTGTATAATTATTCTCTATAATAAAACAACACATTGTTTCTACATACTTTAGATCTATGCTTTCTCTGTGGGTCTTGACTCTCTTACTCTGTTGGTGGACCTTTGCCCTGCACTCGTTTCAGCGGCTCAGCACTGAGGGAGGGAGAACGTGGGTTACAAACGTCTTTGCAGCTTAGCAGCTCAAGTGCACATGTGCTATGCATAACTTCAGCCTTGGATTTCACATAACAAGGCACGTTAATGTTTTACTCACCTTGCCTTTTGTATTAGTTACGCTCATAGCCATGTTGTACATATTTGACCCTTGAACCGTTTGGGTTATTTAACAGCACTGAGCCGTGAGAGTCCTGCAGCATGATGGCTTCACTTTGACCATAGCAGGTACGGTAGAAATGTAATTGTATATACAGTAACCCATGAAAAAAGTGTATATGTATTGTGTTTATATGTATTGTGTTCTCCAGATTTGGATACAGCTTTTTGTGTCCAATCACTTGCAATGGGCTTTAATTAAAACGCTTGAAAATCCCATGTTACTTCTAATCTGCTATTACTGACTGCGGTCCTCAAAAATGGCAAACTGTCTGACAGGCTGTTCAATATGTCAAGCTATTCAATGATCTATTGTACTTAACGGAAGACAATCATACAGGTAAACCGTTACATCAGAAGTGTTTTATAAACACCCATCATAAGGAAATTCTGATATTTGCTTACAGTCCACATACATAGTACAGAAATGCATACAAATAGACACAGAGGCAAAGAAATGATCAATTCATCCCTCTGTGATTGGTGTTGCTGGTACAGCTGGTTTTAATTAATGTGCTTAATGAAAGATGTATTGTGAGATACTTCACAATGTATGTATTTCTTAAGTAACTAAAACAAGCAGCTTAATGCAGTGAGATGTGTCCTCCTTGGATGAGTTCCAAATGTGACTGAACCGTGAACCTGGAAACACATGCTACTTTAGACATGTGGGATAAAATATCACTGTATAAGGCTGTATTGTTGCTCATCAACACTTTTTGATGCAGTTTTTTTATTCCAGAAATTCATAGCAACAATACTTGAAACAAACAAATTCTTACCATGTAAAGTTTATGATTTATTATGAATACACAATAACAATTACCTGTCATGTGTTACTTCCACCCCAGATTCCAAGACATGACAAATTAACTCAATGTATTTCTTCCTAGACATATGAACATGCACTCCCCAGCAAAGGCGAGGGCAGCCGTGGCCCCCCCTGATGCTGGACACGGCTGGTTTATTCTGCTCTCCTGCTTCCTAGTATTTGGCCTAACCTTTGGGGTCATTAAGGCATTTGGTGTATTCTACGTTGAGATACACCAATACTTTGATACCACGGCAACAGGAACATCTTGGATTACCTCCATTGCCGTGGCAACCATTCACGTTGTGGGTAATTATCAGAATATACATATAACAGTCATATTCATGTCTTTATTTTAGACAACGGTAAAGTCAACTTTACATTAGATGACTGTGAGCAAATACAAACTTGAGTGTGTCATTGAATTAAATTATTATCTGCTGCAAATGTAAGCGTACGCAAGATACAATAGGATTCAAACTAAAAGATCTTCTGTGGTGTTTTCCATGAGAATATTAGTAAAACAGCATAAGCATAACATGTCCTAAATACCATAATTGATAAATGTCCTGTGTGTCCCTCTGCAGCTCCTGTAGCGTCTGCTCTGAGTGCTCGCTATAGCCATCGCTCCGTAGTGATGATGGGAGGACTGATATGCAGCGTAGCAGTCGTGTGTGGGGCTTTTGCTCGTAGCCTGATTGAACTCTACCTAACGGTGGGGTTCCTGAATGGTGCGGGGTTTGGAGCAAACACACACAAACACACACACAAACACGGAACCAGGCAGACCAAACATGATTTTCACTGATCTCCCTTGCTGCAGGTTTTGGCTATGCAATGACATGGACCCCCACTGTGACCATGCTGGGCTTATACTTTGAGAAGAGGCGTCCGATGGCAAACGCCTTGGCCAGCGCTGGAGAGTGCATCCTTACCTTTGTCCTCACGCCACTGTTCCAGCTGTTGATTGACAGCTACTCCTGGAGGGGGGCTTTGTTAATCCTGGGGGGTCTGCAGTTTAACCTCTGCGTGTGCGGGATGCTGTTGAGGCCACTAAAAGCCCCCAGAGACGTAACTCGTGAGGTCAACACAGCGGAGGAAGGCTTGACACTGGAATTGCTACCAAAAGACAACTCGGCACAAATCAAAACAAGCTCATCCAAAGGGTCGGATCACGTTTTTGAGGACGCTGAAGAGATACCTAATTCAATCAAGACAGACAACAGGACCAGGAAGTCTGATCTAAGGATAAAGATCCTTAAATACGTCGATTATACTCTCATCTCCAATGCCCAATTCATGGTTTACTCAATGTTTGGTTTTTTTGCCGCGTTGGGTTTCTTCGCCCCAGCTCTGTTTCTGATCCCATACGCTCGCAGTAAGGGCATTGAGGAGTACCAGGCAGCCGTGCTCATGTCCATCTCTGCAGCGTTGGACCTATTTGGAAGGTTGTTCTTTGGCTGGGTGGCAAACCTTAGACTGGTGGAGACGGTACGTTTGGTTTTGTGATGATGATTCACTTAACAAGTATTTAAGAAGTAACTAATCAATAATCCAGCTCACATGAAAGGTATGGTATTTTTTTTGCCCTTGGATAGAGCCAGGCGAGCAGTTTCCCCAGTCAAATCCTTCTGCTAAGCCAAGCCAACCAGTTACTGGTTGTAACACCACATTTAGCTAAACATCATTAGAGTGATTTTTCACTTTTTCTCCTCTTATTTTTGGTAATAAAGGGAATAAGACCATTTCCCAAAATGTTTGGATGCCACCGTACGTGCTACAGCTGATGCACACTTCTCTCTCCTGTACGTGTACCAGGCGCGGCAGCTGACGGCCACAGTGATCCTGCTGGGGACGGTGTTACTCATCTGCCCGGTGGCCTCCTCGTTCTCAGAGCTGGCGGTTTTCAGCGCAGTTTACGGCCTGGTTTACGGTGCCACGGTTGCAGTCCACATCACCGTGCTGGCTGAGATTGTGGGAGTCAACCGCTTTGGAAGTGCGCTTGGTTTCTTCATGCTCATACGCAGTAGCGGAGGCCTGCTTGGACCTCCCATTGCTGGTAAGTTGGAGGATGCTTTGATAGTTAATTGCAAGTACGTGGAGTGCGTACTCCGCGTATCAGCTTTCCCTTGTGATCTCTTGCAACATGCTAACTGGCTAGAAATAAACAAGAAGCTGCACAGAGTAGATTCATTGAGTGCATGTTAACATTGCTGTTGGCTGTAGGAAGAAGCTCAAATCATTTATACAACATGATGGCGTCCCTCAGCCTATTCTTCCAGCACCTTGAATCTGACAGAATAGATGTGCTTACAGACCATTCTGCATTGTAACCACAGCCCGTTGAGCCTATTCGACAAAAATAAGATTCTTATATATCTGCATGCAGCAGAACCCTTCAATTAGTCAGAAATTCCCAAAGGACCTGGGGCTTTATTCAGGGAGCAACTGTGCAAGAAATTATACCATTATGATACTTTCTGGTTGTGTTAATTTCATGGCTGATCGCTTGTCGAAGATTTTTTTCTTTCCCTCAAATAATTTTCCGTTCTGTTGATTGTGACAGTTTTCCAGATTTGTACACGGTGTCCTCCAGAACACAAGAACAACAACAACTGTGAAAGGGAAATAGCAAAGGGAGTAGAGATGAGCAAACCGGTGACCAAAGTGATGACTTTGGCCAAATAGTATGCTGACGTGGCAGAAAGAAATAATGAGAGTGGTGAAAGTGATTATTAAACAGTGTAGTTGCAGTTTATAAAACCAATACAATAAGCTGACAGATGTTGAATCACTCATGGGATCTGAGGAGAATATTTGCTCATTATACTAATACAAAATCAAAATACTGCAGCTTCAAGTTATGGGACAATATATAAAAGTACCAGCAGACAAATTCAATAACAAGGGCATATTTCTGTTGTTTTGGCTCAATCACAGTGTTCTTCCCTCAAAAGAATTCATTTTGTGGAGTTTTAATGTATATTTCTGTTTTTTTTATTAGATATGATTTGTAAGAAACATTACTCAAGGCTGGCGACTCTCTCATCCCCTTATCTGTGCACTTAGGTGTCCATAATTCTTTGTATCCCACCATTTTTCCAAACTCTTCTTTATCGTGAATCAAATCAGTTGCGTAGGGGAAACACCTCTCATTGCCACGCTCTGTCCTTTCTCCATTTCCCTTCCACCTCAAAGGCTCCTGAAAGCCTTCTACCACACGTGAATATAAATTTGAAGTTAATGCTAATAGCTGGAGCTGACCTCAAGTAAAAAGCTAATTAAGGGGAATATGGCGTCTATTTAAAACTCAACGCAGGCTATTTCTTTACTTATTTACTGTACTGTTCATTACTTGGGCTATACTTTGAAGACCAGGCAGTTGATGGATGTTGAGGATTCATCAAAGCCTTCCAATTAGCTTTGCTTCATGTGAAGAAAGTGCTGGCATTACTGCCTGAGGATAACATACAGCATATAACATATATATATATATATATATCGTGCAATCCTCTCCTCCTTATCTCTGCCTCAGTCTTATGCCTCATTTAGAAATATCTGAGATTACAAGAAGACAAAATGATAGTTGGTAGTGATGGCGTGCTTTGCTGCATCTGCGTCAAGATTTAAATGGGATGATTAAAATGTGACTCTGTTAAAGGTGTAAATCACTCAAATGCATTTTCCACTTTAGGATTCTTCATAGACAAGATGCATGACTACGGAACGGGTTTCTTAATGGCTGGAGTCTCTCTCAACGTCTCTGCCATGTTCCTGCTCCTCCTCCTTCATCTGAACCGTAGGGGTCAAGGGTCGACTTCCAAACACACTGATATGCATTAACAGAAGATGACACCAAAGCCAAAGAGCTAAAACCGAAGAGCCGGACGTGAGATGAATGACTGAAAATCTGTTTCGGTTGCTAATAGACGAAGCGTAATTGAAGAGACCTGGATTACAGACAAAGGATAAATCAAGTGAAGTCTTTTTACAAACCCCCTGCGGACTTACAAGAGGATCAAACCCCTTGATTTATTTCAACCGTTACTGATATGATTGGCTCTGCAGATGCCTTCTCAGTCCTCGGGCAGCTTAAAGCTTTTGTTCATGTGTTTTCACCTCTCTCATTCTTAAAACAAGCGCACACTGGTGTGTAGCACTCATGTTGCTCTTGTAGTTTCGGGAGAGTTTGAATATTTGCTAAACCCGTTGCTGGCCATGCGTTTGACAATAGAGCATTTACATTGTTTTATCTGTTTAATGGTTGTACTAAATGTGGAAATCAGGTAATTGTATGCTTTACATTTTTAAGTTATATGTTGTTAAAAAGTCAAGGGGCATATTGTATCTAAAAAGCAACTGCAACTTACCCTGGTGATGTATGTACAGTATGTGAAGTGTTTACGTTGAACATTGAACCCCATCACTTTTTAAACTGATGTGACACGACTAAAGACAGAAGCTGTGGTCCCATGAACTTCTATCTTCTAACCCTTCCATCAAGATCAAAAGTTTGACAGTTTGCAAGAGTTTGACAGTTTGACAGACATATTCTGTGTTACAGACACTGTCTTAAAGTCTGTTAATGCAGTAGTTTCATGTAAGTGTGGATGCTGGATCGCAGAGTAAATGAGACTGTGGCTCCCTCCAGTGTGAAGCTACTGATATTGTATTTTTAACCCTCTCGACAGCTGGACTGAAAAGTGCAAATAAGTCCAAATATTACATCACAGGGAGGTTTGTGGAATGTACAGATGTGCACCAAACAACCAAATATCAGTAACAACTGTATTGTTTTACGAATCAGTGCTCTAACTGAACACGCAGCGTTTTGCTGCTGTAAGTAAAATACACTGATCTGTACAATTTTGGCCGTGTTGAATTGCATCATTGAAAGAAAAAAAAAAGCTGTGAATAGTCCAGTGTTTGTTTTTTCAAGTTCAATCCCAATGCAGCCTGAAGCCCGAGAGAAAAGGCTTTTCTCCATTTTCTCCCTCTGCTGCAGAATGTTTGGTATGTGCAACCAACAAGAAAAGTAGCTTTCATAACCGCGAACCAACAACAGGCACTCGATGAAGATAAACATCTTCATCCTGGCCGAACGCAAGCACAAATAAACATGTCGCTCTGCAAAACTCCGCAATAAGAAACACAAAAAAACAAAGAGCGTTCCACATTGCAATCCCCCCCCCACTACTAATGGACAGAAGCTACACACCCCTCACACACACACACACTCATTGTCATGCATACACTAGAGAAGAAAACATGCCACAACAAGAGAGTTGGTCACAATATACCACAAGCTTTTGATCTGCCCGAGATCAACACAGACAGTAGTGCATGTTTCATAGAAACTCTACATAAAACCAAACACACACTCAAACACAAAGACATGCACACACACGCGGTTGACTGCCAATAGAATGCAAAGCCCTCCTATTATAAAGGAGGAGGATTTCCAGAACAGTGAACCTATCAAAACCACTCTGAGTCACTGCGATGTCATCAGGGCAACATCGGCTTGGCAAGTGGTTTAACAATTTTACACAAGAAGAAGAGTTACAAACTAGAAGTGCAGGGTTTGAAAAAGAGTTGCTTTCAAGCACGCGGGAGAATCTCATGATAGACGACCCACTAGGGACCAAAAGGCAGGACAGCCCGGCCTCCGCTGCTTCGAATTTGACCATGCAAAGCGTGTGTGCTTCTACTTCTAGCAACTAAGTGAGACAATTTCACATGGTCCACAGCTCAGTGCCTGTGTGTGTGTGTGTGTGTGTGTGTGTGTGTGTGTGTGTGTGTGTGTGTGTGTGTGTGTGTGTGTGTGTGTGTGTATGTAAAGAGGGGGGGAAAAGCAGCAGCACTGTCTATATTTGACCCTTTCGCCATCAAGTCCAATAAGGCAGAAGACCCAGGAAGAGCTTTGAAGTCTACTCGGCCCGTCCCAGTCACTTGGACCCTGAAGTGGAACCCCTCGGAATTGCCAAAGAGAAAGCTGAAATAGCTTTTTTTTCTCGTTTTTTTTGTTGCTGACCTTGCTCCCCGGGGTCATGTTGAGGAATGCTGCACGTCAACCTGAGTTCAAAGCTCTCAGAAGCCCTACGTGAAAATGGTGGAGGTGAGAGGACAAGTAGAAGGGCGAGGAAAAGGGAGAGACCTAAATAGGGCAAAACAGGGGATAGAAGGGAAGATTGAGGGGAAACCAGCTGGGAGAAAGATAGGACAGGCCAAAATGAGGAGATAAACTTAAAACCAAGGAGGAGCACCAGAGGGAACAGTAAAAAGAGGCAAGCTAAAGCTGGAAAAAAAGGGCGAGGGGAAATGAAACAAGTTTCAAGAAAGAGAATGACAGAAACAAAGGATTTACTGTGTAAGAAACCAGTTGAGTAGCATCAGACTTTCTGCTGGTTAGGACCAACGGAGGATGAAAGATAACGATACAGGAAGGAAAAAGTCATGAAGGGGAAGCAGTTGAGATCGGTCTTGACTTTAACCTCCTCGAGGATTAGAAGAAAAGGGACAGACAGAATGAGAATCCGGGTGACCACACTCCTCCTCCGACAGTTGCATGAGTAATTTTACTATCATCATCTGGAGAAACCTTTTTTTTCCAAGATCGAACATTCACAATCATCATCATTTATTAGTAAAATTCAAAATATACCCAATCCACAGCTTCAATCTGCAAAACCTTTCCAATGAATAATACAGAGACAATTCTTTCACAGGCTGGATGCGTTTTTATTTTCTTTAGCTGTTTATTTAGTTTGTAATAAGCATGGTCTCTTCATACATTTTTACAACACAAGATTAAAGTGACTTCATGAAGAAAGTAAGAGAAGCGGTACACAACTCAGGCAGATGTTTGGTCTTCATGGTTGGTCAGTTGTCTATCATTCCTCCTGCCTGTATTCTCTGGTCGATAATACAGTGGAGCAGATTGTCTCTTCTGTCAAATGAATCCACAAGACAATGTTCTCTGAGAGGTAGGTTTTACCACATCACTAAGACTCAAACTGAATAATTAATACAAACGCACATCCCATCACAGACTAAAGTAATCATTAACTCAGAGATTCTTCTGCCCTGTGCAGGCACACTTTAAAACCAATTCCAGGAAGCAGCTGATGCCCATTGAACTTTTTTTGAATGGAGACAGTAGCAGTCTATTTTGTACCAAACACATCACAGCTGACCCCTCACCCCTTCCCGGGCCGGTCTCTGACACCCACTGACAGCTCCAATTTGGGATGAATGGCTTTGACCGGCTTCCGCTTCAGGCCTCAGCACACTGAGACAAGAGCGATCCGCCACAGCAGCGTGCAAAAAGACTGTAAAACTGCAATAAAATGATGAATGCAATTTTCCCCGTATTAGCTTGCTTTGTTATAATGGCCAATAAGTGATAATGCCAAGAAGGGATAGTTCCAAAAAATAAAAAATGGAAGTGGATCTATCAATGGGAGTAACTGTGCACTGGTGTGAAACCCGAGCCGGACCAGTGCCGAGCAGACGGTCTGACACAGTTTTCCAGAAGTCCCTCTTGTGCTCGGAAACACTAACACTGAAACACTAACACTGTCCTTTAGCATGGACGGACAAGATCAACACAAAAGTGAGACATGTACCGAATGCACACAAGGAGGCAACGAATGAAAGTGGAAGATATAACGTTGCGATAGGATGTTTCACAACAGGCTATAGACGGATAAAGATTCACATCTCTGTACGGCATTTTCCTTCAAAAAATCCTGCTTTCAGTGATAAATCTGGTAACAGAAGCAAGTGCGAGTTCAATCCCAGATGTGTACACCTCTAATTGTGTTGAATGCAAACATATTGCATCTTTGTAAACGTTTCGGGCACACGGTCAGTAACTGCAGCCTATCGCCGAAGTCTCTGTTAGTCCACAAAGTGCAACAACTCCATCCAGATGCACAAGCTGGGCCTCATTGTGAAACACATGCCATGCATATTCCCGTTCGCCTTGTATAAAACCACCCCCCCGTGCTCGTACAATCCTCACGTGTGGCCGAGGCGCGGCCCAGACGAGACCCATTAAAACCGTGAGCCAGACTGAAATGAATCTTGACCATCAGCGAGCAGAGGTGTTGCGAAGCCCCTTGAGACACTCCGCCCTGCAGAAACAGCTGCAATGAGCCACTTTCACTCAGATGAAAGGAATCTCCGTCTTCTGAGTGAAGACTCAAGTCTCTAAACCCTTTACCATTCTGGCAGACATGATCTCTGAGGTGTTCCTTTCCCTCCGTTCTCGTTTTGTCGTATACATTATTTTTAGAATTCACATTTCGCCAGCATTAACAGCTGTACAACCGAATGCTGTGTCTGGACAGCTGTGGGAGTCGTTATGCGTACCGTTGGTATGTGTGGAGTTACATTAGACCACTCTGTGTGAGTGTGTGTGCGCTTGTTAGACTCAAAGGCTGTAACATGTGAATTCTTCACCTCTTAGTCTGTTCAATATTCCTGTTTTCATTCCAGTATGGAGGAAGGGTGGATGTGAAAGATGTGAAAGTGTCAGGGAATATAACTCAAAACTCAGCAGCTGCAGCTTTTCCACAATTCATTGGGGAAGAACTGCAGACGGCTCAGGGTGCGGTGCAATTTCACACAACCATGACAAGATAATGCAACACAGAGCTCAATATTGTTTTCACTCTGGTCAATTTCATTCCACTCCACCATACCAGACGCTTCTCAAATCCTAAACAGGAACAGCATCATGTTCATGTTCTGTTATCTCTCCCCCCCCCCTCCCACTCTAACTATTTACTCTGTCTTTTGTGTAACGGAAGCCGTGGGCCTCCCAGTGACATGAGCGCTGCTCCTGTAAAACTAATAATGACTGAGATTTGTGCAGGCTTAGCATTCTTTCTCCCTTTCAGGGCAAGACGCTGAGAATGGGAATGAGGGGAGGGGATGGGGAGAAAGATCCAGTGGTACGGTGTGTGTGTGTGTGTGTGTGTGTGTGTGTGTGTGTGTGTGTGTGTGTGTGTGTGTGTGTGTGTGTGTGTGTGTGTGTGTGTGTGTGTGTGTGTGTGTATAGGGGATGTCTTAGTTTGAGAGGGTGCAAAGAGGGAGACAGAGAGGCCCATTTCTCTGAAATACACCACATGCTTTCATGTGCATGGGTCAACGACACAGAAATCCTATACATTCTCACATGCACATTCATACACAATCAGCGGTGTACCCCTCCCACTCTGTCATATAAATCACGCATGTCCTGTCTTTAGGAAAAATCCGGAATGTGAACACGGATGCTGGATCAGTTAATACTTTACAATTACCACTTCAACTCTGAGCCGTCATTCAACAAGTTTCTTGTCTTTTGTCAAACCCCACACTTAACACATCCATGTGTTCTCCCTCCTGCAACATGTGAGCCGCGGCATACAAAGTATGAGCGCCTGACCGGCCACTGACACGCAGAGATCACCAGATGTGCAACGAGATGCAACAAGCGGAGGGGAGGGAGGTGGGTGGGGGGCAAAGGGGGAGGTCCTGCTCACGCACTGCCCCGTGTGATGCTCTCCCCCCCCCCCCCCCCCCCCGACCTCACAGACATGTGCGCACGCTGCGCCGGCGGACAGTTGCAACTTTTGCAGCGACTGACGCCCAGCTGCCGTTTCTCCCTCCACCGGCTCCCGGACTACATTCCTCCTTCCTGCGTGTCATCCCTCCATTCACCCCCCGCGGTGCGCTGCTTTCCCCACTTTCCTTATTTCCTCTCCTCTGTCGTTGAGCCCTGCACTTTCCCTGAGACGGAGAGAGAGAGAGAGAGAGAGAGAGAGAGAGAGAGAGAGAGAGAGAGAGAGAGAGAGAGAGAGAGAGAGAGAGAGAGAGAGAGAGAGGGGGGGAGAGGGGCTTGTGTAATCTCTGGCTGCACAGTTATTGCTTCAGCTGGAAAAGGGCACCGGGGACGCGTAAAGGACACGCTTTGGAAGGAGAGCAGGAGAAGGTGAAGTAAGGCCGGCGGACGCGGACGGACGGAGTTTGGAGTCGGGGAGCAGGACGCGGACCATGTCGGGCTCTGCGCTGCTGCTGCTGTCCCTGCTGTCCCTGCTGCTGCTGTCCGCGGGGAGCGACAGCAGGAGAATCAGGAAAAGAGGACTCAACCATAAGGTTTGGGATGCTAACCTTTTTTTTATATCAAAGTGGAGAAAAGCGCACAGCGCACTGTTGCCCAATTGCGTAACACGCTTTATCAGGGGTTCACGTTGACCTTGCGTGCGTGCTCTAACCCAGTAGCTGAAAGGCCGTCGGTGGGGATTAGATTGGTTCTAACAAAGTGCTGCAATTAACGGAATAGTTAAACGAGAAGATCAATAACAGCTGACTGAGGAGCTGAACAGCTCAGCCACCTGCCAGCAGCGCCTCCAAAAGCGCACCAATCCACTCATGACGTCACTTTAGCGCACATGTAAAGAATAAAAAAAGTATAAAAACTCATGTGTGGCAAGGAGCTCTGTGTGAGCACAGCAGTGGCATCCAGAGCTCAAACTGCATGTTCTTACGTGCTTGATTATTTTTGTGCGGATTAAACAAACACGATAAAACAGCTGCTAGGGTTTTTGTATGGATTTCAAACTTGCTGGCTTTTCCCTGTTTCCAGCCTCTATGCTAAGCTAACCGGCTGAAGTGCTGTGGCACTATTTGTTGCACAGCAACAAAGAGCTGTATCTGTAAATATGATTTTGAAGACTGTCTACTTTACGTAATTACATCCATGTTACTTTTTTTACTGCTACCGAAGGAATAGGGAAACATTTTTATATTCCACAATCTAAAAAACGCTGCGGGTGAATGCTGTAATAATTTGCACTTTGAGAAAAGGATTATTTGTTGGTCCATGTATTTTTATTTGCCATGTTTGCTACATTGGGCCTTACTGCATTGCAATATTGCCTCAAGTAGAAACAGAAGAAACCGTAACAAACACGCTTTGATGTCTGAAAAATACACGTGGACCGGAGTGTTTTTCTTCTTTGTGCAAGTGTGCAACAGGTTGGAATAAGTTGCTGATTTTCGTGTTTCCATATGAGTAACCGAGGGGACTTTTACAACTTTTGTCACTGTGTGTGTGTGGAGTGAATTATTAGGGCAGGAACTGAGCGTGCAGACTGGGCCCCTGCTTGTTAACTCAACTCAGTGTAGCTGATCGGCCCTAACAAAGGCTCACTGTAGCGTGCCTCCTTCTCTTTCTTTTTTTCGCTCTCTTGCTTCAATGTTCTCACTTTCTGGCTGGTTTGTGGCCCCCGTTGGCCCTTTTCTCTCAGTCGCATGAATCGGTTAACCTTTTCCGCCTCCCTCCGCCCTGCTTTCTCCATCCCCTGGCCCATTCCCACGCCAGCCCTCCTTTTTCTCCTCTGAATCTCTTCCCCTCGTCTCCTCCCAGGATGGGCCCGAATGCACCGTCTTGCTTGACTCTGCTTCAAAGCGGCTGTAATTGGAACATGCTGAGACGGCTGTGCGGGAGGAGTCTGTCTCTTTTTTTCATCTGAACCTTTTCATCTCTCAATCTCTAAATCTTTAATTTTTTTTTTCAACCACCTCCCCCACACGCAAGCAAGCGCGCACACACAGCCTCTGCCTCATTCATAACGTGAGGAAAGACAAATTATAGTCACAGAGAATTTTCCGTAGGCACGGCGCTGTACGGAACAGTCAGTGGGTCTTGAAAGGAAAATTGGTAAAAATGTTAAACAAACTCCAGGCCACCAGCATGCTGACTCGCTTATGTGTTATGTATCATTTTCAAATAAGAGGTGTAAAAACAAAACATAATTAAATATATACATATATATAAAGAAAGGTACGTTAAAATATTTTGTTGCATTATTATGTTGTTCGCAGTGTTTTACTTAAAGTTCCTCTCTTATCTATATCTATCTTAAAGGTTCAAAGGTCACCAGTAGAACTTTTCCTGTTGATTAATACCGCTTAATAATACGTAATAAGGGTGTAGAAAAGAAGGTGAGAGGCTATTACAACCCAGAGGAGGCCGTTTGATGTGTGTGAGGGGAAGATGGATTGGGGTAGGCAGCAAAAGTAGCACCCCCCCCCCACACACACACACAGAGATAATTTAGGCTCATATAGCCATAACACAGTCTGTATGTGCCTGGGCATGTCGGTGAGCACGCTGTTTGAGGCTACTGTCGTAAATCTCTACAGTTTGAATTTATTTGATGTGAAGTGAACCATGTACAGCCTACTTCCTCGAGCGACTGACGCCCAGCTGCCGTTTCTCTTCTCACCGGCTCCCCGAACTGTATTCCACCTTCCTTCGTGTCATCCCTACGCCGCCTCCATTCATCCCCTCGGTGCTTTGCTTTCCCCCCCTTGAGCTGACCGGCTTGCTCTTTCACTCGGCTCAGGGCAACTACGTAAAACTACAACAGATTCTGCTTGTTTGCTGATTTGGATGACGAAATGTCTACGCCATGTAGCATTTCCTGACGCCATGAAATAAGAATAAACCAGGCTGTTCAGGTCTTGAGCTGTGTTGAAGGGGATTAAAAGTGATATTTTTATTGCAATGGTTCAGAACCAGCACTTATATGAATATAATTACACAATTATTAATGTGATTTTGCTGATACACTGGACCCTGACTCCTGCGTTTTTTTAACTGGACCCATTTACTGCTGAACGCAAGGAATTTATTTGCATTCAACAGCACCAGCCCAGGGAATGCATGACAAATACAGTACAGCCTTGGTTGGTATTGGCGGTTTAAAAGTCGTATCGCCATTTAAAACGGCAAAATTTGTGTTGTGCACTGTTTGCGGCTCTCTGTAGTCAGTTATCCAGTAGTGACTCAAACTGGTGTGAATGGCTCTGAGCAGGACTAATCCCAGTCAGATGATGTGAGTGTGCTGACCAGAAGCCTATTATTGGACTAACACTGGAGTATATTGCCTCTCAGTAGGCCACCATACGCACAAACCAGACCATCACATCTCCACATGCACTTCACCTTTCTCACCTCGCGCCTCTGACGTCCCAGACATTGATCTTGTGTGGCGACCGAGGGAAAATTCATGGCACTCACGGATACTCTCCCTTCTCAATTAATTTACAGGCTACAGTTAGAGGAACAGTAAGCTCAACTGTGACTCAATCTACCTGTACATGGAAATGAGTCCTGACACCCCAAGAGACGAACCAGATGTGTGCTGTGTGCTAAGACATCGGAGGTGTTGCACATTTAAGTTGACGCTTTAAATAGCAAAAGAAAACAAAATAATGCATTTTTCCCTTGTTGACGCAAACATGTGCACAGCCTTGACCGTGCAGTAGCGTATTTCTGGGAGTACTTATGTCCCTGTGTGCCTAAAGCACAGGAAACCGAAAATCTCACTATCAGTCTAAGATATCTGCGTGGAAGCATGAGCGGCCGGATCTCAAAACAACCGCCGAACCAGACAGGCTCTCCAGTGCGACTCCCCGTGAAACCACAGAGCACTCAGAAGGGAGAACAAAAAAAAGGGCACTGAGATTTTCAAAATGACCACGACAGACAGAGAGGGGGGAAAGAATGCCCGCAGATAAACATGAACCCGCTGCCAGTGTCTACTGGAGAGCAGCACGGCAGCCAGGGGTGTACAGTAAATAACCACCGGGGAACATCAAAGAGATGAGCGCTGGGTTGCACAAAAGATCTCACGATGTAAAGCCAGGCACGGCCCTGAGAGTGAAGCCGTCAAAAATAAAAACTATGTTCAGAGTGGCGTGTCTTCTTCAGCATACGTGTGCACAAGGATACTCACGCTTTACACACGCGGCGGCATAAACAGGAAGGGCACACTTGACCTTTGGTCGGACACATTTGCGAGAGTCTGTAGGGACAGATCGGATATGAGACAGGGAGATTGAGGCCGGTCATTGCGTCCAATCACAGCAGACTTTGTAGTCTCCATTCATAGATTTGATAGCAGGAGGCGACGTCATGAACCACTTTGGCGCCGCTTATCTTCTCAGAGCCATGAATGACGAGTTTAGGGGAGCACGATTATGCAGAAGCAGCTGTGAAATGTTAAGGTTAAGGTTTTGAGACCGCTCTCAATATGACATCTGCATTTGAGCCAAATAGAGCGTGCATCAAAGGTCCAGAGGCAGAAACGGATGCAGAGACTCTGTGCGACCATATGGCATCAACTGTAGCCAATGGGCTACCAAGGCCCTCCGGTTATTATTCTTTTATAGTTCAAGTTTTACTGTACTTTCACAGGAGCAGATCACAGTTAAACACCATATCTACTGTGTGCAGACGCACACAAGCACACACACACACTGTGCCTCTGATATGCCAGACATTCCTTTTGTTTGGCAGCAGTGAGATGTTCCACATCATATCATCTCAAGCAACGGAAAGGAAATTCTTAGCAACTCCAGTCTGTGAATGTGAAGAAACCTGTTTCCTTCACTCTGCAAACAAAGTGCAGATATGTGTACAGTGGAAAGAATCTGGCTCTTTAGCTGCTAAACGCTCTACTATGTAAACTTGCTTATCAATAACTTTGTCACAGCGGGTTCTTTTAGATCAAAAACAGCTGCCTGTTGCAACAACGTTGCAAACAGCCGTGAGACTGACTCACAGCTACGAACAAACTACAGTTCGGCCAGTCTCACAAAAATATTTGAAATTTGAAACCTAGGGACGTACAATCTAAACTCAGACTGCTTTGTGTGACGTGCAGGAACCTCAGCGCTTACAGGCTTTGACTGCATTGTTCCCTCCGTCCCTGTATGGTGTGAATCCCCCACCCGACCCCCCCAAAACCCTCCAACCACTAAGCTCTCAGCTGCCACAACGAATTAATGTGGGTCTAAAGTGAACGCCCGTACAGTGTGTGTGATCCCACCGTCTACGCCAAACATTTGCTTTCGTTTCGTGTTCAGTAGGCCTGCCAGGTTTTAATGACCGTGCGCGACCCACCAGCTGATTATCTAATTACTAATCTGGTACAGAGGAAAAACACCCTCTCTCTCTCTCTCCCTTTCTCTCACACTTATCAAATTAAGTGGACTGGAAGTCAAAGAAAATCACCCGGACAACTGCAATAGACATATATTGAGAAAAACTGAGACACCGGTTGTGCTTCTTTGACATTTAAAAAACAACTGTGGAGGAATTTCATTTGATTATAGTACAAAGGATTTAACATTCAACCAGCAAAATAACTGTGTTTCCGCAAGGGCAAAGAGTTCAAAAGTAACTGTGGCATCAATAGAAGTAATGTTAGATCAGCACAGTGTTGGTAATTGCTATTTATGGTGAAGAAAGGAATGGAATGAACCGGATGAATCAAAAGCAAAGCCAGTGTTTGAGAAAGTATGCAAGTTAACTGTTTAGTCAACGGCAACCCTCGAACAAAGAATAGATGCTTGTGCTGTGGCACGATACAATTTGTGAAAGCATACATATCATTTCTGTCCTGGATGTGTCCAAAGTAATGAACGAGAATAAATCAGCAGCAGCTTAGTGAGACACAGATGTTAAAACCCCAATCACTATGGCTGTGGTACAGATCTCGTTAATCTATCCTCTGCAATGAATTAAAGTGAAGATCTTCCCAGCAACACTGGAAGCCTTTGGGCCCGCGCTTAATGTTGCCAAAGCGTGTGAAAGGTGTCTTCGCTTGGCTCAGAGGGCCGTGGCCTACTTTTCCCCTCGCAGAAACACTAGAGAAGCATTTGTTCGCAGAGTGAGTCACGTCCCCGTGACTTTAGCATGCAGGGCAGACTCACTGTAGTGAGTAATCACTCAGATCTGCTACCGCCTCCTAGTGGCCAGAAGGTGTCACGGTTCTACAAGCACACACAGCGTCCAGTGCCTCCTCCAAATGACTCCAAGTACAGATTACAATTTTTAGCATGCTGCTTTCTAGATAAATGCTAGAAAACAGCTGCGTGATCCGACCACATCTGCATTTGTATGAATCTGTTTCAACATGTGTATTTTTTTCTGTCCTGCAGGACTACGAGTACCCCAACCACCCCCAGTCCACGCAGCAGCAGAAGAACGACCGGTGTCCACCGCCACCCCAGATGCTGCCGGAGAAAGCCTGCGAGGTGCCGGGCTGCCGCTCGGACTCGGAGTGCGAGCGCCACAAACGCTGCTGCTACAACGGATGCATCTACGCCTGCCTGGAGTCCGTCCAGCCTCCACCAGGTCAGCAGAACCACCAGAGAGTCGCACGCGGTTGTGTTTGAAAAATGGGTGTTTGTTTTTCTCTTGAAAACCCTTCGATGAGTACGGGATCTGTGCCTGTTCTGAACAGTGCTGGACTGGCTGGTGCAGCCCAAGCCTCGGTGGTTGGGGGGCAACGGCTGGCTGTTAGACGGCCCGGAGGAGGTTCTGCAGGGTGAGTGCACACAAACACACAGAGGAAACGCTTCGATTCTAACGCAATCCTGCCTTTGCTCAGTGACGACACCAGGTTTCACTCAGCGCATTTTGTCTTGATTTTACAGTAGCTCGACGTCTGATGTTGATGATCAATAAGGGGGAAGCAGCTTAATAAGAAGGCGCATGTAGATCAATTTAAACCACTAGTATTAGTATCAGTAAATTTGAATGAGACAAGTCCACAAACAGAAGAAAAGCATACCAGCATCATAAGAAATATGTCTTCTCATATATTTTCTGTCCACCAGCTGAGGCCTGCAGCACGACCGAGGATGGAGACGAGCCTCTTCATTGTCCCACGGGCTACGAGTGCCACATCATTAATCCAGGAAACCCTGCCGCTGGCATCCCAAACCGGGGACAGTGTATCAAGCAACGTGGCAACTCTGGTATGGCGGGAGCAGTTTCCGTGGCTAATATCCATTAATTTCACACACATCATTTCCTATCTAAAATGTTTTCTTTAAAACTAATCTCTTGCTTGTCTGATTTAATGGAACAGAATTTAATGGAACGTGTGTGCTCCTTTAAATCCTAGATGGACGAGGACAGGACTCTTTGAGTCTGGCCTCGTAGTCTTGGCACATCGCATGCTGTTAGCAGCCAAGTTTCTCCAATTAAATTGATCTAACAAAAAACTCAAATTGGTCGTCAGGACAGATCGCCTCAGTATATGATTTGTGGCTGAAGCGGTTGGCAGAAACATTAAACTAATGCCTTTCAAAATGGCATTTCAAGCCAAAGTTAAAAGTCCAACCGTGTGATCATTTTATTTTTTTATTTTTTACAGAAGGACGTCTCAGGCACAAATACTCCAAGGATTACAAGGACTACTTGGGTAAGTGAGGTAATGTGGACCACCTGAAAACGCTCTACCATTACTGAATCACAAATCGGCGCCAATCCTCCAGACGCGCTGATGGCTCTTTCCCTGACAGGTACCAGCTCGAGCAACGGAGTGGACTACGAAAAAAGTCATCACAAGCACCTGGGATAAAGTATGTTTTTTTCGGTCGCGTCAAATCTTCCGAAAGACTCCTGCGTCTTAGCTCCTTTTTAAACAAAGGCCGATGTTTTTTCCGGTTCTGCCCTCAGATCGGCCCGACCTCAGGCTCACCCGCGGCCTTAACACAACCCGAGGCATCACCCCAGTCCTGTTCGATCCGCTCTCATCACCGGATCCCATCTGACCTTTCACCAGACCTCCAGCGGCTACCTCCTCCTCCCTAAAGCCCCGTCGTGCAGCCTGTCCTCACACCGTCTTTTGGTCTCCCTGTCTGTGAGAGAATGTAGCAGTTGATGGTGAAGCAGCGCAGTTCACCGAAGCTGCCCGTCATGTATTAGAAGAAAATAAGGAGCCCGCGGTATTTCTTAACAACCCTCCCCGTTCCCTGCAGCTCATTGTTATTCGCACACACTCTCTAACCTTCGAGGCCGGCCAGCGGGGAAAATCAGGCCCATGTGGCTGTGATTCATATTTTGTCTCTCTTGTTCTCAGGAAAACGGTGCTCAAATTTCCTGATCTGAAATCTGGAAGGTTTTAAAGACTTTAAACATTAAAAAAGAAAAAAAGAAAAAGTCCAGCTGCTGTGGTTCTCTTCTTTGAATCTCATCCAAGTGGGGTTTAATGTTAAAAAATATAACTCAAGTAAAATAATAAGTGCCATATGAGTGTGGGGATAGTGTTGGTTTTAAAGGATTTTGGAACAGCTGTAGATTAGTTCAAGCCAATAAATTCAGAGTGTGATTTCATCTCTAAAAAGGATTAAAGCAAATTAAAAAGGTTTATTTGAAAGGGAGATGAATATTTAACAAACATTTGATAGTTTAAAGATTTGGGGGGTTCAATTAAAATTAAATTTTCCAATTATTCCTGAAATAAATAAAACAAATCAATTATGTAACAGCAGTATGATTGTTGAAACATTTCATACTTTTCAGTAAAAATACTGCCTGCTTTCAAAATAACGGTCTCTTTGTTGAGACAAGTCTGCATTGCAACATGGGTTGTGAAAATAACCCATGTTGCAATGCAGACTTGTCAAAAGATCCTCTGTGTCATTTTCAAACATGGCTGGCTTTAGTCAACCTTAGGTTGTCTCTACTGTCTACTCAAATGGTGCTCAGTTTCATTGCTGTTTGAAGTAACAGGAGAATAGGCAGGTCACACGATAAGCTGAAAGGTGTCAAACAAAAGGCTTTGTGTATGTGCAGAGCTAGAGTGATGTCTGAATCTCGTTGTTTGACTGGTGCAATTTTGACTTGTGAAATATACATAAACCACATTGTTGAAATAAACCAGAGTTTTGTCATTCTGTTTTTATACAAGGGATCTTAAATCTCAAGGAAAAAGTTTGTAATACTGATGAAAAAGCATTGAGAGGTCAAGTAAAGTTAGTCTTTAAATGGTTGTTGTTTTTTCTTTTGCTTTTATATTTAAATTCCCCTTTGCATAGGCTCATATGCATTATTATTCATTCATTATTATTATTATTATTATTATTACAATGAAAGGTGTACAATGAAAGGTGTACGCTTTGAGGCAATTGCCGTCTTTGGATTATCTGATTTAAGATTTAGAGGCCTGCACCGTTTAACTACAATGAGCTCATTAATGCAACCTGAAAACATGCAGTAGATTGTATTCTTATTCGTTTGCAGACGATACTTTTACTAAAATGTGTTAGTGACAGTTCTGTATGTAGTAGGTACAACATCAGTCATTAGGAGAGATATTACAATACAGAAACAAATGCCCAATAAAAAATGCCCGGTGTACACATTTCAGGTGTTTGATTGAGCTGTTTTCCATCTAATCATCAACTTTTTATCTGCAAATATATAAAGATGAAACAACGCTCCATTGTAGTCTTTTAATTATTTTTACAACACACTATCAAATGATTGAAATTCCATTGCATTTCCTTCATTTTGTATGTCTCACTGCTTCCCATGGTCGCCAATTTCCACCATTTCACAACATTTAACTTTTTTTCAGAAGAATTGAACGTATTAAGAGAACTTACTCATCTCGTCATACCGCAATTGTATGGGCCGCTGTTTGTAAAATGTTGCAGGTTCTAAAATCCTGCGCAGTTTTGCTACATTCAGCATTAGCATATGACCAAAAAAGCACGACAATATTCATGTCACTTCAAACATTTACAGAGAAATTCATGTAAATTGATGCAATAACTTTTCCAAGGATAATGTTTGCCAGTAACACAAAGTTGTTAAATAATATAAATCTTAAATGTAAATCTATATGTTAAATGTAAATCTAAATGTTAAATGTTAATGTTAATGTTATATCACATGTGACATTTATATTTACATTTAAATATAACATTTAGATTTAGATTTAGATTTAACATTTAGATTTACATTTAACATTTAGATATAACATTTAACATTCACATTTAGATTTAACATTTATATTTGCATTAACATTTAGATATAACATTTACATTTAGATTTAACATTTAGATTTACATTTAACATTTATATTATTTAACAACTTTGTTACTGCCAAACATTATCTTGGAAAGGTTATTGCATGAATTTACAGGAATTTCTCTCTAAATGTTTGAAAAAGTGACATATGAATATTGTCGTGCTTTGTTGTTCATATGATAATGCTAAATGTAGCAAAACTGCGAAGAATTTTAGAACGTGCAACATTTTACAAACGGCGCCCCATACAATTAAGCACCTAAAAGTTTGCGTTCCTGATGTCTAATGAATCTTTGTTTATCTGGGTTGTTTAATGCAATGCTACACCTGTCTGTCCCTCCGCCCCCCCCGTCGTGCACCCTCTCTCCCTGGACTCTCTCTCTCTCTCTCTCTACCACATGCACGCAAGCATGCACCTTAGCGCCTGCAAGGAAAACTGCGTCAGAATTTTTTTATTTTTTTTTAAAGAAGAATGAAAACGGTCAGTGCGCGCGTGGCGTGCGCGGTGTGACAGCCGTTGTGTTTTTGCCATTGTGCCACTCTGTGGCATGTTGCGCGTGACCGCTTCATCGCTGCCACCTCGTTGACTCTCCGTCACCATGAGCGCGCCGAACAAAGCGTCAGAAAAAAGGTTAGTGCCTGCGCGTGGGCAATAAGTTACGGTTTTGTTTCTCATAACACATTTGCACGCTCTGCAGTCTTTGAAAGAGAAGCTGTTCTATAGATTTAACGGGTAAAGCCAAACTCACAAAAGTGACCTGTCCTCGAGGGATTACTTTCGGCCACTTGTTTTGGACACTTGTCTTTATTTGTAGCGAAGGAGCAGTCTGTATGACGGGACGCCTCCATGAAACAGACCGAGTTTAATGTGCTGAATTTAAGACAGACCGAATGGGATGTGGCCAGCAGGGGTCAGTGGAGTTTGATGCAAAGTCTGACTGTCAATAGGAGAAAACGCTTATAAAAGGTTGTTTTTTATTGATACTATATATTGTTGTAAAACCACGGACCAACTGAGCACTCAATATTAGTTCCCATACAAATGCAGAATGTGCTCTTTTATTAAACTAAGGGTTTTCCTTTGGACAGAATTGGCTCTAAAAATAAGCTGGAAAAACTGTTGAAGACAAGAAAAGGCAGCTTCCCACTTCTGATAAAGGTAAGAGTGTAGCTAACTTGTCATGTGGCTTGTGTTATCTAGATTATATAACCATAATTTACAGCGGGGGCCATGTTTTTGAGTGCTACCAAGCAACCCTACACCCCATGTTGATCCACATAAATGTTATTTGGGTAAATGGCAAATACTCAGCAGAATGGATTTATTAAGGAACAAACTCTATCTTGTGATGTTCTTGGCCTACACCACTAAACCATCTAGGAGAGAGGTTCCCTGCTCTTCCTAATGGCAAATGTTTCGAAAGCAAAGCCATCACATCTTGAGCCATTATGAAGCCACATTTCTTCTTCGTGTCCAACGTGGACAAAGGACCCTAAAGACGTCCGTATAGGACACTTTTCTGGTTACCGTTTTATTTAAATTTAATAATAGTGAATCATACTGAAAGGCAGATAATGTAAAAGGTTTACCATTTGGTCAGAAATACAATAAATATGCATGACCCTACATCAATTTCGCAATAATATTGTGAGGTTGATCATTAGTACTTTTACAATATATTTACGCATCAGAAATATGGAACATTTTGCTAAATTCTAAAAAGTACATTAATTTGCCCTAATGCTGCAATTAAAAATGGGAAATTAACCTTATGCAATACTACTATGCCACCCGGTACTGCAGAGTGTGTCATCCAAACTCTTTAGTGCTTAATCCCATCGCACACTTTCATCCGCTTTGCTGCCAGCCCTTTGAAAAAGGCTCCTCGCATATATATTCTCATTAGAAGAAGATAAGAAGGCTGAACACTTTTGAACATCGGTGCGAAATAGGAAAGAGTTGCGGCTGTTTAAGGGTTTATACTGTGAGTCGATTCCACTCTGTGGGTGTCAGTTCAGAAGATTCAGGCTATCCTAAAAGAGCATTTGCGTCATTACAAATAAAGGCAGCTTCTCACAGCTGTTGCGCTGTATACCTTTTCAAGATAGGAAATGCCCCGAGACTGTTGCAAGCAGCGTGTTTGTAGCTTTGACATGATATGACTCAGAACTGAAGGCAGCCTTCTGTTTATTTAATAAAGCACATACTGTATATCTTCATCTCTTCAAATGTCTTCATCGAGAAGCTGGAGACGAGAAAAATATACAAGAAAATATGTCATTAAAAACAAAATGATAATTACAAATAGTTTTAAACACTTTGTCGTTTAACTAATCTATTCAAAAAACTAATTCATGATCATTCGTTGTGCTCTTCATGACCTGCTCTAGATTATTTCAGCATCACCCGGCCCAGCTACTCCTCTAGGAATAAGAAGTGCGCCTCCCCATTATTCTGATGAACCCTGCCCCTGATCGGGTTTCTCATCATAGCTTTGTCCTTTGTTGACACCGGACCCCCTGAAATAAAAGTGGCCATTAAGGGAAGAGAGCTCACCTCCGCTGATATCAGTGTCACCAAGCAGATTATTATAGCATACATAACGCGATCCTGCCTAACAATCTCTCTGTTTGTTTCTACTTCTGCATTTGTGTGCATACAATCGTGTTATCCTGCGTTTGCATTTGTCCGTTGCCAACTGAAACACCTCTGGCTTGTGGTTTGTGGTTCGCTTCCTCAACACGGGAACGCGTGGTAACCGCCGGCAGGATCCTCCCTGCACTGGACGGCTATCATCCGTCCCACTGGCGATGCCCACGGGACTGTGAAAGCCTCGGCTTTGATTGGCCTCGTTCTGACAAACCTGCAGGCTTTCACGCAGAGCAGGTGCTCCAGAGGGGACAACTGGGCCGAGACACTCCCCAATTCTGATAAACATTAATTGAACTTTTTAAAGAATGCTGGGTAAACAGCCACCCTGGGAGTTTTGTTAATGAGTGCCTGACTCGCTTGCATGAAGCGTATTCCTTCGACGGTGAGTCATGCGACGCAGAGCAGCCACGGCGGGTGTGCCGGCGCCCGCCCCCATCAGCCTTCCACCTCCGGAGGCCCAAGAGCACCGTTGTGTAATGATGTTGTGAGGTCTTAAGTATCGTTATATAATTTGATTGGTTTGACCCAGTTAGGCGCACTTATTCCATCATACATACATCATACATGTAGATGTATTATTTGCTACGCATACGGGATTATAAAACCGTCAGTCCAATGGGAGAAGCTGTCCCTCCCCTGTAAATGGACTGTACTTGTATAGTGCTTTTCTAGTCTTATGACCACTCAAAGTGCTTTAACATACATGTCATCATTTACCCATTCACCCCCATCCACACACTGATGACAGGAGAACCATACACAGTGACACCTGCACATCAGTAACTAACATTCACGCACTGTAGTCACAGCTACAGGAGCAATGTTGGGTTAAGTGTCTTGCCCAAGGACACATCGACATGTGGGTTAGCCGGGCCTGGGATCGATCCAACAACCCTCTGATTGGAGGACGACCGTGCCTCACACACACACGCCCCCTGTGTTTGGATGAAACTGTGATGCACGCCATGGCCTCTTGTATTTGGCACCCAGAGACAACAAGCGTCTCAATCCTCATTGTCTCCATCCGCCAAACATGTCATCAGATTAATCTCTGCAATTTGCCCTAATTGTTACATTTTGAAGGCAGCGTATTGTCTGTGTCAGTCGATCTCGGTGCCGACAAAGGCGGATCGCCTTGCCAGGTTGTTGTTGGAGGGTGACAGGACAGTCTGCGCTTATGGGGTCAAAAGAGGAGCGGACAACGCTCATCTTACCCGGGTGACCAACGCTCACCTTTGCCCACCGCTCCTGTAAGAGCGAGGAGACAGGGGGCCCTTGGCATCAGAGCCAATTGACAACGGGGGGTGTGTGGCACCAGAGATGCCGGGCCCTCATCACTCACGCAGGCTTGGCCGCACGGGTGTAGCTGCTCCATCCTCGGGTTCTCAGGAACTGGCAGGGCAGCGAGTCTGAACCCTTCCAGGTCAACACCCCCACTGAGCGCGATGGGGGCTCAACGCACATTGAGCAGCGAAACCTGCGACGCGACTCTTAGGATTTTGTAGGTAAACAAGCAGGCTCGAGTAATCTCCCACACACGTGCACTTGTCCACGTCGTACAACCACACCTGCCTCAGCTCTCTGGCAAGTGGGCCGTTTATATATTAGCTGATCAGCTTTATGAAATAGCAGACATGGCACCCTCGCTCGGGTCTCCTTCCAGGGATGGGAAGCGGATAATCTTGGATGACCAAGTGATTAATGAGGTATGGCTTTCATAGTTCAGGAATGAAAATTATAGACGATGGTGTTGAAGAAGAGTTATGCCTGTTCATCTATTTAATATTTAGGGATCTCTTCTCGGGTGGAGAGATGATGCGCTAGCAAATGTATAGGAAAATAGTATTTGTACTGACTGTGGTTTGTGGTTTGGAGCACTAGATTAGCCTCAGAGGTGGAGGAGTCCTTTTTTAGATTCACATTTGATAAAGAAATTGTTAATCCTTGTACTACTTGATAATCAAGGCCATGGAAAATCCATTTTGGCGCAATTCTTTGTGTTGTTTCGTGAATTATAAAGCACAAGAGTATAATGTGTACTCTGCATGTAGGTGGACTCAACGTGGGTTAACATCCACCTCCATCAACTATCCCACACAATTATCGGGAAAATTTTAAAATGTATGACAGAAAAAAAGGTCAAGCATCTCAGAATGAAGCACGAATAAACAAGCATGGTGAGCCACCAATTTTACCATCAAGTTAAAACATGTAATGTAGTATTAAAAGACAACTTGCAGTCGCCCTCTGCTTAAAACCACATACATATGTATATATAGACATATATATAGTCATGTTGTATCAGTACAGAATGTTCCTAACTGAAGCTAGGCAGTAAACGTAGAATGGGACTGATGCAGCACCCCATTTAGACTCTGACAGAGCTGCGCTACCATCAAATGTTACTGTTGCTCGACACACCAATGTGACATGAGCCTCTCCACATGGGAATACAATTCAGCTCATCTAGTCTGAGCTCCACTCCATTTTTTTTAGCCGTGTCCACTCATCAGACGCGCAAACAAACACACAAACACATGAACGAAGAAATACACAAAATCACTTATTACTGACTGAAATAAAGCAAGACATTCAGAACTTGACTTGATTGTAATTGCTTAGCATTAATAACAGTGTGTTGGATGTTCTATGAATACACTGACCGTGTACTGGTTATTCAGATATATCAGATATCATTGTGACAGTAGTTGTGGTAACGTCAGTTCTCCCTTTTACAATATGGGATTCAAACCTTCTCAGGCCTGTCAGCAATTTACCCGTGATGTGGTTTTCCTTTTGAGGGAGGCAAAGTGGATTTTTAGGGTGAGATGGACAGTCAAATGTTTGTGTGACACATTGGAAGAAGTAGGATTGAAATTTGGAGATTTCTACAAGAATCACATTTTTGAATTGGATAGCTCTTTTTTATAGAAACTTCTCATTTTAAATACACCTACAAAAGACATGCATCCTCTACCCTTCGTCTCTAGTTTGTGGTTGCAACGTTCCATTAAGCTGCGATTATCCTGGAGATGACAGCAGGTCATTTTATAGTCAAGTTTTTATTTTTTTATTTCACTACAATGAAATGGCAAATAGGGAATAACACCATTATACATGAACCTTATTCATTCATTGAATCCAGAATCTCATGTTTCTAGTCATACACACCGTGCAATTTCAGGACTGTTTAGGATCCTGAAATGCATGGGTTTTACCATAAAGCTGGCATGAACGTGAAGGGCTAGTCTCTGGGTATTCACAGATCCCCTTTTCAGTCAGATGTCTTCCAGTGAGAGGTCAAGGGACCTCTTGAATAATGGGCCTAATTTAGAAGCCATATTATGTCATATTAAGAAGCTAGCAAAGCAAGGATGGTTCCAATGAATTCATTAGGTTCTCTTGTTTCACATGACATCTTTAAGTCTAAGCCCTCTACATCCCTTTCCAGTTACAATATGTGTCACGGTGTGGTTCACTTCCTGTTGTATTTTGTAGTTTTCTGCCACTCGTGTCCCCGGGTAACTTCACTTCCTGCCTTGTTCCGTCATCCCCTGTGATCGTCTTAATAGTTTCCACCTGTGTCCAATCACCTGCACCTCCCTTGTGTATTTAAGCCGTGTGTCTCCTGTGTCACTTGTCGCGTCATTGTCTTTCGCCACGCATGTCTGTGTCTCTTGTTGTGGATGTGCTTAGTTTCCTGCCTGATGTTCTTCCCTTGGTTCTTGTGTTTTTCGGCCTTTTGACTATTAAAGTCCTTTTGTTTTCCGCAAAGTCTGCGTTTGAGTCCTGCCTCCCACCCGCATCCTTGACAGAACGACGTGGCCAGTCCCCGCTCCGAGACTCTCGGCCCCGACCCCGTCAGGCTCCCTCCCTCCCGTCCCATGGTCCTCACCCACCCTCCCGTTGGTGATTTGAGGGCCGTCTGGGATCCGGCCCTTGAGGGGGGGGCCATGGGGTGGGTTATGGGGGGGGCTGAGCCGCCGCCGACTGCGGAGGTGTTCCGTGTCCCCGAGCTGGAGCCGACTACGGACGTTTCCAGTGTCCCCGAGCCGACGACGACTACCCCGGACGTTTCCCGTGTCCCCGAGCCGACGACGACTACCCCGGACGTTTCCCGTGTCCCCGAGCCGACGACGACTACCCCGGACGTTTCCCGTGTCCCCGAGCCGCCGCCGACCCCCCCGGAGGTTTCCCGTGTCCCCGAGCCGCCGCCGACCCCCCCGGAGGTTTCCCGTGTCCCCGAGCCGCCGCCGACCCCCCCGGAGGTTTCCCGTGTCCCCGAGCCGCCGCCGACCCCCCCGGAGGTTTCCCGTGTCCCCGAGCCGCCGCCGACCCCCCCGGAGGTTTCCCGTGTCCCCGAGCCGCCGCCGACCCCCCCGGAGGTTTCCCGTGTCCCCGAGCCTGCAATTCCAGAGACGTTCCGGAGCCGGCCAAATGGCCGTCCGCCGGGCCTACCACCGGAGGCTCCCCGGCAGTGCGCCTATCCGCCAGGCCGACCCCCAGAGGCTCCCCGGTCGCCTGGCCGCCCACCGGGCCGCCCGCCAGAGTTTCCCGGGTGGTCCGACCAACGTCTCGGGTTTCCCTCCCCCCCCACCCCTTGTTTCGCTCTAGTGTGAGCCGCCTGGAAGTCGGCCCTTGAGGGGGGGGTACTGTCACGGTGTGGTTCACTTCCTGTTGTATTTTGTAGTTTTCTGCGACTCGTGTCCCCGGGTAACTTCACTTCCTGCCTTGTCCCGTCATCCCCTGTGATCGTCTTAATAGTTTCCACCTGTGTCCAATCACCTGCACCTCCCTTGTGTATTTAAGCTGTGTGTCTCCTGTGTCACTTGTCGCGTCATTGTCTTTCGCCACGCATGTCTGTGTCTCTTGTTGTGGATGTCTGTAGTTTCTTGCCTGCTGTTTTTCCTCCCGGTTCCTGTGTTTTTGGCCTTCAGACTATTAAAGTCCTTTTGTTTTCCGCAAGTCTGCGTTTGAGTCCTGCATCCCCTGACAATATGAGGGTTAAAGAGCAGTGTCCTTTGAGTCTTTTTCTGCTGAATTTCCATTCATGGCTGGGAAAAGATTAAGGGGATCTGAAAAATCGTTTAATTTACAATTTTCAATTTACAGCAATGTCTATTGCTCGAGTCCATTGACAGGTCATAGTTACACCCAGTTGAGGTCCAGTTGAGCCTATAATTGTCTGTATGTGAGTGTGTCTATGTGCATGCACTGGTGTCAATCTGGGAACTTGACCCATATGTTGCTGAGAAGCCTGCTGCCCATTCCAGGCTGCAGATGCCATAGTCCACCTGCCAGCCAGGTCAAGCTACCCACACTCCTCTCGGCCAAATGGAAGGAGACTGTCTGTTTTGGCAGGCGGCTCAACTCGTTTCAGTTTGCCTCGTCTGGCACCTGGCCTGCGATTAGCCAGGGTCTAAAAGTAGGCACCTTAAATCTAAGGCCCGGGGTTCAGGTCCTCAAAAAGGAGGTAATTTGGCCCTTCTTGGACCAAGTCTCATCTGGCCTTGTGTTGCTTGTCCAACCATATGCTGTGTCATCCTCATCTGGTCTGATGGTTCGAACGGCCTTTGGGCAGTCAAATGACTGGGATTAAAGCAATTTTAATTAGAATTAAAAACAAAAACCCAAAGATGTTGAGAAAGAAAAGAGATACGACGCCCAGATATGACACAGTGCCAAATAAGCTTCCAGAAAGGCTGACAGGGCAGTAAGGAAATACAGTAGCCTGATGAGTCGGGGTACAGATATAGCTGCGATTTTCTTGTCACCAAAACCAGGTGATGAATGGAGTTTATTTTTGTCAGGATAATTTATGTAACATACGTGTAGTCACTAATAGGATGTGTCTTTTGGTGTGATGACACTTAAAAATGAAGCATTGCACCGTAGCTTCAGGTTCGAGAGCTGGCACTTACCCACCTTGTACCCTCCTCTAGTAAATCATATAATCACAAAGAGTTAATGAAACCATTAAGGGGGGCAATTACAACATTTCCCACTCGGCCACTGGATCCTGTCCCGCTGTGGACTCCGCTGTGCAGCAGGCAGGAGGCCATGGGTGTGGTGGGATAAGCTTTCACCTACGTACCAGTTGTCAGCCAGACTGTGGCATCCCTCGGGGGGGGGGGGTTTTATGGAAGGAGCAAAGCAAGCGGAGAGCGGTGGAGGCGTTAAAGAGCAAGGAAGGGAGGGGCTGAGGGGTGGGTTGACAGCCTCTCCGGGCGTTGTCTCCAAGATACAGTGGCAAGTGAGACGGCAGAGGAGAGTTGCGGACGGCACACGCGGGGCCCATTAGGGCTGCACGTCCTCCCTGCCTGACTTCCACAGCCCCATGAAGAGGGCCACCAGGGAGGATGTTGGGTTTGTGTATCTACTGTAACCCCCCACCCCTCCCTCACTGTAACTGCACTCCCACAGGCCTCCTTTACAGGAAGCTGAGTGCCGGGCCCCTGCTGCTCTGTCTCCGGCTCGGGATGGCTCCCTTGTTGAGAGTTCCATCCGTACGTCACTGGCAGCGGCAAACGCAGAGAGCGCTCCCTCGCTGACTATAGCAACAGCACAAAGCAACAGCCTCCTCTCACTGTCTGTCTCCAGCCCACCTCTCCACTCTGTCTCCGTCCCAGAACAAAGAAGTGTAGTTTGGATAAACCCGACGACGAAGAAAGCGAAAAGGAATGTAGACTTCCGTAAATATATATGATGCAGAGTCCAGAGTGAAGGGGAACCACAGGACGTTCTGCGTTAAGACGTCAGTCGTGTCTTCAGGATCCAGAGCTTAAGACGACAATGGAAGCGTCGCAGCTCTGTTGAGTTCAAGAATACGGAAACGAGGATCTACACCATGACCAACAGTTTCTAGACTACGGGCAGGAGGAGATGCAGGCCCGGGCTTTGGAATCATCACCGTCCTTCATTTGGCTTTTGAGGGTGCCTCTCTGATCTCCGACCCGTGTGGAGCAACCTCCCCTCCTCCAGAGGCTGAGGTTGTCTTCAGGGCGGGTTTGTGGCAGCATGAGGGAGATGTGCTATGAGCGAAGACGGGACCTTGCCTACCTGCTGTGGTTTTAGCCTCTTCCATGACTACTGCTGGAGGAGGAAAAGGAGGATCCAACCGGAGGTATGTTGGTATCTAAATGCCCACACGCACTCCTTTTTTTCTTGTTCAGTCTCTATTTTCAGAGTTGCTCACAATCCTCCTTCTTTATGTTTCATCAATTCTCTGTTGCCATGGTGAGATACTGTATATACCGTATCTGCATTCTTTTGCTCACCAGTGCGTTGTCGCCCGGGGGGACAACATGCACACAGCGGAGAATCTCCCACGTGAACAGTGGCATGGTTTTCAGTGGCTGACTTTTCAGCTGTTTAATTATTGACTATTTGATATTTACATACCGAAGACATAAGACATTTTCAACACTCAGAAACAGGGCATGAATGAACAAGAACATCCAACCAAGACAACACAAGTCTATTACCGCACCCCCTCTGCCTTTTGAAGGCAGTGATGGCTGAGAAGCTGTCTACATCCGCACCCAGAGTTGATCAGGCTGATGCCCGTTTAGGAGAATGCGGTAGCAGTCGCGTGCTACGGTCAGTGCTGCGCGAGGGATGGCCGGGTCCGTGACAGGAGGATGTTCTCGATGATGTAGTTTGAGAGGGCCCTCAGTTTGCGGATGGCAGCGAGAAATGGGAAATAGGGGTTGTGATGAGCTAGCGATGGCATGCGGGTGTCGCCTTGGTGACGTTGAGGAGGAGCTGAGTGTGAGTACCGCCACAAGGTGAAAAGGGCAACAGATTGTTGGTGGGCTGTGGACGATTCTCCTCCCCGTGAAGAGAGCGAATGCGGTTGTGTCCGCAGAATATTCAAAGTATGTTGAGATGGGGGTTGATGAAGAGTTTGTATAGAAAGGGAGAACACATGGCCCCGGGGCGTATAGTGATGACGCAGAAGATGAGCCATAGCGGCCACCCTGGTCTCCTGCCACTGAACAGAAGAGGTTATGTGCAGATGGTAGAATTTGATGATTTATCGGACGCGATTCTTTTGGCATGTCGACATCTTTTTACAAACGGTTGTGTATTTCGTATGAGTGGCACGTCGGTGTCGTGGTTAGCGATGTTGCATCACGGTTTTAAACCTGCTGGAGTTTGTTCGCTGTGCTTCCTCCGTTGATAAGGTCAAACTATTCATTTAAAGTCGCGTGTCGAGGATCTCTCTCTTATTCTTGGTAACTGCAGGTGCGTTAAAATCATTACACTAACCCATATCACTAATAATTAGGCCAGATTATTTGCCTCTATTTGCCCTGAAGGGCCACTCTCAATTGCTTGTCACTTTTTCCATGCAACGTACGTCTAAACTGATTTAACCTTGACATTATGTGATGTTGTAGTACAACTAAGTTCTTAAACGCAAACAAATATTAGGGAATCAGGGGAATTGATTAGAAGGGTGCAGCTTCCTCGATGGCTTCTTGCTCTGTCCTGAGGCTGATGAAGTGGCCCCTACTGTTGCATAGCAGATGCCATATAGTCACATCCACAGCGTGCTTGTTCTGGGCTCCATGTCGCATCGCACAATTGAGTAGTTTCGTACAGTGGGGATTAGTCGTTGAAAACAATTGTCTTCTATACGTGTGCATCATGGCAGCGAGACAAACGCGCAGTATCTGTTCTCCTGTTACAAGTTTTTGCTCTAAGAAAAAAAGATAAGCTCTTGGCCGTCCATCAACTGCCGTAGTTCAGTTTCAGAAAGGACAAAGACGGGGTCCTTCACTTCTTTCTGACCGTTTATGGATTGGTGGACATTGACTCTGTCTTGGCTCTTGTGTACAAATTATGAAACAGATTTCACTCTCAGGAGACAATCACGGTTCAAAAACGCAGGTTGGGAATTTATTTTTTAGGGCCCCAGACCTGAAACTTGACACAGGAAGAGGCCTCTCATATTCTGTTTTTACGATCGCAGAGTCAAGGAACCCCCAGGGGGAAAAAAGGCAAAAACCAAATGGAAACGAGTGAAACCATCAGTTCTTGTCAATTCATCGGAGACCGACTCGATTTACAGAATGCCAACGAGACCGCGTGGTGAGGTTTTGCAGGAGTGAGCACTACATTTAACGGTAAAATAAGCGTCGACCACGACGTGCGCGCGTCGGTGTGAACCCTCGCCTGTAAAAAAAGAAAAAAGCGTCGGTGTCGCACAGCGCATCAGTCACACGGCACGGTGAGTGGGCGGATGGATAAAAAAAAAAGCAATCTATATCAATACATCTCCAGCTGTCAGCGGCGGAAACCTGAACAGGTGGTCTGCGCCGGTGCCTCGGCGGAACGTGCCAAAGGCGCAGAGACCCTCCGCAGCTCGGCGCACTCGCTAATCGGATCTCTTGACGACGGCGGCACTTGCACCTCGCGCGTAAAAGCGCGCAGCTTCTGGTCCGCGGATCCGATCGGTCCTCGGGGATTGTAGCCTACTCGTCGGGGTTGATTTAGTACTGCTGCCGGAGTTGTGGAAAGTGCGCCTGGGTTGTGAGGCTGGACCGGCGGGGTCGGACACAATGTGTCTTGTGTTGGATTTTAAAAAACTCTCTTCCGTGTGTGGATTCGGGAAGCCGCTGTAGAGACTGACGCTGATAACGAACAACATGCTGCCAGAAATAAATAACAAGGTGAGGCATTTTTTTGCCGGCAACTTGGATGGTTAATAGTTAGGTAGGTAATAGGTAAATAGTAGTTTCTTGAGGTTTAGAAGAGCTTGAAAGTGGTGCTCTGGTTTGTAATGTGGTCGATTTGAAAGCAGTGCGTGACCAATCAAAGCGTCTTTATACTGTTACAACCAAACTTTATCTGTCATTATGTAACTTGAGCATTATTCTGTAGTACATTTACTATTTTGGCTTTTCCATGGAATAAGAATGTATTTTGCCCAGATACAGGGCTTCGTTCCAGGCTAATTCCATTTTGGGAAAAACCCTCCACAGGTATCCTTTTACGTTGATGAACTAAAATAACAAACACTCACTGTACATCATCGAATCGCTTCTATTGATACACACCGAGAATGTAAAGTGATTCTCAATTTGGAATTATTCACATTATCTGTGGTCTGCCTCCTTTCTCCACAGCGCATGCCAAGTTGTGATGAAAAATTTGATCCATTTTTATTTCCGTGTCTGTTGCGCTGACAGGATTCTATATGCGTTCCGGTGTATTTTAAACACCTTACATGGGGGCTGGCAAATTTAAACCGTGCCGTTTTTAGAATCACACCTTCAAAAATAAATTGAAGGTGTGCGCTGACAAACTAATTATACGAAAGCCAAAACCTTCCGTCACATCTGATGACGAAAGGGGAAAAACCCGTTGAGTGCAATCAAACAACAGTGCAGTGTGAATATACAAAGAAGAAAGAGGGGCTGGCATGTCGGACAGCTGGTACAGTTTCACAGCTTGTTGGTGTTACTCCTGGTTTCATTGCTTTGCTGACCCTCTGACCAACTGACCCTTGGGGACCCAAAGTGGCTCTCACGCCCCGCAGGATATGACCCTACCTGCAGTCAAGACCCCGCATTCACATCGAGCAGAGTCAGCATTCCTCCTGGCATCTTTTCCCACCTCCATTCATCTATTTCACATCCAATTTTATTTATACCCGCCGGGACATTAAGAGCTAATGCCCGCTTTGATGTCTTCTATTAGCGCCCCGGTGCAAATGGACTGTATTTATGGCAACGCAGGAATAATGATTTACTTTCCCATATGCTTTCTTGAGCAAACATTCATTTTAGCAATCAATGATAGA
Organism: Gasterosteus aculeatus; assembly: GCF_964276395.1. NCBI lineage: Eukaryota > Metazoa > Chordata > Actinopteri > Perciformes > Gasterosteidae > Gasterosteus > Gasterosteus aculeatus. The sequence continues at coordinate 6,912,824 of NC_135698.1, forward strand.
TGTTTCTGTAAGAAAAATGCAGGCGTGAGAAACGCACACGTGTTTATGTATACGTCTGTGCTCATTAGCCAGGCTTACGGCATTCACAGGTGACTCACTGTGCTCCTCACATTGCAACGTGACTACATCCTTGTAGCATTGGGGCCGTCCATTACAGAAATAGTTGGCAAACACCTACGACTTTGTCGACTAATCGATTAGTTGATTTAATCAACAGTAATCGACTAAAGTAGGGCAGCCCCGGAATATGTGTTCTGATGCTGGCTTTCTAAAGGATTGCATCAACGTGACGGGGGAAGCCAATGAGTGTGTGCAGGATGTGTTTACATCCAGTAGGTAAGAAGTCAGTTCAGCCTCTAGTCCTCTTATCCGTGACAGCTGTTAGGGTTTTGTTTTTTTCAATCAGAGGTTTACTGTTCGATTGTAAAACCCGTTTCTTTTCCAGCACCTGTAGACCACAACCAGCCCGTCACTCCCTTACTACCCAAATGCAGGTTTAGCACGTATCCCTAAGCTCTATTTCGCCCATATGGTGTCGGCCAATGCCTACCAGCTGATTAACGAGGCACGTGTAAGCTGGCTTTGGTGTCCGAGAGAATCGCACACAATCCTTCCAAATGCGTGTGCTACTTTAGTAGATTCAGAGCTCTGTCTCTTTATTACTTCCTATTGACATATAGGATTTAGAAAACGTGGATCTGTAGTGCGCGCAGGCTTGGTGACGCGTGGACACCCGCAGCCAGACACATGGACGTGCACATGTTCACACACCTGCGCAGACCAGCAGGTACACAGTAAGTAATCTATTTCGGGATCATCTTCACGTCTCGCTGCCCACAGGCTGCGTGTTTCTGGAGAGACGAGGGAATCCACGCAGCAGCACTTATTCTTGTTCATTATTATTCACAACCGCTTTGGTTCGCCTCTTGGCTTGAAATAATTTCTAAATCTCACCTAGGGAGTTGATTATGTTATATGCATTGCCGCTATTTGAAGAAAAATATAGCTGTTTTTTTAATGACTTGCTGTCATTCCTCCCGCAGACGTCGCGCCCGGAGGCCTTCCCTCACCCTCACAGGCTGCCGGCAGAAAGCAACCGTCTTGGAACGAACCGACCATGCTCACAGGTCAGCGCTGCCCCCCCAGCAAGAGGCTGTAGCAGCTGGGCACTGGTCCAGCACGAGAACCAACAGGGACATCATTTACATTTGGTGTTAGACCTACATGAGGTTTAAGGAGTTGTTTCATCAGTGTTGCTGAAGAGAGAGTTAGTCTCTTTTTTGTTGTTGTTGTTCATTGACGTGCATTGAGCTACTCCACAATGTTGTCTCCTATTAGATATGCTTCGTGCTCAGATGCTTGTTATGTTGTTTTGATCATTAACCAAGCAACTCATTGGAAAAGAGCCCAATTTAAAATTGACAAACTCCTCAGGAAAATGATAAATGTTGCTGCAGACTTTTGTCCGCATTTATGTTGTTATGGGGTCTAAGTGCAGCTTTTTAAAGGCAGCATGTCCCTGGTTACACACTGGCTCATAACTGTGTTTACTTCCTTCGCCTGTTGTGGCAGTTGCTGGCAACTATATTTAGCCCTATCTCTATGCGTCATAATCAAGTTGGCAGATCCTGCAGCAGCCCCCAACACGTGCGATGTTCAAACTATCTACTGTTTGGATAGGAACACATTTTTCCTTAAAATGTTGGTAAAAATGATTATATGAAATAAATGTTGTTGCTAATAGAATACATGCAAGGACCCAGGATGTAGAGGCGGCTCTGCTTTCAAGTATTCCACCTAATATTTGAGTGGAATTCCTGCTCGGTCAGGGAAAACATGTCCTATAATATACTGTATAATGCAGGGGTGTCCCAGTGGCCCGCCGGGGGGGCTCCGGTGCGGCCCGCCGGATGACTTAGCTAAGTGTAAAAATGACAGAAAGACATAAATCGCATTTCTGTAAAAGTAGCTGCTATTCCTAAAACGTCCACAGGGGGTCACACTCTGTGAGTGTGTTAGACCAGGGGGGCCGACGACAGCGTTCCTCCATAATTTGACTGGTCCAGCCTCAAGTGGCCTCCTACCTAAAATGAGTTTGACACCCCTGGTATGATGCCTCCGTTGACACTGATACTATTCTTTGGGGTTTCTCACTTTTCCCGCAGTACTTGGCACGGGGCCGAGGTCTAATTTTGCCCGTCATTGCCAGGGCTGAACCTCGCTAGAACCGTGACACATGTAATCATGCTCCCGGAGCAAGCTGCATGGCAGCCAGTGAAAAGCAGGCCGCTGCTCTCCACCTCCCCCGCAGAGCCACTACAGACAGACTCTGTCAGGACTCCAGCCTCGCGCGCTTTGTCCTCGTCTCACTCTGAACCTGATCAGTAATTCCAGCCGCCGCCGCCTGCTGGGGGTCCTGGTCACCTGAGCGGCCTCGGACGGGATGCACGTGAAAAAAGGATGCAGATCGCGAGTTGAGAACACAAACCACCAGCTCGAGCCCGACCGATAAAGTGAGAGGGCTTGTAACAGGCTCATGGCTACGCTGTCAAAAAGAAACATTCATTTGGAATTCACACCCAGTATTTCCAGATGCATTTGTTGTGTGGAGATGGGCAGTTCAGTGGTTGATATTGGAACACTGTGGGCTGTTCCATACAGGGAATTAACTAGCTGTGGAATTTGGCCATTTTCTTTGGTCGTTTTTTTCTCACTATGTATTTTTTTGGCATTAGAATGAGCTCTGCATTCTTTGCCAGACATTTTAGGTTGTCGGCGGGACTGAAAGATCTTGTTTCCTCCATCATCACCTTATTTCGTGTGTCTGTCAAGTGACTGTGTTTATCTTCATTGTTTCTAATGTGCATTTCTTTAGTCAATGTGGTGAAAATAAAAAACAATCCCTCTGGTTCACAGAAGTTCGGCCCTGGTGCAGGGACCCTGCCCGCGCTTGAGCCGCCGGTGGTCCAGGTTGTGGTCAGCAATGCCAAAAACCAACAACAGCAGTCGGACAACATCTTGCCCCAAATTGCCAACAAAGGGGGCCAAAACAACTACCAGGCACACCCGGTGAGACTGTAGTATTCTGTAGTGGCGGCTATTTTGCATTAAGGCGCCTAATGATGTTTCTGATGGAAAGACAAATGAAGCATCAATATTTCTCCGCAGTAGCTCATAGAACTCAAAACTAAAAAACAGCAAATTAGATGCCGCGAACGGGAAATGTCACTACTTTTGTCTTTTCTTTGCCCATAATTACAAAGGTACTTTGCTGTCTGTGGTGCGTGTGTGGTATTGTACAGGACGAGAGGTCGAAGCCCACCCAGCAGTTCGGCATGCGCATCGGTACAGCAGTGGATAAAGTGTCCGTCTCCCGCAACAGCAAGATTTTCAGCAACAAGCTGGAGAAAGAGAAGGCATACGAAGGACAAAGGTTACCCATGTCCCCCACAGGTATGACACTGTGGATGAGAATGTAATACTGAGATATTTGCATAGATTTTATCTCACATTGAATCTTTCGGGGGGGTTCTAAGAGAGGATGCAGTAAAAATAGCATGCCGTTATTGAAGTCGATTGTTCACGATCCTCCTCTGCTGGCAGCGATGTCATCCATGTGATAGTGACTCATCTCAGACTCCTCCTTACTTGCAGAGGCACTGAAGAACTTCAAGGACCGGATGACGGAGTTTGAGCAGGAGGAAATCATGGACTACGCAGAGATCTGGTTCCTTGGTCTGGGCTCTCAGAAGATCGAGGGTTCCCAAGGTTCACCGCAGAACTCTGGATATGATGACGAGCATGGAAGCTACGTCAGGGTAAGATGGTTGGTCTGTCGCAAAACGAGTATTTTGTTTAGTCAAAGCTATGTAACTGTTACAATTTAATTTTTTCGTTTGTTTGTTTTTTTACTATTCTTTTGAATTTTGAGGTTATTTAGAAATGTTTTTGTTGAAACTCTCAAACTTTCAATTTCATCTAAACGATGCACACAAGCATCCTGGATAAAAAGGATTTACGCTTTTGCAAATCCTAAGTTGCTTAACAAAGGTGACTAAATATTGACCATATAGAATTTTGGACTGTATCTCACGCAAATTTGGAGGAATACATTTTTCTAACTAAAAGTCATAGTGTTAAATCCCCAGTATAGTTCTATAATTGGCCCCGTGGAAACATTAAAAATGCACCGCCTTCATGTGACCTCAATCCAGCAGCTGCAGACAGTCTGTTTGGCGGACTTCATTGTTTTATACTGAACACAATGAACTGAACTGCGGTTGTCCTGCCCGGTGACAACGGGGCGAACCGTCTTGTAGAAATCAGGCGACCGACAGGCCGCTATTTGTTAGACAATGTGTGATGAATGAGCTTGTAGCCGCGCTAGCGCTACCACCGACGGGTTCTGTACAGACGCACGGACACACGGATGGGAGTAACCAGTTTTTATTGTCCAAAAAGGGGGAATGGCAGTGAGCAGGAATAAGCCCGTTCTGTCCAGCTTCGCTCAGCCCTCGCGTGCTGCTCCCGTGCTCCGCTCAGCTCTGCTCGGCTCATGTTCCTCTCCCCGACCTGGATCCTGCTCACTGCTTTTGAAGAAGGCAATTAGTGCAGATTCCACACACCTGCTTACTCTTCACCTACCAGCACCGTCCCCTGAACCACTCCCCCGCTCTCCCCCCTGCAGCTGAGCTAACCACGCCCCTCCACCACATACCCCCACCGCCCGACTTAGGCCGGGGAGCCATCCGGCCGAACCGACTCCCCCCCCCCTCCCTCCTGAGGGCGGGAAAGGAAGTCCGCCACGACCATCTGCGCCCCCGGCCTATGGATCACCTTGAAGTTAAAAGGCTGTAGAGCCAGATACCACCGAGTGATCCGGGCGTTGGCATCCTTCATGCGGTGGAGCCACTGCAGCGGGGCGTGGTCCGAACAGAGAGTGAACTGGCGTCCCAGGAGGTAATACCGCAGGGAGTCGACCGCCCACCGGATGGCCAGGCACTCTTTTTCGACCGTACTGTACCTGGCCTCTCTTTCCGACAGCTTCCGGCTGATGTAGAGGACCGGGCGGTCCACCCCCTGCACCTGCTGGGACAAAACGGCCCCCAGCCCTCTGTTCGACGCATCAGTCTGCAAGACAAAAGGGAGAGAGAAGTCAGGTGTATGGAGCAATGGTTCCCCACAGAGGGCTCGTTTCACCCCCTCAACCGCCCACTGGCACCGCTCCGTCCACTGGACCGGATCTGAGGCACCTTTCCGGGTCAGGTCAGTTAAGGGGCTGGTCAGCTCCGCAAAGCCCGGGATGAACCTCCTGTAGTAGCCTGCCAGCCCCAAAAACCGCCTCACCTCTTTTTTCGTCTTGGGCCGCGGGCAGGCTGCAATGGCTGCGGTCTTGTCCACCTGCGGGCGCACCCGCCCGCCGCCCAAGTGGTACCCCAGATACCGTACCTCCCTCCGTCCAACTGCACACTTCCCCGGGTTGGCGGTGAGCCCAGCCTGCCTCAGGGACTCCAGCACCGCGCCCACCCGCCGCACATGCTCCGCCCACGTGGTGCTGTGGATGATGACGTCATCCAGGTAGGCGGCAGCATACGCAGCGTGCGGACGCAGCACCCGGTCCATGAGGCACTGGAAGGTGGCCGGGGCGCCGAACAGCCCGAAGGGAAGCGTGGTGAATTGGTACAATCCAAACGGAGTGGAGAACGCCGACTTTTGCCTGGACTCTGGTGACAAGGGAATCTGCCAGTAGCCCTTGGTCAAATCCAGTGTCGTAAAAAACTGCGCGGTGCCCAATCGGTCCAGGAGTTCGTCGACCCGGGGCATCGGGTAAGCGTCAAACCGTGAGACCGCATTCACCTTGCGATAATCCACACAGAACCTTATTGAGCCATCCTTCTTGGTGACAAGAACAATGGGGCTGCACCAGGCGCTGTTGGACTCTTCTATTACCCCCATCTCCAGCATAGCGGCCAATTCTCGCTGAACCATTTTCTTCTTGTGTTCAGGTAACCTGTAGGGCCGCGTCCGCACCGTCACGCCCGGGGACGTCTCAATGTGATGCACTATGAGGTCCGTGCGACCTGGCCGGGAGGAGAACACATCATTAAATTGATCTTGCAACCGGGCTATGTCCGCTTGCTGGGCTGCAGAGAGACGGGCGTCGGACGGGAGCCGGGTGGGATCGGTGGACTTTGGGACCTCTGGCCCCAGCTCCTCGCTCTCCGCTACTGCAGACACCAGGGACACGGACTCAGTCACTCTCCATGCTTTAAGGAGGTTGAGGTGGTAGATCTGCGTGGCTCCCCCCCTGTCAGATCGCACCACCTCGTAGTCGACGTCCCCTACCCGCCGTGTGACCACAAAGGGCCCTTGCCACTTGGCGAGTAGTTTTGAGCTGGAAGAAGGAAGTAATACAAGCACTTTCTCTCCCGGTGTGAATTGTCTCAGCTTGGCCCCTCTGTTGTACAGCCGCTGTTGCCGTTCCTGGGCCTGGAGCAAATTCTCACGTGACAACTCACCCAGTGTGGCTCGCAGGTCCAGGACGTACTGAATCTCGTTCTTACCGGGGCTCGGACCCTCCTCCCAGTGTTCCTTAAGCAGGTCGAGCACCCCCCGTGGTCTCCTGCCGAACAGCAGCTCGAAGGGAGAAAATCCCGTGGAGGCCTGGGGAACCTCCCGTACTGCAAACAACAGAGGGTCAAGCCATTTATCCCAATTACGTTCATCGTCGTGAATAAACTTACGAATCATGGATTTCAGTGTCTTGTTCAGCCGCTCCACCAGGCCGTCAGTCTGGGGATGGTACACACTGGTCCGAACGGACTTAACCCCCAACAATTCGTACAGTTCTCGTAGTGTGCGTGACATGAACGAGGTGCCCTGGTCCGTCAGAATCTCTTTCGGGATTCCGACTCGGGAGATGACCTGAAACAGCGCCTGCGCAACATTCTTGGCGGAGATGCTGCGCAACGGCACTGCCTCGGGATATCGGGTTGCGTAATCCACCAGAACCAACACAAAGCGATACCCCCGTGCACTCCGGTGAAATGGCCCGATGAGGTCCATACCTAAGCGTTCGAACGGCAGCTCCATTAACGGCAGCGGACGCAACGGCGCTTTCGGGATGGCCGGCTGGTTCACCAGCTGGCACTGCGGGCAGGATGCACACCAGCGGCGCACATCCGCCCAGATGCCTGGCCAGTAAAATCGGGCTACTATCCGGTCCAGAGTTTTGTCGCTACCCAGGTGGCCCGCCATCGGGTTATAGTGAGCCGCCTGGAAAACCGTTTCCCGGCGGCTTTTCGGTACCAACAACTGCGTAATTTCCTGGCCTTTCTGAGTGTCGCGATTCACACTGTATAGCCTGTCCCTAATCAGTGAAAAGTGCGGGTATGATAATACGGCGTCGGGGCGCACCACTTGACCATCAATTTGCATCACTTGGTCGAAGGCAAAGCGTAGAGTATCATTACGAGACTGCTCCAGTGGAAAATCTTCCATGGAGCGTAGCTCTGGCATCGGCGGCGTCCCCATAGGAGGCCCCGCCGATTCCCCCTCCCCGTCTGCAGCGTCGGACAACCTCGCGTCACCGCCGAGCGCCGCACACACCCCGCATGTCCCTACCGGTCGCGAACGCACCCCCGCGCACTGCCCCGCTAACCTATGAAACCCCGACCAGTCTGTCCCCAAAATCAGAGGGTGCGTCAGGCGGGAGCTAACCGCGACCCTTACTCTATGCTTTTTACCCCCAAACCTAATCTCTATCGGCACCACTGGGTAGTCGTGAATATCCCCATGCACACACTTAATACTCACCCGGGATGCCTCCACCAATGCCCCGGGTCGAACCAGTCTCTGGTGGATCATGGACTGCGTGCAGCCAGAGTCCACCATCGCCTGATGTATACCCCCCTGGATCCTTACCGGAACGCTGTACGTCGCTCCCAGACCGGGGGAGGGTGCTGGAGGCCCGGCAACCCGTACCGTTTGGCCCACCTCCATTAGCGGGCACTCCCGCCGGTAGTGTCCGGGCTGCCCGCACCTCCAACACTCCTGCCCTGGCGGTTGAGGAGCCCTCTGTAGGTCAGGGAGGGTGCCGGCCAGGCCGGGTGGATCAGTACCCCGTTGAGGGGCTAGGGCGCGCTGGGACGGAGGGGGCCGAGCCGCAACAGGAAGCGGGGAACTCCGTCGTGGCGCGGGAACGGGCTGCGTCGATGCGGTCGGCCGACCGCCCTCCCCACGGCCCCCGGGGTGCACCGCCAGGTGGTCCTCGGCGAGGGTCACGGCGGCTTCCAGCGTCGCCGGCCGGTGGTAGCGGACCCAGGCAGCCGTCCGCGGCGGAAGACCCTCCAGGAACTGTTCTGTCACCACCTTCTCCACCACCGCCGGCGCCCCTCCCGCGGCCTCCGGCTGCAGCCACCTGTTGGCCGCGTCTGCGAGTCGCTGGGCAAACGCAAACGGGCGGTCCCCCGGCCCCAGCCTCGCCTCTCGGAACCGCCTCCTATGGTCCTCGGGGGAGAGCCCCAGTCGGTCCATGATGGCCTTCCTCCCGCTGGCGTAGATGTGCCTGGGACCGGGAGGCAGGCCCAGGGCCGCTGTCTGCGCCTCCCCGGTTAGGAGCGGCAGGAGGCGGATCGCCCACTCGTCCGCCGGCCAGCCACACGCCCCCGCCATCGCCTCGAACATCTCCAGATATGACTGCACGTCGTCCTCCGGGGTCATTTTGTGCACCACCACGCCCGCATACGCCGAGGGACCCGGCACCGCCGGGGAAGCGACTGGTCGGGCCGCTAATTGTTCCAGTACCTGGGTCTGCCGGTCTGCAGCAGCCTGCAGCGCCCCCAGGATGTGCCGGTTGGCCTCGGCCTGCTCGCGCTGCATCGCGGCGATCTCCCCCAGCATCCGTCCGAGCGCGACCGCCGGCTCCATCAGGCCCTCTCCGTGGTCGTTTGCGTCCATCCCTGGCCAGGCGCCACTGTAGCCGCGCTAGCGCTACCACCGACGGGTTCTGTACAGACGCACGGACACACGGATGGGAGTAACCAGTTTTTATTGTCCAAAAAGGGGGAATGGCAGTGAGCAGGAATAAGCCCGTTCTGTCCAGCTTCGCTCAGCCCTCGCGTGCTGCTCCCGTGCTCCGCTCAGCTCTGCTCGGCTCATGTTCCTCTCCCCGACCTGGATCCTGCTCACTGCTTTTGAAGAAGGCAATTAGTGCAGATTCCACACACCTGCTTACTCTTCACCTACCAGCACCGTCCCCTGAACCACTCCCCCGCTCTCCCTCCTGCAGCTGAGCTAACCACGCCCCTCCACCACAGAGCTGTTTAAGGCTGAGCGACTTTCACCTCACTGCTGCAAGCCTGAAGTGACAGCGTCAGAAAAGCACAGCGGAAACTGTAGCACGCAGCGGATCAGTGCGAGTGAGCATGATGCAGAGCCCATCAACCGCGTCGTTATTATCAAATGATGGATATTTTTGTTTCAGTAAAAAAAGCATGCAGTGCATAATGCTCCAGTGTTCACAGTGCTCTTCCTTTTGTCTTCTTCAGGTGCTGCATGACCATATTGGATACAGGTTTGAAGTGCTCGAAGTGATTGGGAAAGGTTCCTTTGGGCAGGTCCTGAAATGCCTGGACCATAAGAACAATGAACTCGTGGCCATTAAGATGATACGCAATAAGAAAAGGTACCAGTACACTCAAATATTTAATTTAGATTTATTTCATTTCATTCCAACCATGTCACTTTTGATTGGGCTAAGTTAAATAACTTAAACATCACAAGAAAGGACTCAATTTGTTGTGAGGTTTTTCCAAGGCCCAAAAGACAAAAGCATTTTACATTTTAGTCAAATTTGAGTGAAATGGTTGAGATTTGGATTTAGCATTATAGAAGTTGGAATCCTACTTTACACAGCGGCAGCTGTTAGTCCTAGAGGTCAGATGCAGGGGTCATGGGTCTTACTGCTGCTTTGAAAATGCAGAAAACCAAATGGTCCAAACTGCTTGTCTCAGGAGAACTTTGCTTATTTCTCCACGCAGGGGACAGTGTGTTGTTGACATATATATCAATACTAGTAAGTAAATATTCAGGGATTGATATCCTGGGACAAACCCCTCAAACATCATCAACAGCAGAAACGTTCATAAAGTATAACAAACATTTCCAAAAAGTGCTGCTATTGATCCTTATTTGGTGTCAGAATTTAAAGATGTATATCATTTTATTGTGGCCCTTTCCCTACCTGGGAATTCAGAAATAAATAATAAAATGAATCAGGTAATATTTTAGTATTCAACCTATCTAACGCCCTCCGTAAATGCATGTGTAGGTTTCATCACCAAGCCCTGGTGGAGTTGAAGATCCTGGATGTGATAAAAAGGAAAGACAAAGACAACCTCCACAACGTCATCCACATGAAGGAGTACTTTTACTTCCGAAATCACCTGTGCATCTCCTTTGAGCTTCTGGGGTTAGTGCGCGTCTGGTGACTGTGGACGGCCTCACCTGTTTGCATCTACCTAAGATTTAGCTTCTATTCGAAGGGAGACAGTTTTGTGTATCGCTCAGGCTGAATGACCTTTAGAGGACGCCTGGGAGTGTCCCCCTGTCTTACATTACTGTAACGCAATCCTTTAGTTAAGGCCTTGAGTAGAGCCATACCTCTTACCCTTTCTTGCTTTGCGGTGTGAAGGCTCGAGTTACACAGTCCAAAGAAGTCAACGCTTATCACAAGTAGCATGAAAATAGTAGTGGGATCCATTCTGTGCATCTGTTTCCCTCTGGATGAGAGCGAAATCAAGGATTATTTAACAATGTGCTTCTCACTCAGCGGATGTTAGAAATGATTCCTGTGGTGCATCATTTTTTAAGTGAATTAGTACTGAGCTTGTTCTGTATATATGGAACAAAGTATTTAAATGCAGATTATTGTAAACAAAATATATCATCTCATGAAGTTTAACAGCATCGTGAACTAACGGTATCTTGTGTCGTTTCTTTCGTCAGAGTGAACCTGTACGAGCTCATCAAAAAAAACAACTTCCAGGGCTTCAGTCTCGCTCTCATCCGTCGGTTCACCCACGCTCTTCTCAGGTGCCTGCAGATGCTGCACAGGGAGAAGATTATCCACTGCGACCTCAAACCGGTACTGACCTGATGTGGCCCACCCCTTTGCACTGAATCATTGCACTGCTGATGATAATCAGATGAACTCCCTCACAACAATAAGTGCAAATATTTCTCCATCTTGTTGAAGGTAACGATAATGCAGCTGCAGTTTATAAAAGCAACTGGTATGAAGGTTTTTGCTTCCCCTTTTCAACAGGAGAACATCCTTCTATCTCAGAGGGGGCCGGGGAACATCAAGGTGGTTGACTTTGGATCCAGCTGTTATGAACAACAAAGAGGTAAGAGCATTGAACTAAATTTAGACAATATGTAACAATACTTAACCATGTAGAGATATTCAGTAATTAAGAAATGGTCCACAGTGCATCTTGCAACCCTCAGTCTCATCTGTCTCAACCATCAGTGTACACCTACATCCAGAGTCGCTTCTACCGCTCCCCAGAGGTCATCCTGGGTCACCCGTACAGCATGGCCATCGACATGTGGAGTCTGGGTTGCATCCTCGCTGAACTCTACACAGGCTATCCGATCTTCCCAGGGGAGAGCGAAGTGGAGCAGATCGCCTGCATAATGGAGGTATGACTTGGAAATAATAATGCATGAAAACTTCACCAACTTTAAACAGCTGTTGAGTTGGTGATGTGATTTTTTATTTACAGGTTCTTGGCGCGCCGCCGAACGATTTTGTTCAGTCAGCTGCGAGGAGGAGGCTTTTCTTTGGTGAGTATTTATTCAGCTTTAGATATTTCTAATATCATATTTTACGCTTTGGTAGACTAAAGGATTGCTAAACATTATCAGAATGCAATGAATAACTAGGCCATGCTTTGCAAGAGGTGTGACACTACTCATCCAATGTGATCAATGTGCTGAGATTACAAACCAATGATGTGTTGGATAATTGTGTGCAGACTCGAAAGGAAATCCCAGGAGCATCACAAATAGCAAAGGGAAGAAGAGACGACCCAACTCCAAGGAGCTGTCGGCGACGTTGAAAACAAACGACGCTTTGTTCTTAGACTTCATCAAGCGCTGCCTCACGTAGGTTTACGCTAAACATCTGGAAAAAGAAAACTGGACTTTATTTGTTGAGTTTGCTTGAGTGATACATTATTGAAGATTAAATGATCGACCCGACTTGAGTTGTTTTTGTGTGCGTGTCTTCAGTTGGGACCCTACCAAGCGTATGACTCCAGACGAGGGGCTGCAGCATGAGTGGATCCTGGAGGGAAATTTCAACAGAGTCCGCCCAAGAACCAAGCCGCCAGCGAAGAAGGCCTCAGGCAGTTCGACCAGCAAGCCTGGTACGAGTGTCAGAGTCAGAACCATTTATTTGCCGTGTATGTTGGACATACAAGGAACAGTCCATTTCATGAACTGGATAATAGCCATATTTAAGTAACAAAAAAACAGCTAAAATAGATCAGAGATACATATGATAGTGCATAATAAAATCCTTATGGCTCAGTTGGAATGGTGACGTGCGGCTCACTCTCAGCAAACCATTAGCTTTTGCCATCGCAGCGGACATTCCGACAGAGTGTGTTAATTTAATGCATTTCGTTTCCATGGCACAGCAGAGAAAGGCAGCTCAGAAAGCAGCACCACCGACAAGCTGAAGAGAGACGGCACAGCAGCAGCAGCAGCAGCAGCAAAGATGGCTCCCGCCGAACGCCTGCGGCCCATCGGGGCCTCAGCGGAGGAGGAGGCGGGTGAGAATGAGGGGAAGATGTCCACGGATGCCAAGCAGCAAGAAGGAGGTGGGGAGAGGCCCGTTCACATCATCATCAAGCCGCAAGAGGGAGTGGGCACGGAGAGAAAAGACAGCCAAGAGTCGTCTCAGTGTTTGCCCCCTATCATATAAAAGGAGTCGTGCTGCGCTCATGACATTTGGGAACTGTTGCTCAGGCTCAGTGTGCCGAGGAGCGATCAAGTCGGTGAAGTGCGAGTAAATGGACAGCTGAGGGGAAAAGGGGCCATTTGTTTGGCCCTCAAAAAAACAGAAAATGTAAAGGTCTCTAAAATCCATTTACTACGAACACTGCCATTAAGCTTCTGTGTCTGCATGACGTCGTCGTTAGAGACGTCCGAGCCAGAGGAAAGTCTCACTTTCAGAGTTTTGAGTCCCATGTTTTTGACCTCAATGGTAGGAAGCAAACCAGTTCCCACACGCCGTGAATAAAATATAGATGTAAACGGGGGGGCACGATAATCATCAGCAAAAAAGCATATCCTCTATTTAATTGTTTTAGGAATACAGTCATAGCCCATTCTTTTATTCTGTGAAACTTTGAGTTTTTATGACCGGGAAGTAAATCACCCAGTTGTACTTTTTCATATGAAGGTGCAGTTGCAGACATTTCGCTTATGTGTGTCAGCATTGAGATACCTAGCCGTCTGCCAAATACCATTGCGAATTTTGAATATTGATGATAAAAAAACTAATTAATAGTACAGCATCAACTTTCTCACTGTCTCCTGTATTATTTATTGAACCCAATCTTTGCTGGGCATTGAAATCTTTGATAAACAGGTTACACCATAATACTGTAGGTTGTTCTTGGTTACTAAGTTTAAAAGCAAAGTACTACACACTGCATGGTTATAAAATAAATCAAATGTTTTGTTTTACATTGTATTCTGTTTTCTTTTACACATTTAGCATAACTTTAAAAATCGTAAAATATTTTAAGAAGTGTGTAGGATAAAGGCTGAGCCAAAAAATGAGTTTTTTAATCATGTTCACAAAGAACTAATTGTCATATCCTTTTTAATTGCAGAATTTTGTTGTTGACATATTGATTATTAATGATTTCACATATTTGTGTTGGAGTATGTTTGAGCCTGTTTCATATGTGTTTAACAATTTAATCCAAATATTTACAAATATGTAATTGTAATATAATTTACTATAAATGTATATATTTCTGCTGTAATTTACGGTGTAATACAGAACACATATTAAAAGAATATTTCCAATATTTGTTGAGGGTTTGGACAAGGTTTTACTTGTTGTGTTGTATTAAAATATTTTTGTCTGTTCTTCATAATGTAATTTGTATTAGTATCAAAAAGACAATCAAGTTATTGATAGTTTGTGCTTTGCAGTATTAGACATCTTGCACTTTATTATTGTGTGTGTACACCTGGATTAGAAAACGTGCGATTCTTACCTGTCAACAAGGGTTCAGACTACTCTGCCACAATCCCTTTTATTTGATAATAATTCTCGTCTAACAATACAGAAAATACAATTAATACAATGGATTTATGTCTTAAGTCGCCAACAGAGATTGAATTGGACATTGATAGGCTGTTCCCTCCCTATCTCTTAGCTCAGAAACAAGTGATCCCAAGACAATGGATTGAAACAAGAAAAGTTATGTTGTACTCATAAACACTTGTATGTCTTTTATGAAGAATAAAAGTTTGTTTTCAAGAGCATATTCTTTCATATTGAAGAGATAAGAGAGAGATAAGATAAGATATTAATTTAGCACTTTGCAACTTTGTTTTGAAAGGTGCTATATAAATTAAAGTTATTATTTATTAGTCCCACAATGGGGAAATTCACAGGATTGCGGCAGTAAAGTGGACAGTGCACACAAGATACATGGTAAAAGAGTAAGAGCAGCAGTATAATGATAATGATAAAATTAATAAGAATTAAAAAATGAATTAAACAACGAGTGCAAAGGCCACAGTAGCTAAATATAGTAGGTACCAAATAAATATATGTATATTTTTATTAATTATAACTATCCAGATTTCAGTTTGTTTCCATGTTTCCACGTTGAATAATGGACACTGTATCTAAAATGATTTGAAAGACTTAAAAAGTGTTAATTTTTGTTAATAAAAACGCAAACCCCGCCAGAACCCCGTCGTCCAGGCCCACTTGAATAGTATTTGACTGTTTTAATTTAAATATTGGTTCCAATCGACACATGCAACTTAAAACAATATGCAAAAAGATAATTTGTAAATAAATAGATTATTTATTTATAAATAGTTAATATCTAAACCTTTTTGTACGTTTAGTAGTGTTTGGACCACAGCTCCCAGGTTTCAGCAGTGCGCGCCACACTGTCCTCTAACCACCGCTAGTGTGAATTGACGTAGGCTTTTTGGCCCATGCGCTCTGCCGTAGTAGGAAAGATGGCGACCGTAGCACTGGTTAGCCGTCCTGCGAGTGTCCTTCCCAAGATTTCAAGTGAGTAATGTCAAAATAGAAGGTTTGTGGTGCTTGCATTGACATCTAGGAGTATATTGTTGTTATATTGAATATTTTAACACGTAGTCCGTGCCAACCCAGTCTCACAGTTAGATCACACAGTCGGTTCCAGTGACCTTGCTAACCGGCTCGGCTAGTCACCTCTTAGCAAGGGCTTTAGCTTGCTAGCAACTCACATTTAGATTTTGTAATTACTTTAATATTGTTGTCTAACGTTAAATGACTGTACAAACACCTACAATTCCATGTGTGTTAATCAAATAATGGTTAGGCTGAGTTATAGCCATTTTCCTGCATAGTGGCCTATCGTTAACGTTACGTCTGTCATATTTACGTCGCCATGTTTCTTTTAATTTTGAAATATCAATATAGCATTAAGTGATATGTTATTGTGGCGATATTTTAAAGTGATTTGTCTTCACAGGGAGCAAGAGTTGGTCCCCATTATATTTTTGTCATCAGCTATCTTTCCGTAGTACACAACGCAGTGCTTATGTACAGTCCGAGGCTCCTCATTGAGTGTTCGTTAGGAAGCATGCAGCCTTGTAACAAACCTTCTTGCTACTCTGTGTCTGTCTGTGTGTGTGTGTGTGTGTGTGTGTGTGTGTGTGTGTGTGTGTGTGTGTGTGTGTATATATGTTTCCATCTGTCAGTGCATGCAATATTATATAGTATATTCAGAGAGTGAAACACAATGAGGGTGGGGGAGTCCGAACCTGAAACTGAAAAAATGAATTGCAATTTTGAATGCCGAGATTGAAAAGTGGCCGTTGGTAGGCTCCTTTGACTCGGTCAGGTACAGATGTGATTCAGTGATTGACAGATGCCACTCCTGCTGCAGCTGCATTTGCCTTTTCCTAAAGGCAGGTGCATCTTGAACGCTGGAGTCCTTTATCAGACCGGTACCGCTTCCCGACCCATTCCACTTTCAAGCTGTACCATGCGTTTAGGAAACTTGGATGCCGTTAGGAACCGGTCCACTCCACTGAGTCACAGTAGCCTGCCACCAGCCACATCTGGATCTCCGTTTTGATGATTCAACTACGTAACTAGCGATGATGTTGAACTAAATTGTTTTGTATTGGATGTGTTTTTTCGTACGCCCTAATGATATCATTGACGTAACTGCATAGAAATGAAGAGCACCTCTATGATGTGGATCGAACGCTGTGGCTTTCCTCTCAATAGGTAGCTACTCCCCTGCTGTGCTGTCAGCTGCCTCCGTCACCAAAGTCCAGCAGAGGAAGCTTCACCATGCTGTCGTCCCCAAAGGTAAAGGAGGACGCTCCTCCTCCAGTGGAATAGCGGCAACAGTGTTTGGTGCTACAGGCTTTCTGGGTCGATACGTCGTCAACAGGCTGGGTGAGTTGAAAAATATAGTTTAAATAATTACTGATGTTAAATGTAATGCATACTGATATTTCCCAACAGTCTATATTCAGCAAACGTGCGTATTTTGAGCGTGTGAACATTTCATTACATGTCCAATGTCCCAGATAAGATCGCAGCGCAATTAGGATAAATGTACCTATTGATTTACCAAGTCGAATGTTTAAATAGTTGTTGAGTTATTGTGATTTATTTGAGATAGAATAAATACAAAAGTCTTTCATTTATGTCTTATGTCATTTTTACACTTAGTCATCCACCGGGCCGAACTGCACCCCCCGACGGGCCGTATATTTGACACCGCTGTTCTAATGTCTATCCTTTGATGTGATTTTAGCATTTAAATTGGCCCAGAATTCAGATTTTGCCAGCCACCAATTGCTGATTTGATTTTTAAAGTTCTTACGGGAGTATATGAGTCAATTGTTAAATCAATGGCACCCTGTTCACACTGCATGCTTCAATGTAGTTTTGTGTCGTAGTATTCTCAAACTACTATTTAATTATTATTTGCTGTGGTTCCATTAAGCTTATCAGGTAAACATGTTCATAAAAAGATCATAAAATATCATACAATAGTTGACAGTACAATAATACACGCTGCAAAACAAATTCTGCAAGCAAATAACATCCATTTTTTTGCAAATAACATCTTAACAAAAGCGTATTTACAAAATACAAAACTACAAGCTATCTTACAATTAAAAGAAAGTCATGTTTCACACATGTTCTTCAATAATGCTATTTAATATACATCACAAGTAGCTGCATTGGAAGACAAGTCACATAACAACAAATTGTAATGTTTGTTTCATTTTATATATACTACTAGGATAATGAATTTGAAAGTTAGGAAGAAAAAAAAAAAAGGAGAATGACGCAAAGACGTGATTGTCCGTTTACTAACTGCTGACTTGCAGGTCGCATCGGCTCTCAGGTTGTCGTCCCTCACCGTTGTGATCAGTATGACGTCATGTACCTGAGGCCCATGGGGGATCTTGGACAGATCATTTTCATGGTAAGATGCACACAGACACGTGTGTATCTTGAAGAAATCTTGCCGATTCTTTGATCTGCATGTACTCACTTGTAGGAATGATGCTTTTCAAGCCTCTACTGAAATGAAAATGTGTTGTCTCTGCCTCGTCACAGGATTGGGATGCGAGGAACAAAGACTCCATCAAACGGGCGTTGGACAACTCTAATGTTGTCATCAACCTCGTTGGCAGAGAGTGGGAAACGAGGTATGTGTTGGCAGAAGTCCAAAAGGGTTTGGTTTATGTGCAATGTTATCGCCTTAAACTTGTTGTTCATGTGCAAGTATTCCTCCTCTTTGTGAACAGCAACTACCGCTTCGAGGATGTCTTTGTGACCCTCCCTCAGCAGATTGCCAAGGCGGCCAGAGAGGCCGGCATCACAAAGTTTGTCCACATGTCCCACCTCAACGCTGACATACGCAGCCAGTCCAAATACCTGAGGAACAAGGTGAAGGGCTGTTTTGGTTCGTTCAAACTGGTGTATCTGTATAAATGTACTAGATCGTTGTACTTTTACCCACAGGCTGTAGGCGAAACGGCAGTGAGAGACGAGTTTCCCGACGCGATCATCATGAAGCCATCTGAGATGTTTGGCCGGGAGGACCGTTTCTTCAACTATTATGCAAGTAAGTAGTTGGCGTAAGTGGAAGAGACTCTGAAATCAGTCATTGACTATAATCGACTGGTGGGCTGACATGTCAGATAGATTCGGTTTCTGTGATTAGGCTGTGTTTTGTGCTCTTTCGTGAACCTCGGGCTCTAACCCTACGAGCACACGTCAGCTAACCAGTGAAAATGTAATGTCCTTTCTCAGACATGCGCTGGTTTGGCAACGCTACTCCGCTCATATCCATGGGAAAGAAGACCGTCAAGCAGCCCGTTCACGTACGTTTGTTGTGAAGGGACCGCTATTTTGATGTAATCCCTTCGGTAAATACAGATGATCAAATGAACCCAGCTGAGCCGTCTCTTTCTTCCTCAGGTGGTGGATGTGGCCAAGGCCATCATCAGTGCTGTCAGAGACCCTGATGCTAACGGCAAGACGTATGCATTAGTTGGGTACGTGTCCATCGCTCACAAGCGCGTGCAAAGTATCGGAGCAAATACTGAAAGTGGATAGCAGTATTTCCGTGAATCGCATATCATTTGTAGTTACAGGTATAATTTACAGAATTCTGCCATGTGAGGGAAGGGAACAGCATTGTTTGGAATGTGCAGTCCTTGAAGTTTATGTCGGCTATTAAAAAAAAAAACTGTGAAGTTACACGAAAGATTGTTTTTACAGCACTTCATGGTCTCGATTTGGCATACATGCTATCAGTGTGCGAGCCAGTAAAGTTCATAATGTTCTTCCAAAGTGCAGGCGTAACCCTTTTGATGAACAGTCTCAGTCTGCCTGAGCATCCAGGAGCTGCTCCGACCTTTTTTTATTTTTATTTCATTATTTCAATGGATTTTATTTTATTGATGCCTTTTTTTATTTCATGCTGTTTTACTACCAGTACTGTGATTTTAAATCTATTACATTTGTATCCTTTTTAATATTGTAATCAAGTTATTTTTGTGTTTTCTGTTATTATTATTTGGACCACACTTGTTTTGTTCATGAAGTTGGATTATCATTATATAAATCTAGGAGTGAGAGGAAAAGAGTGCAAGGATGAGCCGAACATGCAATATTTGTACACAGCTTAGTATTCAGCTCTCCTTCCTGAACTGTTTCTTGTCCTGTTTTCTCCCGTCGTCCAGTCCCAACCGTTACCTCCTCCATGACCTGGTGGAGTACATCTACGCGGTGGCCCACAGACCTTTTTTGCCCTACCCATTGCCTCGCCCGCTCTATCAGTACGTGCTTTAAAAATGTTTTTCAGCATTTTCAGAGAAAAGCCCTCTTGACTCGAGCATCCAACCACACCACATACAAGATGCTTTAATTGTAAATAATAGCAAAGTGTACACCCATATTGATACCATATTTGCACACAGTTTCTAGAGGTTTTTACTTGCAGATCTATATCAGTCTTCTGAAAGATTCACAGAAAAAGGCCGGTTTAGTAATCCAACCATTTCTCAGGTGTAATTTTTATCTCTGTAATATCATGTGAAGGCTTTTGTGTTTCTACTTTCAGCCTTGCTGCTAAGTTTTTCTCAATGAACCCATTTGAACCCTGGACAACCGCAGACAAAGTAGAGAGAGTAAGACGACCTTCTATGAAAAGAGCCTGTTTTCACTCGCAGACGTTCTCCAGCCATCACTGATTCTCTACTGCGCTTTTGTTTTTCCAGTTTCACGCAACAGACATGAAGTACCCAGGACTTCCTGGTCTGGAGGATCTTGGCATCACTCCCTCCACCGTAGAACAAAAGGCAATTGAGATTCTGCGCCGTCATCGCCGATTCCGTTACCTTGAAGCTGACCTGGATGAGACAAGGCCGGCCAAGACGGTCAATTACTAAACTACCAACAACTTTCGAGCAGTATCGCTGATTGTTTGGTCTTCAACCATATTCTGTAAATAAATAATGAAAAAAGATCCTCTAACCATTATGTTTTAGTCTTTTTATTTGTTATGACTTTTTATTGTTAACAGGGTTCATATGGTCATGAAAAACCTGTAAAAGTGATTTCCAGGCCTGGAAAAGTCCTGGAGAAAAAAATAGAATCCCAAAACTTTTGGGAAAGGTTATGGACATTTTTAAACACACGCGCTCATCCTTACAGCGCAAATTATTCGCACCGCGGTTGTGTGAACACACCTTAACTGAAAGGTTTGGTTCCAAAACTTCAATTCATCCCCAATCGTCAGCCACTCTGGCTTAAAGGACTCGCACAGACACCACAAAGCCACGACAGGACATTATATATATATATATATAATCTGCAAGGCAATTGTCAAAACGCACCTTATCAAACACAGCCAGTCGAGGCAGTAGGGGTTCGTTGAATATGTATGATTGAGGCGGACACACTAATACACAAAAGAAACATTTTATTGGCTAAACCATCTCACTGGGAATGGCAGGATCTTGGTCCATGGTTGTAACAGCGTCTCAGCCTTAAAGATTTCAGGCCGGGTGCAAAAGATCCTCAAAGGGGGCGATAGTGGTAATGTAGGCAGCGCTACATTGATCACAAAAGTACAGAGCGCGCAAAACCGTAGCGCTCCTCGAGGAACACAAACAAAAAGCAGGCTTGTATCCAATTTTAGCAGCAGACAGTACCGTGTGGGTCTCACAAAGGGCGCGGCGCCGCTGGTAGGGTGTCCTGAATCTAATTACAGGCCGTGCCTCAAACAAGAAGCCATCGATTGTATAAAACCAGTTTTTGAATCCCTTTTTTAAACCAGGTATTATAGTACCATGTGAAGATTCCTGTGCGCACACCCATTAAAAAAGGTTTGTGATAATGGTCAGCTCACAGAATGGAGATTTGTGCAGGATTTGCGAGCAGTAAATGCAGCCACCTTTCAATGGGCACCAGAAGTGGCAAATCCACGTACGATCTTGTCATTGGTTCCACCAGGTGCCACGTGTTTCTCTGTTATTGACCTGATTAATGTATTCCTCTCTGTTCTAGTTCCCAGAAGTAGTCATAGCTGCGTTTTGGCTTTTGCGAACTAAAAGACTTCCTTATACGACTTTGGGCCTGCCGAGACCTGACTTACCATAGACCAGGAAGACAGTTTTGTGCCAGCCTCTTCGAGGGAAACTAACTGAAACCTGTTATTAGTAGTAGACCTGTAGGCACTAATTAAGTAGCGTTGTTTAGATTAACCTATTACAAAAGATACGCCCAACAAGAGTTAAGATATCAACCGCTAATGAGTCTCGCCGGAGGAGAGTGGAGTGTTAAAATCCGTACGTACTTTCATACCAAATACAGCATCTGTTCGATTGGAGATGGGTCTACGGAGCATACTGGGCAAACGATTTAAAAGTCACACATTCAACTTGGAGTAGACATAATTGTAGTAAACCCTTAATTCCAACCAGACCTCATAATAGAGGTCCAACCCAAAACCTTCCATCTAGGTCCATCCCTTAACCAACGTCAGCTGCTGTACTTATCTTTATGGGTCAGGCAGTTTCCTTCTAGGAATGAGTTGTCATATCAGCTTTACCAGCGGAGCAGGTTTTTATTAATCTGTAGTCATTCTTACTCAATTTAGGTATAAAAAGCAATGTATCATACATGTGTGTATGTGTATATTGTTAGGGTTTCGGAAAGCTCTCGAGGGAGGCCTCACTCCTTTGTTCTCGTCCCGGGCGGAAACGAATAATAAAAAGAGTCAGCTTGCTTAAATTCAAAAATCAAAAAGTATTTAATAACTAAACGTTGTAAGGAATACAATTACAAAGTGAAATACAAAGCGAACAGTAAAATATTTCGCGAAATAGAGAATTCTCTGAGCAAGTCTAAAGCGACTTATCAAAGCGGCTGCAGGAAAATTCTAACAGTCCTTTCCCCGCTTTGGTCCTTTGAAAACTCTTGAGGTGTGTCCTCAAAGGGGCGATAGTAGTAATGTAGGCAGCGCTGCATTGATCACAAAAATACAGAGCGCGCAAAACCGTAGAGCTCCTCGAGGAACACAAACAAAAAGCAGGCTTGTATCCAATTTTAGCAGCAGAAAGTACCGTGTGAGTCTCACAAAGGGCGCGGCGCCGCTGGTAGGGTGTCCTGAATCTAATTACAGGCCGTGCCTCAAACAAGAAGCCATCGATTATAGTACCATGTGAAGATTCCTGTGCGCACACCCATTAAAAAAGGTTTGTGATAATGGTCAGCTCACAGAATGGAGATTTGTGCAGGATTTGCGAGCAGTAAATGCAGCCACCTTTCAATGGGCACCAGAAGTGGCAAATCCACGTACGATCTTGTCATTGGTTCCACCAGGTGCCACGTGTTTCTCTGTTATTGACCTGATTAATGTATTCCTCTCTGTTCTAGTTCCCTGAAGTAGTCATAGCTGCGTTTCGGCTTTTGAGAACTAATAGACTTCCTTATAACTAAAAGACTTCCATATACGACTTTGGGCCTGCCGAGACCTGACTTACCATAGACCAGAAAGACAGTTTTGCATTGCAATGCATTGCAATACATTGCAATGCATTCAATAGATACAGTTGGCTCCATGCCTCAATGAGTGAATATAAAAA
Organism: Gasterosteus aculeatus; assembly: GCF_964276395.1. Taxonomy (NCBI): domain Eukaryota; kingdom Metazoa; phylum Chordata; class Actinopteri; order Perciformes; family Gasterosteidae; genus Gasterosteus; species Gasterosteus aculeatus. The sequence goes on from NC_135698.1 coordinate 6,935,771, forward strand.
AGCATGCATAGTTTGTCTTCATCTTTTAACTAGTACACCTTCATTACAACACATCATTAATGATCACCGTTCATCACACTTCATCATAAGATCTAAGACAGCTCATGTGGTCCAATTCTCAGGACATTTGCCTCAGTCGGCTGCCTTACATTAAGTTGTTCATTTACTACCTGACAGGAGAAAAAACTCTCAAAAAACCCTCTTTGGGGATAAAAATCTGGAAATATGGAGAAATCCATAAAGGACGGCAATTAGCATCCGTCCCCAGGTTTTAACATCACATTGTGACAGAATGTTAATGTGTACAGTGTTTATATGATTTAAATGACTATACATTGTGTTTGATTCAAATTGCATTCACTTCCTCTAACATGTTAATGTAATGTTAATGTAACTAATATCTAACATCACAAACTACAATTCTAACACTAAACATTATTACACGTGTTATAATTTCCACCACTAGGGGTGCACTTCTGGCTTAAATCCCTGTGTGTATACACATACAGTATATGTGTGTGTGTTTCTAAATGTTTCAGTGGATTGCAGTACTTATTAGTAAAGTTGACATTTTGAGTTAGTTCAACTTTTTCAAAGGTATTTGTTGACTTAACTTTAAAGAATGTGTTCAAACAAATTTGAAGTTGGGCTTTTTAGAGTGCATTGTATTTTTTAACAGTGAGAATTCCCACCGGCCTGCCGGAAAGTGTCCGTTAATGCAGGACCTGCTAAGGAGATCATTTATAAATGCTCTTTTTATTTAGAGTTGACATGTAACAAAAAGATCCTTTAAAAGAACAAGTAATTCCCCCTGTCCTGTTCTCTGTCGTCTTCCCTCTGCTAATTCACTTTTTTGTGAATCCACAAGAAGAAACTAGCTGAACAGACAGACTTCTTTTGTGGTGGATTGCAGATCCAAGCAAATTACAAAAAGCAGATCACTGATTGCAAAAAGCGTTCACTTTTGTTTACATTTTCCTGCTTGAACAGGTGTATTGATAAAGTATTGGCTTTTCCTGTCCACTTCACTTGGTTGACTTGGTTTTCCAAGCCGATGAAAACAATTCTAATGTGAAGACCATTCGACACTAATGAAAACGTAGTTATGAAATCTATAGAGACACAGTTGACTAGGAAAAAAAATATCCTTCAAAAATGACGTTGCTGAACTCCATTACAGTTTACAAAGGGAGTTTGGTACAAGCATGAAGGTCATAAGAAAGCTTGCACAAAAGATACTAAAGTGTACTTGGCACTGTCTCTTTATTGCTTCTTAGATAGTGTTAGTCAACCTCCGCTCTCACGCCAACATATCAATCTATCAAGCTTAATGTCGGTACTGGAGTTTTCCGCAAGAGCCGTGTGTTGACTTTGTGTTCTAATGACGGGTTTATAAGACAATGCTCTTTTGTTGATTTATCAGCGTATATGTTATCAAATCAGTTCATTGGCATAGAAGTACAGAAGATGCTCAATGTGATCCTTTTGTGACGAACCACAATGAAGACATCTGCAAAGAGCTGGAATAATTGGAGCTTTTTACTCTGAACATGCTTCGTCATTTGCATGATGAGTTGGCAAACAGATACATTTTTTTCACAGGAAGCCATGAGGTTTTGAGGAGGAAACTGGACCAGATCAAAAAAATCCTTAAAAAGCTGTGCGAGTACCAATTCATTCCCTGAAAGGAATGTAGTGTAAAACACAGATGTTCTCATCATATATTATTCTAAAGAGCTGTATTCTAAATGAATGAAGAAGATTTCATTTTAATTTCAAACTTCTAACCAAGAGCTTTGTGGCTGAAAGAAATTGCTGAGAAATGATATCTAAGATGTAATTTAGGTAAACTCGTAATAAAATCCCATTAAGTCTATATTAAGTACACATTTGCCATCTGCTTTCTGTTGTTCAAGCAGGTGTCTCTATAACTACACCTATTGTAAAAAGCACCGTTCTTTATGACTGGCTCGTGAGACACACGCCACAACTTTGTCATTTCTAAATTTTGGGGTCCTATTCATACATAGGAGGTCTTCTTAGGAGCCTGCAAGTGATAGAAGAGGCTAAACGGCTAATAATGGCACTCCAGATACCCAAATGTGTGCGTTTTTCTCAAAAAATGTTCTCTTTAAGCTCCTAACTTATAATAAGTTATAAAGTTAATGCAAAGACAGATGGGCAACCCATAATGTTCATCTATCTGCTTTGTTGTGGGGTTGGGTTGGCGGTGGCGCATGGAGTGGGGCGCGTGCATGTCGGCTGCTCCATGTCCCACGTCGAAGTGTCTCTGAGCAACACACCTATCCCATAATTTCTCCCCGGGCAAAAATGTAAAAAGCCATGGGTTAAAAATGCAATAACTCGCTTTGGACAAAAGCGTCAGCTAATTGACCTGTAATGTAATGCTGTGTCTAATTTACACAGATTTTCAAAAGTTCAGAAGTCAAATCGTTGCGGAAAAAACTAGGTTAAAATGTTGCACAAAGGCACACCTAGTCTCAAACTCAAACACAATGCTGAACGGAGAGAAGTCATTGATGCCCTCTTTCCAAAGATTTGTTTTTAAAACTTTACGTTTTGACCCCCCCCCCCCCCACCAACCCCAAAAAAAAAAAAAACACAATTATAATGTGGTATAAATGTGTTATAAGAACGTAAACGACATTGCGGCGTTCGTTGTACACATTTGGGAGTTACGAAGGTGACTTGATATCCGCCCCGTGGGACGCGCCCGCCTTCAGCGCTGCCCAAATCAAGCGAACCACGGTGATGCGCGCACGTGCGCCTTTAGTCCCCTGCAGTCACTCAATCTCGCGCGGTCTCGCGTCGTGTTTCACTCTCTCGTTGGCTTTTTTTTCCCCAGTATGAGGGCATCCGCTCTGAAGCGGGTGGTCCTCGTGTTGGGGGGCTTCGGGCTGCTCCTCTACGTCAGCATGTTTCTGGGGAGGACAAATGAGCCCGCTGACAAAGAGCTGGAACCCCTGCGGCTGATCCGCTTCTTCTCCGACGTGCAGAGAAACATCAGCGATATCTGTGAGTTGAAGCAACGGTTAATCTTTTTTTCCCTTGTTACTCGGATGAAGTTATTCATTTATTTTTATGTTTTTTTCGGGTTGAATTTCAAAAACTTCAAATGATTGAAAGAATGTTTTTGTTCTGCTTGTTCGATTTATCCGTAGGAATTAAAGAAGATGTTTCGCGGTACAACAAAGTTGTTTTAATCTCTGCTTTTGGCATAACGCGTTTTAGGATAACAATATGTGGCACATGAAAATACTATTAGATACTACTATTATCTTGGACGCGCGTGTTTTCGTTAAGAGAAAGAAAGATTCTCTCCTCGTATGTTGAATATTATTTCAATTTCTTATGATGGGATTTTTTTTCTTGTTTGCTGCCTGTTAATTAAGGAAAATACACCAGTGCACAATTTACGAGTTAATAAATGAAGCAATGTTCCATTCAGTACATTATTGTGTTTTAAGTATTTTTGTGTCTTTTGTGTGCTGACGTGTCCTGATGATTAATTTCCCTCTGGATTCACTGTGTAGAATCAATCAGCATAAAACTAATCAAATATATATACTTTTTTTAACTGCTGCATTTTCTGCTATCTTCAGCTCATTTTGCTTTCTCCCTGTCGTCTGTTTGTTAAGTCAATGAACTCCAAACGTTTGAGCAAAAGCAGAAAACCATGCAGAAAATGCTTGAAGAGGACCGAGCTCGTCAGAGAGCAGCCGCAGAGGTCAAAAAGCTCTCAGTCGAAAAACAGCTAGAGCAACCTGATGCAAAGATTCAGGAGCAACCGAAGCCCCCCGAGGAGAAGAAGTCAAACAAACTGTTCCCGAACTCTGCCCTCTTCAAGGCGTGGGGGGAAAATCTGCCCGAGGACGTCCAAACCGAGGCACAGAGTCTGTATATGAAGTACGGATACAACGTTTATCTCAGCGATCGCCTCCCTGTAGACCGAGCCCTTCCAGACACCAGAGATAAAAGGTACCCATCGCTGTTACTGTTTATTAACCCAAACATTCCATCTCACCTAACAAACTGAACTGTGGTCGTCTAACCAGCTCTTCAGCCTCCTGCTCATGCGACTGCTCTCTCAACATGCGTCGCTGATTGACAGATCTTGGCATGTGGTTGGTTAGGAATTAGGGGTGTAACGATTCATTCACTGAATCGATTAATCGATTTATATTCCTGCGATCCAACTGAATCGATCTGTGCTCCGCAAATTGGCATTCCGGACGACATATATCGATTACAAATCGATTGAAATTTTACATAATCGATTGTATCGATACTTGGAAACTGCACATTGGATTTAAGTACAAAAACGGTATGGATGTGTGTTTGTTGGTTTTTTAGCACTTCAGACACGTTAAACGTTACTCGATTCAGTCTGCCTGTCTGTGATATCATCAGTACGCAGCGGCAGCCGCGCGAAACTCTGAACAACAACAAAACACAGCGTGGAGGAGACGACTGCGAGCGAGACATTTACAAACCAACTTATCGATCCAGCGCGTGGAAACATTTTGGCTTTTGCAAACACGGAGGTGTTCTAAATAAGTCGGTCGCTGTTTGTAGAATATGTAGAAGCCAAATAAAAAAACACAGAAACAAGACGAATCTTTCCGGCCTTCTTCTAAGGCGCCGTGGGATTAAACAACGCCGACAGTCAGGCGCCTCTAGCAACGTCACCGCTGCAGCAGCAGCAGAAGGTAACTGCAGCTCTGCAGACACCTCAGGCCTCGCCAGCACCAAACTCAACATCACAGTAACAATTGGCAAGTTTATCTGTAAAGACATGCGACCCTACAATGTGGTTGAAAATCCGGGGTTCTGTAAATTGATCCAAACATTGTGTAATTATTGTGTAATATATTACACATTGAAAATTGACTTGATTCAAATAAAAGGTTAAGATTTGCCATTAATTGTTTGCTTGTTTATAATATTCATAATTAATTTTAACCTTATTTCCTTACAAGAAACAGGGATCTCAGAAACTTTCCCTGCACTGTCCAGTAAAGTTACTGAATCGATTTCAAGTCACTGAATCAAATCGAATCGTTCTAAATTAACCCACATCGTCCATGAATCGAATCTGCAACCATGAATCGCGATTCGAATCGAATCGTTGTTAAAATGAATCGTTACACCTCTATTAGGAATCTTTCTGTTCTTTAATAGGTGTCTGAAGAAGATTTATCCCAAGGACCTGCCGACTTTGGGCGTGGTGTTGATCTACCTGAACGAGGCCCTGTCTGTTATCCAAAGAGCTGTGCGCAGCATCGTCGACCGCACACCTAAACACCTGCTGAAGGAAATAATATTGGTGGATGACAATAGCTCCAATGGTTGGTTGGCTACAAATGGTTCATGATTTGAAATTTGATGAACAACAGTTCGTCAAGTGTTTTCTTGTACTAAAAGTTGATAAAGCTGATAAAACATTGTGCAAAGGCAGCTGCTGCTCAAATTGCTCAATTTTTAGGGGGTTTATTGATGTGATACTTTTGTTATGTATCTGCTTTTTACAGCAGACATATTAATCCCTCAGAGTGAGATTGTCTGCTTTAATGAGGTAGTGCATTTTAGAGCTTTGCTGCCAATATAAGAATACTGATACCATTGTTAAATGTATTGCTAAAAGTGAAACCAGCTGCAGTTAAGCTTATTTCAGCATATGACTGGTCTTAGATCTCGGATATTGACAATAATTACCTAGAAAAATTCTGGCAACCGAGCAATACCTTTGGATGCTTAAATAAAAAAGAATCTCTGGCCTTACGTTATTGTAAAAATAAATGAGCAAACCACAAATGATTTAAATGCTGGCAATAACTGAAGTCATAACCAGATGGCCATAATGGCCGTTGGTCAAATGAAAACGTTCCTTTTATAAACACACATCCCTTTCATAATGTTCCTAAATCTATATAATCTGGCAAACTGCCACCTCTGAACTAGTGAACACAAGGCCCACATTTCGCTCTCGTTTCAGACGACTTGAAGGAGGACCTCGACGCGTACATAAAGACGACCGAGCAGCAGAACCCGAGTCTCCGGATTGCAAGAGTGAGGCACAGCGAGCAGCGAGGTCTCGCGCACGCCAGATACTCTGGGTGGGAGGCCGCCACGGCCGACGTGGTGGCCATCCTGGACGCGCACATCGAAGTCCACGAGCAGTGGTGAGAATGGGGCAACACAAAAAAAAACTTGTCGCATCTGCGCCAAACAATGTTTATTTTGGCTTTTTGCTTTTTGCTTAAGATGCAATCTTCTCGTCACACACTCATTTGTGGTTCAACGGTTTGTCGAGCCGATTCATCGCTCTCTGTTTATTTTAGTGCCGCGCCGTACTTGACTTGGGTTCGGTTTAAATTCAGACCTTTTGTTAAACAAACATAGGTGTGAGATGTGTGTTTCTGACATTGAAATACGAGCACAATATACACAAACTCTTATTCATTCACCGGGAGTGTAACTGGGTTCCTTGTAAATGAACGGACGCCCTTTCGGTTCCCCTCTCGTAGGGCCGAACCCCTGCTCACACAGATCAAAGGTGACCGGACGGTGGTGACGTCCCCCGTGTTTGATAGAATCAACTTTGATGACCTCAAGGTGTCCGAATACCAGCCGGCGTCACACGCATTCGACTGGGCTCTGTGGTGCATGTACGAGGGGTTTTCGGACGACTACTACAAACTCCAAGACGGCTCGTTGCCAGGACAGTAAGTTGAAGTGGAATCACTCCGCCTCCTCCCAATTTACAAAGGAACCAAACACTGCGGCCTCATTAATGATTCATGACACAGTTGTTGTGTACAAAACTATTTCGTGCACGATACGATCAGTGATTAATCGCATCTTGAGAATCTAAAAGCTTCTTCTTCACCTTCTTTCGCCTCAGAAGCCCATCTGTCATGGGGATCATGGTTGCTGACAGGAAGTATCTTGGAGAAATTGGAGTCATCGACAAAGGCATGAAAGTATACGGGGGAGAGAATGTCGAGCTGGGAATTCGTGTGAGTAAAAAAAATATAGAATAAAAAAAGTACACATCCCGGCTACGATTACCCAGAGAAAATCGATAACTTAACTTAAAGTCGGATCAGAAACGCGAGAGGCATCATTAAACATCCCATGTGACCTGTAGATTCTCGTGAGGATTCAAACTGGCAGTTTTATTTGTGCCTGTGCGAGTGATGCTGCTCAATAAGCACCTTCAATTAGATATAAAATAATAATATAATATTAAAAAAAACACACAAGTCCAGTCACGAGGGCCGGACTGCAGTCAATCATCAGCTGCTCAGAAGAAACCCAAGAAAAGGTTGAGTAACATTAAAGGGTGTCACAGATATATTTTTATACTGTGCATATATTAGCCAGTTGGTTATGAAGGCCGCCCCAGCAGCGCTACGCTTACCCGACCCTGTTTAAACAAAAGGTTTAGGTAGCTTCATTCACGCTTTCACTCACACCGTTTTTCGTTGGTTCATCAGTTTTAGCGTTAAAGCGCTTTATTTGCTCTCACAGGTGTGGACGTGCGGAGGCAGTATCGAAGTAGTTCCGTGCTCCCGGATCGCTCACATCGAGAGGGCACACAAGCCCTACATGCCCGACCTGAGCCAGGCCATGAAGAGGAACGCCCTGAGGGTCGCAGAAATCTGGATGGACGAATACAAACACAACGTAAACTTGGCTTGGAACTTGCCATTTGAGGTAGAACAGAAGTGACGGATGAACGTCCGAGAGTCCGTGTAGCGTTAATTGTGAGTGCATTTGAGTTTCTTCTGTTTCAATATAAAAAAGGTTCACTCCGTATCATCCACAGAATCATGGAATTGACATCGGGGACGTCTCGGAGAGGAAGAAACTCCGGGAAACGTTAAAATGTAAACCTTTCAAATGGTACCTGGAAAATGTATATCCCAAATTGGATCCCTGGGATAACATAGTTGCTTATGGAGTTGTAAGTTAAGTTTGACGTTTTTTGTTTGGGCAGCAGATGCAGCACACAGCGTGTCCAAATGTATTTATTTTCTAATGATTCATTCACACGTGCAACGCTGTGAAATGCATTTGACAAAATTATGAACTTTCCCTTTTATAGCTGAAGAATCTTGATGCTGATATGTGCTTAGACCAAGGACCAGTACCGGGCAACACACCCATCGCCTACGGCTGCCACTACTACGGACCTCAAGTAAGTCAGGCAACTTAAAATGGTTTAAAATAAATGAACAATTAAAGTCTCTTAAAAAATACACGTGGTAATATTGCCTGTTTTCCGCCTTTATCGTATTTTAACGCCCAATCTGCTTGCTGTTTAAATATATATATATATATATTTTTTTTTTTTTACAGTTCACCTACTATCGCTCAAACGGTGAACTTTATATCGGCGGCATCAAGTCCCACAAGTACAACGACAACCGGTGTGTAGCTGACCCTGGGAAAAAAGACACAGAGCCGGGCCTTTACAACTGCAAGGAGGCTATGCAGAAAGGAATGGGGATTTACTGGGACTTGACTCAGGTACTAAAGCAAAGTTTGTGAAAGACCAGGGAGAGAAAGTTGCGTTCAAATGATGACTTTGCATCCTCATGCTTGACACTCAACACCTGTTTTTTTTTTTTCCAGGGCAAAGAAATGAAGAACAGAGACTCAAAAAAATGTCTGGAGATTAAAAAAGGCAAACTTCTAATACAAGAATGCTCTGGCCAAAGATGGGAAATCCAAAACATTATCAAGCCCTTTTAAAAGCGTGTGCTTGTGTGTCTGTCTCACTTCTCTTTTCATGGGTCAGTGGATACTTTCACCTGTAAGTGTATAAAAAGAAAGTCAGTGAAGTTTGACTACTGCTATGTACTTATTGAAGATGTTTTGTAAATATTATATGAAATTATTTTCCCTAAAAACTTTGGTTGTTTGGTAAATGGTCAGAACAGAAATAAACGTCATTGCTACTTTAAGGTTTTAGTTCTAGAACAATTAGCCGATGATTGCAAATTCTACATTTGGATGTGTTTGGTGCTGTTGGGTGGATATTAGGTTTGAATATATAGTATAAATGTTTTTCTTTGTCATTCATTTACACTTATAGTGCAAAGTTAGCTGATGCTGAAGTGGACTCCTTACAGAAAAAGGCGAACAACTCTGATAAAAGGAAAAGTAAATGGAACAGCAGTCAATAAAGATTAAAACAGAATGACCTATAGATGAGTAAACATCCGTGTTCAACCGTTCATCCTTGTCCGAGTTCAACCCCAGCAAAGCCTCCTCCAACCATGGTAGTTTTGTCAATAACTGGGTTCCCAACAGGTTAAAAGCTACAGCACAATGGGTTATTTATTATTAATGGTTTGTCTTGTTATTTTTGTAAAGGTTATGCAATGGAAACTATGTATTAGTTTATCATATTGAGCGTTAAAAGGGGTCTTGATGTGTTCAATAGCTGGGACTTAATGTGGATATATATGTGGGTTGGTAGTTTTTTGTATTCAAAGCAGACATCAGTGGAGCCCTACACATCTTTTTTTGTTAAGGGTGTTATATATTTGTATAATTTGGAAATAAACATTTATTAAATCGGTTGTTGTAATACATTTTCTAAAACAGTGAGGCTTCTCTCAACGCTGCCTGGCTGGTTAAACCAGTTACTGAATAAAGTGTGGGATGATTTACTGCAACCAAACTCTTGTTTTTGGGAAACATGTCGTTCATTGTGGGAACAGAAAGAAGGCAAATCGGCAGGTTGCATCTAATTGACGAGCTAAACTTTGCAACTGAGTGTAACGGGCGTAATCGTGTGAAGGCAGGTGTTCCTGAGGTGACTTTTACAGAATGAGAGTAACAGATCTGACCTCAACGTAGCTGCTAGAGACCGAGCTCTACAATCCCAATGCAACTTCATGCATGATAAACGAGAGCCAGTTGATAAATTACAACACTGAACAACATGGTTGTAACATTTGCTTGTGGCAGGTCCGTTATTCAAAATGTGTGTCCAATTTCTTACAAATAAGGCTCTAGCTTAAGCTCAGTCAGAAACATTATGCTTTTGTGTGCTTAAATGGGTTGTTTATTTCCTGTGCATCTGCCATCCACATTTCACGCATGCGGATCATTTCCGTGTTTGAGGCTGTCAATCATTTTATCAGTTGGTGTCTTCTGTCCAATAGCACAATGAAACGATTACACCTTTAGCTTACCGTCTTAAATGTCCATGATTCCTGATCTTGGGCCCCTCAGAGATTAGTAAGACTAGTCTTTGGTTGGAATTGACAAAATACAAACTTTAAAAGAAGTTAAAAGGTTAAAAAAATAGATCAAGTAAAACAAGAGAAAATAAAAAGGAAATGTCAACATTTAAAAGACTCTTAAAAGTGTTTGAGTTTTAATCTGGAGGCCTGCAGCTCTAGAACCTCAAGCGCCTTTCAGCTCTGATTCTTCGTTACGTCCTCCTCTGAGGGGCATACATAGAAGACTTCCTATTATTCTCAATGTATTGGATTAAGCACTTATCTTTTCTGACACACTTCTTTAAGCCCTTTCTTGATAGCTTCCCTTTGGAACGATCCTGAGACGTTCAGACGTTCATCCAAACAGGACATTTAAGGTTTGCAAACAGGAGACAGAGCTCTGTCTCCTGTTTGCAAACCTTAACATGTGTGTCAACTTGTTGTGTACATTATACACATTACAAGTCATGTGCCAAGCCTACTCAAAGGTCTTCATCCTCAGAGCAGGAATATACAGTTGGAAGATAAACATGCTAAAATAGGGGAGGGAGGCAAAACCCAGGTGCTGGTAGTCGACCTCGGAGGTAGGCGATCATCTTTGGCACCGCAAGATTCTGAATATTGACGCACAAACGTCTTGATTATCCGATGACCCAGAACGCCGTGAAAAGAGCACAGACTCTCTGTCGTACTAAGTAGAACATTATTGCAGTTTTTCCAACAACTAACATTTATTAAAGTGGCAGTTTCTGCAATCAGAACCTGTTTCTGTCCTGACCAAATGAATGAATTAACTTATCTTCTCCATTCAGTGAACATATTACATATTGTACAAAATACAAACACATTAAGGCCATGATCTTTAAATTTACACTTAATATACATGACATTATTTGTAAATCATTTATTGATATCAGACCTGAGTTCTTTAGAAATAATGAAATCAAATGTGTTAAAGACATTGACAATTAATGATGAGCATGAAACATTACAATATTAAGTAAATTCAACTTTAAAATAGCACTATAAGCCTGTAGGTTACAAAAGTGCTGGTTCATATTTTATATAACATGTCATTTAGCTGACGCTTTTATCCAAAGCGACTTACAATAAATGCATTTAACCATAAGGATACAAACTCAGAAGAGCAAGAAACAAGTGCGATTTCATCATATCATATTTGTCACTTAGGCGTGTGTTTTAAGGCTCTACTCAGCATTACCACAGTTTGACTCGGTTTCAAGTACTTCTTTAATCTTTCATCTAAAAAATAGTCTCGGATACAATAGTCTTGTATCTGGTGGATACAAAAGTCTTTGTGACGTCTGACAGTTTATAAAAGATAATTGTGTCTGCTAAAACTGAAGATGGACTTTGTCCTCTTTAGCCACGGTTAAAGACGGGTCTTTGGAGAGCAGATTGCTGAGTTTTGGAACAGCTCTTGGAAGCCAAAGTTGGGGTGATGGAAATCATGTGGAAATGCAAGAAGTCCAGAGCCGCCACTAATAAAGGTTTCTGCTTTTGGGAGGCTTTTAACTTAGATAATAAAGACTCTCTCTTTGCTTAGCTAGGAACTAGAAAACAGTTAACTGTATTGGTACACAAGTGAAAACAGTATTAACTGTTCCAAACATTCATACATTATATTTTTGACCTATTCACAAGTAGAAAAGATTAGAAAATAGGTCTTCTTGAATCATCTGACATTTATTCTAACCTTGGACCGCTTCGGTTTAACTAATCAATTCAGGATTGAAGTGTGACAAATACAATAATGTTGTTGGTTAATTATGCTTTATGTTTAATAGGAATAAGCCAAAAGTCTCAGTTTTCTAATTGTCATAAGGTATTGCATTGCGTTCAACCAGTACTCCCTCTTCTTTGGAGGTGTGTTTGTTCCTAAATGAAATGAACAGTGATGTATACAACTATGGTTGCCTAAGGCTAAACATCACATGAAACCAACAGCACTGCATGCATCCGTCTCATTAACAGAGATAAACAGACACAAGAAAATGTAATCAAATCGATGGTTTAAATACACGTATACTGTCATCTACTGGTAGAGATGGAGAACGCGTTTACTCAGCGTCTCCTTATGGTGTCGATGCTCTGCTCAGAAACTGCTCAATACAGTGGAAAAACATTATGAAAATGAAACTCAAAGAATGCCTTTGTTAAAATAATGTATGATTGTTTTATATTTTATATTCAGATATCATGCTGTAACTTTATGACATATCTACGGCATATTATTCCGTGACCTTTTTTAAAAGGTGTTTTTATGACATACTGTACTGTCAAACTATTCTATTTTACTATAATCTTTTGCCTATGGGCTCAATCAATATATTGATCAATTTCATTACTTTTGGCTGTGACAAATATTTTGGTCACATAATTAGGAAGAAACTTCATTAAAGCACATTTCTCTGAAAATAATAATAAAAAAATAATAATTTGTCTCTCTACATTAGGATAGTTCAGGATGCAACATTATGTCAATGATCTTTGCAATATTGCCTAATTTGGGCGGCACGGTGGCGTGGTGGTTTGCACTGTTGCCTCACAGCAAGAAGGTCCTGGGTTCGATTCCGCCCAGTGGCCTTTCTGTGTGGAGTCTGCATGTTCACACAGTCCAAAGACATGCTCTGGGGATCAGGTTAATTGGGGACTTTAAATTGCCCGTAGATGTGTGAGTGTGAATGGTTGTATGTCTCTGTGTTGCCCTGCGATTGGCTGGCGACCAGTCCAGGATGTACCCTGTCTATCGCCCGAAGTTGGCTGGGATGGACTCCAGCTCCCCCGCGACCCTGTGTGCAGGATAAGCGGTTTTGACAATGGATGGATGTCAAACCGCTTAATTGCCTAATTTCAATTTATGCATAAGTGACAGGTCACAATGCTTTGATAATCCAATTTGAAAGAAAGAAGAATCATGTGTGATTATTTGACCATTCCTCTGCTCAAGCTGAGGCTTTTAAAAAAAAATTATTAACGGAATAAATACCAAGTCTCACGAGAGCTCGCGACCTTTTGGTTTCTTAGCAACCAGAGTGTAAACAAGAAGTAGCGTAGTTTGAGGCGTCTTACGGGGGATCCGTTTCGAAAACCGTTTTCCGGTCGCGATGTTTAACGTTGAATCGGCCGCGGACCGCGTCGCGAGGATGAATCTGCAAACGCGTCGCGACAGAGAGACCGAAAGACGGGAGAGGATTTTTAACGACAAAGTGCGGACGATCGGGGTAAGAACGACGATGGCAGAGGGACGCTAACTGACAACGACGCTATCGCGTAACGTGACTTCTGCACTCATCGCCTCGGTCTGTTTCACAGGTTGACAAGGAAGCCTTAAACGACCAGATGAAAGAGAAAGAGAAACGACAAGATGCAGCAAAACAGGAGAAACACGCTGGTGGTGAGTAAAGTTACCTAAACGATCTACAATAATTTTGGTAAATAGGTAAAAAAAGAAAAGAATATATGGATAAAAGAATGTCTGATCATAAAACATACAAACATTATTCACACTATGTTGATACTTCTGCACACTCAATAACATGCATCATTTCTAATAACCCTGGACACCTTGCATGTGCACTCCTTGCAGATGCTGCTCTGCTCCATCACAGGAAGGTGGCGGCCCTCCTCCACGGCAGAGAGCTAAAGGAGAGGCGCGCGATGGAGAAGGCCATTGTCGACTACCGACGGCAGTACCAGCAGCCTCTGCGCCAGCGGGGTTTTGACCCGGAGGATGCCCAGATGATGCTCCCCGGCCTGGTGGGCGAGGAGCCCGACGGTGGGAGCAGGCGAAGCAGGCAGAAGGAGCAGCTCAGAGAGTGGCTCCTTCAGCAGCAGAGGGAGCGAACGGCGGAGAGGCATCAACAGAAACTGGACGGTAGGTTCGCCTGGTCCCACCCGGGTCACTGATACTCGGTTCTCAGTCACACACGCCAGACGCCACCTCACATCACCCTCGCCGCCTCCACTGTTCTTCAGAGCGCCACTATGGCCAAGGCAGAGAAGACATGGACAACAAAGCTCTGCAGCTCCAAAGCATTGAGATGGAGCGGAGAAAAGCAGCACTCGTTGCCACTACGGAGTACAACCGGGCCATGGTAAGAAAAAACCCATTTAAGTAACAAACGCTTGAGGTAACAGATAGATTGGAAACAAACTCTGGAATCTACACACTTGGACAAAATTTAGTGCACTTCTGCTTTCTGTGGTCCACGTTGGGTTCACACCGGAAGAACAAACAGCACGTGACTTTTTTTCCATCCTTTAAATAGGCCGAGGCATTGCTGAAGACACCTGTGATGCTAATTAGAGGACACACGTCCCTATTTTCAATCTTTTCTAGGGGCACCATCGTTTTAGTCCACGCAGTTTATTTTTTTTAATGATTCTCTTGAACCACATTTCAAAAGCAATGTTGTATTTTCATTTTACGATTACAGTTTTAAGTTATTGCAGTGAATACTGTTTTGTTTTTTAACAGAAGTGTACCAGCAGTTTTGTCCATGTGTGTATAGTATATTTAAATTGCATTTTATTAGAGCATTCAAAGGAGAGTCCTCTTAAGAAATGTTTGGTGGACTTTGGCTGTACCCGTTTTTGATGATAGCTGTTTATATGCCATGTGTTGTGGTCTTTTTAAAATGTGTGTATTCAATTTAAAAGTTTGAGATGTTAAATTGAAATGGAATTGAATCCATTCAATCTGTAATGTAAACGAGTCCGTTTCCTTAAGGTTCCTTTCTTCTGTTGTTTTTGAAAACAAGAGGAAAAAGGGATACTGATGTATTTACCAGCAGGAGGTGCAGCATTTACAATTCTCACCTTTTTAAGATTGAAGACAAGTGCTGCAAGCAGGGACAACATGATGACGTGGGTACCGCGAACCATCTGCGAGGAGATCTGACAGGTGGAGGCGCCGAACCCCCCGAGGGCAGAGTGCCGGTGCCTGTTTGGGGTTCTAGCGGTGATAAGAGAGCACCTCCGCAGAGCCTGCTGGAGACCATCCAGTTCCAGAAATATCAGATAGAGGAGAAAAGGGTAAAAAAAAAAAAAAAATTTAAAAAAGGAGGAAAACGTGATCTTTCTCATCATTTAAACAACTGCTCGCTGGTGGTGTGTGCGTCTTGCAGACGGCCGTGGAAAGAGAAAAGCGAGAGGAGGAGCAGCACGACCGTGTGCGTTTGGACTCGGGCCGTGCGGCTCTGTTACTGGAGAGGCGGCAAACCAAACTGAACAAGCAGCTGAGACGACAGCTGGACAGCACCAATGTCCGGCTGGCGGAAACGCGCAGACAACAGTCGGTTATTCACTCGTATACGCGCACGGTGGATTTAAGCGACAAAAACTGTGTCTCACTCAGTGTGTGTGTGAACTGCTGTTGGTTTTAGGAACCCGGACATGAAAAGAGGATCCATTGACGACAGCTTCTTCTCCCAATTCAACACCTGCAGCAGATGATGGATGGCTGAGTATTGATAATGGTGCAAACCACATGGAATAAAGTGGCCGTACATCCGCAGTTGTTTTTTAGATCGTGTCAAATGTATTATTTCAGAAGTTTAAGACATTGTGAACATCATCTAGATGTATTTCAGTCAGTTGTTTGGACACAAAATACAGCCTAAATACATAAAACACTTTCTTTGACATAAATCACATCCATATATCCACACCAGCTAAAAATGAATGAATTACGTTACATACAGTTAGGACACACTTTGTCATTTAATTGAAGTAGTGGTAGTGTACATGTAAAGGAAATTAGGTGAAAACGATATTCTGGTTTAAAATAGTGGTTCTCAAACTTTCTTTCACGACCCACTTTGGAAGAAAAATGTCCTTGCTCCACCGCCTCAACAGAATTGTACATTCTGTGCTTTTTCAAATAATTGAATAAACAAAATAATGTTCAAGTAAACAAAATTGTTCCATCAGACACAACAAATGAAATGTACAAGCATCTTGTTAGTACAACGCAAATAATGTTCTATCTGTGCAAAGAATAACAAATATTTGGTAGAAAATAGTTATTTGTGGCCGTAATTAACCTGTTTTGCAAGAGCAAGCTCTAAATAACGTTTGACAAAAAAAAAAAAATTCAGATTTTCCCAATGCGTTCCACCTGTAATACAACTGCTCATATGTCGTTCAAGTAATTCCCCTTAAATTGTATGTGGCAAAATCCCCTGTGATCATCAAAAATCCAAAATCAAGAATCCCTTTTTCCTCATTCATCCCAGTGCTTTTCCCCCAGACCAGCTTTGTCGACAAACCTGCCATCCTGTGGAGCCGTTTTCCACATTTGGCTTATTATCATTGAAAATGCACTTGTGCTTTTAAGGTTTCTCAAAAAAAAAAAAAAGCATAAAGGCATTCGAAGATAGCCGCTCAGATGTTTTATTTCTAAAAAGAATTTTCCGAGACAAACTTATCCCATCTTTCTTTCCACCCAGCCAGCGCTTTGTCCTGTAGCTTTGCATTCAGAGAACTGTACCTGAAAGACGGACAGACAGACGTCAGTGAGCTCACAAACCATCTGTTATGTTTAAATCCCCTTTTGTTTTCTCGTCTCGAGCTCACCTGATAGAGTTCATAGCCAGCTTTTTGAGGGTGCCCAAGTTTGATCTCACCCCACCGAAGCCCACAAACGCTTCGTAGAAGTCGTAAGAGAGTCCGGAGGCGCCGAACATGGCGGGGTCGTCAGAACTGATGACCAGCGGGTGGTTTTCTGACATCAGCGCAGCTGCCGGGTGGTTTCGCATGTCATTGACCAGCTTCAGCACCTGAACGAGGGGGTGAAAGGCTCATAGTAATTCACCTGTTTACGTCGTAGTCAGTATCTTGAGTAACCACGCTGTGGTCTACAGGAGGATAGTGGTACCTGGTTGGAGATGGGACACACTTCCACAGCCACCCCCCTCTTTCTGGACAGCTCCTTGGCCAGTGGGTGTCGCCCCAGAGCAAATCCATGGCCAATACGGGAAGTGTTAAACAAAAGAGCGTCCAGCAAGTTCTGGTCCACTTCTGTGCCCTCGAGATCTATATTTAGTAGAGAGGAGTTCAACATGCATGCTATTTTGGGAGGTTTTTCTGTACATGATGTGATGCTTGTGAACACCCTCTGATTTCCACTCATGGTGACGGTTTCATCGTGATTGAATTTCTTTGGCTGTGCAACAATTTGAAATATCACAAAAAAGATGACGCGAGATGTTGAACATATGTATATTTACGATACAGTTTGCATTAGATCACGTTTGCCTTGTCTGCTAAAGTCTCTCCATGTTTAATACAACATTCCTGTGACTTCATGACCATACATTAGTGAGACATCCATATGACGCGTGCCAACAGGTACCACAGTGAATCTTAATACAGGTATGCATCTGCATATATATTAATATATGTATATATGAGCTCACCGGTCTCTCCGGCATGGAAGAAGAAAGGAAGCGTCACCCCTCTCTCTGCTGGCAGTGACAAGGCGTCTCTGAAGTACCACAGGGGTCTGCCTTTGTCCTCGCGGCCCACCTGCACCCAAACACACGCTAGTAAAGTAAAGCTTCCTTTCACACATTTAAAACAGTAAAAAAATCTGTCCACACAAACGCATGCTCACCATGTCAAAGCCCGCCATGACTTCTGGGAAGTCGCTCTGCAGCTTCATGGCCTCCTCCACGGTGCTGGCCATCACTGACGCATTCACCCGCCTGGTATCAGCACAGTGGGCGACCAATGATTACTTCAACGTCCTCATTCGGACGCACCTATTGTAAAGGTGGTCACCTTTGGATGGTGAAGATGATCCTCGCTCCGAAGAAGCCCGGGTGGTCCTCCGTGAACTGCTTGGTGACCTCCTGGTAGGTCTTCAGAGTCCAGGCTGTGTCGTGAGTGCTGCCGTCCAACTCGTACGTCTGGGTGACAAAAGCAAACAAAAAAACAACACTTGTTTACCGCCTGTGATACGTTCCGCGGACGAGTGACTGCGGCGGGGCTTTGGAGTACCTGCGGGAGCAAAGCTCGCAGTTCCAGGTACATAACGTTGTCCGTGTAGAACTGGGTAAGGCCTTGGTAGTAATAGTCTCTGAACACAGGAGCGTAGGTGACCAGGCCCCACAAGGCGGCGAAGGCCTGCTCAAACCGTTCCCACACCACGTCCTGCGAGGGGTACAGCACCTCCGGGTCCTGATCGCTGAACAGCGTCATGTTGCCCATGATGCTGTGGACGGGAGGACACGTGATCATTTGGTGGCGTTTTGTTTCCATCACATTTCCGTGTAGAAACCTGGGAGCTACGTGGAAAAGACTGTTGGTCTGTTTTTAAAACAAACACAACGCATTGGCAGAGCTGCTTTCTTGTGTTCGACCAAAATGCAGAAACCAGTAAAGTAATGAAACATAAGCTTCAGAACTAATCGCATGTGTTTATGGGCTCATTAGATACTCTCTGTTTTCCATGAGGGTTTCAGGTAGGGTTAGGGTTATAATATTGATGCTACAACAGATGCAACAAAAAGGGAGCGATGATAGGCGGGCTTCAGTGGCCGTGAAGGTCTTCCACGAAAGACAAGCCCTGATATCTCTCATTAAATACCGGACACGTCACTTGACACAACGAGACATTCGACGTCAACGTGTGGACGAGAGCACATTGGCACATTTCATGGTAAAAGATGCAAATAAGTTTGCATAACACACGGAAAAGAACATTTTTTAAAGAGAGCCTATAGTCATCAGGAAGGTCATATATGTTTAGAACTATGTGAAGCTCACCCAGGAGAAAACCCACCTGTCGTCAAAATCCGTGGTATTGACCATCTTGGCCCTGAGGTTTTCCAGGAGGGTCCAGGGAGAGCAGCGCGGCAGAGCTTTGGGCCATCGGGACGAGAAGACGAACCTGATGGAGCGCTTGTCAGTGAGGCACATGTAGCAGTGGGGGCGATAGGTGGCGTTCTTCACCAGCCACTCCACGTCTACCATGGAGAAGTCGTGGACGTGGAGAGCTCCCCCTGAAACGGCAAATTACACGACTATGAACAGCCTGGTCTCCACGTACAAGTCTGCTTGGTTTTGATTGACCACTCGTAGATATTCCCTGCCCGCAAACATCAGACATTTTGTGATTATCCAGCAAGTTTTGAGACCACTTGTATCACTGATTGTCTCCATGGAAACAAAATCAGAGTGGCTCGTAGCTTTTTTTCTTAGTGCCAAACATGATTGTGATGAAAAAAACAATTAGTTTAAAATTTAAATAATGGAGAATTGTCTTCAAATGTCTTGTTCTGTCCATTAACTAAAATGATTCAGTTTACCCACCGAGAAGCTATAGGGATTCATTTAGGGATTCATCAATTATCATTTTAGCCTCTTTACTTCTGTTAATGTATCAATAAATTGGCACTTGTGGAAGTGGAATTGACCGATTCCTAATGTTTACACAGATTAACATTATAACCAGGTCATCATTTTACATGGTGTGTCAAAAATAAGGCTTATCGTTTTTTCGGAGTTCATTATAAAAAGCTATGCACACGGCAAACTGGACACACCTTTGGGCATCTTCTGCAGCAGGTGGAAGATGGGACTGGTCCTGATGAGGGGCCTGGCCCTGAAGAAGTGCATGGCGGGAGGAAAGTCCGCCCTCCACGTCTCGTTCTGCTTCATCTTCAACAAGGCGGCGTCCAGCCGCTGCTCGGCGGCCGTCAGCGGCAGCCGGCCGCCGGTCTGCTTGGAGGCCTCCCGCCGTATGAGGTCGTCTCTCTGGCGGGGGTCCGGCGCGGCCATCCCGCCGCCAAGGCAGCACAGGAGCAGCCAGGCAGCGGCCGCCGCCGGGGGGCGCAGCAGCGACACTGCCACCATGCCGCCTGGGCCTGTTTGTTTTTTTTCGGAGAGAAGACATGAACACGGTTAGTCGGGAAAAGCTGGTTCCGTTTTTTTTTTTGTACCAGCTGGTGACCAGCTGAATAAAAAAAGAAAAAGAAACGAGAACCATCAGCGGAAATAAAGAGGAAATGAGAGCCGGCGTTTGCTGACATAAAGTTACATCTTAGACTTGGTTACCTGCGTTTATTTGAGAAGGAGACATTTGGGCTAGGCTGGAAAGAGACACAACAAGAATGCCAACTTAATCTTATTATGGTGAAACATCGCCATTTAAAGGATAGCTGGTGCTTTAGCAGCTTAACGTTAGCTGACAGCTGGCGACGATTCAAGTAAACAGGCTGGAGCCATAAACAGAACGAGTACGTCGGTTACACGGTGACAGCTCGGAATACGTTTGTGTGTATGTGTGTGTAGTAGAATAGCTTACTTTATTAGCGCAGGGTCACGAAAGAAAAAAAAAAGCAAGCAAACGAGAAGTCTTTGTCCGACAATTCCGAGATTGATTGTGTGTTTTTCTTTCTCTTGTTTGAGGGGTTCAAGACCTGAAGTCCCGCCTCCGCCCCGATATGATTGGCTGAGATTGGACCCTGATAATCATTTGATTGGTGGAACGTGGGGCGCTGTAGTGGGGACGGGGACTTCGAGATCTGCTTTGTAGCTTGTTTTTTTTAGTTTTTCTAGGTATCACCCTTTTATAGGAAATAATTTCTCTTATATGACGTACGTAATTTACCAACAAGCTAAAGATACACGGTGAACACGACGAACAAACAAAGCATGACGTGTCGGGACTCGCTTCTCGATCCAGTCCCTGTAATTCAAAAACACATTTTCACATACAGGGATGAGCTGTTACATGAGATCGTGATACCTCAGATGAGTTCATTGAATTCAGTGTACCGCTTTCTGTTTCAATTCTAACAGATTTATTTAGTAGAAGGAATGAGCATCTCAAAAGGTTGGATACACAATGCGCAAAGATACTCGATTGCACACTTCTGTCGACAACTATTTTCAAAGACAAGTTGTATTGGAAATGCACCATAAGTAAGTCTTTAGTTTGCTTCTGTTTCACTGAAAGCATTCTAATACCTGTGTAAAATAAACATTTTTTTAAGAGCTAGGAGGAGAAAGACAACACTCCCATTTGTTATATTTAAGATTAGTCAGACCATTTCTCCATTGTTAACTTAATATATTGTTATGTTTTTGTCACTGTCATAACGTAGATAAACAACCTGTTTAACAAGTATCTTAATTATATGCCTCAATTATTTTCTTGCGCCAAGTTTGTCCTCATTAGGCTTGAACAGAGTAATATAACAGCTGGAATAAACTTCCTGAAGATTTAAGACTTGCCCCAACTCTGACCACGTTTAAAACAAGACTGAAAACTTATGTTTAACTTCGCCTTCAGCTAAATTTTTACCTACATTGCACTTTTAACCTCTGCCTTTAAACAATTTAAATAAGATTTTAATTTATTTTTAATTGTCTTTTAATTCCTGCATTTTATTTCACTTTATTGTATGAAATGTTATGACGTGAAGCACTTTGAGTCTGCCTTGTGTATCAAAAGCGCTATACAAATAAACTTGCCTTGCCTACAAGCATCCCTGGAAGGCCGGCCGAGGAGCCGTGCGGCCTCCTCCAGACGTCACAGCAGATATGAGAAGGGTCAAACAAAGCCGCGTACAACCAGTGGAGGGTCTTCATCAAGAGGGAAAGCCTTAATCGAAGGGCATGGCGTGAGGAGCACCAATAGATTGATGCATTGTCTGGGATTGGCCCTCTTGTTTTGTCTGTTGGCATTTAATTACTTTTGGCCTTTGTTTCTTTGACGGATAATAGATGTATGCCTCATGGCTATGGAAGGCCAAGATATTCGATAGATATATTATATTTCTTTCACAGCAGCAATAACCCTTGTTATACTGTTAGTGTTGTGACACAAAGACTAACCCTTTTTTAATTGATCAAAGGCACTCTTGTTGGAGAAAAGTAATTTATTTCTAAGAAATGTACAGTATAGAAAATACTCTGTTCCATTTCCAAAATAATCTATGTCAGTCAGATAAGAACTTGTAAACGTCGCTGAAAATTAAACGTAGTTCTTATTTAAACGCCACCATGCTACTGAGGTAAAAGACAACTGCTTGAAAAAAAAAAAAAAAAAAACATTTATATTAAAACAAGTCATCAAATGTACAAAGATGCTTAAGAAGGAAAATAAATATGATTCACATTTAAATCACGTCTAAATGGTTTTCACTAGTGCAGAGAGGACAGCAGAGTAAAAGTGAGAGATGAACGCACACTTCCGATCATCTGGTGCCAATTCTACACCAGCAACACACACACACACACACACACACACACACACACACACACACACACACACACACACAGTCCTTCATGCATTAGACAGCGCGAGTGAACACACTACCTGAAAAGTGACCTATTGGGCACAACTTGAAACCACTGCCTATTTCCACTAAATAGTCTCGTGCGACACATTTAGAACATTTTGCTCACAGCTTCTAGCACTTTCTTATTCCACCATCCTGAAAGATTTCCCCGCAACGCCTTAGGTACCTACTACTGAAGAACATCGTAAACCCATTATGACGGCACGTCTCTGTGCGCTCTATTAAGAGACCAGAGACTGGAACGCAGCTCGAGACCAATTTACAGACTCCTGCTCCGGACATGCAGCGTTGTATTGCCCTCAACACTTCATTTAAAAAAAGAAAATGCTGAAAGTGCCGTCCCGTTAAAATGATTCAATGACCGATTCATTTACAGAAACGTCTGCCGGTCGGCACAGACGTCCGACACGGCAACCTGTGACCAACGCGGGTCGTAAGGCCATTTCATTCATTTCAGTTCTGAAAGACTGCACAATTATAGTTGTGCTAAAAATCATCAGCTGGTCACAACGTGTTGACCCGCAGAGCAGGAGAAAGAAGTTTCAGAGACTCAGTTGATGCCAATGAGGTAGATTAATTTACTGTCATCACTAAACTGCACAGGTGGGGTTTCACAGACGCAATTCATTAGAAAATGCATTGGTAGCCCTTTAAAAATGTGTCCTATTCCTAAATGAATTGTGATTTAAAAAAACTCAAAAGACATCCAATCAACAGGAATGTGGAATAACCCATATTTGATTCATCTCACTTGACAAAAAACAAAGACAGGTGTTGGTGTTGGTGGTGAGGTGGATCCGTTTGCCAGTTTCAGTCCCTTATTCTTTATGCTGCTCCTCCTTCAAATAATGCAGAAAAATACCCGTATATAGAAACTGTACACCCTGAGGACCTGTTTAGTATCAACATGGGGAAGAGGAAGCACTCAGAGAATCAACCACGCAGAGGGATGAGCCGCGAATGAAAAAAAGAAAGTACACACTTTTATGTGTTAATAGTCACAATAAAAAAAACAAGCGCAGGATTTTAGGGCGTTTGTTCTGCATTTATCAGATAGCAGACTATGTCATTTTAGAATTTCGCCCTGTCCGGGACAGGAGATAAAGGATATATGTTCATGCATACAATATGTGTAGGACTAGAAATAAGTCTACCAAAGGCCACGAGATCCGCAGACTAAAATCCACAGTGCATCCCAGAGAGTTTATGTCGAGTCTGGATATGAATCGCACTATTTCTGCCAGTCTCGCTCTCCTAGTCCAAGACATTCTTGACAATGAAGGCAGCTATGAAAGGTGCACATAGTTACTCTGGAACTAGAAGAACAAATGCGCATTGGGGTGAAAGTGGACAGTAACTGGGCTTTCTTCAGGACGGTTCTGCTTTGGACAAATGATCAGTGTTTGTGAACCTTCACACACAGATAATCTGATGCACACACCGTATTGTCTACACATTCGCTCATACATTCACAAAAAGGTAATCAAGGCAATTACAAGGGGCCTGTGATTTTGACTGGGGGAGGGTGACAGTCTATTAGTACCTCCGTTTCTACACCTGAGTTTAAAAGTAGGGTTGGAACAGAAAATAACAGCATATAAAATTAAAAAAAGAAATCAACAGCAGTCCCTCTCATCTTCATAACAGCCCTGCTCAGTTCGCTCAGTAGATCAACGGCTCCATCAACTAGGGACAGTCACAAGGACAACATAGGCAGGCTGTGTTCAGTGTCCTTTAATCCATTACTCATATCTCCGATCGCTCAGAGGGCAGAGGTCAGTCCAGTGTAAGAAAATCCTTAAGAAATGTACATGGAGCAAAGGGTCCATTCTACGGTTTCAGTCCGCGTACCCACGTATTATTCCTCTTGGCTCAGTACTTCCTCCGGTTTGATAAGAACATACCTGAAAAGGACAACGACAATTAGAAAAACCTCTCACACATTAAGGACACAGCCTGACGGCACCATGATTTCATATCTGTCCTCCGGTCCCTTTGGAACTGCATCGATGCCTTATGGCAGAATGTTTATGTTCTTGGGAAAAAACACCCCATAGGCACTGTCGCGAAAACGTTGGCGGAAAGATGATATTGCGAGAATTGTGGTGTGTCAAACGTTATTTTTACTCACTCCGAAAACAGTTCCTGTCACACTCCTTGTTTACTGATCGGGCCGCCTGGAGCCGCCATCATCTGCTGCCTGGGACCACGGGAACAAGAAAAGGTTGTCAACATTACCGCCGCTACTGAAGAAGTCCAGTTGCCACTCGGGTAAAAATAAAGGTTATTTTACTGCTACTGGTCTGATATCATTTATAGGCCATCAAAATTATTGATTCAGCTCCCGTCTATTGACTTATAATAACATCACGTCAACAGAGTACAGGCTGTAGGGAAATGAAAGGAGGACACAACCAACCAACCACACAATAACTGCAGGTCACAGGCTTTTAAGACGCAGAAAATGTCAAACTCAGCTTAACGGCGGTGCCAAACAGCCATTTGATGCCCGCTCCAAAAGCAACTCAATCCGCATCTTCTGTATGCCAGCATACTGGCTACCAGGAAGAACTACAGTGTGGTATAACGACGCTCA
Organism: Gasterosteus aculeatus; assembly: GCF_964276395.1. Taxonomy (NCBI): domain Eukaryota; kingdom Metazoa; phylum Chordata; class Actinopteri; order Perciformes; family Gasterosteidae; genus Gasterosteus; species Gasterosteus aculeatus. Next base: position 6,960,964 of record NC_135698.1, read on the forward strand.
AGAAACGTCTGTGTTGCTTTGGTTTCAGACAAAATAGCATCCATAACACAAGGGCAGTGGATGTTTTGGACAAGGATATTTTACAGTGTAGATTTGACAGTATTTGGGCTTTTATTGGGCAGTGATTTTGTTTATTGTCCAGGGAGAGACATGGTACAATTACACCTCGATGTGAACGGCATTTAAATACAGTTTACTATATTACTTGAGTGAATCCGTGTCACAGCCTTTTGTTTTTTTCAATATAAGCAAGAGTAGCTTTGTGGTTAATAGAGGAGACTTACTCTGGAATTTAATTCTCCACTAAAATGATCATTTATGACCACGTAGTAATCTAATTTACTATTGGATATCCACATAAAAAGTGGGGTAAACCTTTCCTTGAGGCCAAAGGCTTGTTTTGTACTAACCAACTTCCTTTTTAAGTTAAAATACGTTCAAACCCTACTTTTTACCGAGGTTACTGCGGCTCTGCGGCTCTAATGTCACAAGTCCCCTCACATTGAAACAAAAACTAATAAACATTTACAGACCACAGAGTCAACTGTAATACAAGACTCCAAGCTCTTAGTAACAGACTGAATGAATCCGTTTACCCAGGGTGTAGGAAGTGTTCTGGTGCCATGCCTCTCTGCTGAATCATCATGCCATGGAAGTTCCCCGTGGGCCGAGGGTGTCTGTACATGACCATGCGCGTCTGACCCGGCGAGTAAGGCAGCTGCTGGGGCCGCTGCAGCGCCTCCATCAGATGCGGGTGTGGTCTTTGGGCGGCGTAGCGTCCCGGATCCGGGTACGGCCGGCCATGGTAGGGAACTCCGTCGGCGTTTCCACGGGTCGGAAACATCATGTGGGGCGGAGGAACGCCGCCGCGCTGCATCCCGGGGTGCACGGTACCAGGGTCGAACATGAAGCCGGACACCATGTGCTGCTGGGTGCTGCGGCGGCGGGCCGCGGCGTTGTGGCTGTCCAGGTCCAGGATTTCCTTCGGGCTCTCGGGCCGCTCTGAGCTCTCCTCGTGGGCCCGCTTGGCGGGGCTGCCGCCATCGCTGCTTTCGCACTTCCTCTCCTCCAGGCCGACGGGGCGTGGCGCTACTTCGGGCACGGGGCCGGGGGACATCAAGCCGGAGCCCTCGGAGCCCAGCGGCGACACACTGCTCTCCTTCAGCTGCCCGTTGCCTCTGGCGCCGGCTGCAGGTAGGTAGCCGTTGGGCGACATGGGTTGCTGAGGCTGATAGTGAGGCCGGTGCCACTCCTCCGGAGGGTAACCTCCTCTGCCGTTGGCCTGGTTGTGGATCGGAGCTTGGGAGTGGGGTTGCGGGAAGTAGTGCTGTTGCTGGTACTGATGACTCGGGTACACGTTGGGGTGGGCCTGAGGGTGCTGTTGGCCTGGTGCGTGGTACGGGTAGGCGGTCCCTCCCTGCTGGCGGTAACCGTGGAGGCTGTTGATGGCCTGGTTGTGATACGGGTGGTGAGCAGACTGAGGCATGGGCCGGGTCATGTTTGTTTGGCTGTAGTGTGGATGTAGATTGTTCCCCATGGCATACGGACCCATGGCTCCATGTACCTGGCCTTGGGTGTGAGGAGGCATGGCTGGATTGTGAACGGCCGCTGGCCCTCCCTGAGCCTGCATACCTGGGTGACCGCCCAACACCTGGGTTTGATGGGGATTGGGGCTAAAAGCCTGTTGTTTGGGAACGCCATTCGGAGGCCCAGATTTCATCATGTGCAGCGGCGGGCCGGCGTTGCCGTCTGTGTCCGTTCTGCTCGTAGGCTCGCTGGGTCTTTGATTCCCATGGTCGGCTGGGCTCGGCTGGGACGGTAGCAGAGGGGTGGGACGGCTGGGTGGCAGCGAGGTGAGGGGAACTGGATGAGGGGGTCCAGGCTGGGCTCCTTGTGCGGCACTCTGTGGCATCCCGTGCATGGGACTGCTCTGTGTAGGGCGTGGAGAGGTGTTTTGGGGGACGCGATGAGGGAGAAGGAGAGAGCTTACCGGCTGGGGAGAGCTCTGAGGGGGGCATTGGGGCGGCATGCTCTGGCTCGCCTGAGGTCGCTGCTGCTCACTTTGCCGGTGTGCATCCTGTACGTGTGACGGGTTGCTCTCCAACATTCGCTGAGGGGAACGCAGCGGCGGCAAGTTCTGGTGAAGAAGGGCGGGGCTTCGAGCTTTTTGCCGTGGGCTGTCATGCATTGGCTGCGGGTGGTTGGGGTGGGCGTGGTCAGTGGCGCTGTTGTTACTGGAGTTGAGATAGGACAAAACACTCGTGGCCCTCATGTGTTCAGTTGGACAGTGGCTGGCAGAGTGTCTCTGGCCATCTACCTCAGGCTTGTGGCTCGCTGTTGAGAGCCTCGGTCCAGACGGATTCTCCTCCAATTTGCCCGAGCTAGAAGCTGGGGGGCTCTGCATTCTCTCTGATAGCCCAGTGAGTCTTTCTGTGGGGCTACGAATGGAAGTGGGCTCTTGGTGTAATGAAGCTTCATCCGAAATGTTGGTGGATTCTGTTGACAAACGACAAAATGCAAGAAAGGTTAGCATTGGAAGTTGTGGGGGTGGTTAGCATTGAAATTACAAGACTAGTTAATAAAGGCAATACCATCTTGTGTTGTTTTAAAAAAAAATATGGAAAAAAAAAATCATATCAAATCCTCAAAACCAGATAAGAGTAGATCTATCACGTAAAAGTGAGATTTGAAGCTTACTCGTAAAGCTCAACCCAAGACATGTCACTTCTTTTGTACACTCAAAGCAGCCAGGGAGAAATCCCACTAAAACAATGAATATTCATGAGCCCCTTGCAGGGAAAATTTAGGAAAAACCAAATTGCAAAGAGCAACCACACTACACTCTTGTAGCAACTCTTTCTTTTAGAAAGGTCAGCAACTGGTTTATGTATAGATGGCCGGTTAAACACTGAAAGAGAAGGTTGCGTCTACCTTTGGGCCGCATGTCTGTCTGTTGAGAAGGCTGGCTGTCTGGCCCATTGTCTGTAGCGGGACGCAGCAGCTGAACCTCAGGGGCAGGGGGAGGCTGCTGAGAGGGGTGAGCTGGGATGCTGCCAATTCCTGACGGGGGCCCATTCGGCTGAAAGTTGCCGATGTGCTGATGAGGGGTACCAGCAGGGGGTCCAGAAGAGGCTGACAGCTGCTGCAGGGCCAGCATCTCCGGGCTCTGCAGCATAGAAGCCAAGCGTGTCCTGCTAGAGGAGTCTGGGTGGGGAACAGGGGGGCGGGAGGACATGGGGCCCGGGGAACAGACCACTGCGGACATTTGATACTGGGCATTGGGCGAGGGGTGGGGGTATCCAGCCGCCTCTGGCCAAGGTTTATGGCCCACTGGAGGGGGAACTCCGCCGTGACTAAAGTTGCGCTGGTTCACCATGTTGGGATCTTGCATTCCCATCCCGTTGGGTCTCTCCTGGTGATTCATACCAGTCCACATGTTCGACAGGCCCATTCCGGGAGGCCTCAAGCCAGGGTAGTTGTGCTGAGGTCTTTCCGGCCCTAGGAATCTGTTTCCCAAGGGGTGCATGGTGTGTCCCTCTGGACGGTGGTGGGATGGATACATGCTGGCTTCGGGAGGAGGTCCTGGTTGTAGGCCCAAGGGCCGCGGGCCAAGAGACGGGCCGTGAGTTGGACCCATGTAGGGATGCTGCGGCTGGTGTTGGTTAGGATCTGGTCCCATTGGATACCTAGGACCCATGTGCCGTCCCTCAACCATGCGATGCTAGGGGCGGAAAGAAAGAAATCAAGTTAGAGATTTTGATTAGTAATCACGTTTTGCCAGAATCAACAATGAGGTGGTTCCCTCAATAAAACCAAATGTGTAATTGGGCTTGCATACCTGCATGTTAAAGTTGTGTGGCAAGCGGTTCAAACTGGGGTCGCCATGCCTGGGAATATGCGCTGGATAAGAGAAGCGGGGATCCATGGCCATTCTCTGGCCATACATGTGTGGGCCATGAGGACCGGGCGGACCAAGAAGCTGGAAAGATAACCGAGAGATTCTCAATCTTTCTTCAAAATTTTAGACAGTTTTAGGCGCAGGGCGTGTTTTTTTAAACATAGAGGAAATCTTCCTGTGGATACCTGTTGTCCTGGGTGGTACATGCCCCTGATGTCTCCTCGGTGAATGTGCTGCTGGCTTTGGAGATGAGGGGGGGCATTGGCCCAGTGAAGGGAGGGAGGCGGACGCGTCCGTCTGTTGTTCTCTTCGGGGTGGGAGCTGCCCTTGCCCCCTTGGGAGTTTCTCTTGCGTTGGACTTGCTCGGTGGCTTTGATCAGACTTTCGGGTCCCAAATGTTTACTGCTGCCACGATTGCGCTTTTTGTCCTTGCGCTCCTTGTCTTCGCTGCTGATGTGGAACTCCTCGTCCGTGTCGCCGTCCTCGGACGGAAAGTGTTTCAATAGGGCCCGGCTGAAGCACCGTTCTAGAGACTCGGCCATGATGGTGTACTCTGTGGAAAATCCCCCCAAAAAACATCAGCTATGCTCGTATGATAAAATGCAAAGCTAAAAAACAACCCTGTGTTCTGCTGCCTCGTAAACGCAGACACACACTACATACCTGTAGCATATCCACTCATGGTCACTCTGCATGCTGCCAGTCCCCCCCCCCCCCATCACATAGCACACACAATCCTACAAACACCTCACTCCGTCCCTCAGTCACTCCTTTGCACTCCAAACACAACGGAACATGTACCCATGGACAACACACTTGCTCCTCTGTTCCCATCCCACTACCGGCCAACTGACCAGGTCAGAGGGCATAGGATGACCCCTCCTCCTGCTGCTCCACCCAGGGCCCCCTGACCACGCTCCTCCCCCCTGTCCCTTGAGAGAGTATTGAGTTGGATGGATGGCTCCAGACAGGGGGCTTAGGAGCTGGAATGTTTCTCTGGCACTGCAGGGCTCAGATCCCCCTGAGCACTAGAGCACAGCTCAATCACTCCTCATTAATCACTGTCAGGCCTGCCCTGGCCCCGGCCCCAACACAGCGCTTAGTCCGGCCCCCTTTCTTTGGCTCTCTCCCCCCCCCCAGGCAGTCCCCCCCCCACCAAAAAAGAAAATCATATATGCACTTCTTCACACAACAGCCCCCCCCAACTGAAATTGATTTTCATTAGCATTCAAACCGAGGCAAAAGTGTGGAGGGAGGAAGCCGCACTGTCCAGCTGGTTTGTGTATTTACCGCTGTCCTCTCCATTGTACTCGATGCAGTTCTCAAACATGAGCTTCACGTCGGCGGCAAACTCCTCCTTGGCGACGTAGTCCCCATCATTGAGCTTCTTTTCAATGGTGGACAGGTCCATTGGTGTCTGAGGGGATTGGAAGAACAAATACGTCCCTAAATAAAATATCACTAACTACTGTGAGATGCCGGCTCTCATTTTTTCCTGCATTTAGTACCTGGATGATCTCGTGGTAATTGGGGGCGTAGGAATCATCCACAGGCTCCAAGAAAGGCCAAGCGTCTTTATGGGCTTTCAAAACCTCGAGCACTTCAGAGGAGAGATCAGATCGGACATTAGAACCAACATCAACGCAGGTGGAGATGAAGCAGCGGCCTTTAGCAACTGCTCAGAAGCGTACCTTTGTACAGAGTAGTGTAGTCGTCATCAATTTCATAGCTGAAATGTCAAACACGCGACAGGTTAAAAACACATCAACTGCATGTCATTTTAAGTAGTCAAATGAGGAGCGCGACGTGGACGACGCCTCTTACAACGCTTTATTCTTGCGTGTTCTGTGGACGGGAGAAGAAGGCTCCAGATTCAGGAGTTCAGGTGGCAGGTCTTTTCCCTGAGACAGTAACCAGGCCTTTTCCTCTCGCATCTTCCGCCTCTTGGCTCGCTCTGAGAGAGAAGAATGGCAGGGGAGGGGGGCAATTAGAAGCACAACCAATAAAAACTAAATACTGTAGACACACCAGTCTCGGGAGACTGCAGGCCAATTCTAATTGCTTTTCCTTTTCCAAAGGCTCTTGAACTACAGTCGCAATTGCTCTTGCTGTCGATTGAGGCTGTCGGGAGAGTCAATGAAAACCAGGCCTCGGCCATCAGAAACCGCCCCAGCTTAGATAGGTAGGGAGAAAGCCATTCGTCAGACATCTTTTCTCCGGCCCGGTAGATCAAAAGAGCGCAGCGTAGAGTGCGAATGCAGCTTTATCTTTTAACATGAGAGGCCTGCCGTGCAAATTAAAAGAGATTTGAGGGAGGATCCCACATTTGCAATGCATACAGAGATCAGGCCCCTTTCTGCTGTTCATCTATAATACATTAATGAGGCTCCTCCAACGAAGCACAATCAGCAGATCACTAACCCTTGACAGATGACATCAGAGGGGTTGGGGGGTGGAGGGGGGGGGGGGGGCACGGGACTGATCTCCTGATTCAAAGCCCTGAGCATTCGCTCTCACAGTCTCTGTGTATTCTACATAAATCAGAAGGCTCAGCGCGCCGCTATGCTACTGTAGATCTTTAAACCGCTACGAGCCAAACCACAGCAGTGGAGATGTGAAGGTCTGCGGGTGAGGTGCCCTTCACAATCCATTCTGCCCTTGATCCATTTGCAAGAACGTAAGAAGAGTGCGAAAGGCCCCTACCTGCTGCTTCCAGGTCGCTGATGAAAGAATGTGAAATTATTGATGCTCCTTTGATACTTGACTTTTGGCACTGAGCTCCGTTTATATTGTTTAACCCCTCTGCATACCATAGCTGACTTATAACTAATTGGGCTTGCTGCAGTAGACGGGGGACGTGATTCAGATCTGAAAATCAAGGTACCTTGGGAACCAACATGGTTCCATTTGTGTTACAGACATCTTACCCTCCACAGCTTTGATCTTCTCCATCTTCTCTCTCTGCTGCTCCTCCTGATGGAGCCTTTCCTCTTCGCGTCGTTGTTCGGCCAGCAGGACCTGCCTGTCCAGCTCTTCGTCTTTCTTCTTTTCCTCCTCCTGTGATATGGCCCTCACATTGTCCTGAACACATAGACGCACGATAGTAACTATATCGGTCTTAATCGTGCAATAACAGGAATAATGTGCTAACTGGAAACACTCAAAGCCGAAGAAGGTGCAACTAAAACACCTCTTTGAATCGGTCTAGCTCTGCTGTAGTACACCTGGGGTTTGCCCTTCTACCAAACAGCATGTAGCCAGAAAAACACACACACACACACACACACACGTGCACACGCACACACACACACGCACACACCTCATGCTCTCGGTTAAAGTCTTTTCCTGAGAAGCGCTGTGATATGCGAACTGGGGCCGGGTCCAGTAGCCTCTGTTTCTGCTCCCGCTCCTGAGGGGAAATAAGGAAAATAAGGAAATAGCCATTAAAGGCACAAATCATAATGCAAGTGGCAACAGATGACAACAATTTGTTATTTATTTTTCTAAAAGAATTACATTTGTAAGTACATTCCAACATATTCTTTTCAAATTGCCGGGTGACATCTACGTCTCACATACATACATACATATCATTTACAGTATCATCAGCAAATGACTGATTGAGTCTTCAAGATAGATGGCCACGCACACGCCGGGCCCAGGGGAGGAGCAGTGAGGAGACCGAGGTCACTGGCTCTCCCCTCCCCCGCTGACAGCCTAGCTTAGTCTGGTTGACAAATACACTACGCCGTGATATAGCACCAGATAGCCAGTCCAGCCCATTTAACGGCACAGTATCTTATATTTCTCACTACGCAACTTAAAAATACTGCCTATAATCCACATCCCAGTTGGGGATCCAGACATAGCACACAGGAGGAAGAGGGGGAAGGGGGGGGGAGAACACCAGCCAGCAGAGAGCTCTAAACGGATCCCTTGAAAGCTCGTCTTTATCAGGGACCGGCTTCTGCAGCTCACGTCACAGTTCATCAGAGAAGACGGACTGTGAACAACTGTCGGCCTGCAGCGGCCGACGGCACTGAGAGGTGTCACAATCAGGCTTCTGGTCATCCATAACACAATAATGAGGCCTAAAGAATGCTTTCGATGCCGCGTGAAGCCTGCAGATGTGTGCAGGCGGGGGCGGTAGAAGAAGAATGGAGACACGGTCGGCACGAGAGGACGGAAATAAGACCGATGTCCACGATCTTATCTATAGTGCCATCTGAAGCTCTTCTGTCCCCGCTCCATCTCTGCCTCGTCTTAGCGTGAAGCCCCAACATATACGGGGGCTCCGCAATCCCTCTGTACGTCACACCCCCACCCCCCCCGGCGCCAAATCCCTGCTCCACCCAACGCACAGACAATGATGGAGTGCCTCAGGTGTCGACACGCAGAGAGGTCGAGAGAATCCTGCAGCGCAGCAGAGCTGTCACTCACGAGGCTTCGTCCTGCCTCAAGGTGAGCTCCTGCCTGCTATCAGAGGCCCGTGACAGCAGCCCGAGACAGGTGGAGAACACACACACACACACACACACACACACACACACACTCTGTATTTGACGTGCTGTAATGTTCACACAAACACAGACACACCCACTAACACAAATAAAAACTGATGTATTCAATAATTGAGTCAATATCCAATGGTTCTGGTTGCTTTTATCACTTAACTACGTTTCATGGACCATGTCACAGTCGTAAACGTAAACATTCTACAAGGGTCCCAGTTGTGTGTATATGAATCACAGGAAGCCGTTGCCTAGCAATGCCATATGGTTAAAAATAAAAAGAGAAACTGCAGATCAATGCAGGGCCTTCTGATTGGATCTCCAGCTGTGTAACACCGGTGGTTTCTTTCACACTGTGATGAGGTGTGATAGAAACCAGTTCCTTCCCTGTTGTTTGTAACATGAAAGTGTCTTTTAATAAGTCGCCTCAGTGGAAAGGCATGGTTTCAAACACGTATGCAGATTAAACACAAGAGACAATTAGCACGATAAGTCCCCAACATGCTGCTCGGTCCGTAAAACGGATTTCGTTACAAAACTAGTTCTCCACAGTCTGCCCCAGGGCCAACTCCTTCCCAAAGCTGGTGTGCAGAATTCAGGGCAAGCAGAGACCGGCTTCCCTTCCCTTCACCTCTCCTGCAGCTGCCCCAGCTAAAGAGTCCAGGGTCATGAAAGAAACTCCTTGAGGGGGACAGTGATCTATTGCAACATGAAAGTAACCGAGGAGAGGCTGCGCAACCTTTCAAGCTCCATTAGTCCTGCTCCTGCCAATGCCAAAAAGTCATACGGGTAGGGACTATAATTAACATTGATCCGAAAAGGAGGTTATAAAAACCAGATGACAGAGGGATTTTTTTTTTTTTTTACTTACCGTGGCCCTTATATGCGGCATACAACTCATGAGAAGATTAGTTTAATATTAAGTTCAAATGAGAATTAAAACACCGGCATATCTGCTCTGGTTGGAATTGGCTGTTTATGAGCTAACATATCATTAATATCGCTTGTGGCCGAAGCCAACAAACTGGACCCGCAGCCCAATGACTATGTGCTGCCGTAAATGGAGCTAATAGCAACAACATCACATTTGGCATCTGACCTTGTGCTCGATCATGCTGCGGATCTCGGGCAAGAAGTTCTGGCTGATGACCCGGTGGAGGTGGCGGTCCTGGGGGGAGGGTTTGTCCTGGATGCTCTCGACCAGACTGACCCATTGCTCCTCCGTGTCGCACACGAGCGACCAAGCGCCTCGCTTGCGGCCTGGTAGAAGCGAAAGAGAGAGACGTCGACTTATTGATCCTAGTGACGATTGACACAGTGAAACGTGAGGAGAAACACACACACACAAATCCACGGACACTTGGATGAGGTCAACATCAAAATAAATGTGCTTATATCCCTCAGATCCTCTCACCTGTGCTAGGGGGGAGATCTTGCGGCTCATTTTCTGTCGTCACTTCGTTTTCCAGCTCACTGAACGGTAAAAACAAGAAAACATTGGAGAATAATACAGGCAAAACTTTTCAGTGAATCATTAATTGTAATCAAATGCCACATGTTTCTGTGACAATTCGGGGGGGGGGGGGGAGGTTAGACTTCATATGACTGCTCTGTGTATATCTGTTATATCTTCCACGCTATGCATGTTTTTGTCTACAGAAACAATTAAAATACAAAGGGTTTACACGCCAAGAAATACGTTTTATTCTTATATTATTATAATTACATTTTAGGTCGAGCAATTATCTACAGGCAAGTCACCAGCTGACTGAGCTCAAAGGGAATCCTAAAACAAGTCCGGAAAACCGGATAAAAACCGGATTATGTGTCATCTTCTTAAGCAATAACTGCTGATTACATTTGATGGTTAAATGCTGATTTTTCTTTAGATATAACCGTGCAGATGTGGGCATTTCTCAGTTTTACGCTGTTGCCTCACCACAGCTGAGGCTCTTCCAGTTTTATCTTCTTTGGCGGTCTTCCCCTTTTCTTTTTCTCTGGTAACGTCAGCTCAGTGGCTTCACTGAAAAACAACACAAAGCAGAAAGGACGTCTTTACAATTATGGCCTTTTAACCAAGTAATAAGCACTAGGACACCTCTATAATTAACCCTTAACAGGTCTGTAAATGGGTCAAACCACGACTGCAATTACACACTTACCACATGCACCAGTTAAGCACAGACAACATGACGAGTGACACAACATTTGTCCTCAGTGCACCGGGTATGAGGGTTAGAGAGAGGCAGAGATATTTACCCCATTTTCTCTGCTTTCCTCTTGGTTCGTTCTTCTTTGTACATGCGAGTGCCGTAAAAGTACCAGTAGAGGGCTCCATTTCCATCCTGCCCCAGTGGTTCCACTCTCAGGCTGTCTGCATCCAGGCCCTAATGAGGGGGGGGGGGGGTGGAGGGGGGCACTTAAATCATGGGCTGGTATTTTAAATCATTAGTCATTAGCAGGTGACGTCATCCTGTCCTTTGAGCCCACATGGCCGTGAATCATACACAGACATGGGCCACTTTCACCATCTTTCAGAGTAAATTCATAGATCTGCTTATTTATTTGGAAAAAAATGTATCTCCTGAAAAAACTGTAGGATATATTAGAGGGAGAGTATAAACAGGATGGAGGTATTGTGGCTATGGTGTTATTAGATGCACCCACATGCTTTGTTAGGTGTCTCATAAAAGCTTGATTGCTTCTAATTACTAATTTAGGTTCAACTGTAAATCAATATACAGGTCTTTCTTCATCCTTACAGAAAAGAAACCTAGAGCTCATTAAAAGAATGGAAATGTGTGGTGCTTTTTAATTCTCCAACCTGTTTTGTGTTGAAGAAGCCTGGACAGAAACCCTGATGCCTCATACATATAGTATCCGTAAAAAAGATTTTTGCAGAGAAATATCTGAACTAATTAAAGCAGTGGCAGGTGTATTTATTAACCAACCATAGTGTTAATGGAGTACAACGCTTACAGGCTGCGCAGGTCATAATTAAGTGGTTTACACAGCAAGTAACTACTTATCATAAAATAATAAGTACTTCCTAAATCTCTTGAGTAAAATGGCGAGCAGAGCGCGTGCATGGAAGCAGATATGTCCGCGCAGCGTGAGCCGGTCCCCGTGGACGTTTACCTTGAGCAGGTCGAAGACATCAGCGGCATCTAGACGGTAGTCGCACAGCCGGTGGAGCAGTTCCACCTGAGTGCGAGGAGGGAGGTCCTCGAAGGGACCCTCTCGAAGTGGGTTGGGCTTCCCTTCTTCCAGCTCCCACCGGTAGCTGATGATGTCGTCCAGGTAACTGCTAAATGCCTGGGGGCTAAAGGGGCGGAGCAAAGGCATGATAAAAAAAAAAAAACAGATGAGAAACTGAATGCAACAGAGGAAGGTGCAAAAGGAAAGGCATGGCTCATAAAACCTTTAACACCAGCTAAAATCTAATCCAATTATTAAAACGCGCGCACGCACGCACGCACACGCACACGCACACACACACACAGTTAGTTTTTCTTGCTGATGTTGTGGTCGTTCCATTGGGTGTCAGTTTCTATTTCATTTCATCCTCATTCTGGTTCAGTTCTTCCCACTTAAGATCTTCCATTGTATTGTTAGAATGGAGAGTCGTGGGGGAGTGAGGAGCTCAGGTTGGGGGTGCTGAGCAGGTAAAGCTGCAATAGGAGGACGAGTTACAGCCCTCACTTCCTACTCGTCCCCTTTCTAGTTTTCCTTATGCTACTTTGTTGTCTCCTACGTTTGTTTTGTAGTTGATTTGTTCGATTAAGGTCATCCCCTTTCAATACATTTGAAACACACATGTTAGGAAAAAGTTATTTATGTAGCCATTCCATCAGTTGCAACCCCAAAATAATGGAGTCATTAATCTGGTTGTTGTCTAAATGTTTTTTGGATCATGCGGTTATAAAGGAACACCAATACAATAATAAGATGCAAATTATTAAAACAAATAATGAAAATAAATTAAGACAGAGGTTTTTTTTGGGGGATCCATAGAGATCCGTCAGCATGGATAAACGCATAAAATTGCAAATGCCTTGTGGCCATTGTTGGGAAAACATTCCACGTCTCAAAATCCAGCAGAACGCGCAAAGTTCAAACCAGCCTATCGGCTTTAAAACCGAGGACACCGGACCGGGGCGGGGAGAAGAAGAAAAGGAAAGACTAGTTTCTAGTCGTATCTCTTCTACGAGTGGAAGGTGGTAAATAAACGTTGGTTCCGGTTCAGGTCTCAATTAATCTGTAGCTTTCAGCTCCAACTCCAGCTGAACGGAACAAGGGCTCGGGGCAGGGGTGGGCGCAGAGAAAGAGGGCCAGAAAAATGGCTTATCTTGAAAGAGCAGCGTGCACTTTTCACACAGCTGCAGCCCCCCCCCCACTCCCACTCGCCACTTTCCATCCTTCGTCCTCCCACCCAACATGCTCCCTCCCTTCTCTCCCCCGCTCCGGCAGAGCGTTTAACACATGCGGATGAAAAGGGCAGCTCTGTGAAAGGCCAGCGCCGGGCGGCAACCCCCGGGATGCCAGCGCCTGTCCAGTCCAATAAGGCAGGTTGTCCTCCTGTAAGCGGTTGCACGGGCGGAAGAACTGGACCCTTCCTGCCTCTCATCGCTTCGCTGGGACCACGGCGCTACTCTTCAAATGACGGGTGGGATCGGGGGGAGCCCCATGAGAGAGTAAACCCATGTTGGGATTTGGGTTAGAACTCACTTTAACATGGTTACGGAGGAGGAAGTTTCCGTGCTGCATACACGCCGTATGCTGCTGCAGAGGTGGAGCACTCGTTCACCACAGACCTTAAGTCATCGTACATTCTGACGCCTCAGCGACTCATCGCGCCGGTTAGTCAGACTTCCTATGGAGGCTCTCTTGGGTGCTATGACTAATTTAAAAAGGAGATGGAAATTCTGCTTTTATCTTTGCAGCTACCTGTCAAAAGATGGGGAGGAGGGACTTGTATTGATTATTTTTCCAGCGTGCCTAATGTTTTATTTAAAAAAAACGCAGGGGATGGTCCCACTATGCTAGATCTGGTAAGATGAAGACCTAGAGTTCAGATGTACGGCTTTAAGCTACTAAATCCTTCTTTGACAAACTAAACAGTATCAAATAACTGAATATATTATTTGGCTGCTTGTTGTGGGACATTATTTTGGACTTGGGCCTTATTTGTTCACTATTTTCGTGTTTCTCAAAGCAAGATATCAATAATTTACTTTTCTGGTATGGAAACCCAAACAAAACAGGTCCTATCAATTTCATATTGGTATTTTATCACAAACACTTACTGAAGCGGGGCACTAGTGCACTGCTGAAACCAGGCTATTAACCCAAACTAGATTGATTTGTACACCGCTAAACTTTGGTGTCATTTGCTGCTACCGTCAAAGTGCTGATATCATGAACGCCAGTGATTCCAGTCAACAACAAATTCTCCCTTGGGCCCAAATTAAAACCTCATCTAACTTTTGGGATAAGCTGCAGTGGCATTACTTCCACAGCCTTTGCCTTTTTTTAATTCAATACTTACGTGATATCATTGCGCTGGTAGCAGCCTTGCAGAAGACAAGCAATAAGGTCCCTGAGGAAGTCCAGGTCCTGCTCTGACAGGGCTTTCTCCAACTCCTGGATGAACGCGACAAGAGAGAGAGGAGGGTCAGAACACACAAGACAACAACAAATCAGAGTCCTCAGTAGGATCAATGGTCGCCGCCGCTCAATGGAAAAATTCTGATACGGAGATTTCAGAGGAAAAAGGCATTATGACAAACAAAAACAATTTTTGACCAATCAACCAATGAGGAGAACGGTCAGTATCTCAGCTCCAAGTTGAGATACTGCACAAAGAAGACGACCATTACTGAGCCCACTGGTACTCAGGTAAATTCAGCTGGCAGAGGCGGACAGCAGGAGGGACGGTTGGAATGCGTCGCTGTCCGAGTCGGGCGTCTCGGTGTGCCGGTGGTTGTTTGGCTGAAGCAGAGGTTCAAGTTCAGCCGTGACCCCTCTCCTGGCATTGTGCTTCCGCCATTGAGGTTTTATGAAGCGGCAATAACCGGCAGAGCAAACTCTAAAAGACCTGAAAGCACCATGGAGAGATGGGAGGCAGTAGGGGCCTAGAGCTTCACACACAGCCGTGCCCTCCCGCCCCCCCCCTCCTCTCGCTGACCAACCACAACGGAGCGCCCCACACTGCTTCCCAGCATGCACTGCTTTCTCCTCCAAATGATACCAAAAAAGTCTGGAGTAGAACATAACAGAACGAGGGAGAGAGGGAGGCTGAAAGGGCAGAAATGCAAATGCATTTGCTCCGTCAGCCAAGTGTCCATTTCACCTAAAGCCCCCTGTAGCAGGTCACAAACAAGCCCCCTCAGGCTGGAAGCAAAGAGGAAAAAGAAGCGCCTCCCCACAGCTGACCACTCCTTCCTCTTACACTAGCAACAGATCAAAACTCTCTCTCTCTCTCTCCCCCTCTGTGTGTGTGTCACTCTCCCTACATCATCCACAGACGCACTACTACGGGTTCATAGGTTAAAAAAAATAAATACTAAAAAAGAATCATCTCGAGGACAAGGAGGCACGCTCAATCATCGAGCACTCACTCGCCTCTTATCCGTCCGCCTCTCTCTAACGGAGCCTGGTCGAGCTTAGGGGTCGCTAGAGGTCAGCGCACGCGCACCCCCCGCCCCGCCACGGTAAGCGACCGGAAGCCGCGTTCTAACACGTCAGGACGATAACAAACGGGGGCGGGGAAGAGGCAGAATGGTGGTTGAGAAAGAAGCTGAAGGAGAAGATACGCTTCATGTTCTACCACAAGAGAGGGAGCCGCAAGCGAGAGAAAGACACCGGGAGTGCACTGGCGATGACGAGACGTACGTATATGCTACGTCTCACCAAGCACAGGAAGAACAGTTCATTAGGTTTCATGAACACATTCTAACAACCCATTTAAAAAAAGTCTACAAATCCAACGGTCTCACAGCGGCAAATTAAAAACAATTCTACGACACACCGTAAGCAGGAAGACTTGTGGGTCAGCGCATGGGAGACGAAGGCCAGAGCGGACGAGAGGATATTTTGAGTCTGGGGGTAGCGGGACTCATATTTTTCCAGCAAAAGGTCCTCGTCTCGCTGTTCGGCCGCGCAGCTGTGCCCATGACCGGTGATCCTCACAGGACGGAAAGGCAGCATGTGTGTCCCCGCGTGGACAAGCGTGTGCGCGTGTGTGTGTGCGCGTGGGAGATCCTGTGTCACGCTCCCTTCCATTTCCTGGTCCCCCTCGTCTGGCGGCCTCCGGACCGGACCGAGGCCATCCATCAGAGACGGGCTGCACTTTGATCTCGCTTCGCAAAAAAAAAGAAAGTCTGGGGGGGGCCAGAAAGTCTGTGGGGGCACGGCCAGGGGGACGAGTGGAGAGTCGAGGAGGCAGATTGGAGGGCTCGCTACAGCCCCCTGGATTAACGCCGCCCTGCTCCACCTTTGAAGTGCCACACTGCCTCTCAGATGGCAGACGGGTGGGGTGGCGGGGGGAATTGATGTAGTGTTTGTGGCCTTTCTTCGGCCCTGGCTCTCACTAACGCTGACGGGTTGAGAGGGACACGTCCTGTGAGAACCTTTTTGCCTCCATCGGCCCATCGAACCAACGCACTAGGACGACACCACCCGCGACCTCTGGCAAACATGGGCAGCACAACAACACACTTTTACCGACATTCGCGCGTGTCTCGGCGGGATGAACGCTTTGCAGTACTTTGCCTGCTTCGCATTAATGATCAATGGGACTCGTAGATAAGAGAGCTGGGGGAGGGCGATAAACTTTAAAGTGCACCGATCGAGAGCCAAAACAAATCAGGCCATTCGTATTCACACACGCTCACGGGACAAAGATTGGAGGGAGAGTCAAGGCTTGTCAAAAGGTGTGTCATCACTACAGCCCTTCTGTAGGCCCGCCTTGCAAACAGCAGTTTGCCCTGAAGGTATTTGCTACTCCTCTCACCCGTCTCCCCTGCTGGCTTAACCTCTTACTCCTCTCTTCCACACCCTTTTTCCTCCCACTGTGTTGCTCCATGTTGCCTACAAGGGCCTCTGAGGCATTCTATTATCCCTCCTCTTACAACACGTGAGTTCCTCATCCCATGACAGTGTCCCGCACTAGAGGCAGAGCCGGTGGCTGGCTGCACTGAAGGAGAGGACGGTGTTGTGGTTTTTGTCAGTATTACAAGAGGGTAAGCTGTGGGCTAACGTTTCAGCAATGGACCGATTTGAGGCCAAAACAAACAACGAAAAAGGTGCAGGGTCCAGTCGACAAACAACATGCATGTGGTTTGTCAAAAGTCAGGGAGGTTGAAAATGGCTTGACACACTTTAGTCGATTCTCAATTAGCTCCCTCCTTCCAACACTGGTTTGGGTTGAATGCCTGGCTGTGATGACCATGCCTCAATGACGCATTGATGGAAATGATTGAGCGCTATTGACATCCAACAGACTTCGACAGACTCCCCAAAAAGAGAGAAATAACTCTTCTATAACGTGGCTCGAACACGCATCCAGGAATAGTGCGTTGCACACACATGTGCCGTTTAAAGAGGGATTTAACGAAGCCACGCTGCAGACGAGCCTTCGCTCGGAGGACGCGACTCTGGGTCTCTGCTTGACCTGGGAGCCAGTGCGGAAAATGTTACGAGACAACGTGACATAAATCATCTGAGGAAGGCGCGGAGGAGACATCAAGGCTGAACCAAGTTCAAGGCGGAAAACACCATCTGCATTTGCAGATAAAAATGAAACACCGATGGTCCCCCCCATCATGTGTCCCATTCATATCAGAGCGAGAGAGAGAGGAAAAACTGAGATAGAAGGTCTACGACCAACACAGAGAGAAAGAGAGGGACACACAGAGAGACGTGGGGTTGTGATAATCAGTCGAGCAGCAGATGTATCAGCAGCCCCAAGGTTGTGGCAGATCCACAAAGACCGTAGCATCGGGGGTTGGCCTCTCTGGCTCGCCTCACAGCAGATACTTTCCATGCCACTGCCGTTAACAGCCCCTCCGGGGTCTATATCACCAACAGTTGCGAGGATGTGTGCACAGCTAGCGGGAGGAGGGGACAGGAGGAGGGGAGGGGATGCCTGTTTGTTGTGTAAAGGCTCCCCCTCTCTCTTCCTCTCCTTTGCTGCTTTCTTTTTTCTTTTTTCTTCCTCCCCCTACTCGGCTCCAGGAGCCATCATCTGACAACACCCCCCTATCTCTCTCCCTCCCCCACCCCCTCTCACACACACGTAACCACCTCCTGCCACATGACAAACATGCACACGCAGCCTTAAACGCCGCAGGAAGACGCCCTCGCATCCTCAGGATGTGCCGTTCGCTTGATTGGAGGAGGAGCTAAGCGTCTCTCGGGTCGCTGCCAGTGGAACATCTGACTTACGCATCGAAGCAACATAACTTGCTGGCCAATAGGCCTGGACGGGGGGTACTCGGTATTTACAGCCCTTTAAGCCACAGGGGACGGTTCATGTCCCGCACGCACCTGTCTTAACGAGCAGATCAGAACACATTCAAAACGGCTGCAGCCTCCGGGGGAAGGACGCCATTTGTTTATGAAAATATGTGAACAGGAAGAACGACAACAGTGACAAAGACTAAGTGCAGCTCGCACACCACGCAGGGCCAAATGCAACTGTGCTAGAAAGCTAAAAGCCCTTTTATCCTGTAAAGTCAATTCCAACTTCTCACAGAGTTGTATTATAGTGTGTCAGGGTTAAGGGGACAGGTGGGCTTTACGAGTGGGGAAGAAGCTGTGTAAGTGTCTGGGTGTGTGTTTATGTGTGGTGGGCTGGGGGGGGGGGGTTGAGGCACGGACAGCAGATCGAGCCTTTGCCTTGGCCCACCTCACCAGAATACGGGTGAGAGTCATTAAGCACAGGAGGCCACCTGGTGCCGCCCTGAGCCCCCCGCCCCCATACTTCCATTGTCAGCTCCGAGGAAACCGCATCATCAACTTCAGTAAAATGGAGCTTCCTGCTTCAGCTGCCATCCCAGCGGTCCCATTCGCTCGCTGCGTCTAGTATGCGCCACACACACACACACACACACACACACACACACACACAGCCGACCGTGAGCAGGGAAAATGGTCCCTGAGCAGGTTTGGTTTTAGACTCTGAGGGAGGGGTCTTGAAATGGAGAAAACAACATAAAGCAGATGGCTTGCAGCCTCACAAGAGGAAAGTAACCTTTAGCAAAGTGGTTTAATTCTGTATCTTAGGCGACAAAATGTAACATGCAAGAGAAGCGGTGGCATAATTCTATTCACCGAGCCGAATTGCGTATCAGTCAAGATAAGATTTAAATTGTTGCCCCACAGCACAGTTCGCGTCACACAACCGTAAAACAATTGATGACGCGGTTAATTGTGGTCACACGAGCTGCCCACAATGCAAGTCGGCATTGACAACTAAACAACAGTGTTTTGGCTCACACGTTCATATTTTGACAACAAAACGTGTAAAAGAAGTGTGCCAACCACAAGTCCTCACTTAAGCATGAACCCCCCCTTCCCCTCCCGAGTGATCCGTCTAGTCAGCCAAGTGTGTGCCAGTCTGCACCCCAACTCAACCCTGGAATAATATCCCGCTCCCTCAATTCTACGACTCCCACTGGAGGGGAGCTGCTTTGGCGAAGTTCTCGCCGCTTGGTTTCTCCCGCGTCGTCTCAATTCCGCTCGAGGCCCAGAGTGAGTCGGCAGCACGGGGTGGGGGGGGGGGGACAGGGGAAGGGAGGGACGCCGCCCCAGACTGGAGACAGACACAGGGAACCATGGGGAGCTCCAACAATGGAGCCGGCCGAAACAAACCCTGGTGTATGTGCCTGCCCCCTCCCCGTGCATGCGCTCCCCATGTGAAGCAATCTGATGCATGTACTGCTGCTCTCACTTGTCAATCACAATTGGGATGTGTGTGTGTGTGTGTGTGTGTGTGTGTGTGTGTGTGTGTGTGTGTGTGTGTGTGTGGGGGGGGGGCTCTTTACAAAGGCTCCTCTCGTTTGCCTGTGAGGGAGGGCATTTAAAAAAAGAAATGTTCTTGATCTCCTAGAGTGTGAAAAAGTCTCGACGGCTTTATGCGGAGACAGATCTGGCGAGAGAGTGTCGGAGGTTGGAGTCTGTGAGGCTGCCAGGCAGGAGAGATGTCAGCAGGTGGGACCGGGGGGTGGAAGGGCCGCTGATCTGGGACGAGGCTTGAGCGCTGTTATCGCGTTAGGGCGTTAAGCGGCCTACAGTTGAAGGTAAACACGTCGGCGGTGGCGTTAAACGTTACTCGCCAGGCACCGATCGCCGATGAAGGTGCTGATGTCAAAACAAACTCCGGAGAAAGCTCCACAGTCCAACCTCTGCTTTGAGGCGAGGCACCGTTACCACAACCAATGATGGCACATCGCTCAAGGTCAGACTAGGGTTTGTCGAAAATACCGGAATGGTGGATAAAATCTGACATTTCGAAATGTCGACGACACTTGTACAAAAAAACAAAAAAACAGAATTCATCTGGAAATCCCCGATATGTCGAGCCAGTTGCCAGTGTTAAGTTTGTGTAGTGAAATGGGTCCTATAAGATAAGTCATAAGATCCTCGTCCTCATTGTGCATTACCGCTTTCGAAAGTGAACAAACATCTTAACACCACAAGTTTGACACAATTCTGGCAAGTCCCATTGAGAATCTGCTTTCTACAGTTATAATCCACAAAAATGGGAATTAGCATAAGTGGGGCCACGGTGGAGCAACGCGTAAACCCTGATCCTCTTCCCCGTTAATCCATTTGCTTCTAGACAACAGAAACATGGATGTGCTCATAGGCCGCCCGCTCTTGCTTATTTACCACATCTAATAGGACTAAAGCTTCTCTTACAATTGCACTGGGGGCTTTGCAAAGAAAAAAGAACCCACTCCCCAGAAGGGGCTACGGCAGCTAGCACCCAGTCGGAGCGGAGAAGCCTCCACCCTCCAGGGGGATGGGAATGAATCACCATCTGGGGTTTAGTCACGGGGATGCCAGGGGGCTCGGGGGGGTCGGGGGGGGGGGGGGGGGGGGGGGGGGGGGAGAAAGGGAGAGAGAGCGACGGGGGCAGAGCCACGTCTAATGGGTGTGCTGGAGTGAGACAAGTGACGGCAAAGACAACGGAAGAGGTGGAATGAGAGGAGAGGCCTCCGACAAGGCCAAACAAAACAGGCGGTAAACACAAGATGGGGGAGACGAAGCCGTGGTCGCCGCGTGATGGCGAGTGGGACGATATTTTCCAGTCCGCGAAGAGGAGCAGAAACGCCAATGAGTGCGTACACAACAAGCATCCGCACATCCACGCCGGCGTCCACTTCACCCGGCAGGTTAGACGTCGAAGTGGCGCTTATGGTGCGATTCAACCATTGCAATGGACCAATATTCGTACGGCAACAGGTTCAACGAAAGTGGGGAGTGATGGTGCTGCCGATCTGTACACAATAACTCTAATCAGGTAACTTAAGAACACGTGTGTGTGTGGCTTTAGAGATCGGGGGTGAGGAACTGAGAGTCATTATGTTAACAGGTAGAACGAGAAAATCAAGGTGCGGTTGGAATTCCAAAATAAAAACGAAAGAATAATAAATGGGCCGGTCAAAAGCTTAAGCTGGCTGTTAAAGCTGGGTGCAGTAGTTATTAGTAAGTGGGACATTTGACAATAGAATTTACTTAATTGCTGCACTTGTGAAAAGTAACAGCCCTTCATCTCCCATTAAGGTGACGTGGAGGACACGATTTAAACCAGACGCACTGTAAATGGCTGCTGGACCGCAGAAGGCCCACGACGTTAGAAATACGGCACTAAAGATTCAATGGAGCTACTTTTTTTTCTTCTTTTAGACGCTTGTGTTAGTAAATCAGCTTAGCATGGTCGGCTTATTGTTCACTTGAAGTCTAAAGCCATGTTAGCAGCACGGGGAGGCGGTTCTGGGGCCCAACGGTGACATCATAAGAATCTTTATCATGTTAAATGTCTTCTATGAATACCGTATTAGTTATGCAGTAGTTCAGCATGCCGACTGTTAATATTTGACAGCAAACACAAAGTGCAGCAGTGACATCACCACCACACCCATTAGGACACATCCTCTGGGAACCACGAGTGTCTGTACAAATGTTTTTGCCAATCCATGAAGTAGATGGAAAGCCATTTCAAAGGATAAGTAAATAGATCATATCTGTGAATTACATCCATTAGCCTTTTAGATATTTCCGATTGGATCAAAGTACGTTTTTTCTGATCATACTCGAAGATTATTCTTGATCCATAAATTTAAAAAAGTAAATCACTTCAGTATTCCGGCAACGTTTATATGTATGTAATGTTTTTAACATGTCTCTTTATTTCCTGAGTCATATTAGACATATTAAACATCTCGTGATGGAACAAGGAGTATTGTAAATATTGAAAATATATCAAAACGCATGCCGGGCTTTATCATGTATAGCCCAAAATCGCAAATTACACATTTGCCTCAGAGGGCTTTACAGTACACACGCGACATCCTCTGTCCCCAAACCCTCCCATCGGCACAGGAAAATGAAAAACAAAAACATGACAACCCTTCCATGGGGGAAAAAACTGCTTATTGGCAAACTGCACAAGCCATGTGGGTAATTTGTAAATGAAAAGGGAAAAAAAGGAGCTACAGGCCACAAGTTTGATTTGAAGGCTCATAAATTGCCTGTGTGTCTTATCTAATCACAAATAATGGGCATCTCCGTATGCAACAAATGCACGACGATGTGCCAAACACGCCCCCGGCAGAACGGCGAGTGGACAGCATGACGGGGACATCAATGTCTGGTGATAAAGGCCACATGGATCGGAATCCGGCGGCTGTCACTCCACAGGCAACATGGATCAAGGAATGGAGCATTCACTGGAGGACAGAAAGCCGGATAGGGGAGCAGGAGGGCTCCTTCCTAACGATCAGCCTCTCACTCTTCCATGCCAATGTCCTTTCACGTCGTATCTGACCCCCCCCCCACACTCACCCTTCTTCTCCATCTCACCCACTTGATTGTCTCATCCACACATACACACCGCTTTTCCCAGCTCACGCAGGAAAAATGGGAACCAGTGTCACTGAAGTGTATCAGCCATGGAACAATGCGCAAGGGTCGGTTTTGTACGGCTATCCAAAGAGACATGGGTGGGGGTGGGGGGGGGCAAATGTCTATTCCCTTACAAAAGCTTTCATTACGAGAAAATGGAGGCAGTGTTTTACTGACAGTAGATATTAAGTCAGATGCCTCGGCCATTCCCAATAACGGTTACCAAGTGGTGGATTCGTCAGAGTTTTTAAGTCCCGGTGCAGAGGTGCGAGTCGATGGGAAAGCACAGATAATTTATTGATTCCCAAAAGGTACCATCAGGTGTTTGCCCCACTCCTTCAAAAACATGTCTACCACAGGTGCCACCACAGGGAAAATACATACATAGAGTTAGAGTTACTTGGGGATCTTAACATTCCCACATGTTTGTCCAGAAAATAGTAGCGCGGTGGTAAATACCGACAAAAGGACAGCGGTAGCCAATACAACACTGTGTCCACAACAATGGCCTGACGCTGTGCCCGAGTCTGTTGACACTAAAGCCCAGGACGGAGTGAAATCACTCGACGTCCCCCCACTCCGTCATGACCAGTGACAGTGGCTTCCTGCCCCAATTTGCCACCCCTGATTCTTAGGTAATCCAACCTACACATCCAGAGATTGTAACTGGAGCTGACTGACATTACCCAAGCGTTCTTACACAATCGCAGCCAACAGCGTGTTAAAAGAGGAAGATTGAAGAAAAGCAACACCAAGTCAAAGGACTTTGGCTGGTGTCAAACTAATAATGACAGAGTAGTATGGTATAATTGCCTCATCAACTTCCTCAACTGGCGGTATGTGAAGACAAAAGGGCAAAGATAACAGAGAGAGAAAGGAGCACAAAGTACTACATGTGTGGCAGTGGCATAGCCAGCTGCTCTTGTTCCTGGCATGTGGCATTAAGCAAAACAAACATGTCCAACAGTTTCTGCTTATTTCTTGGAAGCCCTCAAAGTCAACCCGTTGGATCCAAAAGTCAGCGCTTTGGAACACTACTAATCGAGTGCCACGAACTGAACGCAAAATAGCTTTAAAAAAAAGGCACACGAGAGACGAACCGGACGACTAGCATGAGACTCCGTAGGCTTTTATCTTCATGTCGTCATATCTGATGGGCAGCCATTTGTGCAGCCTGCCGGGTGTCTGCGCGAGGAAACACAAGACAGTCTGACCTCCTGACTTGATAGCTGACCAAAACCACACTTTACGCACCAAATGGCACGGTGCACGTAGGCGTAAAAGCACAGCTTCAAGAGCAATCTGGCCTGAAAGACCTCAGGCTGCCCTACGGTCGGTGTGGGATGCAGTGTTTAAGAAAACTAAAGTGTGCCTGTGTAGATATTCAAGTAACTCAAAGTGAGAGACAACATCCCTAGAAGGAAAGAAGGCCAATTAAACAAAAGGCGTGAATCTGACGTTGACAGAAAGTAAAAATCCTGGATCGTAAAATTACACGGGTATTATTCCCATCCCATGTCCCAGCAGAGGGATGTGCACTGGGTTTCCGATACAATACATATAATATTGATATAACATTGCTCGCGTTCCCATGGATACACATTTCCGTCAGCTTACAATCGGCGCACCAAGCGTCTCTCACCATAAAACTAGCTGCACATACAGTAATACGACAACCAAAGGGGCAATGACCTTGAACACTGATGGAGATGTCAAAGTACAAGACTACTACATCAATCTTAATATATTCACAAAATCCAGTCGTGATGGGGGGGGTGGGGCACCTGTGTGCAACATGCTTAGTGATGCCCTTCCAAGACCAAGCTTCTGGCAGCAGCAGCAGCAGCAGAATGACCTCTGAACGGTGTTCAGTCACTTGTAAAGGAAGGAAGCCTCCTTTCAAGTGGAGATCACGGAATTACAACGCATTTGTGTATTTTTGATCCAACATCTCCTTAAAGGAAAAATGCAACAGCACAAGACACCCCAAACTTTCATGTAAACTTGGCGCAATACGACCCCCCCCCCCCCCCCCTCACCCTCAATCTGGGTCGCACCCCGCTCAATAACAAAGCGATGCCTACGTGTGCTTCTTCCCCCCCACCCAAGGGGGTGGGGATGAATGAGTGATGGGAGGCTGTTGATGCGTGATGTTGACCGTACCGATCGCTCTAAAGCGCAACCCTTCCTCGATCAATTGGGGCTCCTCAGATGCACGCATGCTGAAATTAAGCTGTTCTGAGAAGTCCGAATACATGTTTTAAAAGGAACATGGGTGTGTGTGGGCGGAGGGGGTGGGGGGGTGGCGAATCGAGTGGCAAAGTTGTATTGTGCACCTTTAAACGTCGGGTAATACGTTTAGTTTTACTTTCACGCCACCGGCTTCTCCGACTCAACCGGTGCGGGAAAGAAAGCGCGTTACTCAACACCGTCGCGCGTTGAAAACAAAAAAAAAACGGTGCGCGGCGAGCGAGCAAACAAACAATGCCCGAGCAGCATCTGCGTCCCCGCGGCTCCTCCGGCCAGATGGCTCCACACCGCCAGAACAATAAACTCCAACCTCGCGCTACCATCCGCACGTCTGCGTCAAATGACAACGAGAAGGGAATCGACGCGGACACACGCAGGGCGGCAGGTCAAGTTATTACGGGAGTTTAAAAATAAATAAATACGTTGTTGGTGCTGATTTACAAACAGGTTATATCGGGCAAATGTTCACAGTCACGCAAACACACGCGTCTTTTGGGGTTAGAATGACCTGAAATGGGGGTGGAGGGGGGGTCGCTCTTCCGACACAAACACAGCTCTGGCCGAATGAAAACAAACGAGTGGCACATGGTTGTTACAAAGTTACCCGGGGACACCATTTATATATGTATATATAAAATTAGCCCCACGCGAAACTTTTTATCGCGGATATCTGGCGATAAAACGCGCATCGTGACCGCTGAAACCTCAGCTGATGTCTCCCCCTTTTAAAAAAAAACACTTTGAAGAACCAGCGACGGGCAGCAGCTAGTTAGCGCTTAGCCGCGCTAGTTAGCTCGTTTCGTTACCCAGCGGGGTCGAGAAAGAGAGAGAAGTTCAGAGGACGTTAACCGGAGAGCCCGGTCGCGCGGAACGCGCTCCCCGGACCGAGCACGTGAAAAAGCTGACACAAACAACTTTTCATTTCCGCAACGAAGGGCATTGGTGCGGGCGACAGCAGCCGGGGTATTGATTTACCTCTATTTCGAAGTCAGGAAGGTTGAACGCCGTCCTGAACAGCGAGCAGAAGTGGGCTATGGCGGGGACTTCCCACCAAGACTGGATCTCTTCCACAGAAACTGTACATCCCTGGGACATTTTCGGACTTGACATAGCGCGCGGCTTCCGTTGTTCACATCAGAAGGTAGTTTCCTCAGCGACCCGCGGTGTCTTCGTAACATTCCAAACGCGACGGAGAAAAAAAAGTTGCTGGTGTCGTCCGTCTCACGCGGTTGCCATTGCGACCCGGAGAGCGCTACAATCTGTTCCAATCAGAGCCCAACCGGAGCCGAGCAGATGGGGGAAGGACGATACCATCACACGACGAGGAAGGGGGGGCGGCGATTACTTGTTACTGTAAATTCTAACTATATTTAGCGACACGCAATCTGCATAATGTCGAGCGTGTGGATGTTATAACAATGAAAACTAGGTTGCTAATACCTGTGCATTTGGACACTCTACTCCTCACGGTACCGAAAGTCTAAAGTCGGCACCACCCCTACGGTTTGGTAGTGCAGTCGCCGTTTAAAGGGAATGCTTGTGAATGGTGAATGAATACAAATAAATAAAAACATGAAGCAGATATGAGCCAGATAACTGCTCTGAGTTACACCAATGTAGTTCCCGTGTATTGTGAGCCGTCTGTTTTGAGTTGAAATGGTTTCTCACATTTGCTATATCATCTTCGATCTCCTTTAGCCCATTGTCAAGTTTTTTTTCAGTTTAAAAAACAAACTACCACCTCTTCGCTTAGAACTTAGTACAGCAACAACAGTCTTCAAACAATCACACATCTGAAAAGGTTCCTTCGTATGATCATTGTCGTATACAGGCAGCTACACGCAGGCTAGATGATGTAAACAACAGCGGGGAGGACGTTGGCCTATACACTGCACGGGGGCTCCCTCCATCGCAATATGTTAAAAAGTGCATTCTGCGAGACAGCAGCTGCGCATGGTGACAGTTGGTGCTAAAGTTGCCACTCTTTGCATATATCCCAATTTATTTTCATTTTTTCTAAGAAAGGTCATGTCACACATTTTCTAAGTCAGGTGCCACGTGAATACAAAGCAATGGTAAAAAGCAATTTGGTTAAAAAGAATTTGCTTCAGAAAAAAATAGTTGAATGTTTGATTAAATCATTTTTCTTTAAAAAACACTGTCCTTTTAAAGCTTTTTTCAAATTATGTGTACATTTGAAAGTATACTTAATGCATGAATTAATTTCGATTACCTGATTGTATTTATTTTTAAAAAGTCAGATAACATCCTCATGAAAACATGGCATGTTCAAAACTTAAACCCCTTTCGAGGCATTTAATTTAATGGCATTGAATCAAATGAATGAAATACCAAGTGTAAAAGTTAACATTTTGGCCTGAAGGTGGTGCAAGAGGAAAGCTCATGATTTTTCGAGAAGGGTAGGGATTTCGGAGCTTGTTCAATTTCAAGCATGTATATATATATATATATATATATATATATATATATATATATATATATATATATATATATATATATATATATATATTTATATATATATATATATATATATATATATATATTGAATGCTTTTCTATACTTGTATTTATAATATATGAATCACTTTTATTCCCTATTAACCTATATAATAGCCATTCAAAATTTCTCCATCCTCATTCAGCTTCATTCAAGCGCTGCTTGTAGTCATGAATAGTAACATATCGATAGTCCAATACACAAAAACACAGGCAGGTTCCTATCCGTATGATGAGAACTTATATTTCTGATACTTCCTGCCCATTTCCTCATGTTATTCCTTCCTTCTATTAACGTAAACATTACACTTTACACCGCTACTGTTACTTTAACTTCAGTCGAGCATACTTCCTCTACCCCTTTCAGGACACCTCAATTATGAGGTTTTATTTCTAACTATATTTCTTTATTTCAAAAGGGAGCCTTTTGGTTCTGTAAAACATGTGGTCAGTGAGCAAATGGTGCATGCATGCACATTGGACTGAGAGTTGGTACATATAATGCTTTCACTAAGTAACAACTTGGCTGCCACAGTTTGCACTGAAATGAAAAAATTAAAACGTAAATAAATATTTTTGTTTCCTTGCACAGGATATTTTACAATGTTTTCCCCAACGATGAGGGAAATGATCACTGACAGTAATTGTTTTTCCATCAACAGGAATCAATACATCAATCAATGCTCATGAAAAACTAGTTTAGGGTCAACAAGTAGTCACATGTCACATGCTCTTTTTGTTAATGTCCTTACATAACTTTCTGTTCTTTAATAATCACCTGACTTTACACATTCCCTAATACAATTAAACAAAATATCCCATACAGTAATAATCATAATGATAAATCCCTGTAAGTCTCTTAAAATTTGTGGAATTCATGTGTGCCTAGACGTATTATGTAACACCAATGCTGTTGAATAGAGAGCCGCTTACTGATGGGGAGCCTTTTCGTGCGTTGCGGTTCATGCTGTATACAAACACAGGTCGTTAGAGAAAATACACACTGAGTTATAATTGTGACTATTTGCCCCCCCCCCCCCCCCGGGGGGGCTGCGTCTGTTGGTGTTCCTTGTGGCAGTTTATGTCGAGTTGTGTTAGTGCAGAGCTCTGCTGCTGGGCCTGTGTCACACAGAAGCGAGTCACCACGAGAGGGAGGGACTTAGAGGCAGCAGGACAATGCTGATGATTGTGCAACGGCCCCTGAGCGGCGGCTGGTCTCTCTCTCTCTGTCTCTCTCTCTCTTTCGGACCACTCTCGCTCGACTACCAATTGCTGCACACACTGTTTGAAGTGAAAGAAAGCGGACAGCTTTGATCCAGTGTGTGGGATGCACCGACAAAGGTAAGACCAGCTTTTCTCCACTGCCACATCTCTGTTGATGGGACTTTTTTTTCTAAAGCTGTCACACAGGGACTTGTGTGAGGTGTGGCGTGATGCAGTGCAGTTCTTGAGGGGGGAAAAAGAGGTCCGGGAGCTGGAGGTTGGCTCGGGGTTTAGGGCGGCCTTGTCTGAGTTTTTTTGGCAGGGTCACCACAGTGTGTCAATGGAGCTGAGCTGAAAGAAAGTTTCGCAGCAAAGGGGCACAGCGAAAGGCATGTGTAGAATCCGACCAGGATCCAGCAATGGAAAAGACAAGCGTATGAGGTGGACATAAATAAGGGAAGAAAAATGATGCGATGAAAGGTGATGAAAAAACGATACGAATCGAGATGAGAAGATTAAACAGTGCAAAGTGATTGATGATGAGATGTTTCTGTTAGAGAGGACAGGCGTGGATCGAGTGACGGTTTACAGTGGAAAAAATAGAGGTGGAATGGATGTGGAGCGATTAAGAGAGAGATTAATTAAAGAGCTGACCGAAAGTGGGAAGACAGGAGGAGAAAAAGGCAGAAAAAGAATTGGAGAAACAGAGAAAAGCAAAGAAATTTCTGTTGGATGGCTGTGAAACCAAGATAAGGTTTGAACTGCGTTTTCTATTATCTTCTCAGGGCGGACAGCAAAATGTACTTTCAGAACAAACAAAGACAACATTATGTCTAACTTGTTATTCCATGTCTATTCAAATCTCCTTTTCAGTCCTTTGTTAAAAGCTGGATTTTCCAATGGGGTAATAGAACACCGGTAAGCCCCTCATTTTCAGTTTGGCCCGCCTCGCTAGATCAATTCCTCTGATCCCTTTTAGCGGGCAGATTAGACGGACCCAAGATGTTTTGTCTCGACGTGGAAGTGGTGGGGTGAGCTGTTCACATTTACCAATGATCTAAATCTGGAGGATGATTGATGGGCTCTCTGGTTAATGTGAGGTGTGTCAATCCTCCAGACTCAAAAGACACACTCCTTCACAGAGGCGTTGAGCGCCCTGCAGAGTAAGAGGAACACTGCTCTCCCTTGTTCCCTTTCATGTGATTTAATCCTTATCAATTACATGCGTTTTGTGTTTCCAGGTTGCGGGGGATTTGAAGTTGGGCTTTGCCGTGAGCTACAACAAAGCAGGCAGGCGGGGACAGAAGACACAGATTCAACAGATTCCGTTGTGGTTTCAGCACAAAAAAAAAGAAGGGGCGCCGGCCTCTGCAGCGCAGAGGGGAACCAAGGCGGTCCGCTGCTGCCATACTGAAAGGAGCGGTGATCTGCATTTGTGGCGTGGGCGGGCAGGTGAGGGTTAAGCCGTGGTGACCACGTTGGGCGGCGCGCCAAAGTGCGGGAGGGGAGAGGAAAAGGAGGAGGAAGAGGAGGGGTCGACGGAGGAAGAAGAAGAAGAGGAGGAGGAGGAGGAGGAGTAGTGGTCTTGGGCCTGGAGCCCAAACACCAGCAGGATGGCGGAGAAGAAAGTTAGGTGAGTATCAGGCTTGTTCAGCTCGATGAAAAACGGAAAAATGCATTGATAATGTGAGCCGGGTGCTTAACATCGGGCTCTCACTCTCTCTGTCCGCGTGCTTGGCTGGATGTGTCATTTGCACTTGGCGACTGTGTTTGAATGCTTCTCTGGCTGCGTGTGGGACCGTGTCTTTGTTGATCCCCCAGCAGCCTCCCTGCTAAGCTGATTAATGGGGGCGTGGCAGGCCTGGTTGGTGTGACTTGTGTATTTCCTATTGACCTGGCCAAGACCCGCCTACAGAACCAGCAGGGCGTCCAGGTCTACAATGGAATGTGAGTAGTACCAGTCCAGAAGCGAGTCCCAGGTTAACCCGATACATGTATGCAGTTTGTCTTAGCATCCCTAAACAATACCTTTTTTATAGTTTTTGTTGAACAAGGGGCTCTTAGGGCATCTTAAATCTAGAAATCTAAGTTTCTGAAGTGTGAAACCATTGCAAAATATCTGCTGGTGTGCGACAGCAAAACGTTCTCCCTGGGTAACGGCACTCTAATTTGAGCTTCAAACCAGTAAGATCTATTTACATGATGCCGACATAGTTTCCACTGAATATCAAAGGGTGGATCAGCACCGCTCAACACACTCTTTCCTTTTCCTTTGGGGTCACGTGAGTTAAGGGAAAGACTGAATACATTGTGTTAGTTGACGCCCCTTTGTGGTGACTTAAACCAGATAAAACAAATGCACAAAAACTAAACTGACACAAACTCTTCTAACTGCGCACATCTGGTGGGCTTTGCTGGCTGGTTGGGTGTGGTCATCCCAGTAAACATCACATTTTAGACTGCCGGTTTCCTCTCTGAGTCAGACATGGAAAAATAGCTTGGATAACTTCCATTCAAAGCCCAGTCACAAGGCTGACTTTCTGCTTGGTCTTTGCAAAGAAAAAACAAAAGAGAATTTCAACGTAACTGCTAATACTAAAATCGCACTGGCCTCTACTGGACTCGACCCCAATGTCTGTCAGTAGACTTAATATTGAAACATGAGCATATTCTTGGACATTTTGACAAAACAGACAAAAAGTAAATCGCCTTCTCTTTTTGTCTTCACAGGTTGGACTGCCTCGCAAAGACGATCCGCTCGGAGGGCTATTTCGGATGCTACAGAGGTACGTTTTTTGCGTTTTCTAATCCCTGTGACAAACAACACTTCAACTGCGCTTTACTGCAAACTTAATCCGGCCGCCTCGTCTGTTGTTTGTCCTGCGAGGCCTACGGTCATAACAAAGTGGGGTCTGCTGTTCCTCGACGTGAGCCATGAGCTCGTGTGCAGGTTTGCTCTATTTGCGTTCCTCGTTGGTTGTGTGTCATCAGCCCGTTTGTCTTCTCCAGGTGCCGCGGTGAACCTCACGCTCGTCACACCAGAAAAAGCCATCAAGCTGGCGGCCAACGACGTCTTCAGACAGAAGCTCTCTAAGGATGGGTAAAACGGATTTTTTTCCGCCCTTCAACGGTGCATCACATAATGAAGCTACATAAAATAGGTTCAGCTCAAACGTCCTCCTCGCAATTTAAGCACATAGATTAGTGTAATTTGCCTAAAGAGAATGAAAAATAAGTAAGTGGCTTCAATATACCGACTCTTTGCCTTTTACTGCAAAAGTGTATGGTCTTATTTGTTATTGATCCTCTTGTGTTTCCAGGCATTTACCCCTGTGGGGGGAGGTGCTGGCAGGGTGTGGGGCTGGGACCTGTCAGGTGATCGTCACCACTCCTATGGAGATGCTTAAGATCCAGCTGCAGGATGCAGGAAGGCTCGGTTAGTCGGTCACTGGATTTAATGTACATCAACTTGGAAAAATGCACCTTTTCTTTTGTTGCTAAGATTGATCTGGAGTGTTGCTTACCTGGGACACTCTGCGTTTGACCACCAGCTGCCCAGAGGCCTGTTCCGACTCCAGCTCAGGCTGCTGCCTCTGGTACAGCTCAATCATTGGTGCCCCCCCCAACAGCACGACCTCCCCCTCCCCCTCCCCCTCGGACCTCGGCCACCAGCATCACTGTGGAGTTGCTGAAGACTCGTGGCCTGGCAGGCCTCTACAGGGGCGCAGGAGCAACGTTAATGAGGTCATACACACACACACACACACACACACTCACACACTGGCCCTCAAACTTTCAATACATGATGTGTTTCACTTCCAATGAAGGTGCACATTTTTTTGACGGGGTTAAAAAGAGGCTTAAAAGTTAAACCCTAATTTCCCACTTTTCACAATCGGCCATTTTCGTAGTTTTGAACTATTGCACACGGCTCTGGTCTCCATTATAATTCCTTCACTTCCTAATGTCTGTGGTTGCACTCAAGTCTGCAACATTCAGATTATTTTATTTTGCTCTCACGTAGCACGTCTAAAAAAGAAATACCACTTTCAAGTGTTCTCTCCCACCATTGAAGTCCGTCATCTCTGTTTCAATGAGTTGATTTCACATTGCATAACCCGTTAATTGTACTTCCTGTCGAACTCTGACAATCCACGCTGATCAATAGATTCCTGCAGCTACGTCTGGCTGTCGTACTGCAGCTGAATGGGGCCACGTTTACTGTCCATCTCCTCCCCCCACTCCCCCCGTATACCAGCCTCCATATTCCTTCCTCTCTGTCTCTCCCTCAATCTGACATATTCTGTAATCCTCATTTTCAGGGACGTCCCCTTCTCAATGATCTACTTCCCGCTGTTCGCCAACCTCAACGCGCTGGGCCGGGAAGCAGCGGGTGACGCGCAGGCCCGGGCGCCGTTCTGGCAGTCTTTTGTGTCCGGCTGCGGCGCAGGTTCAGTGGCAGCTGTGGCTGTAACGCCATTGGATGGTAAGTGGCAGAAAGATCGCACCCAAAGTGAGAAGGGTTGAATGGAAGCTTCTGTTACTCACAAAGATAGCAGGTGTGTGTACACACACCCGGTGACACAGCTCGTCGCCAGATCTCTGTGACCGGCCTTCCACTTGTGGCCTGTGTCAGAGAATGGAGCTTTTAGCTGCGCAGGATGTGGTGCAATTTGCTTTGTTCGTGCTAAATGTACAATAACACCAAAATAACAGGCTCAGTCATGTAATCTTTGATCTCACCAGTACATAAATGCCTCTACAGTCATAAAGACTCGCCTGCAGACCCTGCAGAAAGGTGACGGCGAGGACACATACAAAGGAATTTTGGACTGCACACGGTGAGACGTCGGCCTGCGAGACAACATTTATTGCCTTAGTGCTTCCAAATGTTTGAAGGGCCACGTAACGCTTTATTTCTCCCGCGCGCTTTGGCAGGCGCATCATGATGCGCGAGGGCCCGTCGGCGTTCCTGAAGGGCGCCGCGTGCCGTGCACTGGTCATCGCTCCCCTTTTCGGCATCGCGCAGGGGGTCTACTTCCTCGGGGTCGGGGAGACGCTGCTGGGTCTGCTGGGATAGCGGCGCTCGGCGTTGCCGGCGGTGGATGCCCCCCTCGTCGCTGCAGTTGAACGAATGACGCGACTGATGCAGAGAACGCTGGATGCAGAGAGAGGGAAACACGGCCAACCAAAGGACGGGGGAACGGTCGCACATTCCAAGGGTCTATTTTACTAACACGTGGACCAGCGGGTTCTAATCACTAATCGGGTTCCTCTAGGTTCGTCACGTGCTGTCAAACAGGGTCGTGTGTAGGTGTGTGTGTGATCTGAGCACATGGGTTAATTTAAGGGGTTTGCTGCATTACGTCTGGGGCCTTTCACCTGAGGGGGCTTGTTGTGGCCGGTTTAGAGCGATCTGACCGTTTGTGTCGCCATGACGAGGAACTGTGCACTGTCCTATGCAAGTGACAAAGTCCCCCTTTAATGCTTATCAGCAACTGACTTTGCATCTCGTTGAACTGGCGTCAAATGCAAAAGATTAGAGTTAAAAAATGTTTTTGACGTGTTTCTCCGGGAAAATGAGCTTAATCTCCTTCTGCCCTCTTATACGTTCCTCTCATTCCCAGAGGTCTGATTTGTAATCTGGGATTCTCGCGGTAGATTGGGAGGTGCCGGCTGGCAGGAACTCTGAGGTCAGTCGTTAATCTGATGGTGATGCTTTAATCCCGGCATTAACGTACAATATACCCTAACACACGGCTCACTTTGCTGCTCGGGTCAGGTGAGACTGCTGGAAAATAAAACCCTCGAAGGATATGTTATTGCTTAGTTACACACAAAAAAATACAATTAAAGCCTTATGAGTGCTGGTTGTTCCTCAATCATAAAAACTGTACGTCTTGAATGAATTCAGTGGAATTGGGAGTTTTGGATCATTGATTTGGTACGTGAGTCCAATTTAGCGAGGACAATTCTATTTGTTAGACCCGTGGACGAGTACGGCACCTCGTCTTGCCAACTCTTTGCCATTACTTCAATCCACTGCGTGGCACTAAAAGATATTTTTAATGTAAGACACGTTGTGATGTGGCTACTGTACCTAGGCTACTGCATTTTCCTCTTTGTAGATCGAACATAGCCGGAGTAAAAGGTTTGTTTACGCACTGTAAATAAAGATGTCTCATACATTCTCATTTCTTAGTGTCACACACATTTATTTATTTGTTTTTTGGCCTTCACTGAAGCTTCACAACCATGGTGGACATTTGTTTTTCTGTCCGCATGCACACGCAACCCAACTGTTTGGCAAACATGCCTTGTAACCAATCACATAGGCCGTATTCTAAAAAAATATTAACGAGGCATGTGATTTGTATATTTGGTGACCTAAATATGAATTTTGATAAATATTCATTAATTAAAGCATCAAAGAGTAACAGGTTTTCCAAAACAACTGAAGGGGTCTATTTAACGAAAGGCACACGAATAAAAGGCCACTTTTGCCAATTATCATGTGGTCAATAAGTGCAAAAATGAAAAAGAAGATACATTAACACAGCAGTATCATCGCATACACTGAATGGTAAGTGATGGTGAGACTTAAGCTCCTCGTGATGAAGCTCTTTGGTGGGCTCGTGCGGTTCACACACGCCGAAACACGCTCTCCCGATCCGCTGTTAATCCGTGAACCTGCGGTTGGGATTGGCTCCAAACAAGTCCACTCGGATTTCAGGCATCATCTGTCAGGTGTAAAGTCGGCACGCAAATAAGTACACGCAAGAAACTAGAAGGAGAAACCTGGATGAATGAGTGAAGTAAACCAGTGGAGAAACAGGACAAACACAGAGGCTTTAGGGCAACATTCTTCTACATCGCCGTGTGTCTGGTGGACACACATGACCGCTGAGGGACATGTAATCCGCTAATTTGTTGATATTTAAATCTCATCTTGCTTCTAGCTTGTGCTAACCTTCGGAATCAAACCGTATGGTTCGGACCCCTTAGGCGTGAGACTTCTAACATGAACCTTTGTACAATCTCCGTGCATAACGCCAATATCGAGGTTAGGTAATGTTTCCCAGCATATATTCTGATGTATCACAATAGATCTTTTCCAGGAAGCCTTTGTAGTTGTGAGGTTGCTCGTCTGTGCGGCAGCTTTGTCAACAAATCCCTCCCAAGGATTCTCAATAAACTATCACCAAAACACAGTTGGGTTCATTTGTGTGAAACCCGGACGGACTAGTGGGCTCTGCTGCCCTCCACAGGCAGGCTGCACAAACTGAGTGTGTGTGTGTGTGTGTGTGTGTGTGTGTATTCACAGATGATCAACTTGACTCTACCTGTTGTGCCATCAGCTCAAGCCTGTTCTCCAAAGTGTTGGACACCTTGATCTTCCTGTTGTCGTTGTACACTTCGATCCCTCCGCAGCTGTTAAAACAAAGAGCGGTCGCAATGACCAGACAACTAAACTCATTTTAAAGTTGTTTTTTTTCTTCCCCTTTCACATAAATAATAAATAAATCTGGTCGCACATTTAAAATTTAAAAGAGTAAGAATGGGTCAAGAAGTGCATTCAATCATCTCACATCTCTGATGGAAGAAAGCGTTCCTGGTCGATTTTGACGACTACGTTGCTCTTCAGTGCCTCTTTGTAGATATGGATGTTCTTATTAACTGCAGCCTAACAAGCAATAAAACAAAGGCTTATAATCACAACACAACCAACTACCACAAAGTCAACCAAGGTTGTAATTGCCTGCAATTTCCAACTCTAACGCAGCATTGTGCATCTGGACCTCACCTGAACCATTTCCACATCCTGCTGTCGGCAGCGGACGGTCACTTTAGGTTCCAGCAGTTGATAGAAACCCTTAAATGACGGCACAGTACACTCAGAAAACCAAGAGAAACCAGTCAGTTGTTAGTAAGAGAGCGATTTTACCTGAAGCACCAGGCCCTCCAGTAAGGCGGAGTAACTCGCAGGGTCCTTGGCGATCTCTGCGAGTCTTTGACGGGCCTCGTTCAACAAGTCCTGAGAGGAACAAAAGTAGAGGAGAGAGGTTTTATTCATTTAGATCACCTCAAAGACATGAACGAGTTTCTCATAAGCTGGTCTTCAGATATTTGGAATAAATCCTGTTCATAATAACGGTTTGTTATTGCGTGTAATCGCTGTCATTTGTTGTTGCGTTGTCGGAATCCAACACAAGTGAAAGAATTTACAATCAGTTGGTTATTAGAAAAAGACACATGGAGATTATGTGTAAAATAAGAGCATTGATCACCGTGATCATGTTGTCGCGGGCCGTCAGCACCTTCAGCCTCGCCTGGTTGGTCAGGTTAGACATCTGGCTGTGAGAGTGGAAAGAACATTCAATGAGTCACAACAGAAAGTTATGACGGAAAACACTGATTTAATGACACTTTCGCCAACGCAACCGGGTTTTACGAAGCTCGTCTGATGACGTCAATTTCCAGAGAAGATGTAGACAGAAATGGTTAGTTAGCCAGAACTGTGCTTGAGTGGAGGGATAAGAAGTTCATAACAACAAAGTACCAGAGCAGCAAAGTGACCGAAAGAAAAAAAACACTGCAACTGGTAAGAACCGATTTCATATTTTTGACGCCACTATTGGATCAGTTCAACAGCCTTCCAATCCACCAGAGGACTGACAAAGTCAAAATGGAAGACTTGCAATACGCAAATTAAAGATTATGAATGACATGTGGAAAAAAATAATGCTGATAAATGAACAAACCCACACAGGCCTGTTGCGGTGCAGCATCTCCAGGCCAATGAGCCTTCACACTAACGTGGTTTGTGATCCGTGTCTGTCATGTGATGTCCATGTCCCCGAACACGAGATTTATTTAGAGCTGCTAATAAATAAAGATTTAAAGGGACTTTTAGGGTGTGTACGAACGTTATCTCTGCCAATAGGATTTTTTTTTTCCTAAACTGGCAGTTTGACCAAACAACTGACATTTTCTTGTGCTGTTCGATCTGCTTCTCCTTCTTCTCGTAGAATTGCATGATCTTCACCCTCTGAGTCTGCACCAGACGACCCTTTTCGATGTTGAACTCTTCCTCCGCCTGCGAACAGACGGGTGGGGGCGAGACCCGTTATCGATCCCCGCCGAGCACCACCTCCAGAATGACGGTGGGGAGGCGCACTGGAGGGTTTACCTTTGCGTCGATCTCCTCCACCTTCTCGCCGGCCTCTTGCTCGATGAAGCCCATCATGTGCTTGATCTGCACAGAGTAGTTTTTTATCAAAGTCAGAACTGTGACTTTACGTTGGGAAAGACTTGTTATTATAAGTGTTTTTCTTATTAGACGTATTGTTGGACTTTATTTCGGTTCACGCTACCAGACCACGTGACGGGCAATGTTAAGTTAAGCTGTTTAATTTGCGTAAAGTGTATTAACATCTGGCGGTGGCTAACACAATTATGTCACATGGACCAATAACAAAAGTAAACATAACAGAAACGAGAGTTATTTTAGCGTTACCTGTTTCTTTACGTCAGCCTCCGTGAGCGCCATGTCTGTCCTTAAATTACTTTGTTAATCATAAGACCGTAAAATACAACAAATGTCCAACCACTCGGGTTCTCCGGTTGCACAGAAATAGTCAACAGACGTTATGTTAAGCATTAAAGTCGAGCTAGCGACGCGAGATGAAAAGCAACATCCGGTTACGGCTTTCAAAGTAAGACACACCAACCATGCACGCGGGAATAGGTTTATCCCCTCCCTTTTCTGTAAGAAAAAAGTTTTCCGGTTTGATTGGCCCATACATTGATGGTATGTATGTCACATATTTGATGACCACAAAGTTATTTATGGTTATACGTTTAAAATATCTCTCTCTGGAAAGGCGATTCCAATAATAACAACGGCAAAAAAGTTAATTCTCTCTGTAACGTTACAGCGGTCCGTGCTCAAATTACTTCTTTTCACGTGCGGATGAATGATACATTTTATAGGTATATCCAGCACAAAGTCGGCGTTGTCGCTTCACAAAGTTGTACCGCGGACCTTTACTGATGCGTGCTTTATTTTGAAAGTTCTGACAGGAAACGCAGTGGTGTATCACCGCTAGCTTGTGCAGCGTTCGGAGCACACGCTGTCCTAGCGCCGCTGCCCCCTCACAGTGGTGGTCTGCTTTAATTACTGCTCCATGAACTGGGTCGAAAATTTCCATTCTCCCTGTCGTTTGTCATCAGCTGTTTGACCTTGGCCAAGGACGGTAAGAATTTGACTCCAGTTTGGCGTAATTTAAGTTGAATGGAAGTTTTGCATCTCCGGAATAGCGCATTGGACGTGAAACGTTAACGTTAAGCTAGCTAATACGTTAACAAGTTGCATGTGTGCTAAGGTGTTCCGGCGAAAGACGGTACTTCGTTAGCGTGGCATACAATTACTTATGTTAAATGTGTCAAGTAACAATAACCTAATGGTTCATTACCTAAAGTCCCTTAATTTTGTAATGGTGTATGAGCGTATAACATTTAACGCTATCATATCCTGACGTCAGTCGTTCGCAGCCACGCTGTCACTTTGGAAGTAAGAGCACAATAAAGCTAGTGTTTTTTATTTGAACTGGTATATTAGTTATACACGAGTTATCTGACCGCAGACACGTTGGTATTACTGGAATTCCAGAGGTGGGGCGGTGAGAGGTTTTATTTTGACAGTTCAATCCGGAAGGTGTTTTCGTTAATAAGTCAAACTTCACGATCTTTTCACTTTTGAGTGCGCATGATGTTAACTCGCCTATGGGGAAACGATGTGAGCTGACTTCCCTCCATTTAATGCAAGTTAAAGTAACGCCACACACTGCCCTTTTCACCCTGCCTTCTTTACACCACATGCAAGTACCGATTTCGAGATAGACGCGTCTTGGCTCTATCGACCTGTGTGTTTTTCTTTAGGGGTCAGCCGGGCAGATCCAGAGGCCCCCGGCTATTTCACTGATGCAATCAGAACTGTTGAGTGTGATGTGCTTTTTAAAAACTAAAAAGATTTGTTCCCCCTGGCTCTGAGTTTCCTCAGGTGAGACGTCCAGCTTCATCCGTAACCACGCATATGCCCGAGAGTCGGTTCGATGTCTGCCTCGGGCCCCACCTCTTCTGCCTCCACTGCTGCCTCCGTGCCAGAGGGTTTCCATTATGAAACCAAGTACATCGTGCTCAACTACCTGGCCATGCTGCCCGTTGGAAGATCACGCCCCCGGACCTTTCCTCAAGGTGAGAAAAGGGGGCTATAGATTAGACGTAAGAGTTTGAAATGGCCATTCTCGCCGATGAGACGTGCTCGGTCGCTCTCTCTCTCTCTCTCTCGTGCGTGTCGCACATGTGTCACACATATCTTCAGGCAAACGTCAGACATGCTTTCACACAGTTCGCAAATAGAGTTGAATGCACTTGAGCGCAGGGCAGTAACAACAAATATTCTGGTTGTGCAGGCAGGCTGCCACCTGTTTTCTTGCTCAATTTAGCCTTCAGCAGCAGTCGCACACGCAGGGGCCGATGTGTATCACGTAATCCCGCTGGTTGTAAAGTGCCCGCTGCTTGTAAACAAATGGGCGATACGAGCGGGCACAATGCTTTCACTGCGGTGCCCCGTGTCTTTCTTTGCAGGGGCTTTTATAGCCTGTTGCACCAGGCCCTCAGGCGCGCAGCATGTTGCAGTCACCTCTGCCCCCCCACCCCCCGGTACAGCCGGCATGCTAGAACACACAGCAGTGTTTTTTGACCTCTTTGACACATTTTCGACATGCCACATTTGCAATTCTTTAATCGGTCCATGTGACCTGCTTTGTGCCACAGTGATGAAATGCATCTCATAGGTTACACAGGGACAAACTCTCTCAGGGTTTTGCAGGAGGACATTTTTGTAGGCCGTGCGTGTGGTTCCCTCTGTCACAGGGACCAACAAAAGATCAGAGAAAAAAACGTGTTGGCATTATGAGCAAGAAAAACAAAAGTGAGGGATAGGAGAAAAAAGAAAGGGGGAGGGATTGGGCTCTTTTATATTTCCTGTCTCCCCTTTTTTGTTGTTTTGTGCGTGCTCAGAATGGGCGGCGAAGGCTGATCCCGGCTTTCCGCTTGACCCGGTCCAATTTCTGACCGGCTGTCATGTGTAATCACCGTCGGAGAACTCGCACGCCAACAAGCCGACGCGGAATAGTCCGGCGGGTTCAGCTGTCTGACTGAATGCTGAAACAGCAACAAGCCCGGGAAAAAAACCACATTTGGAAAAGGGGGGTCTTCCCTCTTCCTTCCTGTTGTTCCTGATTGGTGGTTGTCTGGTATTTGTGAAGAGTCTCTGTGAGCAGTCGGCCTGTTTGTGTGTGATAGAGCGAGAGAGGCCGTTGATTCGTCTGTTTATCTCTCGCAGGAGACGGGCAACACGAGAGGGAGAGGCACACAATGATAAGGGAACACGAGGAAGAGCTGAGACATCTGGATGACGAAATCGCTGCATGTAAGGTGGACACACACACACACACACACACACACACACACACACACAGTGTTTCCAACTTTACGGGGGGAGTAGTTGCCCGACAAAGGGAGGGGAGCAGCGGGGGGGTGGGGAGGGACGGGTATTAATCGTCTGTTCGCTGTTACTTAATAGATGTTAATATTCATTTCTCAGGTCTGAAGGTCTCTGATTTGAAGTTGACCCTTAAGGAGTCAGGTCTCCTTAATATAGTGGAGAAAGTAGATATGCTTCCTTGTTGACATTTCAGGGCAGCTATATATATATATATATATATATATATATATATATATATATATATATATATATATAATGTAGATGAATAGTATAGATGAATAAAAGAAAACATTCATAAACCTCAATGTTGTAGAACTCTGGCTTCTCTTTGTTTACCTTTTTGTGAAGGAATCCAGAGGTCAGAGTATAACATGAAATGCATGCAGGCAAAGATAACTTTTTGAGTAGCACGACACGAGGGAGTGTCCCTCGAGGACCGTCCCCGCTCATGTCTTGTGAGTGTTACAAATGCCTGTAACCTGTTGGGTTAGACTATAAAGGACGTGTGTCAGTCCGTCCTCCGTGTATATGTGGGAAGAACACAATTACTTCAAAGCTGAGGGCACCATTCTCGCCCCCGACCACGCCTGACCATGCCCTGCCGCCACAGCGAGCTTCCTGAATAGAGGAGGATGGTTTGGCGTCAGCCCAAGTCAGGAGGAGAGGACCCCTCGTCTCCCTGATGACCACCACGCTAACCCCAGTTACCTTTATTCGTGCTACTCGCTCAACTGTGGTCCCATAAATAACCCGGACCTTTGGAGTTAACATCAGGAAGTGCAGGAATTTGATTTGAGCTTTCTTTTTTCTTTGTTGCTTTTTTTCTCAATAATTCCTCAAAAATGAACCACACTTTTCTGTCAGAGATCCGACCCCCTCCTGTGCTCCGTGTGTTCTTAGCTCTTTCCACGTCGGGCTTCGACCGGCACGCGTCGCCGGTGTTTCATCCCACCGTCCCGGAGGCGGCGATCGAAGACTGCCTCGCCGCGATGGGAGACCGTGTGGCCGCACAGCTCGACCCGCAGCTGGCAGCAGCTGTCGACGCGCTCCTCGCAGGGTCAGTGTGCTCCTCTCTGGCGTTCATAAGCAATAATCCTGTATTTATCCCGTCAGTGCTGGTGTAGGTTCGGGATGATTGGCGCTTTAAGTTTTTCATCCGAATGTTTTTCAAACGCTGGGTGCGGCGACGCTGTTCAGTGCTGATCTCATTTTCCCCACGGCGTTCACACAATGTGTGTGTGTGTCCACAGCGGGAGGGTTGCAATCTCGTAGGAATGACAAAGTCAATGTTGACGAGCGGCTGTTCATGTCATTTTCTTCACGGTGAACTCCTGAACCTTCAGTGGTGGAAGGACCGTATTGCACGAAAAGGATTGCGTTCAACTCTTACACAACAACAGACAATGTATTGTCTAAACACACATTATTTTACGCCTGTGTGTGTTTTCAGGCCTCTGGACTACCAGAGATACAGAGTTACAACACAGGATCTCTCGGCACACACACAGGGAGGCTGGAGCAGGGTGAGTCGTTT
This sequence comes from Gasterosteus aculeatus, assembly GCF_964276395.1. Taxonomy (NCBI): domain Eukaryota; kingdom Metazoa; phylum Chordata; class Actinopteri; order Perciformes; family Gasterosteidae; genus Gasterosteus; species Gasterosteus aculeatus. The sequence continues at coordinate 7,003,580 of NC_135698.1, forward strand.
ATTACGACCATTATGAAAGACTTGCACGTGGTGCAACATTTAATCTTCCATTTCAGATATTGATGACCTCTTCCCTCCTTATGTGTCTCTTCCACCCCTCCGACCCCCTGCCCTCTCCCAGGTGCTAGTACCTTTGGTGCTACTCGAGGCTTTACAAAGCAAAGGCCAGTCACTGACGACTCTGTTGAATCTGGGGATGCGCTTCCTAGAGGAGGAAGAAGCTGCCTACATCATCCAGCAAGGAGGATGGGTGAGATTCTTTGTCTTTCAGCGAACAATGGAAGACGCCTCATTATATGCCTTCTGTTTTATTTAACAGTTGGTCACCTGGAAGTCAAAATAGTTATTTGTAGTGTACGTTTACATGAACCATGCTTGGATATTAAGCAAATGTGCAGAACTCCCAATAGCCTGCTGAGGGCATGAGTGAGTTACCCGTGCAGCTGTTTTATACCCAAGAGAACCCACTACTGCCCCGGTTTGGTCTTTTTCATTATTGCAATAGAAGACGCACAAAGGCGCCGTTGTCAGTTGTACCGCCATATGACCGCAGTGCTGAGTGGCTGCCGTTACAGAGCCACTAGGGCACAACACACCGGGACTCGTGCACCAACGTGCATGGTGGTCACATGCCTCGTGACTTCATTCTTTGCCGAGGACGCCGTTACTCCAGCATATCTTTATATGGAAACTAGTTTGCGGCTGTATACGTTCCTTGGATCCTGAATGTTGCATATTTAACTGTCCTACAACTAGGGCGACTGTGGGTGAGTGGGGAGCACGGTCGTCCTCCAATCAGAGGGTTGTCGGTTCAATCCCAGGCCCGGCTGACCCGCATCCCGTTGTGTCGTTGGGCAAGACACTTAACCCAACATTGCTCCTGTAGCTGCGGCTACAGCGTGTGAATGTTAGTTACTGATGGCAGGTGTCACTGTGTATGGTTCTCCTGTCATCAGTGTATGAATGGGTGTGAATGGCTGAATGATGTCATGTAGTGTTAAAGCGCTTTGAGTGGTCACAAGACTAGAAAAGCGCTATACAAGTACAGTCCATTTACCATTTACAACATGAACTTGTGATTTGAGCTGACCAATAATCTTGGCAGTTTGCATTTATGCAATGCTGATATGTCCTCATTGTGAGAACATCCTGCTATAAAGCAGCTGCAGTGCTGTGTTTACTCTTGAAAGCATTGAGCGAGTGAGCATTATATCAATCATATTGCATAATTATCACAGACCTGCAACTTTTGCAACTTCATTTTCAAATAGAATAGTTTTTTTTATTTTATCGGCGAGCATTTTCTTAATAATAATAATAATTGGAGAATAAGTGGAACGTCGATGGCTCCCGATGAACAAGGTCATGACTAAGGGTCACATGACTTGTGTCAACCACACCTCCAGTCGCCATTGCCTCATTGTCCTGATGCTCTGGATGTAATGCTCCAAAACAAAGCGACAGTCTCACTCTGCGATATGTCACCGGGGATGACCGGCTGAGGATCAGCGATGGCGGGATCGAGAGAAAGGGGTGGAGAAACTGCCGATAGGAGGGGAGGGAATACGAAGGGGGGAGGAGAGAGGCAAAGAGGGTGGGCACGGAGTAGGAAGTGAAGCCTCCATTGGTTCGACAGCTGCCGGCCAGCACACTCGCCTCTCTGCCTCCACGGGCCGTCCTAAAGACTCCGGGAACCTCCGTCGCGTGCTGCCTCTGTTCCCCCGGGACTTCACGTGCAGGTAGGTTGGTCTGCGGCGCTGAAGCTGCTCCAGAGTGAGCTCGTTGGTCGGGACGGATTTTGCGTGCAGGTTTTTACGCAAAGTATCTCTCTCCGCACTATTAATGTGTGTGGAGCTAATTGTTATTTTGTGTAGACGTGCTGCACGTGCATATTTATGTCTCGTTCCACGAAATGGGAACTTACTGCGTGAGAAAAATGTATGTTCATTGCTACTAAACGACGAACATCGAGTAGCACAAATCTGTTTATTATATTCATCTCATTTATTTATCAATTTATTACACCATTCGTTGTCTGAAGCGACGCAAAACAACAGACTAGTTCCAGCGCGGTCAATTTCCAGTGAAGTTGCTCGATCAGGCGGCCGTCGTGCCATTGTTGGTTACATCAGAACACAATAAGGATTGTTATGACCTTAATGTGCCGTACACTTCATTTGGCAGGAACAAAAGCAGTAGGCCACAGCCAGGGGCAGGTAGGAGGAGAGGAGAGGGGGCAGCAATGGGGGCGGGCGAAAATGGCCTACATGGAGAAACCGATTCTAAAATGAAGATGGAGAAGAACTAGTTGACTGTAGTTAAGCCGCTCTCTGGCGCCGTGTGCATGTATCTGTTCATGTAATCGTGAACGTGTCTCTATATGGTCTCTCCTTCCCGTCGAGGAGTCTGACCTTTGTCCGTCAGTGAAAACTGCTGGACGGCAGCTGAGTGCACCACGTCCCTTCCCGTCCTCGTGAGTGTGGTGTAACGTGACTCCTGAGGTTCGAAAGTGGTGCGCTGACCGACACCATCAGCGCGCAGAGAAAAGAGCAGGAAAACCGAGTCCATGCGTTCCTGTACTGCAGTGTATTTGGTAGTCAGAGCGCCCTGTGCGCGCCCTCAGTCTGAGGCGGTTCTTCTCCCCCGTGTTATGTAAGCACCACATGCCAGCAGGGAAGGGGGGGGCAGGAACATGTGCATCACTGTGTCACTGCTTTCGTACGAGACTTGACCAGAGTAGAGTGTTGTTTAGCCTCAGGAAGCCCCCCCCCCCCCCCCCCCCCCCAAAATAACTCTTAATCTTCTGAATACATCATCACCAGGGGTTAGACTGGCCCACTTGCACATCAGCAGCAGCTGGCCACGGGCTGAACAGGGCTGCTTATCCCTCCTTTTCCGTCCTCGCGTCACCCCCCCTTTCTTTTAAAAAAATTAAGCAGTAATCATTATTTTCTCTTCCATTGTTGAGATAATAATCGCTTTAATTGGGGGGTGAAATGGTGGGATTGGTGGTCTCCTGGGCCGATGGAGACGTGTGCACCAGTCTCAGCAGGTACTCTCGTTTTAAAAAGGAGTTTAAAAACATTCGCTGAGGCATTTGATCCGAGTGTGAAAGGGCATTCTGGGTGACGACGGTACAAATAGATGCTGACGGAGCCGTCCAGTGGTCGCTCTCTGTCAGCTGTGACCTCGGCGCCTGTCGGGACCAGTGATGACATAATCCTGACGTGTCTAGAGGACACGTGAGCCGGCAGCTATCATGTGGAAATATAATCCCAAAATGGAAAGTTACTAGTTTCGAAATAGCCAAGAAACTTTGAAACCTGGTTTTGTTTCGTAGTCTGGTGGGTTTGACGTTTTTATGATGTACAAAGCGAGAACTTCTCACACCCAACAACTCATGTTTGGCAGCAGCAGCATGGCGGCGGCGTTCGTTTAGAGACAGTTTTGGTTGTTTTTTTGTTTTTTATGAGGGTCCTCTGGCATCTAGTAGCCGCGCAGTGTTGTGTCACTGTGACGGGCAAACTGCACCCTTCACAGCAGGAATGCGAACCCGTTTTACCGTAGCGTGCGTTTGCCTTCGGGTGGAGGACGCTGGGAGACGCCTCGCAACACAACAGCACCCAAAAGAGCCGTGTGTCACTCTGCTCCCACCGCGCTGCTGAGCTACAACGTCCAGCGTTAAAGAGGGACTGAATGTGTGAATACGTTCAGGTGTGTAATAATTATTCATGCTTTTGTTATGGTGTTGATAAAATATTTCCTTTTTTGTCCATTTGAACATTGTTATTCTTCAACGACGATAATTAAATAGCTTTTAAAAGTTATGCAACAAGTTGTTTATGGTTGGCGCATGTGTTTGCTCGCCCAGTTGTTGTTTTTCGATGACAAGCAGCAGCCCTGCGGATGATGCTCCTGTATTCCAACATTTAAAAAAAAAAAAAAAGTTTACTGAGGCCAAGGGTTCACTTTTAGTCTTGCATGCAAATCAGCTTATGGAAAGCGCGAATGTTGGATAACAGAGAGATAGCAGTGAAATCTAATCTCCGTTCTGCCTCGACCGCCAACGTAGTGTCCTTGTTAGGAAGAGACCGTCACAGCTTCCCGGTGTCATTTACCAGTTCAATTTGCACAGGTCAATAATCATTTTCATACTGTGCGCTTCCTCACAATGCGTTTTGTGTTTCGGATGCAAATGTCAATGGCGCTGTGTCAAGAACACCAGAACATTTCATCACGGTTTCTAAAGGGGACGTGTGGCTCTGGGAGGCTGGCAGATGGGAGCACATCTTTGCTGTCGGGACCTTTTCAGTCTGCTGCACTCGCGCAACAAACCCCTCTGTGACCCCTGTCTGTCCCTCTCTTTGTTCCGTAAGTTCAGGTGACACCTCTGTGACGTGCGTAGAAACATGACAGTCGCCTGCTCTGGTCCAATCAAGACGTTTGTCTTCGGCCCAGTGGAGCTCGGTATATCTGTGGTGCAGGTGGATTTTTTTCCCATGAACCCAACCCTACTTTCTGCAGCCTGTTTCCCACAAACCTTTGCACATGTCGGCGCAGGCGTAATTAGCCTCTACATTCCCGCGGTAAAATGCCGTCGACACGGTGAGCAGGTCGGGATGTATCCTGTTCCCTCGTGCTCATGGTGAACACCCGCCGGTGCATTTCTGGGGTTTGAACTGCGAGTTCTGCGTCACACCAGTGCACAGTCAGCATATGAAATACTCACATTAAAAAGTAGCTTAGGCAAAAGATACATGCATATATTTATTTTAGCCGACTGTACCTTTTTTTGATTCACTGGAATATGTTTTACTTCAGCAAGCCGACCTCTTTGTCAGTCACTCATACGCACATGATCATATGATAAGTGTGTGTTATGTAACAGGAGAGGCTGGCAGATGACTAGATGATCAGTGAGCCACTAGGTGGCGATACAAGGCCAACGTAAGGTGTGGAGCAGTGCAGCGTCACAGGTGAACTGCAGCCCCTTGGAGGTGTCACAAAAACCAATTTAATCCTTCACTCTGGCATTATCTAAATTAGAGATGGTGGGGGATTAAATAATCCTCCGCGTTGCGACCATAGATACAAAATAACAGCAGTCACACTTTAGCACATCGTTGACTCCCCTTGTCCCCCTCTGTCCGCCCCAGGGTGAGATCTTCAGCCTCGAGCCCGAGGAGGAGCAGCGAGGCATCGCCTGCATCGAAGACAGCAACGACATTTACATCCTGTCGGGGGATCAGCACCCCGACCGGCTCAGCCCCCCCTCCTCGCTGCGGAGCACGGGAGACCACGGCAGTGAGCAGAGCTCCTGGCAGACGGAGAGCCTTCCCGTTTCTCTGGCGGGCCACGAGTCGTGGGCGCAGGTCGGCGCGATGGACCCCGAGGACGTCAAGAGCCTGGACAGCAACGAGGGCGCGGCCCTGGCCGAGGAGCGCAGCGAGAACAACTCCTCCAACTCCGACATCGTGCATGTGGAGCGCGAGGACGCCGAGCTGCTCGAGGAGGGCGGCGAGGTCGGGGCGATAGACGAGAGCATGCTGAGCGTGTTGGGCACGGAGAGCGAGCTGGCCGAGCTCAGGGAGGAGTTCGGGGGGGACTCCGCGGACCCGGCGTCCCTGCTCTCATTGGAGGACGCCGTCGTGATGGAGGCGCCCGCGAGCTTGTCGGCGGAGCCGTTGCTCGTCTCCTTAGAGCCGGAAGCAGCAGCAGCAGCACCGTTATCCGTTCCTGCAGTAGAACCGGCGCCCGAGCCAGAACCATTACTGGCTGCTGAAACCGCCCCAGCACCCGCTGAGGTGGCCCCCCAATCCGTAGCCAAGGAAACCCCAGCCACCTCAGAACCCGCTCCCGAACCGGAACGGGAGGCGGAGCCTGTCACGGTGGCCCCCCAACCGGAGGAGCCAGAACCAGAACCAGAGCAAGAGGCCGTGGCGGCTGAGCTTCTTGTCCCGCGGGCCGCGGAGGCCCCTGCGGAGCCCCCTGCGGAGCCTCCAGCCGAGGATCCCCCCACGCAGCCGGAACCCGAATCCGCGCTGCAAGCGATGCTCTGCGGAGGCGCCGCGCTGGCGGTGCTCGCTGGCGTGTTGGCGTACGGTGCCATGAGCTACCGGAGGAAGTAGAAAAATCTTACTCAGGGTTGAAGAATGTAAATTACACAATGTTGAGGTAGAAATAAATGTATTAGTACACACATGGTGGAAGTCTTCTTTTGACTAAATAAGGCGGTTGTATCTGCGGTTCTTTTTGAAGGGTTTTACATCTGTGAAAATGCCCCCTGGGAACCCAGATCTCACCTCTACCACATACTGACTATTTGCCCTCTATTACTACTGTGACTCCAACAAAGCACTTTGTTGAGCTCTTTCCTCCTGGTGTTTTTCTTCTCAGCCCGTCGTGTCTTTGAATGGAGAGTTTGTGCACTGGGTATGTGATTCGCGGGTGGTGGGTTTGGCGCCATTCCAGTTGTGTTGAGACGAATCGCTTCCTCCCTTCCTCCCACACAGCAAGGCGGCATCTATTTTTCTTTGTAGTTCTCTGCGTTTTACTCCACTTGCAACGTACCCGACTCCTGCCACAACCTGCGGTCGGGTCAGTTTGTTCTTTGAAGGCATTGACTTTCGTTTATGGTCTCACATTAACCGAGAAGCTGATTAGGTTGTCAAAGTAAGTTTCAACTTTACCTTTAACAGAAAGTAACGTGTTTTAGGGGAACATGCGACCTTTTCTATGAAACGTTCAGGATTGTCTGTTAGAACATCGTTTGTGTCGATGTTACAGAACATCCATGGACTTCCTGCTTTCAAAGGGTGGAAGCTAAGAAAGGTCCCAAACATGCTTTTTACCCGGAGTTTCAGATGAGATTAATTAAAACAGTATTTGAGAACGTTTTCTGTGGTGTCTTTTTTTGCTGTGTAAAAGTGGGCACGGGCGAATATCAACACGCTCAATCTTGGGAAAATAGATTTAATCAAATTGTATTGTAATAAACATACATGACAGAAAATTCCTCAAATACAATATGATCATGTTTCAAGTATAAAATACCGTTTCAAGCAATAGTAAACAAATAAAGTAATGAAGATATTAAAGTCTCAATTAACCTTCCTTTTCCCTTTTTCCAAAAACGACTGTAAACTCATACACGTGTCGACGGGCTGAATAAAAAAAAAAAATAAAAAAAAAAGCGGACGCCACTTTCCAATCCAGCCGCTCCGCCGTCAGCGACGCCCGGCCGGGGTGAAGTACTGCAACACGGCGGAGAAGAGGTCCCTCAGCAGCCGGGGGGTCTGCTCGCACACTCCCCTCACCAGGGTGAGCGCCAGGGCCGCGGCCACGCGCTCCTGGGGCAGGTGCTCCAGACCGACGCCCCGCCTCATCGCCCGCTCCACCTCCCACGTCAGGTGATCTTTCCACTGCTGCAAGTGAACAGAAGGGACCCGGTCAGAACAAGGCGAGTAGGACGACGTTTGGAGTCTGAATTTGCTGTGAAGTGGGTGGATGTCCAGCTGTTGCACACTGACGTTTGTTCATCAAATAATTCAAATGAAATGATGTAATCCAGTTCATCTTAAAAAGATGACCCTTAGGTCCACATGAACCGCCCAGCAGATTATGAAGTTTTGAGGGCAGCGACCGAACGCACTGTGTAACACAGCAAAGAGCCAAGTGTTTAGTGACTCGGACTGTTACTGCTATCGTTGGCCTACTGAATCAGCACCTGGGAGGCCGACTCCCGCTAAACAAATCTCAAGAGTGGAAACATTTAATAAGAGCTAAATAATCCCCATTAATGATCTCCTTGCTGTAACTGACTTATCTACAGTCCTGCGTATCGCAGACTGTGAGCGTCACATCATCCGCGTTCCCCTGTGCTCGGAGCGGACTCACCTCAGAGGGGGAGGCCGAGATGTTCCTGCCCAGGTTGCCGGTCGCCTCGGCCACAACGTTGAGTTCAAACTGGTCGGCGATGTCTCGCAGCCCCTGTGCGATCTGATGAAGATCTGCCTCTGCACGGTTCCGTAAAAAGAAAACAAAGATTATCTAAACAATCAGCACACCTCGGTGAACGTTGTGTACTGTGATTTAATCCATGTTAATATTCTGGGAAAACAAGACGTGACATTTGACCTCTTCAGTCAATAAGATGATTGAAATGTAGACTGGATCTGACTGAGACACCAAGTCACATGAAATGGCTGACAGCTGTCACTTCCTGCTTTCCCTTCAAGGCACAAGTGGTTTCATTACTGTATCTTGAAAACAACTTTGACTGTGATGAGGTGTGATCGCTTTTACAGCTCACCGGTGTGATTGGACACATCCACCAAAATAGCTTCCAGAAATAAAACACACACACACAAAGAAGCATAAAACACAAAACAGCTGATCCGATATAAGTCTGGGGGGGGTCTACCATCCAAATACTCACGGGGCAACTGCAGCTCCACGGAAGGCATGATGTTCCCGAGATCAGCGGTGATGCAGCGGCTGGACGGGTGTCCGTCCGTCTCCAGGTCCCCGTCACCCGGCGCGTCCCCCGCGGGGCCACCGAGGTCGATGCGCCGGCTCCGGAGGACGTCTTCGCGCAAGGAGTTGAGCGCTTTCCCGTAACCCGGAGACGCGCAGTCGGCTTGAAGGAAGGCCAAAGCCACCAGGGCGGCGTTCTGCTCCCCGAGGGCATCCATCGGTGATCGCTGCCGGGGAGGGAGGAAGGAAGGAAGGGGGCACTTTTGAATGAAGACTCGCAGACGCGATGAAACAAAAGTCAGCTAACGTCAGGTGACGCACTCATGAGTTAAGAAGAGTAAAAGTGGAGAACTCACGTTTAGAAATGTCAACTGCAAACAACTCAGCTGACGTCGCGCGCGCCGGCTAGGAACGCGAGCTGAAGCTAACGTTAACGCATCGATGCTAACGTTACGTTAGCCAGGAAGCGTAAAACGGTGACGTTGGGGAGAAGCAAAACGTCAGATGTGTTTTGGCGTGTGCGTGTGGATGATGTCACTCACGGTGGGTTGTTTTTTTTTTTCTTTCGCCGGGAGCTTCGGGTTCTTCCTACAAAACTACGGTTGACCGGCGATGCGCCATCGAGCTACTGCGCGAGCTGGATAACTGCTGCCTTCAGGGACAGTTGGAAAACCGACCGCTTTATTTAGAAGATTTGTTTATCCGGGATGAGTCCACTTCACACAAACTCCACAAGATCTAGTGTTCGTATCGTCTGTACGACAGCTAACAACTAATTTATAGTACTGATAGTTACTTTAAACTCCTATTTTTATTAAAGGTAGGATAGGACAACGAATAACACACCCACCAACCCACTAACCAGACAGTGCGATGGCTCATAGCTAAGTCCACATCTAGTCACGCAGTTGTCTGCACTTGTAGATAAGAGCCAGTGGAAAGTCCCTTTGTGGCCCGTTTAATGGGCTGGCTGGATTACATAGTGCAAGAGTTGCAAAAGCTGACGAAAATAAAATCAGCCATTGATAAAATGCTTAAAAGTTTTATTTACAGTTAAAAAAAAAAATCATCCAACTGCAGCAGTTACATCTCACTTGTCATAAAAATCAATCTGCCTTTAAGTGAGTTAGATCCTTTGAAAACAAACCCCACCTTTGCATCACTGACAATTTATAGAGCTTTTAATCCAGCCCCCCCCCCCCAAAAAAAAAATCTTTATTGCATGTTGTCATTTGGCCATCAGAGACTCTGCCTTTTTAAGCACAGCCCGGTTTGCAGAAGGACGCGCATATCACCCGAGCAAAGGGCGGGCACGTGGTTGTGTCATTGAGTCACATCAGTCTCCATTCACAAAGCAGCCAAAGCTCATGGACCGAACGGCCTTCCCGCCAACAAGCCTCCTTCCAGATTTGGGTAAAGACCCCATCTTAGCAGATTTCAGCCCAGGACAGTGGTACTGGTCGGGTGATAAAGCTGCCTGACGAGCTTCCTGCAGCTCCCTAAGGAGGAAACAGAAATAAATTAATGAATCCAAGACTGAATGAATGATGAAGAAGAAGAAGAAGAAGGCTTAAAAGAACAGAACTGGCAATGCCTGTTAAAGTATTATGTTTCCCCGGTTACTTTTCAAGCATGGCTGTCCTGAACTTCTCTACATTGAGCTCTCTACGCAGCCGAGCGGCGACCCTCCCGGTCCGATCCTCCCGCAGGACGGTGTGCTTGCAGAGCTCCCTGGCAGACGGACGCTTTGTCAGGTCGGGATCCAGCAACAACTGACGAGGGGAAAAGAAAAACATTTTTAACAACCTAGGAGAATTTTCAAAATGATATTTGAATTCAATAATAAAAAGAATCATTCCAGAAATAAGACTACCTGAAGTAGGCCTCTGAATGGAGGAGACAGCTCCTTTGGCAGTTTGGGGAGCTTCCCCTCTCGAAGTCTGTGCCACTCGTCTCCATTTTGAGGCAGAGGCGGTGCGCCGGCTGCCCTCAGAATTGTAAGGCCCAGAGCGAAGATGTCGGCCTTTGGCAGCTGACTGTAGTCCTAGAGAGCAAAGACACAGCCGAAAGAAGCTCTTGGAAAACGTGATGCAATGGGTTTTATTTGGACGAATCTGCAAATCGCCTACTCTTCCGTCATCAACTGCTTTGCAAAATGTTTACCTCGTGCAGGACCTCTTTGGCCAGAAAGCGGCTGTCCCCTTCCTCAACTTGAGGACTGCTGCTAGAGGTCACATGACCCAGATCCCCTGCAGAAAACAAGTCCCCACACTTTAGAGCAAACGACGACATTCGGCAGATATAGATATATATATATATATATATATATGGAAACAGTCAACACAATACCCAGTCTACCATTATACCAGTAGGGCAGAGTAACACCCACCCCCCCCCCCCAAACCGTTTGCCCGACTACCCTGAAAATGTAGGGGAAAGACAGATACCGATTTTGTAAATGACTCCCGCTGAAGTGCTTCGGTCATCCTCCTCTTCACTCTCCCCTTCACCCGATGCACTTGCGCTGGGACGCTGGCAAATGAATATATTACCTGCGAAAGGAATGAAACAAAAAAAAAAAAAAAAGGAGGTTTAGCCTTCAAATTACAAGAAAACCGTGAGGAACTGCTATCTGACACTTACTAGGTTTGATGTCCAGGTGGACGAGGCCAGCGCTGTGGATGTATTTTAATCCCATGGACACTTGTAAGAGCAGATCCTTCAACTCGCCCTCTGAAAATATCTCCTCCCGCATCTTCCTCGTCGCAATGACGTCGCTGAGGCTTCCACCTGGCCGCAGACAATGACTGAATCGTTCATTCCATTTGACGTAAATGGTGCCTTCGGGCGGAAATGGGACACGTACCATCGCAGTATTCGTTCTGAATGATCATGTGATCGTCTTCTGCCCATGCTGAATAATACCGAACTACGTGTGGGTGGTGCCCAAGAACCGCATGTGCATACACTTCCTTTAGGGCGAGCTGCCTGAGAGGACACAAGAAAAAAGAAAGAAAAAGGGTCAGATAAATTTGGATGATAAAAGCGGACTCAGGCACACAGCGTCTTTCTGCTGACTCACTCATTGGTAGAGCCTGCCAGGGGTTGGCGAGAGCGCTTTATGGCGTACAAGCAACCATCCAGCCTCTTCACACACTTGTAAACGGCCCCAAACTCCCCCACACCGATGCACTCCAGCTCCAGGAACTCGCTCTCGTAGCGCGACAGCATGAGGGCTTGGACAGCTCGTCTCTGCCAGAAAAACAGACTGAGGGCCTTGTGTGGGAAAAAAAAATCAAACGCATTTCTGAACGGAGGAACTCTCGTCACAGACGCTCGGTCTCGAGCGAGGGAATTGCTGCGTCACCAAATATGGTAGCACTTCCACGAGGGAAAGGATTGACAGATCTTTTCTTTTGGAGATGCCTTTGAGAAATGACGGAAGCAGGATGGGCAGCGTCATTTCGGGCGAAACAAGAAGTGAAGAGGCAGGCAAAGATGACACAGCCGGATTATGAAATCAAAAACAGAAGCGTTGCAGAAATATGGTTACATCCGCCACCGAAGCGTGGATGAAACCAATTTTTTACCTTCGGAGGAAGAAAGGCATCATCATCCTCCTCAGATGACGTTAGGCTGTGTTTCAACCTGAAAAATGAAAAGGGCTTTCACACCTTTTATGTGCTCTGAACTAAAATGCATTAGGACGAGATAGAAAAGCCAAGACTGTGTGAGGACAATAAAAACAGGAAGAAGAGGAATTCCTCAGTGCACTGCGTGAGGTATCCAACGAGCAATCACATCTTCAAATGGTAATAGGGCCCATCTGTGTAAAAATGCCAGGCGCATATTGGCCCTACACGGACCTTTACAGATCTACAATAAAGCATGCAGCGTAGTTACCTGCGTCCATAATCCTGATCATTATCACTCCTACAACGGTCCTTCCACTGCTGCTCGCTGCTCCTGCGGACTGTTTCAGGGGTGAAAGGATTCACGTTGACGGAAGGTGCCTGGATGAAGTTGCCACTAGCGGAGGCGAAACACAGGGTTCGCTTAGGGCGGCCTATCTTGGTGCTGGAGCAAGGCTGGGACGACTTTGACAGAAGACTCTACAGGGGGGGGACAAACACAATTCATAACAACAGGGAAGTGAGACCACATGGGCGTCACTCTGAACGACCCCTCACCTTGGGTGTGCTGGGAGAGTCACAGAGCCGCAGTTTATTCCAGGCTGCGTAAGGTATAGGACTTGTGCACTGTAAAGGGGAACACAAGGTGTTGCTTCTACTGCGTTGGCGTTGCACCCTGGGCGCTCTGCGGCCGGAGCTGGGACTGCTGAGCCGGGGACTACGGAGACTGCTGAGCCGGGGACTGCTGAGCCGGGGACTGCTGAGCCGGGGACTGTGGATCATCGGGGTGCAGTCGTCGGAGCTGTGGCCGCTGCTAGTCCCCTCTTCTCCACAGCTGGTGAAGTCCAGCTGCTGGCTGATCTCGTCAAACAACGTTGCCATGCTTGGGGTCTAAGGGTTAGACAAAAAGTATGATTCTAATATTCGACTGAATTTATAGTGCAAAAAGGCCACTTTGCCTTTACAGTCGGCTTACACATAACCAGTATGATACGATTAGATTTCTACATCCACAACAAATGTCATTCTCCAAACAAAATGATGTGAAAGCTCAACAGCTGCTTCATGCATCGGCCATTGACGCACTGATGGTATTGTAATTTAAGTTAAGAGTAATATTGTGTGTTCATCATGAATACTCACCATCAAGGCGCATCTCCTCACCAGCGTCGCAACCACGCTTTGAATGTCGCGCCTCGTATGCAAATTACTTCCTGCTTAAATAAACTGTGCCGCGGGAGTTGCGCAATCGAGCTCTCAGATTGGCTGAAAATCACACACTTGACGTTCAAATGGTTGTTAATTGCATAAACTATTTTTTTTTACCGCGTTTCCTTAAAACTAAGAAGTTTGTGGATGTTAATGGATAATGCCATTCCAATACATTAAACAAACGTTGAAAATAAAATTGTATACTACACTTAAATAAAACAGGTGCACTACGTCTGGATGCCAATGCGAATGGCACGACGATGTGAACGTGTGATTTATTATGGACTACATTAAAAAGCCCTTAAGCAAAATTAGGTCACGCTATGAAATAGTAATGAAGACACGTGGGCGGAAGTCAGCGACGTCATCAAAACAGTCGGCGGGCGGAGGAAAAGCAGCCCATCCGTGGATGTGACACGCTTACAAATACATAGAAAACAACCCAGCGATCAGCAGCAGGACACGATGATCCAACTCCAGCACCGTGTGTAGTGCGGTCGATTCAACCGGACGGCGAAGTTTCGTTCGTTTCCTCTCTCTCTCACCCTCCCCGAGTCCCTCAGAGGGAGCACCACCACCACCACCACCATGGTGAAGCAGTCGGACCGAGCCCCGCTGCTGGACTGGGAGGAGATCCCACCGGCCGATGCGAGCCAGGCCGCCCAGCAGCAGCAGCAGCAGCAGCAGCATCCGCCTCTGCCGCCGTCGCGGGAGGAGAAGGTCGCCCCGAAAAGTTCGCAGCCACCGGGGCGGCGCCCGGCCGCGGTGACCGTGGCTGGCACCGGGTGGAGCGCCGCCGTCACCCGCGGGCCCGAGAGCAGCGCAACAGCTGCGGACCGCAGCGGCAACGGAAGCCCGGGCCGCCCGCGGGCGGAGCCTCCCGGCCCGGGTCGCGGTGCCCTCTTCCCCGGCCTCTCGTCGAGGGGCCAGTGGGAGGAAAAAGACCAGATCGTGGCGGTGTTCGTGGTGACCTTTGGTACAAGATCAGGTGAGCAAACCAGCGTGTCGCGAGGGATCTTTTGTCTCCCGTCTTTTTAGAAGTGCTATTTGTGGTCCAGATAACTAAATGTCCTCCAATTGTCCTATAATGTTTTCCACTGCGTCGTGTGGGGGGGGGGGTGAGGGTGCCTGTTGCAGGAGGGGGTTATCAAACATCTCTAATGTAAAGTCTCAAATAAATAGCTCCAATCGACCCACAGTGCAGAAATAACCCAAGTGCGAGCGCCTTTAGAGACCACCATCCCATTAGAACAGACCACAAGTCAGCTTCAGCTTCATACATGGAGGCCTTGAGTGCAAAGACTGTTACAGTAGCTGAGTCAGAGCTTTCTTTCTGTCGCTGACCTCTTGCCACATGACTCAAATGCAGAATTGGAGGAAGTTGCCGGAATCAGAAGAAGCCAGAAGGGAAAGTGACTTGACATTTTATTCTGTGTGTGTGTGTGTGTGTGTGTGTGTGTGTGTGTGGATGGCAGGGAATATGATCGAGTGGTGCCTGCCTCACGACGTCAACCTGGATGGAGTTGAATTCAAGTCAATCGCTAGCGGCTCCCACCGGATCACCAGTGACTTCATGTATGTACTCCCAGTCCCCCCGCCCATCGTGACTCACCGACACGTGTTTAATCTGTCCTTGTGACATCCTTCACACCGTGTTTACTCCCGGTCTTTGCTTTTGCCTTTCGGCCAGATATTTCCGCAAAGGCTGTTACTTTGGTCTGGCCTGCTTTGCTAACATGCCCGTGGACAGTGAGCTGGAGCGAGGGGCCAGGATGAAGTCCGTGGGGATTCTGTCTCCCTCCTACACGCTGCTCTACCGCTACATGCACTTTCTGGAGAACCAAGTCAGGTGAGACATGCTGCGGTTCACCCCTGGATCTGTTTGTTATTTCTATCTGACATTATCACATTTTTGTGTTCTTTTTTTTTTTTTTTACCTCCTTTTATTTCTCTCCTTGACGGGTTTACAGGATTTGTTCTTTGTGAGCCAACCCCCTGCTCTCGCTTGTTTGTTAAAATTTGACTCCTCTGTTAAACATGGATCCAGAGTCCAGGTTACAGCGATCGTCACAAGATACCATTCAGTTGTTTTTTGTATGGTCCCATGCTCGAAGGCGCCTGGACAGTCTTTGTTCTCTTCAGCATCTCTGCTCCTCTTCCCCACTTCTCTCAAAAGCTTATCTATCTACCGATCTAGAGCTATATCTATCTCTATATATATATGCATATATATTTTTTTTTATTCGTGCTGTCAGTTAAACACGTTATTATCAACAGTGATCAACTTGCTTTTTAAATTTTTTTTGCTTTACATGCTGTGGCTACTTGATCCTGTTTGACGGACAGTCCTACAAATGTCACTCACAAAGCACGCAGAAAAGAAAACAAATCCAGCAACCTTCTTTCATCTTGTAGTAAAACCGTGTACCAGCACGACAGCATATTGTATTCCAAATACAAATAAAACAGGTTGCCTCCAAGTACAAGTGTGTGGTAATCGGGGTTGTGTTTTTATGTGTGGTAACTGTGGCCTTATGTATCTGCTTGCTACTCCACAGCAGTAAGCAGATACCTCGAACGGTGTTGGATATAAATGTCAAGCATGAGTACTGGTTGGCTGCGGTGGTTAAACTAAATGGGGGGGAAATGCGTGTGGCCTCGAATGATCCCACAATGCAATTTAAAAACCACTGAAGGTTTACTGGCCAAGCACAATATGTCATCTTGAATTATCCAAAATAGTGTCCGACACTGAAATCGCATTCATTCACAGAGCTCAAGCATTTACGTTGCTTAAAAAAAAAAAAACAAGCAGCAGTGCCTTTCAGTAGTCGTCTTTAAACCTCCATCCCGAGCTGCGAGTGTTCATGGCTGAGGGACATGCGACAGATAATGAATAAGCACTCAAGCAAGCACAATGGGCTCAGTTGCACAAATGAGAAAAGGCTCTCATGACTCATCCGTGACCTTCTCCTCCTTTTTTTTTAATCTCTGCTCCTCCCCATCTTCTCTTTCTTTCCGACATTTCCATTTAGGCACCAGTTGAAGTGCCCGGGCCAGTACTCTCCTCTGGAGGCCTTCTACGAGGACAAGAAGGCCGTGCTTCCCCCTACAGGAAAGGGTCTGGTCACCGCCTGCCCGACCTGGAGTGTCACCACCATCAACCGCTGTATGCACCCAGAGATGAAGGTGTGAACGCAGCAGAGCACATTGCTGGGGATGGCGGGTTTGCACAGCACGAGCAGCAGCGGCATCAACGCAACGAAACCCATTTGTCCTCTCACCCTGCAGATCACCCACCCGGCCGGCTGCATGTCCCAGTTCATCCAGTTTTTCGGGGAGCACATCATGGTGCTTTGGAAGTTTGCACTGCTGAGGAAACGGGTCCTCATCTTCTCCCCTCCCCCCATCGGCGTAGTCTGCTACAGAGGTGAGAAGCTCCAACGCACGCGTGGACACAAACGCACTGGTTTTCTTTAAGCGAACGGGTCAGGCTGAACAGGGTTTTTACAATTTTTAGGTGTAATTTTCCAATTTTTTTCCATGGAGAGCCTTCACTGCCCGTGTTCTCGTGCCTTCCTCAGTGTATTGCTGCTGCTGCCTGGCCAATGTCTCTTTACCTGGAATTGGCGTCTCCGTGCCGGAATTACGGCCTTTCTTCTACATCAACATAGCCGACATCCCCGCCCTGGAAACGGAGCTGTCCTACGTGGCCTGTGAGCGAAGCGTCGCATCTAAAATGGCTGATTGAACGCTACTTGTAATCTATGGAAATTACTACTTTTATTCATGTGCATGTTTATTTTTTTATTTTTTTTAATGATATCTTAAGGCACAACAGAGAAGATCTTTGAGGAGAAGAAGGAGCTGTACGACGTCTACGTTGATAACCAGAATGTGAAAACGCACAGGAGCCATTTGCAGCCGCTGCTTCGACTGAATGCAGCGGATAAGGAGAAGTACAGGAAGCTGAGCGAGCAGAGGTACACCACGTCAGATACTGTACACCTGAGATGGGTTTCAAATAACTGACCACCGTAACGCTGCTTCATTAACATGGACTCGTAGATGGCAGCCATGAGGGGCAGAATGTGTTTTTCAAATATCATACATCATAAATGTACCTTTTTTTTCTTCCTTTGGTCTCCAGGCAGATGTTGCTTTACACTCAGGAGGTGGATGGAGACTGCACGACAAATGAAGAGGATCTTTTCATCCTGTGAGTCCTGTGAAGTGTCTTCACAGCTGCTGATCGCAGGCAGCGTGTGTCAGGAGAACCGTTATAACTTTTTATAACTTTTCATTATAACTGTTTTTCTCTCTTTAATGTGATGCGGAAGACCGTGAAATGACTTTTAATGTCTCTTAATCCTGTCCCAGGTTCTTCATGGAGCTTAACAACCGCATCTTTCAGATCCTGTCGGACGTAGCAGGGAGCAGCGACCCCACCCTCACCTCCGAGCATGTGAGGGCCATGGGGCTGGACCCCCAGGGCGATCGGTTTTTCTTGCTGGAGCTGCTGGATGTGTACCAGATTGACGTCGCGCTGGTCATAGACAACCTCTGCTGCTCCTGAACGCCCCCCCCCCCCCCCCCGCCCCGCCCTCCCCTTCCCTCTCCCCTCCGTCCTCACCCGCCAGCCTGGGAAACTGAATGCCACGGGACACTCGTGCCTTTTACGGCCCACTCGCGACAAGACGACGTAGGCACTGCCTCCACCCTGGGGCTTCTCCATCTGTCGCCTGCTGTCCCCTCCTGGCTGTCTGTTTTCCCTCTTTGTGCGTCTCGTCTGACCTTTTTGGAGACTGTTTCCAAACACCGCGGGTGACGGGGACAGTGAACGTTGCTGCACCGCTCCTCGGCAGGGGGGCGGCTGACAAAACGCTCGCCTCGTGGGCCATTCCACCTGTCGGCCGCATGGTCCCACAGTCTTTCACATCTTTTTTGGCGATACTGGTTCGCTTGTGCGCTCATGTTTGACTTTGATGCTGGCGTCGATCTGGTCGGGACGTTGCTGCGGGGCGGTCACGTCACGCAGCACAACGAAGAGGTCGCAGAAAGGGCCACGATCCCGCCGCCTTTTGGGTCTAACGTACGTTTCTTCTGAAGGAAGCGATTCCTGTTACGTGGCCGCATTTGTGCTACTGAATATGAATTTGTGTGCTATGAATAGATTTTTCTTTAGAAGACTCTAGGCATCGTAATGTGCAACAAATTCATCCTGCTGTGATAACATACTTGTGAATCAAATGCTTTTTGACTGCTTTATTTACCTTTCAAAAAGGAAGCAATAGAGGAGTGTGTTGGCTGAAACCAGCCCTCTTCGTGTTTCATTGTTTTGTTTTTTTAGTTTTTATTCTTTCTTTCACAACTGAAAGTGAGCGAGAGGATGTTCGATATCCTCTTTTTCAATGGGGAGCTGCAGCTTTGACACCAGGTACATCTGATGATGTGATGTGTTTGATCGCAGTCAAATGTGCGACTGATGGACGCGCTCTTGAAACCTGTTTGTTACATGTTTTACCCTAAACTAAGGTTGTCGTCGTCAATGAATGACACTACACCACTAACTTATCACGAATGCTGCACCACCTCCACCACTGGAATATTTCAAGATGCACACAGTGGTTGTGGTTAAGGTGCACGTTTGTATGTTTTTGACTAACCGTCTGAGCCAATAGGTGGTTACGGAGCGCGGGGGCTTTGCGTGTTGCACCGTGCACCTTCTTTTGTTTATTTTACTCCAACTGTGGGCCAGTTCATCAACGGCAGCCAATATACGTTGTGATGATGCTGGAGTTCTTGATGGATCCTCTTTGCCTTTCTGTGTCCCTCACAAAGATGTCTTTGTTTTAGGGGATCCGGTGTTGTTCACAGTGAAGGACGGGCAGAAGCTTTAAGAACCCCCCCCCCCCCCTCCCATCTGTTGTAGCAGAGTTTTTTTTTTTTTTTTTAAATGTATTTTTTATCGCAGTCCCACTGAGTGAATCCGACTCCCGATGGGCCAACTGTGTCTTTTGGAATTATCCTGGCAGAATGGTTCATTTAATCCGTCGCGTTGCTCATCGGAGTAATAATTCGTTCCACGTTGGAACACATAACAACAAGCCTGATGTCTCCTATAAATTTGGAGTACTGGTTCTCAGCCTTCTCTTGCCCCCCCCGTAAACAAGCTAGGACATCTATTCGTATTTGTACAGCAACTACAAATAGCCTTCCCATTTTTTCATTTGGTAGCACATTCCAAAAGTGATCTTTCAACTGCTGTCCTGACTTTAAACCCAAAGAGGTTTTCTGGGTTGGTTAGAAAAGTGAAAACGTGCACAAAGTATTGTATTTGAAAGAGCTTTGTTGTTTAAATGGGGCCTTAAGTGATTCTCTCAATCTCCCAACCGAGTGACTGACTCATTGCGTGCGTTTACTTGCAGCAGACATCATCATCTTGCCTCTGACAGCGTTTGCTTCCAGGTGTACGTAGGAATGTACGCAACACACACACACACACACACACCACTGTGTACAAGGCCTTCTTTTGTGGAGTCGTTCACAGATGTGTTACCAGCATTGGCAAAGGTGAGTCGTTCGTACATCGACTGTCAAAGAACAACACATCCAAGTTGTGTAACCGTTTCCTCCTTTTGATTGTGATGTAAATCAAGTACTGTTCTCACAGAATAACAAAAGTCTTTACTAATGTGAAACACTGTAAGAGATGTCAATAATGTAAACATGAACTCAATAGCATGATCATCATTTCACTGTACTGCCATTGTAACACAATAAAGCATTGAAACAGTTTTAGGTGTTATCTGATCCTCTGCTTCTTGCATAACTGGCATTTGTAATCTTGCTCCACCTACACCTCCCCTTTCGCCCGCTGAGCAGGATCTCCGAAATGTCTTTCGAAAAACAAAAAGCAACTTTTAGGTCGATCGGATCATCGTGCAGTTAATCCTTGTTAAATTACATTACAGGTCATTTAGCTGACTCTTTTATCCAAAGCGACTTACATTACATTTTTAACCCATGGCTTTTACAAGCAATTAGGGGTTAGGTGCCTTGCTCAGGGAATGTTACAAATACTTGATTTTTGTGTGCATGCTAGTGCAGAATCGCAGAATCGGAAATCGAAACGGATTTTCATTATTAAAAGTGGAATTCCTCAGTTAATATGTACTTTAATGAGATCTTTAGAATTGGGGCATTAATATGTAAGCAGAATTTCATGTTGTAATTGTAGGAGCCACTTTTAACTACCTCATTTACTGGTTCTTTAAAAGTGCCTTCTCTTAATACATAAATATAAACTTCTGCTCCGGCCTTTGAAAACAGATCAATGCCTCCTTTTCCTTTGGAAGGAGCCTTTTGGAATCACATGACGCTGACATTATTAGGGTCATTTTTTTTTTTTCCAACCTGGCTGAGACTTTTTGACAGAAAGCCTTCGTTACAAACGATCGAAGGAGGTGATCGTTAAGGGAAGTAAATAGGATCTGAATGAAGCTGGCGCATTATGGGATATGCAGGACTACAGATGAAAATTACAATATTTCCTCCAAAATGGGTAAAGTATGAAGTCATGGCCATCCCCTAATAGGATTTTCACCCACGAGACACAGCAAACAAAACCAAGAGCCTCTTTTGGGTTTTCCAGAACAAACAAATCAATCTGGATCTGTGATGCAGCCACTCGCATAATCCAGTCTACGTCATCGGTCAGATCGCACCCGGCCTCACCGCGCAGTCTGCCACCTTGTTGAAGATACAAGCAGCACATTGGGGGCTGCAGCATCTCTACATTCTTCTGCAATCATCCATTCATCTGTACCTCAAACCTAATCAATAACATTCATAGTACCAGTACCTCCTCACAACGAGCTCAAAGTATTTCTGTTCTTTCCTTCTCAGTCCCTCGCCACCAGCTGCCCCCCCTCGAACCCTCTGACCAACGGCTGCATTTGAAACCAGGCATTTGCTAAATGCTGACGTACTGAACGTCAGACCGGTAGGAAGAAACACCAACAACTTTGTGTTGAATTGGACAGAAATTATTTTAATTGACCAAGTGCAAAGGTGTTGGGTACAGTAAACACAAAGCCACTTTGTAAGACAACCCATACACAGGTTACTGGCTTGAAGAAACAAAGCCTTGGTCCTTTAAAATACGACAGCATGTAATATAATCCTCCTCATGATTGTTCAACTCAAAGTTTGCATTTAGTAAAAGAATCCATCGGTACTTCATGAGCAGTTTCAACTGCCGGCGCAGCCGACATCTGCCCGACTTCAGAGACTCGTGGCGTCGGCTTCTTCACCTCTTTTGTTTCTCTCGTCTCGCTGTTCTTGTCCTCTTCCTGGTCCAGTGTCTTTTCATCACTGCGTCAGCGAGAGGAGCTGCTCTCGGCGCTCCGAGCTGATGAAGAAACGTAGTTTCCGTGGCAACAGCCGTACCTCTACAGGC
This sequence comes from Gasterosteus aculeatus, assembly GCF_964276395.1. Lineage (NCBI taxonomy): Eukaryota > Metazoa > Chordata > Actinopteri > Perciformes > Gasterosteidae > Gasterosteus > Gasterosteus aculeatus. The sequence continues at coordinate 7,025,360 of NC_135698.1, forward strand.
ATGGCCTCATACTCCTCGTTGTCGATGTTGTAGAAGCCGGCGGAACCCTGCGGGGTCGCAACGTCGAGTTAAAGGTCATAGAAAAAGCTTTGGCGGGGGAAATTGATACAATGAGCACAATCCTTAAATAGTTGTGATTGAATAGTTGGTTTCTGACCTCTGGCAGCTGAAGCTGGCAAGCACTGGCTTCCAGTCTTGTGGAGTCTTTGGTGAATACAGTCGGGTCCTCCTCTTTTTTACTTCTGCAATGAACATTTTTCATTTTTTACAAAAGGTGTTTTGCCTCCGTTTGCAGCAGACGGAGAAAGAAGTGAAGCTACAAACCCGACTGTGATGTACTCGCCCACTGTGAAGTTGTCCGGTTCTGCACAGATCACCAGGGAGTCATTTATGCGCTGCAAGTTTCAATGAATAGAGACAAGTTGTGTTTAACAATCGGAGAGGAAAACCAGGCACTTTAGTGGGATAATGTCATTATTATCAACCGGTACAAGGTATGAAATTTTTTTTAATTATTTTGTACTGACCCTCTCCACTGGGTTTTTGTTGTGCGTGTGAATAAACAGCTCTAAAGTCGAAAGATGCTCCTCCTTCCACTGCTCCGGCTCTTCCACTTTTGGAGGCTCTGAGGACACACAAATCACCAAAAAAGTCGCTGTCTCTGACTGCTGGGATTTGGCGTCGTGCTGCGATAGAGGTACAAACAAAAGAGCCAATAGTACCTTCTGCCGGAGGGTTCCAGCGGTTTTGGAGCCTGCGGATGATGCGGTGCAGCAGGTTGGGCCGGGGGGGCTTCTGAGTGGGCAGGTCAGGGGGCCGCAGGCTGGGAGCCAGGTAGGACACGGAGACCTCGCGGACCAAGGGCCACTCCTGAGAGATTTTTCAACAGCGCGAGATCAAATGACATGTGATGGAATTAAAATACATCCGCAGCCACATTATCAGGGGTCGTGGTGACAAAGCAACAGCGGAAGACACAAAATGAAATCAAGTGAATCAAGAAAATAAATTGCCTTACCCGTAGTGTACTAAACCAATGTGCTGCACTGGTCTTCAGTGGTCCAAGGTACCAATACCTATGATGAAATATCAATAGCCATTCTTTTGTGTATGGAATTATGTGATAATCGGGTTATAATCAGAGTGACCGATTGTGTATTCTTACTTGCTGATTGTTGCAGCCACATCTCTAAAAGCCCCCCAACGAAGTCCCGTCAGAGCAAAGACCGGCTGCTCTTTCTCCCCCTACAGAACACACACACTCACATTTGAATTCTGCACGAAAGTGTTAGCCACCAAACGTTGTGTATCGCATTTCAGTGGTCTAAAGAAAAATAGTCCCCGTAAGTGCATGTAAACAGCATTGGGTCTCCTCGCAAGATCTCGCACCATCTCATTCATTCACATCGCTCATGACCACCACCTGAATTGTCCGGTTGCGTACGTGACTCACTCTCAACCAATCAGAACATTGGATTTCATCTACCCGTATTTTAAAATAAAGGATGAAATCATAGAATTTTCAAGACATTTGTTAGGTTAACCGGAAAACAGAAACGGATGCAAGTAATTATATGAATTCAAGACAAACACTATGTCGATAACTTTGAGGCAGTTTCTCACTTTGATTTGCAGCACATCCAGAGGTACGGTTTCCCCCTTTAGAATGGACAGTGTTGCTGATGTAATGTCTCTGGAAGGAGCAAAAAATGGATTTAAGTTACATGCGTGGTACCATGCATACGCCTACCATGTCCATATCCACATATCTTTCCAGTACACAGATTACCGCGGGTTAGAAGATCATGTGATAGTAAAATGTGGTACTTTCTCATCACATTGAAGGGTACTTACTTGACCTTGTTGTCACTGAGGAGGTGAAGACTTGGACTTAGGGAATTACGAGAGCCCAGTGGAATGAATCCAATTGGAGTGTTACAGACTGTGTCCTGTAGTCATTAAACATCCATCAGTGACATCAATAGAAAGTAGGAATTAAGGCATCTTGCAGAGCGACACCTACTTGATCTGGTCTTCGCAGCAAACCTGTGACGACTTCTTGCAAGGTGCCGTCCCCTCCGGCCACGACGAGAATGTCTGTATGTTCCATGAGCTCCATCAGTTTCTTTGCCTGGCCCTCATAATCCGTCTGTAGAGGGAAAAATGGGCAACACGTGATCACGTCGTCAAATGTGGAGCAACTAAAAGCGCTGATGGGTTCAAAGTGAAATACCTTCACTATTGTAATCTCCACACCGGCCAGGTGTAGAAGGGGAGCAGCATTCTTTTCAAACAGTTTGTTGGCTTTCCTGGGGAAGATTGAGAGAGCGTGTGGGAAATATTCAGAGAGAGAGAGAGCTTGTTTCTAAGAAATCCTGACAAATCTGTTAGTGAGTGATATTAAGAGTAGAGATGTGTCTTCTTACCCACTGCAAGCTGAAGGGTTCAAGATCACCGTGGCTTTCCTCAGACGCTCCTGAGGTCCTATTTGTTGACGCCCAAATTCCTAACAAACATCATGAAGATAACGATCATGATGATGATTATTATCATTATGACTACAGGCCCGTGAAAATGGTTTAGCATTGAACGCTGACAACACAAGGAGCAAGAATAAGTGACGTCTTACCTTTGCAATGAGACACGCTTCTCTCCGCAGAACACTGTCGCTGATAAGATACACGACGCAACATGTGAGCCACGTGAACGGTAACACGGAGATTACATTCATTCTAATCTGAGGGAATCTGATAAACTGGAATACTCACCCGTGTACACCATACAGCCAGTGGCCCCCGTAAGACAGGACGCACACAGCAAATGTGGACTTCTTCCAGTTATTCCGTAGAGTCCGAAACATTTTCACAACACGAGCCATAGCGTTTGATTAAAATATGCCAAACCCCTTGATTTAGACTGCGGCGGTACTTTTACAACAGCATGGAAATGTTACATTCCTGAATGACAAATTGTCATCTCAGCGGTCACGGATACGGAACCGTCAGGCGGAGCGTGGACACGTTGGTGTTACGTCAAAACATTACGGTCCAAAACAAGGCGGAACCATTGTTGATATTGTTATGTTTAATTTACGAATTTTGATGTAATTACGAGTAGACGTTTATCCAAATGTCATGAAAAATACCATCTGGGACATAATAGAATTTACTAAACACAGTTTCAATTTTATAATAGAGTTAGTCTGCGTCGGTAAACTAAAAGTCCCATCCGGCTAACTGCTTGTCGGTTCCTACCGTAGATATGGTTCCTACGGTCTGAGGACCTCGCCTGAAGGGATTATACATAAATAAGGCAATGTTTTAAATATTGTACCGAAATAGTTACCTAATATTAAGATATATATATACAAATGGGGAATTTTATTGGAGCCAATTTAGTCAAAATGTGTCTATACAATTAATCATTCCAAATTTCACACCGGCACAAATCCAGAACCTGCTCCTGTCCAATTTTCCGAGTGTATCATGGCGGCACAGATGGCGGTAAATTCGGGTATGAAATACATTTCTTTCATTAAGTATCATAATTATTTTAATTCCTAGCTGTGGTTATCGATGGTTGTTTCACAAGTAAATACTGGCACGTTCCCTTTTCAGTGCCAGTTTAGTTGCATGTGACATTTTGACCACATGGGGATGGATCTCTCAATAGCAGACTGCTAAGCTAAATTAGCATAAAATGAGTTCAGCTAATGTCGGAGTAACTGTTATTCAGTGGGTGAACGTGTTTAACCTGACCTAAAATTTACTCTGCCACGCGGTTAACGTTCGCGTTATCGTGTTTCCACGTCATAAATGAGCTCAGTATGACTTCTCTGTTCTCTGTCAAATGGGTCAGCCGACGAGTTTACTCAACGTGCATTGGAAGCTAAACTGAAACTATCTCAACTCGGAACCAGCAAAGATATATTTGCCATCACTTCCTGGCATGCTCACCGTGATTTCCAAAGTTGTTCACGCCCAAACCCCCAGAAAAGCTTGTGTGCAACATTTAAACTAACGTCCAGACTCAAAAACCTGCAGAGAGTCAGTCAATTTTAGAAATCCCAAATCGATACATTTAAACTATAACCGGCTTAATCTACACCATCAAGCGTACGTTTAGTAATCCACACGTTTTTTTCTTCGACATTAATTCAACAGAATTTTACATTTGCTGAGTAAAACCAACCAATGGCAATATTGTTCTAGGAAACCGACACAATAGAGAGTCTGTTTGCACGTTTACTGACAAAATCTCATTCATCCGGCCAGGAGCCAGTCTGTGGGGGCCGCTGAAGGAGTTGTGGGAGACCGTGGACGGGGCGGTGTTGAGGAGACAGCCTGAAAGCGTCCACCTCCTCGACTTGCAGCTGAAGAAACACAAACCAAATTTTCTCTCCCTCTATAAAAACCCGGTGAGATACCGTCCAGGCGCAAATCATTTGTAACAACTTGCTTGGTGCAGACAGATTGATGTTGAATTACAGTGTGTCTTGAGGCTTCTTCTAGTATTAGGATCTGGTCTTCTGTTCATTTTCAGCCAAAGAGTGCTGAGCAGAGAGAGAAGGTGCGTAAAGCGAGCACGGAGGGCATCGCCATCCAAGGTCAGCAGGGGTCACGGCTTCTTCCGGAGCAGTTACTCTCAGAAGCCTTCATCCTCAGCGATTTGTTTGATATTGGAGAGTTGGCGGCTTTGGAGCTTCTTTTGGCAGGTAAAGTGGACATAAGAAAAATGCACGACTTTGAAAAAAGGTTGTAAAGGAAGTTATGGGGTAAATTTGGTGCTTTGTTTTATGTAGAATTTCAAATACATCAATCCTAATTGTTTTAAAATGTCTATTTTGTCTTGATCAAATTCATGATTTGGAGACAATCCCTTGCATGACTTTCAGTAGTAGACATTGAAGTTTCACACTATTGATTCTCTAAATATATTCATTGTGTCCAGGTGAGCAACAGCAGCCCCATTTCCCAGGTCTAACACGAGGTCTGGTCGCGGTGCTGCTCTACTGGGATGGAAAACTTTGCGTGGCCAACGCCTTGCGCACACTCATCCAATCACGGCATGGCAAGACTTTCACCCTGGACCTGAGGTAAGAATCCTTTCTACAACCAGCACTGATATGCAAAGAAGCGTGTATTTGAGGCTCCAGCAAACTACCCCGTTATTGTCTTGTTTTTTTCCCTGTCAACACCCACGTTGCTTTTTATTGACCTGTGCTTTTGTTTTTCTCAGTGGAGAGCTGGTGGCGTTGACGACGCGTTTCACAGATGAACTCATGATCCAGGGTCTCACCAAACGCATCCTAACCTTGGTGTCAGAAATAAATGTGACTCATGAGTTTGAACGACTGCAGAAGGAGCGCGGTTTGGGCAATGAGAAGCACAGGAAAGAGGTGGGGGCAAACCTTTTTGTGTTGATTTGAAACCAAGATCATTATGCCTGTAATAGGTTCTCCCTTACCTGAATAGTGTAAAGCCAGGAGGTTTTGTTGTCACTGAAGAAGGAAATGGTACGTGGACCAGAATTGACTCTTTCTCTTTTCCCAAGGTCTCTGATCTCATTAAAGAATCCCGGCAGGCCCTGGCAGACAGCCTGTTTTCATGGACCTGCCAATCGCCTTTGTCGAAAGATGACACCTTGGCTCTCATCGGCCACCTGGAGACGGTGACCGCTCAAGCTGACGGCTCCTTGGACAGTGTGAGCCTGGCTCTGGTCATGGCGCTTCTCTACTGCTTGGATGTCAGTTTTGTAGAACAGGGAACCGAAGACAGAGAAGGTAAGAGCATGTTAAGTACATATTATGTGTATAATTTAACATCGTACTTGTTGGTCAGTTTTCTTCTGCAGCTTGTGAAAGATTCTCTCTTTTTGGTCCTCCTAGATCTGATCCAGACACTGCCGCTGCTGACCGACCGGCAATACGTGGCGGCCGTACACAGCCGTCTGATGGATGGGCAGCCGTGGAAGCTTCCCGGTCTGCAGGCTGTTTGTCGTCTGGCCTGGGCTCTGTCTCTCAGGGTTCTTTCTCAGCTTCCACAGGGATGCGGTAAGGTCCTTTTTTATTGGACGTGCATTAAATATGCCTTTCAGCTGTAGAATGAATGGATCTTTTTGAATGAGGTCTCAAGATAATGGCCATTTTTAAAGAAGAAATTTAAAAAAAAATCTTTGATGCAGCCTTGGTTGAGTTCACGGAGGCAGACGAGGCTGTGGCTGACCAGGCTCTACTGGGAGATGTCTTCCTGTTTATGAAGGAGGGCATTCTGGGGTGTGAGAGTTTGGCCCAGGAAGAGTTTTACATCCGCCGCCTCCATTCACTCATCACAGACTTCCTGGCACTCATGCCAATGAAGGTGAGGGATGCTGCAGATGTCTACTGTTGTGTTATCAGGTTGTAGTTTTTCATTCATATTCATTCAATTGTTGAACGGACATATTTTTGATGAACTTGTAGGTAAAACAGCTTCGTAACCGTGCGGATGAGGATGCCCGGCTGGTGCACATGTCCTTACAAATGGACAGTGAGCTTCCGTCATCGTTACGCAAGGACTTAGACCACCTCATGGTCCTCGTGAGTGTTTTTTTTTCACACACAGACCTCATCTATGATGCGTCTAACCGATAATACTCTTCTAAATGTTACTGAGCAGTCAGAACAAGGGGAATTTTGTGTAAGAAAAATGGCATTTTTAACGGTGTTGGTTCCTGCTTTTTCTTTTCCAGATAGGAGAGTTTTACAGTAAGGACTCATTCGGGCTGGAGTTGGGTCTGGAGTTCTGGTGTCACACAGAGTCTCTACAACACACCTCCCTGCATGGATCTTACTTGGGAATGGCGCTGCAAAGGCCTCCACATAAACAGGTAGGGGCTGTGTTTTCTGGAACCTTGTTTCAAATCAATTTCTCCTCACACTAAGAATTGTAGCAGGTAAAAAGGTGGGGAAATGTTCAGAGACTTCTGCAATGCAGGATTGGTACATTGGCTTTTTGTTAAAGGTTTCTCTTTTCTTGTGCGTTATTGTAGGTGGTTCTGTCCAAGTTTGTGCGTCAGATGGGAGATCTCCTGCCCTCCACGCTCTATGTCTCCTACCTACGTATGCTGAAGGGGCTTGCCAATGGCCCTCAGTGTTCCCACTACGCCTTCAGTCTGCTTAAAACTAACGGAGCAACACACAGTAAGAGCAAATTAATGTTTTCAGGAAAAAACATTGTAAATTTGTCATTTGCGATTGAATAAGAATGATCATAACTTGTAGCGCACATGTAGGTATATGTATGCCAACTAAGCTCATGTTGGCAGGTGACAACATCCAGGGAGTTTCGGGCAGCCCGGTGTCTTGGGAACATTTCTTTCACTCCCTCATGCTCTACCATGAGAACCTGCGGCGAGACTTCCCAAATCCAGACGCATCACAGTACCGCCACCCGTCACTGAGGGGCATCACCCAAAGGGAGCTGGAAGGACTCACTTCATTTTTGCAGTTGCTGACCACCATCATCACATGGGTACGGAAACAAGATTCTGTTTGCTGAGATCTTGCTCATCCAAATTCTATTTGGGTGTGTTTTTTTATGATGTTTTTTTTGTTTTGCTCTAGAGTGAAAATGCTCGACTGGCGTTGTGTGAGCATCCCCAGTGGACCCCGGTTGTAGTGATGTTGGGTCTCCTGCAGTGCAGCGTTCCTCCCGTGCTGAAGGCCGAGCTCCTGCACTGCCTGGCAGCCTTTGGGAAGTCACCCGAGGTCGCTGCCTCACTCTGGCAGTCACTGGAGTACACTCAGGTTAGCCTTTACTTTATGAATCAGGGGTGCAAACTTGTCACCTTTTGGCGAAATTCGCCGTTTTGTTTCAAAATAGGTCATTTGTGTGATTCATGTAGATCTGCAATAAAAATATTTTTTGGTGGGGGGTCCGGTCCTTCAGTAATCTGCGAACGCAAGCTGTTATGAATATTTTTTTTCAAGGTTGTTCGTTTGGCCAACTCGTGTCATCATGTCATCTTCGGGTCTATAGCTGCCTAGATACCGTAATAGACAGGAGTGACGTTAGTACGCTGCAAGAACGTCAGTCTTTCTAACGTAGGCTAACGTCCTAATGTCAGACAGTTGGCTGACAGACGCCTCGCAAATCAACGCCGACAGTCAGGCGCCTCTAGCAGCGTTACCGCTGCAGCAGGAGGTAACTCCAGCTCTGCAGACACCTCAGGCCTCGCCAGCACCAAACTCAACATCACAGTAACAATTGACAAGTTTATCTGTAAAGACATGCGACCCTACAATGTGGTTGAAAATCCGGGGTTCTGTGAATTGATCCAAACATTTTGTAGTTATTGTGTAATGTTTACATTGAAAATGGTTGCACTTGATTCAAATAAAAGGTTAATACATTTGCCATTAATTGTTGATGCTTGTTTATAATATCCATAATTCATTTAAACCTAATTTCCTTACAAGAAACAACTGGGATCTCAGAAACTTTGATGTTCCAAACATTTCCAAAGCAATTTGTCTTTGAATGCGAGTAGTCGATCGAGTTATCTTATGTCCCGTCGTTTGAAGCAAACCTTTTAGCTCTGGCATTGGTCTCCCATTATTTATTCATAACGTCACTGGAATGGAAGTCCATTTTCCAGGCTCTTGCACGCCCCCTTCATTGAGGCAGAGGTTAGGTTTGCCTTCCATATGTGCTTTTTCACTTTGTCACCTTTTTCATCCCTGATGAGTTTGCACCCCTGATGAATAAAACTATTTGGCTGAGAATTTTATAAGGAAGAAAAGTCTGCCACGTATAAACTATATTAAATTTAGTCTTTCTCAAGTAGTGGATGTATTCCGATCTGGGTGTATTCTTTATCAAACAGACTGTATTCTCATAATGTTTAGAATGAGTTTTTTCTTTTCAAAGTTTACTCTCATTTTAAGTTTGATGACTTTGTTTTTTTACTACAGATCCTTCAGACAGTGCGAACCCCAGGACAGAGGCAGGCTGCGGGAATTGAGGTGAGAATTATTTCTGTCTCTTATTCGAACAAAAGTTCAATATTTTCAAAGATTCAAATGTGTTGTTATGCTAAATAATGCTGCGGAATCTAGCGAAGTTGTATGAAAAAAACACTTCCTGTTTAAAAATCTGTACATGCACATTTGAATGACAAACTTACTGACTACTTCGTTTGGTTCTCGGCTTTCAGGTGGAGCTGAATGAGATCGAGTCAAGTTCTGAAGAGTATCCCCTGACACGAGGCTTCTGTCACCTGATCAGCACATTGGTGGAGAGCAGCCTGCCAGTCAACCTAGGGGCGGGGCTACGCGTGCCAGGCTTTCAGCCCTACCTGAGCTTCTTGCGTGACTCTGTGTTCCTTCCCTTCCCCACAAGAGCATATCGGCGTCCAGCTGAGAAGGTAAAGTGCTGTCTAGTGCTCCCTGGTGTCCCATAAGGTGGATAAATAAAGCTGCAGTATGCATGTAGGCCCCTTTTGACTTCACATGCATCTGTTCATCTGTTGTCTTTCCATCGGCCCTCGCTCAGTGGGAGGTTGCCGATGGAGTCCTGGAGGTGTTCCACAAGCTGCTGCGGGAGTACGAGCCCCAGCCATCAGACTTTGTCCAGGAGGTGGTGGAGCTGCAGGGTGAGCAGGTCGCGGCCCACAAGCCGCCGGGCCACAGCATCATGTTCCACCTGCTCAACGACTCGCCCATGCTGGCACTCTGCCTCAGCCTGCTGGAGGAGGGTGTGCGCCAGCTGGACACCTACGCCCCCTTCCCTGGTGAGAGATCATCCGCAGCTGCTGTCGGGGGAAAGTGAGATTGTTTCTACGTGTGTTTATGTTCTGACAACATGCTCCGTCACTCATCCTCTTTACAGGTAAGAAGCACCTGGAGTCGGCGGTGCTCCGCTGCCTGTGCCTGCTGGACTTGGCTCTGCAGAAGGAGGTGGTGTTCATGGACCTCCTCAGGGAGAGCCAGGCCTCCATGCTGGTTTCCCCCTTGGAGCAGCTCCTGCAGGGGGTCAGTCCTCAAACTCGGAGGGCGGATCACATTGTCAATATTGCAAGGTAAGAGCGTCCAGGTTTCAATAAATTGTTCTTTTGTTGAGTCTGCTCATAAGTTTTATTTATGTATATATGAATATGTTTCAGAAAAATTACCCTTTTAAAATGCTAATTTGTCTAGACTAACTGTCACTTAACGGCAGCTTATGTTTGTCCTTGCAGGTATCTGTACCACAGCAGCTCCAACCCAGAGGCTGCTTTCCAGAGTGCAAAGATCCTGCGTCGTATCGCCAACTACCCAAACATCCAGACCAGGCTGGTGGGAGATTTCACACACGACCAGGTACATTTATTCCCAAAACAATTTACGATATTTCACAAATAATAAGCATCAAGCAAATGAACAAAACCTGAATGTTGTTACAGTAACTTTATATCTTTGTGTTTACGTATTTAATTGGATAAAATTAAATACTGGAGGGCCAATCTTTTTATACCGATCATTCGATGTTAATTACATTTATGCAAAATGTATCAGGCGAAGTATAAACACTGCAGTTTTCTGTTAAATGTATTGGCATATTACATGTATATCAGTATACTAATATTTTATGCTATAGGAAAGCTAGTGATCTTCACTGTTGGAACTTTCATTTTGTCTTTGTCTCTCTAGTCGGTGAGTGAGAAGCTCATGGCAGGCTTTGTGGAGTGTCTGGACAGTGAAGAGGCAGAGGAGGGAACAGAGAACGGCGATGGTGAGTCTTTTTAATAAAATAAACCCCTTGTCAAAACCGCCACAATCTAACTCACCTACTTCATCACCTCCAGACTCTGACTCACAAAACAAGGTTGCAAGAATCCGACATGAAACTCAGATCCACATGCTCAACCTGCTCATCACCTCCTTGGACCTGAAGACGCCAAACCTGGCCTTGTATCTTCTGGGCTATGAAGTGAAGAAGCCGGTCTCCTCCACCAACCTCCAGGACCCAGGTGAGAGCCCGGGCCCTGTCGGTCGCCCTGGGATTTTCTGAATGTTTCTATGCTCCCCCTTCAGTTGACTGTGTGTTTGTTTTGTGTTACAGGTGTGTTGGGATGCCCCCGCAGCTGCCTGCACGCCATCCTGAGTCTGCTGCAGAGAGGCACGGAGAAGAGATCGGGACCTGTACTCACACAGCAAGCACCACACCTGGCTGAGCTCTGCTACCAAGTACTTTACTCTCTAATACTCCCCTCCTTTACCTAGTAGGTTAAAGTGTGTGTGAAATTTGTGTGAGATGATTTATTTTTCCTTCTCTCAGGTGATCTACCAGCTCTGCGCCTGTCCCGACACATCAGGACCTACCATGCGCTATTTGAGGACGAGCCAGGACTTCCTGTTCTCTCACCTGCAGCACCTGCCCTTTATCCTGCCCAGTGAGTTCAGTGTGTCTAGCTTTTGTGCAGTATCTCACTGTGAAAATGTGAACGTGTGTGTTTATGAAAATACAGCGATAGTAATTGTTTTCGTTTCATTGATCATTCTACCTCCTGCTTTCCTCAGGTAATCAGATCGCTGCCCTCTCCCAGATGTCGTGGCTGATGAAGACAGCTGCCATTGAGCTGCGAGTGACCTCACTGAACCGCCAGCGTTCACACACACAACGCCTTGTCAGCCTCCTGTTGGATGATCAGCCACACACTCAACATACAGGTGTGTTGTCAAATCCTTGTGAAGCGCCTATTTAAATGTAGTGACACCTTTCCAAACAAAGTCATTCTGGCCCTTCATTTTTATGGTCTAAACTAGTTTTAAATTGCATACGGAAAGTCCTGAATGCACAACCTTCCGTCCACTTGATCCCTCGATCATATGACTGCTCGTCAATGTGTGATCCTCAAACCTCATCATTTTTCTTTTCAGCCGACGGGGAATCTGGAATGGAAGAAGAAACCCGATCAGTCAGTGGCTTCCTGCATTTTGACACAGTTTCTAAAGGTTTGTGCGATGCACACAAGTGCACGTTTAAATATTTATATAAATAAAGTCATCAACATTAAATTACTCTTCACACACAAAGGGGATTTATTCTAGCTGCCATTCAAGCCGCTTGTTCTTTTGGAATCAAAACAGATGGGTGCTAACTTTTCCTTGTTTGATCAGTGCGCAGGAAGTTGCTCAGTGTGCTGGACGCCATCGATTTCAGCCAGGACATGCCTGAGCTGCTGCAGCTGGACTTCTTTGAGCGCACTCAGATAGAGCAGGTCATCTCCAACTGTGAGCACATCAATGAGCAAGGACACACTGTGTGCAACGTGAAGGTGGGTTTCCAGGTTGAGACCATCAACTTCCCGTTTTGTGTTGTTGATTTCCCGCTGATGGCTCGTATTTTGTTTTTTCATTTCTCACAGTTGCTGCATAGAGTGCTGGTAGCCGAGGTGAATGCACTGCAGGGAATGGCAGCTATTGGCCAGAGGCCCCTGTTGATGGAGGTCAGTTAACCGGAACAAACACAAGTTCATTTTGTGTGTGTAATTTAGCAGCAGGGATCCAGAGCGCTCCAGAAATTTGTCCTAGCAGTTTTCTCTCTTTAGCGGTGAATTCACTCATATTTGACCCGCTGTGTATCCGTCTAGGAGGTGAACTCCATCCTGCAGCAGGTGGTGGAGCGCAATCGTGTCCGTCAGAGTTTAAGTGCAAAGCGTCATGCACTGCGGTCCTGGAGGAGCCTGGTGGAGACGCTGCTGACCGCCTGCCCCGCTGATCTCATACCTGCCGATGACCGGCAGCTCATCATCAGAGACCTGCTGCTAGACATGCATGAAAAGGTTGGTGAGGATGTTTTGCACACAGAGGGGGCAATTAGTGCAGAAATCCAATTTAAAAAATAAGCATGGCAACTGTTATACCAACTAAATGTAAATGCTGTCCTTTCCCAGGTGTTGTCTGAGGAGGCAGCAGGAGAACTGATGCCCATTGTTGCTGGGGCGGTCTTCACTCTGACAGCCCATCTCAGCCAATCAGTCCTGTCCGAGCAGCAGCAGGGGGCGGGATTAGAAGCATCCTCTGGCTTTGCTTCCATCGCCAACTCGGCCCTGCACCTGATTCTCCGCAAGCTGCTGGACTTCATCCTTAGCACCGGTTAGTGATGCCATAAACCCACATTTCTCAAGGTGTATATGTTGCTCTGATAAACCTGGGTGGCGTTAGATTTTATAATATCCGTGGCACTTTCAGGGGGTGGATACCAGCGTCTGCGTGCTCACTTGTATGGCTCCCTGCTGTACTACCTTCAAATCGCCCAGAAGCCGGAAGAACCAGACACTCTGCAGACAGGTACAACACGGATGTCTGAATTCTGTAGGACAGTTTTCTTTTTAACAGATAACTCTTCAGAGAACTGAGAAAATCTTCCTCTCCATCTCTCCAGCAGGGAAAGCAATGTGGGAGCGTCTCACAGCCCCCGAAGACGGTTTCTCCAAACTGCAAAGAGAGAACCTCGCCATCATTGAGAGCTACGGAAAGGCGCTCATGGAGGTTGTGTGTCGGGACGCCTGCGACGGCCATGAAATCAGCCGGGTAAGAAACAACGTTATGGAATTAAGTATTCACGAGAAACAATTAGTCTAAAGACCTGAGAGTAAGGCCTTCCTGTATTGGTTTCACACTCTGCAATTGCTTTGTCTCCTCCTCCTGACGGTCAGATGTTGGCTCTGGCGGTGCTCGACCGGATCCTCTCCATCGACCGCCAGAACCAGTGGCTGGTTTACGTCTGCAACAGTGGCTACCTGCGGTCGCTGGTGGAGAGCCTGAGGCAGGACGACGCCGCGCTGCAGAGCCTTCTCGCACCTCAGCCGCCACTCCTCAAACCACTCTACATTTATGAGAGCAAGATGGTGAGCGCAAAACAAACAACCCAAAAGTAGACCGGTAACTTCAATCCAAAGCCTCTGTAAGTGCAGGATTTTAAAGGCCGGACCTCTGCTGTGTTCTCAGGCTCTGCTGACTCGTGTGGCTAAGACGGGTCAGGGAGCGGTGGAGCTGCTGCGCTGTGGGCTGGTGGCCCAGCTGATAGAGTGCCAGGTGTTCGACATGGTACCTGACAGCGATGCACACAGGTATGGAAGTGAAGAGTGAGGGAAAGTGTGTTTTTATTACTGGGGAAAAAATGTAGCAATCAAGGGTTTTCAAATTGGTAATTTAGGATTAAAATGCACCAAACATGATTTGGTTTCTTCCATTATTATTATGTCTTGGGTTTGTAATTCCTGACTAAAGCAACACAAAAGCGGGCCAGTTATTATAGTGAGTGAGTGATCTTCCTCAAAAGAATTGTTCAGATGACGTCTATTCTTACGATGTCTCTTGTTAGCACCACCTTGATCTGTGTTTGCTGGTGGTCCACAGGATGATGAGGGACCCGTCAGGCTTCATCCCCAGCCCCATGGACCGCTACAGACAGATTCTCCTCCCCACCCTGAGGCTCTTTCAAGTGATCTTGACCTCTACAACAATGAACCACCAGCAGGGGGCGGCACAGGTAAACACAAGACTATCACTAAAGCCTAGTTTTCAGAGCGACGCAAGGAAACGCAGACGCAAGAGCCCCTTGCGTGTCCCTTCCGTCCCTTTTCACACCTCCTTGCGTGTGTCAACCCATTTTTCTAGGCTTGCGTCAAAAGGGACGCAAGCCTCCCGCAGCGTACTAGGCTGCGATTGGTCCGCTAACTACATCCTTTCCGGAGTCTCACATTTCCGTTTTCATAGCACAATACCACCGTTATTAAAACGAAGAATGTTTACGAGTGAACGGATCTGATTGAAGAGCTTTTGTCGGAATAAATGCGTAAATATGACCCCTTATACAAGCCGTCATTGGCGGGTTGTATACGCGGGTTGGATTCATGGAGGGAGATCGCCGCAAACGCGGTCGAGAGGTGCACAAAGTTGTGGAGGAAAATACGGGACAAATGTGTCCGCGATGAAAAGCAGCAGTGGCGATGCACGGGGCAATAAAGTCTATGATAAATAAATAAACTAACAACTTCCACACACAAAGACGTGACTCTCTAGGTAGTCAGAAACACGTTACTCCACCTGTTGTGCTCTGCAACACACGCAATACTTTTAGAACCATGAATTGAAACAAGTGCGTTGATACAACTGCGCAGAAGCATGCGCCAGCCTTAACGATGTTCATTACATCAAACGTGAACGTTACGTTAACTTTGTCATTTCTGTCTGTGTGTGTTCGAGTCTAGGTTCTCCAGTGGCTGATCGTGCACGCCGACACCATCCAGTCGCTGTTGCGCTGTCAGGAGCTCAGTATGGGAGCTTTGCAGGAGCTCTCGTTGCTCACTGGCATCATCAGTAAGACTGCTTTGCCAGGTACAATACTGCAGCCCCTCTTCCCTGCTCATTTATTTTGCTATCTATCTGCATTGTGCAGACCACAGGTTCACGTTCAGAATGGTGGTGTTCATGTGCGGCTTTGTCTCTCAGGTGCCCTTGAGACCGGCGGGGAGGTCAACAGTGCTGTTCTCATGGAGTTCCAGGGACACATCAACAGATTCCAGGTGAGCCCAGCTTCCCCTCTCTGCCCGTCAAGTGTCTTACTAATGCATTTTATTAATGCATTGCACGGTTGATAATGAGTCTGTTTATTCTTTCAGCGTCTCTGTCTGACGCTGCTCGGCCGCCTGGCGGGAAGCGAGCGGGAGAGGTTGCTGAAGCAGGCTGAGATCGCTGCACCTGGAGACTCGGCAGAAAGACGAGAGGAGATGGAGGTTGCCATGCAACAGGTCGGTCATGAAGTCTTCTCTAGATGAAATAGTGAGAGCTTTATGGTGGGGGTGGGAGTCGTCTCCTCCTAGTTGGATTATACCAAGTACACCTTTTGCATGTTCCAACAGTAAAATGGACCCTAAAAATGCCACTGAGCTAACGTGTGTTGAGTCACGTATGCGTATACGTATGCTTCCTCAGGACTGCGTGGTCTGACCTGAGCGGTGCTGTCCTCTGTGTCCTTAGGTGTGTGCTAACATCATGGAGTACTGCCAAACGCTGCTGCTGCAGAGCTCCGCCCAGGCCCAGTTCAGCATCTGCCTCTTCAGCCCGTCGGGCAGCGAGCCAGCTGGCAGGGACGGAGGTCGCACAGGTCGGTGACGCTGCCAATACAAAGGACAATCCTCCTCTGTTTAAGAATGGGTCCTTAAACAAAACATAACCTGTTAATCAATTTCCGATAGCTGATAAGTAACATTTCCTTTTTAGCTTTTTAGCACAAATTGGCATTTCAAGTATGAGACTGAACCACGGCTCTGCTTTTCTTTTAAGATCTGTCCTCCACTCTGCCGTCAATGGCTTACTCCCGGGCCCCCAGCCTGGGTCTGGTCCTGTACCTGCTGAAGAACAGCACTGCAGATTTCTTCCGGTTCCACCAGAGTCACAGACAAAGCCTGGGCAAGCTGCAGACCCTGGATCAGCTGCCTCCTGAGGAGCTCAAGGAGGTAATGACGGACCGATACACTCGCCACACCGCTGTACATTATAGGCACATTTTCGAAGTGGAGGCAAACAAAAGCCTGCATTGTCCAGAGTTGTAACCACAGGCGTCTTTCTGTAGTTGTGCCAAGGCCTGGTGTTGGGCCCAGGAGGGGTGGAGAAAATCTCATCCGTCCAGAGGAGCTTACTGGCCAAGAGACGACTGGTCCAGCTGATCAACAACAGAGCCAAGCTGCTATCCCTGTGCTCCTGTATCCTTTGGCCCTTTGAAGGCACAGCGTTAGTCACAGGACTCTCCTATCGTCCATCAGTATTCAGTTCCATCTATTTTTCCTCAGAGGGCTTTACAGTCTGTAGACATGCAACATCATCTGTCCCAGAACCATCACATTGACATGAGAGGAAACTCCAAAAAAACGAGGATGAAAATCTTCTCCTCTTTATTTTTTTTAACTAGCTAGACATGTACCACATGTTGAGTTGCCTTAACCTCCCTCTGCCTCAGACGTCATAGAGACCTGTTTGTTTGTGTTGTGGCGCCACCTGGAGTACTACCTGTTGCACTGCACTCCCACCGACCCCAAAGACTCCCTGATGCCCGGAGCCAGTTTGTATAGATCTCGCCTCGCAGACGGTGAGAAAAAAATGCCACGTGTGCACAAGTAAAGCGGGCGTCGCACAATGAGCAGAAAGCTCTCACGCGAAGCTTCGTGCACTTCATTCATTTTTCTTTTTCAGACTCGTTTGGCGGCTTGCAGGCAAGTGGAGGTCGTGGCATCAGTTTATCCAGAGTCAGCCGACAGGACTTGGACCTGGTAAGCGATTTGCCCGCTGAGCATCTACAACGCCTGCAAACATTGTGTGTGTATTTAATGTGTTTCTGATGCCGCTCGTCCGCTCTGTGTGTGACTGCAGCTGAAGAGCGACATGGCGGCGGGTTTCGGAGAGGCTCTGCAGAGGAAGCTGCTGGAGGTGGAGGGCCTGTACAGCCAGGTGCGATCCCGCTACACCTTCATCCAGGCCCTGGTGCGCAGGATCCGCGGCCTGCTCCGACAGCCCAAAAGCTGAGACGCACAACACAAAGACTGTCCATAAATATGTTTCATATCGACTCGACTGTTGCCAAGCAACACCAGAAAACTATTGATTCAAACATCGTCAGGTGGTTTTTGCTGAGATCATTACTCCTTTTCACTGACCTGTTGCAGCTCCTCTTGACTATTGTGAGATTCAAACGCCATCTCAGCACAAGGTGTTCTCGGTGACTTATCCTAATTTTGTTTAACTAGCGCAACATGCTTAAAGTTTTTACTCAAGATAATGTGGTTTTCTTTGAAAATAAAATTTTTCTAAATCTGTTAAATACTTGTTATTATCTGTCTCTATGCACTGAGGTGAGGATAGTTTATACTGCGATTTAAAAAGTTTCTTCCTGATTGACTCAACACCATTTTGGAACAGCTTACTCGTCTTGAATCGACAACTTTCACTTTTGTGCACGTCTGCCTCTGACTTGTTGCGAGAAGCGAAAGAAGGAACCAAAACAAGACCTTGCTCTGTGAAAGAAGCATCACTAGTGTGGGACCAGAGGTTGCACTTGTATTAATGCTTGTCTTATCAAATACAACACAAACACACATAGCATATTTAATCTTTTTATTTTAAGGCGCACTTTTTGTAAGATTGTAAAGTGCGTTGATCCTCAAATGTCAGAGGGGATGAGGACAAAGATCTGGATATACATTCAGAGAGAACTTTTGTGCTCTTATTATTTGAAGAGTTAGAAAGGGGAACAAATGAAGAGGGGAAGGACTCCGGTGAGCACAGGGGGAACTCCGTGTGAATGAACACGGCCCGTCTACTGGAGCGAGTCGATGGGTTAGTGGAGAAACTGCGCTCAGAAAAAGTCCGATCAACCTACTTTGTTTCCTCAATGGAACAAATGTGTGCTACTTCTAAATAGACCACGTTCATCATACTCTATAAATTACTTTAAATAAAATTACAGCATTAAAAAAAAAAGTACATTTCTTAGGCCAGCTTTCTTGATCCGTGATTGTTCTGCGTTGGCTTTTCATGGAGAACCTGATGGTGCCGGTTCATCTCCCTTTCACGTGAACGTCCTGTCGTTCATTAAGCAGGAACATTCATCCTCATCAGGTCAGAGTACACAGGGTTGCAGTGTGCCGTTTCGCTCCTACCTGTCATGGAGAGCGCTTGAGTTCGGTTTCTAAAGCCCCCCCCCCACACAATGATGTCACTATGAAGGCCTCATGAAAGGTGCTGCTAAATTGCATTGTGGGAATTGTAGGCTCCAGTTGGCTTATACTCAATTTCTACAAGGTTATCACAGCCTCTGCTGCTTCGATGTTTAAAATATAAAATCTCCATGATTGATGCCTGCTTTGGATGGATGCCGAAATATTAAAAACCAGTTTGATTGGCAAACTAGTTCCATTGCTGCATAGAAAACACTATGACCGATCAGCCTACGTGCATCCAGAGTTTGAAAAGCATTGGCTGGACGAGGAAGCCTCACCGAGGGAGATGAGGTCATTGTTTTCCAACCACATAATTATTTTTCACAGCTTCAGAACCATCTTAAGCAAAGACCGGGGAACATACTGTAAATACTTATGTCTTCTATGTTATCAACAAAAGATTGATTTATGTACATAACACAAATGTTCCTTTGTGTAAATGAAACACTTATACCGTCCACAGACTTGCATTACAGCACAGGCAGACTTAGTTTTGCTGTAGTTCACATCCTGTACAGGGAGCCGCAAAGCGTCCGTGGTGCTCCACTAGCTCAAGAGGAGCCGCCACAGATGAGTCTATAAAAGACGTTCAGCTGTCCTAACGGTCTCCAGTTTGAGGGACGTCGATCACTCCTGAAGCCCCTCTGCTCTAGTGTTGATTGCACTAGTCGTGTCCTTTAGTCATCCGGCACAGTTCCAGCAGTGAATCAGAGCGTCTTTGAATGCGTCTAAGAGGGGGGGAAAAAAAGGGGGGAAACACGAAAAAGTGGCAAGGTAGGGCGGCTTCTCCAGCACTGTTTGTCTGTCCGTCCCCCACACTTGTCTTCAAGTTCAAGGACAGTACGGAGAGTGCGCTTCTATACTTAGTGCATTTACTACACGTCTGCACCTCCTGTGTCTCTCTCTCTCGCTCTCTCTCTCGACCCATCCAGCAGCCGTCTGCTAGTGGAACACGCGCCCTTATGAGCTATCGCTGCCCCCTTCTTGCGAGTTGTTGTTGTCCGTCACGCCGGCGCTGCCGCCGTTGGTCTGAGGGCACTCGGGCACCTCTCCTGTCACCGCCACTCGAATCACTTTCAGCCAGCGCTGCTTGAGCTCCTCACTGTCGGCGGCAAAGTTGTGGATGGACTTGGACTGGGAGAGGCGGAAGCTGGCCGGGGTGTCCGTGGTCCGGGCGCCGTCGTCCACACAGTAGCCCAGGAGGGGGATGGTGCACTGGGCCTTCACGTCCTGAGGAGAAGATCAGGGATTTAAAAAAGGTTGCACATTGGGGGAGGTGGGGGGGGGGGGGGGGAGACATTTTCCCCTTCATGCGTTGTACCTGCGGAGCGCCGTAGAGGTAGAGCACCAGACCCTCCTTCTCGGGGATGACGCCCCACACCTTCTGCCAAGGTTTGTTCTTCTCGCAGTACTGCAGGAAGCCGCACATGATGCTGCTGCCTGTGATCTGAGCCGCCTCGATCTGCACAGCGAGGATGAAGGCATTATAGCAGACAGACCTCTGCACGGGTACACGCACAGATGTACGCCTCAGCATCTCCTCCTCACCTCCAGGATGCCCTTCTTCTTGCCCTCGGATCTAGTCTCTCCCGTGAGGATGGAAAAGCAGTCTCTGCAGACTTTGTTCGTCTTGTTGCCGTCATACTGAAGCGCAACCTTGTTGTCTGAACATTTCCAACACACCACCTGCAAGAGAAGAGACATTTTAGAAAAGGCTTTTTTTAAGCATCATTGAATCAAATGTGACTATGTACGTATGGCAATGACTGTTATGTCTGACTATTATTAGTTGATGTATTATCTTAATTAAAAGCATATTTGGGGCATTTTTGCTTGATTAGCAGCAGGAAGCTGGAAGAAAATGACACTCGACACACATAGTGACGCATGTGGGAACTTTAAAAGTTCAGGTGAAAAAGTCTCATTCAAAAGCAATCAGGGTAGACGGTGTATTTTTCAGACATTCCTTCACATTTGATGCTCTGAATGTTTAAAGACTTACATAACCGCAGGCTCTGCAGTGGTGCCGCCGCCGCGTCAGAGCATTGAAAGACTCCTTGCACTTCATACACATCGTCACTTCGTTGTCTCGGATCCAGCGAGGGGCCCGCTTCCCCAGCTCTGCATTCTGGATTAAAAAAAAAAAGACATATACATATATATATATATCACACACACACACACACTGAGTAGGACGGCAGAGAGCGGTGAAGGTTCATCCGCCCATGCAGCTCGGATGTGACACTGACCGACACTTCCTCTACGTCTTTCAGCGCGTTCTTGAAGGACTCGTTTTTCTGCTGGAAGATCTCGATGGTCTCCTGGAAAGCCTGCAGGACAAAGACAACGTTAGACTCACGTGTCACTCATTCGACAGGGAGTTTAAAAACACACGTGGTCAAATAAGAAAAGAAAATAGTATTTTGAACGTGTATTTACCTTAATCCAGTCTGCCTTGTCCTGCTCAGAGCTGCGAAAGATAAAACCATGAGCATTCAAACCTGTTTATGCAAGTTTATCGGCTTGTAAAACACCAGGTCCTACCAACACAGCACTTGTCAGTCAACGAGTGTTTAGAGATTCGTAGGAGTTTGGGTGTGCTCATGAGTGGTTTTCCAAATGTGGGAGGGGCTACGATGTTTCTGCCGTTTACAGAGTTTTCCCGTAAATTGTACCTGGCCTGTAGCTCCAGCATCCTCTCCTTTCCCGACACTTGGAAGGTATGAGGGTAGTCCTCGTTGGACGTTTCCAGGACCTTCATGCCGTCGATGCCGATCCGAGTCCTCACCGTGTACTTGGTGCCCCCCAGGCTAAATTTGGGCACGCAGTACAACAGCATGTTGTTGAACTGGCGAGCAAAAGAAGCAAAAAAAAAATAAGTTTTCGTTGTGCACGGATCAGCGCTTTGGCAGTTGAGGCTCTTGGCTTCCGTTGAAGGCGGCGTTCAACGCTGCAGGTAACCTGAATTACACAGACGGGAGACATTGGGCCTGAGGCGAATAAAAAACAGCCCGGACGTAATCACATCATCTGGCAATCCCAGTAATTGAGAGATGCGTTCCGAACGCAGCGGTGTTGCCAGAAGGAAATTATTCACTCCTTTTTAAATTGCCCAAGTCTCGCCTCGGCACGTTTGCTCTCATTGGATAAGAAGAGGCCTCCATTCCCTCACCAGGAAGAGGTATCGCTCCATGGCCGAGGTGTTCCTGGCCGCCAGCTTCAGGATGTGGCCCTCCTTGATGAACTCGTTCGAGGGGTTGACAATGTCTTCCTCCTCACCCAGCATCTCGTATATGTCCATCAGTTTCTTCAGATTATCCTGAAGGAGGACGGGACCATTATGTTTAGCTGGACGTTAATGTGTCTGACATATTCCCTCCGTTTAATTGTGAAAGACAACAAAAAAAGGTTTAAAAACGTCTTTACTTACAGATTTTCGAATGGCGCTGTTGGAGTGAGTAGCTGCTGTCGCGATAATTTCTAATGATTCTGTGGGGGACGGAGAGCGGTTACCTCAACATGGTGAAATTCTACAGTGGGAACACTGAGCGTCTAGACTTACTCTCTGAATCCCGCCGGTCAGGGTCGTCCTGAGGCAGCTTCTTCAGGTAGTCTTTGAGCAGCATCTCGTAGCGAGGGACTCTCTGCACGGGCTCCAACATGTGGTGCTGAAGCGCCAGGAAGCCACAGACCTCCTGGCTCTTTTCAGGAAAAAACCCAGAAACTACAATTACCGTCTCAGCCAGCCCACCAGGCTGCATTTTACATCGCTCCGAAGTTCATGCATGTATCCGATTACACAATTTCACAACATTTCTCTGGAGTGGAATTGGGCGCGCAGTACCTGGATCTCCTGGATGATGGCCTTGAATTGAGGCGAGCGGTCAGTCCACTGTTTCAGCAGCTCCATGGCCTTGTCGAAATTCTTCACGTACTCGGCGTACATCTTGAGGAAGGGTGTGAGTTTCTGCAGGATGTCTCCGATGCGAGGCGTGGACTCCCTGTGGGGGAGAGAGAGAGAGAGAGAGACAATTAAGAAAGAGTAAAGTGTAGTGTTTGAGTTTTCGATTTGTTGTAACATTTATTTTATTCAGAATAAATCATCCTCATGCTAATGTGTACAGGACTTTGTAGCATTCATTACAGGCTGCAGCTCACCATTCTCCCATGCGTTTCTCCAGATCTGGAAGCAGAAACTGGCTGTGAAAGGCGTTGATGGAGCTGATGTTTGAGAAGATGTTCTTCACTACCTCCACAGGGAATGTGCCTTTGTTTGCCTCCTCCATGAGCTTGGCACAGAATACCTGCGTACACAACGCAGACAACTGGTAAGTGACGAATTATTGGAGCAGTTCACAAAGCTCTCCCTGGCTGCGTTTAGTGAGCCTTCCCATGAGAAACGGTCTGGAAATACAGAAGTGAACTGTCGCGGTCGACGCGGAGTTCCTCACCTGGTCCAGCAGGTTCAGTCGCGTCACGTAGGCCTTCTCTGTGTGCAGGAGCTCGCTGGCGATCTTAAACAGCTTCTGTTCATTGGTCTCCTGAAAACATTAATCGGGAGTCTTACAAATCTGGTGATAGACAAGTGAAGTATTAAAGACCGTAAGCAAGATTATTCGGCAAGTTCCCGTTTGGTTGAGCCCACCGAGCTCATCGACGTGTCGCGTTTTCTGCATTTCAGCTATTAAATGCTCACTGTGCATCGTGCATTTATTCCAGCTGGACGCGTCAGTGACTCATCTACCGTTTTGGGCGCAGCCTCGTGTTGAACCTCGTCGCACTGTTGCTACGTGCAGCAGAATGTAGCACTGGCGTGTGTGTGTGTGTGTGTGTCCTTAACACTGAGCTGATGCTCAAGTAGGGAAGAGAGGAAATGACACAAAATCAAACAAAGACACGATTAAGCCCAGAGCTTAGTGTGAGAGGCCGGTGAAACAAACAATAACTGTGGCCTACATAACATCCCCCACGTGTGCTTATGGGATACATGTGTGTGTTTCAGTTGCCACCCACGCCAGTTTACTCCCCCAATGACCACAGAGGCGGAACCCCTCTCACTGTATGAGTATTTAACCACAAGGACGCAAATGATCTGACAACAATCGGTCTTGTCAATACATCCATGTGCTGCACATGGTAAGCGTTTACAATGGCACCGATGAAGAGGAGATCAGCATAGAGAGAAGTAGTTGGTTGTCTGGTTCCCTCCTCATGTTTCACATCTCTCAGTCAGTTGTTGCAACTGCTCAAAGCCCTCACCCCCCCCCCTCCTAAAGAACTGCAATATTCCACATAAAATGAAACTATTAGAAAATAAAAACTAAAAAATGATTCCGTACACAAACTCAGCAGTTCAAGCGTACAATGTTTGAGCTGAATTAGTGCAGAAGATTTCATTGTGCTGAAGCCCGGCACAGAGAGTGCCGGCCGACCTTTCGGAGGCAGCGGTGGAGCTTTGAATAGGCACAGGTCACTCGGGGTGAAGGGTCACCAAGCAAACGTACCTTTGGTTCGGTGCTGCCTTCTTCGTTCCTAAGCTCACTTTCTATTTTAGTCCCACTGTCGTCGTCCTTCTCATCCCCCTCCTCCTTCTTCTCCTCCTCTTCTTCCTCCTCCTCCTCAGCACTTCCTGCAGCAGTCCTTTCCGTTTGCGGAGGTGAACCACCGGTCGGTTCTGCGCTCCTGCGACCCTCGTCCCCGTTCACCAGCCCGTCGGCCTCCGTCCCCACGCCGTTCCTCTCCGGGACGCCCGCCTCCTCCTTGCCCTGCTCCATCCGAGCTAGCGTCCCGTTAGCCGACGCCGGCGTGCGGGCATCCTCCGGCGAAGCTGGCTCGGGTCGGTCCTCCCGAGTCCCGGCGGGCTCCGTGCGCCGCGGGGAGGCGCGGGGAGCCGCGCTGCAGTCCAGCGACCTGCTGATCTGCTTGAGCGGCGAGCCGTCTCTCTTGTTCTCCGCGCTGCTGGAGGACCGGAGGGGGAGAAAGGAGGAAGATGGTCAAGAGAGCAAAAAAACAAACAAAAACAAAACAATAAATAAAAAGTAGAACACAATAAAAAAAAGGACAGGAGCCGCTTCAGCGGCGCGCTGGTCGGGCCGCGTGGACACAGTGAGTCGGAGAGCAGATGGCTTTTACGAACTAGTGTGAGAGTTAAAAATAAAACCGTGGACATGCACACACTTCCTTCTGAGGCTGCTGAGGGCCTGTGCACCGCCGCAGAGGAAGTGTGTGTGTGTGTCGAGCAAAGAGAGTAATGAGGAGGTGCACGCTGCCCCACGAGTGGTATATTATATTATATTATATTATAATGTCTCTACCGGTCTTCGCCTCAACGTGAATAAAATGAAACCGGTCGGATCGCAGCTCGTGAGCGCAAATTCGATCACAAAACACAAACACGCCGCTGGTTCGCCTGCACAATGTCACCGTTCAGCCGCTGTGCTTCCTGCACCGGTAGTCAGTCCAGCTGTTTCCCCGTTAGCTGCACCGACCTCCGGCAGCCGCTGCACATCTGGGCTCGCTTCTGTTGCAACACGGGTCAAAGAATAAAAATAAAAAAATACATACGGATACAGGCTAAACTGAAGGCACGTGCTATTTCGCGCAGAAAAGAAACAGGTGATCGAGCCGTGTGGAACCGGTCGGCCGTGCAGGTGATTCCCCGCCTGTGCGTCGCTGTCCGGTGGAGCGCAGCGACGAGCAGACGAGTACGCAGACTGAAACAGGAAGCGCGTATAAATAGAGGAACAGCGAGAGGCCGGTGAAACACTTCGTTTCGGATTATTCACTTCTGGGACGTTGGGTCACCTGAGCGCGCGATTACCACCATTTAACCATTTACAGCGCAGGTGCGGCTCCTCTGCGCGTATAAACGGCGCAGTACGCGCTGCGCTGCATGACGGGGCTTTTAAAACGAGAATTAAAGAGCGCCTTCGGTTGCCATGTGGCGATCCTTTGAGGTGCCTTCAAGTGCCATGTGAACGGGATTAGTATACAAGGGTATTTCTGTTCTCTGGGGGCGTGTCTCTCCGCTGGGGGGGGTCTAATCCCCACCGAGTCTGAATGGAAGGGAAACACCCTCACGAGTTCACCGATTAACCTCATCAACACTGGAAATGTGACCAAAAAAACAACAACTGTGGCCAAAGCCCTGGTTGGAGTTGGATTTTGTAACTGTTTGCAGGGATCCAGGCTCCAGTGGATGAGTTTTGAATGTGAGGACCACTGGAGACCGAAGACACAGAGTGACATTCTTGTGGGCAAGTTTCTGCTGCGGATCGAACATTTTTGGGCTCCACTGTACAAGCAGCAGGGACAAGGGAACCATTGTTGCGCCTCCTGCTGCTCTCACTGGGCCCCTCTCGCGCAAACAGAGCTGCAGCGTGTAATAAATCAAGCCGGTAAGCCGTGTAAATATTCTTCCCTGCACCCAAATGAAAATGTAACTTTTTAACAGATTAAAAGAGTAAAAGCACATAACCCCCCCCCCATGGAGACAACAATTTCAAAGTAAAGGCGCTGCCGTTGAAACCCGTCCGAGAGATCCTACCTCATGCTCCTGGGCTTCATTGCGCCACACAGAGTCTGTCCCACAGCCGACTGAGGCGCAAATCTCCTTTCATCCCCCGTGTGCCAAACCCAGCGGGCTAATCTCGTCTCGTCCGGTCTACGGGTCTCGACTACGCTGCTATCAGTGAGTCAGGCTGAAGACAACGTATCCACGAGGGACTTCTGCTTTTCAACACCCCGAAATAACCGGCAATAGGAAACGTTAGAAAAGACAAAGAGTTTTCCGTCACCGCGGTTACGACAGCCCCGAGTGAGGTTGTGTTGTTACAAAAAGCCATTTAGCGGCGTCGATGGGAGTTATTCAGCCGGAACCAATGTGCCATGTTTTAAGGAAAGGAAGGAAGAAGAGAAATTAAACACAATGCCGGTCACTATGCAATTGCACTGACTAACATCAGTCACCCTAATAACATTTTTTTTTCGGCTTCTATTCTCTTAATTGTTTCCCCTCTGAGAAGTGAAAGCAAACACACACACACACACACACACACACAATAGAAAAGAGAGTAAAGAGCCCCTACCTGTTCTCTTCGAAGCGGTTGATGAGGTCTGAGACTTTGGAGTGTTTCTCTCTGACTTTTTCCCGGTTCACAGCTCCTCTCCCTCCCCCTCCCCCCCCCTCCTCCTCCTCCTCCCTCCTCCATGCCTGCTTTTAGTGGTGCTCTCTGGAGGTGGCCCAGCGGGGATTTGACCTCCGTCACCGGGCTCTGGAGATGTAGCGGCTTTGGGGGCACTGCAGAGAAGACAGCGGTAAAAAGACTAAACATTAGAGACGATCTTTGGACGCTGGTAGACTGGTGGAGGATTTGTCTGGTATTCTTCCATTGAAGTCTCTGCAATATCGGCGTGGACCTGAAGGCGGCGGTATAAGCTACCCGGTTTCCAAGCGAGCGGTTTTACTGGTCTCGCGCCCATGTGTTAGGATTCACACTCCCTGCATGAAAGGCCGGTGCCGTCTCCCCCCTTATCTGTGTCGACTGATTCACTCAACTCAAACAACCGAAGGACAAGGCTCAAGGTGCACCGATCCTAGGCCACGTTACAGAGCTCCATTCCTGCTTCCCCGCGTTCTCCCTGGAGTCGCAGACCGGACTATCGTGGTTACCCCCTTGTATCCACGGCCCCCCTCGGGCCCTGCGGTGTTTCGGCCCGATGGCTGCCAGCCGTCGACGTGTACCTTTGGGTTTAGAAAGCTGCCGGGGCCTTCGCCAAGAGCCTCTTCCATTGACTCCCCCTCTGCTCTGGTCAGTCGTCCTGAGGCCCGCTCGACTCAGACACGCCTGCACGCTGGCCGGCTTGCTGCTCTCGCGCGCCGGGCTGCTGCCGAGACCTGAAGGACAGACGGACAGACAGAGACTATTACATCTCATCATCTTCCATTCAAAATGACCTGATGAGAAAAAGCTGGACCTGCTGGACACTGAACAACACTCATTTTAACCACTAAACGCTTTGGCGGACCCCCTGTCCGTCAATGGACACAGGCACCAATGTGGTTATTGTCCCCCGGATGACTGTGAGCTGCATCATCATCTTCATCTTCATCTTCTTCTTCTTCTTCTTCTTCTTCTTCTTCTTCTTTCTGGCACTTCTTAATTTACTTAATTTACTTATTTTATGATAATTACATCACGTTAGAACTCTCTAGTAGTAAAATGGAAAATTTACTTACGGAAAATGTTTTCGAATATTTGACCTGCAGTAAGTGGGATTGCATTTATAAAAAGGAAGCTAAAAAAAACTAAAAAAGTGTGTCTCACACACTGAGAAAGACCTCCTCTGATATCTCCTCCCTTCATACGACAGGGCGTGCTCTACTTATCCATGGCTGCAAATACGCTTATAATAAACGGCTGCAGGGTAAATAATACAGGGTGTCAGACAGTTCAGTTGATTATCCAGCTGATGATCAGCTTTTAGCAGACCAGCTGGCTGCAGATGGCACAGCATCGGTGTTTGGACGGAGCAGACTGACTTAATGGCACGGCGGACACAGACCGGCAGTGTTTACGGCAGCCTGGATATAAACGTCTCTCTCTAAACCACACAACACACACAAGCACATGCAAGTGAAACATGTCCACTTAAAAAGGCACATCTCCATGTATGGTGCTCTTATTGTTTCACAGGGTATTCGTCCATTAGTCTCCATTTAAGGTGGTCACCCAAAATGCGAGCGTGGGATTTAACAAGCGGCAGTGACGAGTTGGATGCAGAAATCGATGGAGCTTAGCGCGGATAACAAGTAGGAATAAACACTGAGTGAAGTGGAATAATAGTGTGGAGCTTAAAAGATACAGACTTACAATTGCAAAAATAAATAGCGAGTGCTCAGTTTTCAGTCGACGGACTGGAAGGACACGTCCTGCCCCTCGGTTTGATGCTACTACGAAAAGAGACATTTTCCATCCCCGTATAAATCATTGAATCAAGAGGTCTACATTCCTTAATAGGCACGGTCTCATGGCCAAAAATAGATCAAACTAAAAGCATCTGTGCTTTGAGAGGCACAAATGAATATCAAATTTCGGAAAAATTGTCTTCCGCTCTTCTGGACAATCAGGTCAAGACGCTATGAAACAATTAACAGATTAATCCATTCACATAAAACTCATCTAAAACTACTTTATTACTTAGTGTTGCCATGAAGTATATGAACAACAGTGAAAAACACAATAAATATATATGTAGTTGTCTAGATGCAGTTTGTTTACTGATATTTGGCTGGTTATTTATACACCCGACATTGATCTTTATCTCACTAGTCTTAAAACAGAAAGAGAAAAACAACCACAGAGTCACAGCTTCTGTTTTTACTGCCCAACCGTAATTAAAGACAACAGCTTGAGCAGAATGTATGAATAGAAACGGGCCCCATGCGGTGTTCTCTGAACATGGCCCCAAAATTACCAATCAATTCTGAAGTCTGCCTCCGGAATTTCTCTTGATCATGTGCTCAGCTTCGCCCCGTGGCCACATTAAGAGATCATAAGAATTTATCGAGCCTTGCAGCTGTACACATGTGGCTGGAAAGGAAGTCTCCGCCTGCGGATTGTGCTCCGCGTACGACATTTATCCTGGCAGGCTGCTCGGGGGCCCGACCCCCCGCAGCCCGGCTCTGCCTGCCTAGGGTTGTTATTAACGGCGTCGGCTTTAAATCACCGCGGTGCTGGACGCTTTCACTTGAACCGGTTACTGGGCAAGAAACGCACAGACAAAGACATTTGCGTCGAGATCAGATCAACAAGCAGCCGGTTCTGTTTCAGTACAAACAGGAACTTTACTTTCTCGGAAGGAAGTCTCATGCTCGGCAGGAACTGCAGCTCCCGCTAACACGCATTCTGGCGTCTTCTCATAATTAAAGCTGGCTCGGCTCAAGCGACAGGCCGGTGTGAATTAGGAGCAGCCAGCCGCCATCCTGCAGGAACACTTCAGTTCCCCACCTCCGTCTGTGTGTTAGAAACAAAAGATTTATCCTGAACAACGACTAGTTATGACAATGACTGAATACGCCAAGAAGTACTATAATATCTTTGTGTCC
Organism: Gasterosteus aculeatus; assembly: GCF_964276395.1. Lineage (NCBI taxonomy): Eukaryota > Metazoa > Chordata > Actinopteri > Perciformes > Gasterosteidae > Gasterosteus > Gasterosteus aculeatus. Next base: position 7,055,208 of record NC_135698.1, read on the forward strand.
TCGCGACAAAAAGCTCTTAGTTAAGTTGACAGTTAATCTGTTTACGTAGAAACCGAAACAACATTGCCGCAGTCAAGGAAGCGTCGAATTGACGAGTCAAACCGAGACATTCGCCTCCCCGTCCTTGTTGGAGGATGCTCAGCCTTGCTGCCATGGCAACCAGCCCGTTGCTTCCTGAAGATGGACTTCCCCGCTGAGAGGGACGAGCCTGAGGGCCTCTGCTTCAATCATCAATACATTTCAAAAGGGTCCTCTCAAAAGGTCAGGCAGAAGTGTAGCAGCGCAGATGAAATAAAGACCTGTGCTAAATGAACCAAGCCTCTTGTGAATTTCATCTTCGCTCCTCATTGTGCCGGACAAGAGATGTCCGAGCAGACGCTACTCCTTTTTAAAGAGAACCTGCTTTCTAAAAAAGCTTTACCTGACGACGGAATGCATCCTCAAAAGGTTTTCCAAGCAACAAAAATGAGGGAATCACTCCTAAAACAGTTTGTCTGCCGGCTGGCCGAGGTCAGTTGGTACTCGCTTCTTATTTCACATAGTTCAGTTCCTCGTGTGCGATTGTTCATCCCGCCCTGATCAGTTTCACCTGCATCCAATAAGCCCCCTTGTGCGTTTACCCCGCGTGCTGCTTTTGTCTTTAATGTTGAAGTGAGACTTCCACCAGTTTTTGACGCCAGTGTTTTTACTGCCGTGCGTCTTTATTAGACACTCTTCAGTGAACTTCTCCGTTTTTTTGCCAAGTATACGCCTTAACTTTTTGTCTCTGACTTGAGACACGTCTGACCAAAAGTCAGACACACTTCTCAGCGCATGGGTTGGCATATTAAAAGATTGGCTTCCGCAGAGCTGGGTCATGAACAAAACGTTTAGATAAGACGACGCATAGAGGAAACGTGAGCTTAAGTATAGCAGCCGCGACCGCCCGTGTCCTCGCATGCCGTCTTCGAATGGGTTGATTTGACGGGAGGGCAGCGATCTGTCAGACTGTTGAGAAACATCGTGACTGTCGTTAAGATTGCCACATTAACGCACATCCGCAAATAAAAAGAACGGGTCATCGTGAGAGCGAGCTTTGTTCCAAAATCAAACTTGAGGAGTTAAAGAAGCCCGAATGTCAGCGGGAGGCAGTCCGAGAGGAATCAGAATCTGTTTTAAATAAAAACAATCCCAGCTATCAGACTCACCCTTTGAGTTTTGAGGCGGACAAGAAAAGGCTTGGAGAGAGTATCCTCAGTGAGGGACCGCGCTGTGTTTGTGACGGTACTCGAGTCCCAGAAGAGTACTAAATTTAGGTCCTGTGCAATCTTCCCATGCAGCGTCGGCGAGTGACTAACCCTTGTGAGAAGAAGAAGCAGCGCAACACTCCTCCTTCACTCTCGCTCACTACGAGACTCTCGACAGAAAAGGAAGGTACAGAGGAGCAGACGGATCACAACCCACGTGTCTGTGAACGGAAAGGATCTGCACATTTATGTTGTTAAATATCTACTAACAGCTTTTATAACACCCTCTTCACTTCTCCTTCTGTCCGATTAGTCTGATCAGACTAAACGAGCCTGGAGCCCGACGCACCAGTTCTCCCGTCTGCTTGTTGAATCTAAACGAAGCCCAAAGGCTCTATTCAATTGTTTTAAAACATCTCCTCATCGACTTCCCCCCCCTCCAGCACATTTTCAGCCTTAAAATATTTGGGACGTATAAGACAAGAAAGACCAGTCGGCCAAATTGAGCAAGACGGCACAAGTGAGAAGTTACGCGAAAAGGCCTCTGATAACCGACAACGAACGAGGTGGAAGGAAAGTACACAAAGATCCAATGAGCAGGCTGCTTGTCACCCCGAGCTACATGTACCTTTTGCAGAAGTCATTACGGGGAAGTGCAACTTCTGTTCTGCTTCTCCGCTGTGAGAAGAACTCCTGGCGTCTCTGACGGTCAAGTCAGCTCTTATTGCTGTAATGGACGGTGTGATACATCAACGCTGAGCCGCTGCGTGGTTACACAAAAGGACTGCCGCAGCACAGAAAGCCCTAATTTAACCGTAGCAGCTATGCTATATGGAGTAGTTCTTGTCCCCTTGCTATTTGAGACGTGAGAGCTATTTGTGTGCGCCCGTTTTGCATGTGTATGTATATATTCACGCAGAATGTGTCCCTTCGCGCTCTCTCCGATGGGCCTCACATGCTCACTGAGGAGGATTGAAAGGAATGAGGCATCCCAGTAAACCAGTTTCACCGGGAAGCAATTGCAGTCCTTAAATTCCATTTAGATAACCTGCACGTGAAAGCGGCAAATGTGGACGCTTCAAGCAATGAAAACTACACAAAATCCCAGATGACTGTACAATGGTGACGCGACAACTGCCTCCTCCCGTTGGCAGAGTCTCACGCCCATTCAGGGTCGACTTGTGTCAGCGGCACGCAACCTCTGACCCTCAAACAGCTGTACAGACATGCAAGCACTACAAATCGGACTGTCCAGCAATAGTGGAAATGTAATCACAATGCAACATAGATGTTCACGCTTCTGTCTGATTTCCACCTTAAATCTTTATTTAGGTTTGACCCTGCGCTGAGGGGTTTTTGTCGGAGCTTTTGGACAGAGGACATGGCTGAACTTCACCATCAGCCAGATGTTTAGCATTGGCTTATTTATCTATTCAGTGTATTTGTCTATTTTAAGCACAATAACTCTTCCCTTTTTTCACATTTTCCTCTCCGTCACACACACACGCACACGGAGGAGGGGGGACGCAGCGAGTCAGGGATAAGTGCTGGAATGAGGTAATTGTCCTCAGCTGCATGTTGTCGAATGACTTGTGTCTCTTCCTTGTATAAGCAGCAGTGGCGATTTGGGGAAGGGGGGGGGGGGCAGAAGGAACACGTGTCAGGCCCGACGAGGAAAAACGCACTGTTCCTGCGAGCGTTATTGAATAAATAAAAGTGCCCGCACCCGAGAAACACCAAAGGAACCCCTGGATAACCAAGAAGTTATCACAGGTTAACGATCATTTTAAGAAAAAAGACAAACCGCATCGCACACCTCTCATTTCACTCCTATGTTCACACCGTAAAATAGTTTCAGTGAAGGGGGGCACGATGGAAATAAACCAACACATAGAAGACAGACCGAGGAGAGGAGGGGGGAAAGGATACAGTGGGGGTGACGGGAGAGGATGACACGCAAAGTGATACAAAACAGTGGAGAAACAGGAAGACACCGGGGGGACAGATGCAGCATTGGAGACACACACACACACACACACACACACACACACACACACACACACACACACACACACACACACACACACACACACACACACACACACACACACACACACACACACACACACACACACACACACACACGTGATATAACAATAGCGCAAGCAGCTTTCTTCACACTGGTGCTGCAGGGAGCTTCAACCTGCATCACATCAACCGGGGCTTAAAGTTCACTTCACTGCAGCCATGGAAGAAGTGGATCTTTTTGCCAGATATGGTTAAAAAAAAAAAAAAAAAAAAAAAAAAAAAAAAAGGAAATATGACTGAAAGGCTTCAAATGGAAAAAAACAGACACGGAGCGCATCAAACATCAAACAAACAGCAATGTTTCAAGCGATTGAAATAAAAGCAGGGAGGCAGCAGTAACAGGGAAAGGGGGGGCAAGGGGGGTGGCGCTTACCTCTGGAGTGTTCAATTTTCACCGCCACGCAGGCCTCCTCCGCATTCTTGGACGGGAAGCAGTCAGCTTTGCTTTTCTTCTCTGCAACAACAAAACACAACTCAAGTCACCGAAAAAGCAGCAGCATGCTCGGCGTATTTACGGTTCCTGAAGCGCTCTTCTGGTCGCAGCCTTGATCGGGATCAGGGGTGGGCTTGTGTTTGTTTTGAGAACGAAGAGGAATATACATCCCCTCGGGGATGGAAACCCTAATTAGTCTGTGTGTGATATGTAGGGCACAGTCTGTAGGGAGAGCCAGTATTTTTTAATATGCACATAAAAGATTAAACAGAAAATAGCAACATAGTAAGAACAATGAAGGGCCCACGCACACAAACACACGCGCACACGCACGCAGTTTGTCTGCTCTGTCTGATCTAACACGAAGCACCCAGGCTGCAGGATGATGATCTGTAGACAACAGCTGCACGATCCGCATGTTCCGACAAATTAAAGTTGAGCGGACTTCATCCCGATTCCTTTTCTTTGCACTCACTGGGCTATAAATGACATCAAATTGATGATGACGGCTCACCAATCAACCACAACAGTCAAAAACCTGTTTCATCACCTTTCCCTGTTCTTTATAGGAAGTATTAGCCACATGTGACGCATTGTGCCCCATTGGTCCCCGTTGTGCGAGTCATTTGTGCCAGTGTCATTAGCCTCTCCTCTCCTTGCACATGCATTTGAAGGGATGATGATCATGTATTCTGATAGATTGAGGTTACTTTCACAATCAGCTGTGTATGACTAAAGCTTGAAATGACTTCCTACATGACCACAACATCTGATTACCTAACGCAAACCAATAAAGGACGGGTCACGGTAGTCCGTGCTCTCCAAACTTGAAATATTTCTTTGTCTCGTCATTCAATTGTTTACTTGTAACAATAGGCTGAGGGTGGATTTACGCACATTTTGGTATTGAATTAAAATGTGAGAACGCTGTCTCATTGTTTCCCTTAATACAGTACAGAAATATTATTTGCATTAAGTATATACAGACTATGTGAGTAGGTGTGTGTGTGTGTGTGTGTGAGAAGGGGGGTATAATGTCCTGGCTCAGGGCTTAAAGAAGGGCTTTCTCCACTCACCATCTGGACAGTACTGCTTGCTGTTCTCACACACACACACACACACACACACACACAAGTTGTACCTCAATCTGTTATATAAATTCTCTATTCAGAATATTCTGTAACACACGTAAGCAGCTTATCAAAGGCATTACGTCCATATCAGACGCTTTTCTATTGAGACAACCCACTAAGTCAACTGTGACCCCCCCCTCCCCCCATCACCCTCCCGGTCCCCCAACTTTGGCCACGTGACCAGAATCCCCACAGGCCCATTGTTTCCTGAAGAGGGGGATGTGTAATGTGTCAGCACTGAAAACACACTTTAAAAAACTCTCCACCACAACAAAGGTGACGACAAGCATGAAGGGTGTAAAGGTCAAAAGAATGTTGCTGCTGTTGAGATGTCGGAGTGGGGTCGACCTACTTCAGGATGGGGAGACTCTCACTGGTCCACCTACCGGCCCGACCTTAAACTTCCTCTTCCTGTCCCGTCGACTTCCTGTTTTTCATATTTTATATTCTGCCTCAACTCTAAGCAGACCAACTCTCAAAAGGGAAACTGCAAGAGAATCCCAAGCACACATCAACATGCACCTCAGGCATGAGCTCGGAGGAAACGTGAAACACGGTTCACAACCAGGTCAGGTCCTGTCGCACCAACTGCACGGGAGTTAGAGGAGGTAAAAGGTATCGACGCATTTCTCTCAGGATTGTAATGACACGACTGCACCAACTGAGTTATAACCCGAGCCTGACCTTCAAAAGGACATCCTACCCCCCCCCCGCTGTCTGCTGACATTCACTCTGCACTTCAACACATCTTGCGCGCTTTGAAGCTCACATAAAAAAATGTGGAGTTGTGCCATTTAACATGTTACACATTATGGGCGCCGTGTGTTTAGCAGAAGCAGACGCCAGCCGGAGCAGAAACGTCTTCCCCTGCACCATATGCATAGGTAAAAAAAAAAAAAAAAAAAGTACCGTAAAACACAAAAGTCAACACAATCATTTGATGCCACTAACAATCATTACAAATGCAACCAAGGTAGACAATACGTAACTATATATTTGCATTGATGATAGTTGTACGCTGCTATATTAATGCTCTGCGCCGTCTGGTTTCTTCCTATAAATACGTACCCTAGATTGCTGCGCCTGTAATCCAGATTTGGGATTAAAGTCTGGATTACAGGTATAACAATCCAAGCATGTCGTTCACCTTTCCACAAGTCACGAGTAATTACTGTAGTGGTTCCTCCACAACCGATAAAATAAGCTGAAACCAAAACCAGCGGTACTTCCCCCGATGTCCTTCAGCTGCTGTGCTGTTTACCAGAAAGAACTCTTCCTCCACGGTACCTGAGAGCACCCTGATCCAGAACCGCCGCTTTTCCTCCATCCTGGCGACCATACTGCGTTTATCCATCTCAGAACGAGGGTCTGATCAGCGACTTTACGGGGAAATAATTGAAGTCCCTTTTTCAGACGCAGGTTGCTCCGTCGCCTGGTTACTTAATGTCTGTATTTAGCCATCAAACCCTTAGAGTGCCTCTCCTGTGACTGTACCAACCGGTTCCCCTGAAACCAGAGTCACCAGGTGAGGGAGAAACTTAAGCAGGAAGGAAGGGGGGGGGCGAAATATTTGTTTAAGATGCGGATTCTGCGGTTCCTTTTAATCATTTCTATAATATTTAGTTTCGAGGGTTAGCCAGTACTCAAGGGCACAGTCGTTCCAGGGTGGGAGGAGGGGGAACACTGTAAATAAGTGCAGAGGGAAGGGGGAGAAAGGCGGGGAGAGGAACGCGTAGAGACAATGTAAATTAAGCAGCCGGAAAAGTTAATAATTAACCGTCTGCAGTCGTGCCAAACACATATCTACTATGATGCACCACGTTATTCTTTGCTCCTGTGCAAGTGCATCCTTGCTGTATTTCCCCACATGCTAACTGTATTAGACTGAGTGCATCAACCCGCCCAAAGCCCAATTATAACCTCATTTCAAGCCTCATATACTGCAGCAAAAACTAAATCAGAGAAGGGCGTCTTTCCTGTCACCATGAGAAGCAGAGGCTACCGAATGTCTAAAAAAATGCTTTTCCTGCCTAAAAGGTCCTACTAACCTCAAGCTCATTTGCATGGCAGTGGCAGATAGTGATTACTATTCAAATGTAGCTCATAAATAATGGAAAGGAAAGAACATATTAATATGCCGAGACACACCCCTTTAATCATACTGAGGTTCTTACTGGGGAAAATGTGCGTGTGTGTGTGTGTGAGCACATGTCTCAGGTTTTAATGCTCGACACAGAAGAGATTGGCTGTTGAATGAGACCAGATGCGCTCGTCTACCTTCTCTCTTGTGCCTCCATAATGGACAATTAGAGTCATGGTTTTCTGCCGGTGAGAACGACAAGGCCTCGTAGAGGTTTACGAGGTAAAACCAACCAGATGAGACCCCTGTCTGCAGCTCATGGAGTGAACATAGACTTATGATGTAGTTTTACTCTCCATTCAACATTTCAGCTCACGGATATACTATTATACAAATAATAGCAACGTATTTACAGCATATCAATGGCTTCCTCGTGAGTATTGTTTTGACCTGGAAACATGATGAACTGCTGAATGAGATGGTAATTCTTTGTGGCTTCAACAAACCCTCTCACATACCAATCCATATTTTATGGTAAAATAAACATATTGCTTATAGTGCAGCAAAAGAAGCTGCAAAAATAACATTCAAAAATGTTTGGCAAACAGCTGACTCTATATACACATCACGCACACAAGCAGCAGCACTAGCAATGTGAAGAAGTCCAATGTTCACACTTTTTGTGCCTTTTATTAACTGACAATGGAAATAGTTGGTTCGTTAGCTTCTGAATGCTTCTAAATGCTGCTGTATGTTCACCAGCTGGTCACTAACTTGATGATGAGACTGAATCAAGAGGTAATAGCGTAGTTAAAAGGACACTGTCATGCACAGTAGAGCTGAAGGTAACAGCACAATACGTCTACTAATACTAATTATCTGCTTCACTTTATATTTGAACCATTGTTGGTGAAAGACCAGCTTTAACTTCCTGCATACTTTTGTTTTTTCACGCCTGTAGAAAAAATGTTGAATAACCTTTGCACTATGTGGTGGATATGGTCCATCTGGTTTGTGCGTCTTGTGCAAGATTCCACCAGAAATAAATAAAGACACTTCCTCTTCCTCACGTTCCACCAACTTAAACATGTGCGTCATAAAATGTGTACATCGTGTGCACACGCTGCCTCCATCTACTGCCCGATTCCCCCAGCGCGCTCCCAACTCTGCCTCAGCGTGCAAACATAAGCTTCTAGCATGATCCGAAAACGCGCTCCGTGGCCCGTGTCTAACGAGGGCAGGACCAGTGGGAGACCGGGCGCGGCGCGATCCCCAACCTGAACGGCGGCATCCCTGTTAAGCACTCCGGCGTGAACGTGTGACGAAAGCCAAAAAAGAAAAGGAGAGAGAGAGAGAGCTGTGATCACTGTTCAGAGAAAGATGACCACGGCTGGATATCAGAAGGCAAACATTTGGCTACTTGACTGACCTATGGGCAGTTGTGAAACTGAGTTGTTAGAAGAAAACAACAACAACAACAACAGCAGCAGCAGTGTGGGGATAGTGGACTCTGGATCACTGGGAAGCGAGCAAAGGATCGATTGGTGGAAGTAGATTATGCAATAACACAGGCGGTCCAGTCATGCGCTCCTCCCCCTATTTTCTCTCTTACTTCCTCCCGGTCACCGCTTTTCTTTTCTCTGTCGGCCTCTTGTTGCGTTCTCCATCGCCTTCTTTATCCTTCTTTCACTCCCCTCTAACCCCCACCCCCCCTCCCGTGACCTGCCTGTCTACCTTGGACAACAGCTCACAGCTGCTCCCAAATGTGTCGATCAATAAGCCGTCAGGCCGATCACCACGTCTGACTGGGCCCCAGCAGGCCCCGGTCCACAAATGAACAGCAGTGCTTATCCGCGGCGTGCCCTTTCATGATAAGGCCGACGCAAACGCTTTTGAAAGGTCTCACAGATGTGAAGTGCAGATACACGGAAGGGACGTCCTCTTTGTGTTTAAATAAATCCAATAAAATCAGGACGTGACTTTAAAAAGCAATAAAATGCAGTCAAAACCAGCTGCACACTCGTGTTTGTATTAATTCAGTGAAGTGATGCCCGGGGGGGGGGGGGCGTTTATCTCTTTCCATAATTGAGTTTCCATTCTGTGCCATTTTTAGGAGACATGTTTATAGAAATGGCTATTCAAATTTCTCATCAAAAGTAAATGGCTTTCTGAACTTCAGTAGTAGCTCCATCTCCAAAAATAACCCCATGAGAAATCTCTCAATCTGATGCTGACGGTTGTTGTTGCTCGTCTAAATCTGGCAACAACTCTCGCTGTCTAAAGAGGAAAAAAAAAAAACAATCAAAGAAGGCCATGGGTAATATTCTAATGCGCCGCATTGAGAGCGAGGCCTTGCAGAGTGCTCGTGGTGGACAGATATGTGGTCAGAAACATGCCGGAGGAGGATTTCTCACTGCTGCGTGTATGCTGAGAGGGTGCAAACTGAAATCCTTGTTACGGGCCTTTATCCACACCGACCGGCTGAGCTCCTCCACCATAAAGCAAATGCCCAATCGTAGCGTAGCAACGGTGACTAGGAGTCATGCACACGGGGCCGCAGTCAAAATATGAATAAATGGCACGTGTATCTGTTCTAACCATGTTTAAGGCTCTAATGCTAGCAATAGATTTTAGGAAGTTGTCCAAGAGGGTTCTGTGTTTCATAGTTTCTATGTTAATATTGACGCTGTGACATTTTGAATTCTTGTTTGAAACTTGTGCAACACTTGTTGGCCTTGTTTGACAAATGACTTTTCATTTTTAAGTATTAAATGTGCAGAAGATGGGAAGCTGGGATGCTTGGCAACAGCATTGATGAGGCCCGGCGCTTAGCGATGAATCCAACTCATCAAACTCTTGATTAATCCTTTGATCCGCCGCAAATGTCTCTCTGTTCACCTCTTTCCTTTTCGATTCCGGTGTGTTGGAGACGCAGTGAGCCACACAGACTCATTAATGCTGAATCGTTTTGACCTGATGCATTATGGATGGAGTAAATAGAATGCTGAATATAATGCCAATCAAACAGCGTGGGTAAAAAGCTGGTGGCTCAAACGGGATCATTGTTACCCGCTATGAATGAAGCGCTCTGACCGGAGGCACCGACTGCCCGTATCCTCAGCGCGCAGCAGGAATGCAGGCGAGCCTGCGGCGGAGCTCGCGGCACTAATGACACTAAACATTTCAAATGACACAAACTTCCTGTTTAGGTGAACGTCCTTGCTTCCTCATTTCTGTCGCCGCGCTTGTCAGAAATCTTTCCTTAAGTCGGATCCCTTCGCTCAACACATTTAAACCCGCAGTGAGTCACCTTCCGTGTCTCCGAATTCCCACACACAGCAGCATTTAATCTGACAAGTCCGGTGGAATGAAGCGTCAAACCGTATCAGCATTTGTGGTCCTGCGTCACGGGAGGCTCGCCAGAACCTGTGACGCCTGAGCAAAAATGACACGGCACTTTTTGACTGCGGCACTTAGAAGATTAACAAAATATGCCGAGAGGTAAAGAAGGAGAAAAGGAAGCAGCGAGATGAGGAGGCTCAATCCCACAGGGATTAAGCTGTAGTTGCTGATTCTGGTAAAAAGACGCAGGGGGGGGATTTATATCATCAGCTTACAGACACACCATCAACAAAACTGATAACAAAATACAAAGAACAAGTCACACTGTGAGAAAGTTCTCAGAACCCGACTGCAACGTTCACTTCCGTGTGTGGACATTAGTATTCATTACAATGAGGCTGTTGGCACTCATTCCTCCTTTTAGCTTCTTCTTAGAGCTGGGACTTAACCTCGGTTTCTCTTTTCTTTCTCCCCATTCCATTCCATGTCACTTAGCTGACGCTTTTATCCAAAGCGACTTACATTACATTACATTCCACTTCGTTCGCTGCTGGGGACGTGTTACGGATCTGCATTTGTACACAAATGGGATGGAAAAGATAAGCCTGGCGACCGATCCAGACGTCCATGACAACTTTTACAGTGACAACAAGCCCCCCCCCTAATTAAACCCCCCATCACAGTATTTTTAATCTGAGCCACGAAGGCCTCTCCTCTTTGCTAACTTCTGTTTCCATCCTGAGCTCTTGGACTTACATTCACAGTCACAATCTTGATCCCTGATCCAGGTGCCTGGTAGCTTAAGGCCCACTGGACGGTTGCGTCCATCGCATCACACAAACAGCAGGATCAAACGCCCGCCACCGCCCACAGGTACGGGAAGGGGATCTCATGGGAGCAGGGAGGGGAGGGGGGGGGGGGCAACACGAGCACCAGAGAAAATGTATTGCTGCAGATAAAGTTAATGGTTTCAAAAGACTTTATAGAGGATATTTAGCCTAACGAGAAAGAAAGCATTGGGCAAACGTCCCGCTTCTTCATTTGTCTGATAATAAAAAGGTCATTTATGCAGCAATTTATTGTTTTATAAATGAAATGCCATTTTCCTTTGATGCTGTTCGGATCCAAGATAGAGTGCAGTGACCACACGCCCGCGTCTATCATCAAGAGATTGTATTGCAGCTCTAATGACAAGGTGACTTTAAATCATAGTTTACAACACCGGCACACAATATACACACACACACACACACACACACACACACACACTCAGACGCCCACACACTATCTTGCATATTTTCCCACAGCTGAGGCCCGATTACGCACATCATGGCAAACAGAGTTAACTGAGGTGGCCCCTACGTGCACGAGGTGTGTCTGTGTGTTTCTGACGTGAATAGCCTGCAGCTGAGGGGGTTAGCAAACAACGCCTTGAAAAAAAATGAATAGTGCCACCAGCTAATACAGCCTCCACTGCCTAGAGTCCCTGCAGCACGCACACACGCACACACACACACACACACTCCCAGCCACTGCTGCCACAGTGACAGCGCCCGGCAGGATCATCCTGTGGTGGGATCCAGGGTTTCTCTTTTGTGATGTGCGCTCCCCTCTTTGTTAACCATCAGCCTCAGCAGGCGACATGCGTGTGTGTGTGCGTGTGCGTCTTTGCAGCACAGCAAACGCCTTCTCAGTGTCTCTGTGGTCTCGTGCACCACCCGCATTTTCATCTCTGTTAACCCAGCAGCCCCCTGCCCCCCCCCCCCCCCCCCACCCCGGCTGCATTGTGCACTCGATGGGTCGGGTCTCTCTCTGTGACTGACCGGTAAACGGCTCTAAAAAAAGAGGGGAGGCACTAACCTGAGCAGAGGGTCGAGTCCGGTGAGAGAAACGAGGTGGAGTCCAGTGAAGGAATTGAAATCCACTGCTACACTGAAGAGAAAAGATCTCTCTCTCTCTCTCCCTCCCCTCCCCTCCCCTCTCTCTCTCGCTCTCTCTCTCTCTCTCTCTCTCTCTCTCGCTGTGCCGCCCGCACAGTCAGGCTTAGGCTTGTGTTAAACTGCTGGTTGCATCCTTCCTCCTCTCTCTCTCTCTCTCACACACACACACACACACACACACACTGACGGACCGACCTCCCTCTTGCCGTCTCAGATGCTGTCTGTCTTCTTTCACCGTTTTTCCTCATTCCGTCTCTAAGGCGAAGGGAAGATAATCACATTCCAGCGGAGATGGGGCATATGGCGGGGGGAGCGGCACACTCCAGCCCCAGAGTAAAGCCCCCTCTGTGCGTGAGTGTGTGTCGCACGGACAATCGGTCCCATTGTGTTTGGGTGAGGGGAGGGCCAGTGACGGAGGGGGGGGGGAAGCCAATGGCCGTACTCATCTGCTGTCCCTGTTGCTGCTGCTGCTGGCTGGAGCAGATAGAGGTGCTGAGCGTGACGCAAAAAAACAACCCCCCTCCATGAAGAGAGGCAGGGGGGAGGGGAGGCGGGGGGGACACACACCCAAAAGACAAGGCATCTGGTGAGACAGATGATGAAGAATTGATGAGTGTGTGTTTATAGAATCTCAGCTGGGGGATGAATTCCCTTCTCTCAGGGTTCACAGTGAGTGGCACGTCGCAGGTAGTCGGAGAAGTGGAAGTGAAGTCCACCCACTCGTTTCCCATGGCAACCAAACAGGGGTTACGATACAAACGGAACCAAATAGGCACATGTCGTTTTGAAACGAGATCTGCGTTGTGAGCCGGAGCGGTCTGTCTATCTGAGACAAGTGAAAAGTCCAAGCTAAGAAAACTGACAAATGAATTGAACACTTTGCTTTCAAATGTTTGTTCATTTCTGTATTTTACAAAGCTCAAACCACAGGTTAAACTATTTGAAATCCAATGCATGAGGCAGTGCAAGTTCCTCCAGATGGCTTCTTACTTGTTTTAAGCACAAAAGGTTCCATGCACGGCAATGACGGTCTGTTTGACAAGAGATTAAATACCTTAATTATCTTAAATATCTTGTGTCATTTCCATGTTCCCCTTAGGATGAACTGTAATAACCTTTGCTCACTTTTCTTAGAGTGCCATCATCTGGACAACAAATTGAATTTGTCCAATACTTATTTTTATGACCAAATACCTTCATAATATGAGATATTCACTATCAGCTCAACCTGATGAAATGCTACCATGCTAACTAGACTTCGATGGTGACCATGTAATCGTTACACCTGATAAAGATCGTTGTCAGCGTATTGCCATTGAGAGAGCATGTTGCCATGGTAGCGATATCATTTCTTCTGAAAGCCTCAACTGAGACTCTTTTAGAAGTGTGGACATGGTGAGAAACAGCACTCAGTTGTTGCCAAATTGAACCTGTCTGTGAACATGACCTGGGGGCCCCATGAGGGTTACAGTGGCACGCAGAGAGAAGCGTTGCTTTCACAAGTTGTGTGAAGAAACATAATCTCGGTAAAATGTGACGCAGACACAGTTACACAAGGGGCACTGGCCTGAAAAGAGTCATGTCGAGGGTCTTCTCTCCAATTCAGACTGACGCATCATCACGGACTTGACCTCTTTTCCAATTCCATCTCTGTCATTGCATCTATATTTTCATCAAATGTTCTTTTAATCCCTCAACATTAATCCTCCATTTATTAACAAGCTCTTCTTCAACGATCTTCTTCTCACTTCCCAATTTATAATGTTTTACTGCAGCATGGAAATTCATGATGGTGCCAGTGATTTTTCATTCTTACCCGGACATTAGTGCTCATTAGAACGAAACCCATCCAGACCAGCAGTAACGCAAAGGGACCTGTTCAAAGCAAACACACAAATATTCTCGCACACGACCGGATGCACACTTGTGAGTCGGTGCAGGCCAAATTACACGTAATGAGTGTCTCAAAGGCCCAGAGAGTCAATAACTATATCCAGACTCCACCACCAGCAGCGTTACGTGCGCTGCCTGCATGTCTCTGCAGCGTGTTTAAGCCACACGCAAGATATCACGGGGGAACAGAAATAACTGCATCCTGCAGAGCCGCTACTACAGGTCAGTGCTGTCAGAGAGCCTGCACTCATGCACACACACACCTACGCACGCGAACACTTTCTGTGTGAGCCTCCAGGGTCTCATAGCTCATTAGGACAGCAGTGAAAGCTTATTAAGGAGAGTGAACTTTGACGAAAAGCAGGGGAGCACCGCTCCACTTTGCTGACTGTTGTGTAGCGAAGAGACCGTGTTCACTGAGGTCCAAAAAGCATTTGTACTGCTGTAACAAATTTGTGACCAAATGCAGTCAATATAACCACACTGATGAGAAAGGCTGGCTCAGTGATTGGCCCCCCGGACTCACTCGAGGTCATTTATAAAAAGTGAGCCTTTTGCAGAGGATGAGCTAATAAAGCTAAAGCTCCAGTAACGATCGACCGGCGTCAGTTAGGAAAAAAAATTCACCATCGTCTCAAAATAATGCAAAGGAAATAATAGAAATACTAAAACTGGAAATAGTTTTGAGAAGAGCATCCGGCATCTGGGGTGTGGTGAACAGTTTTGAGGCGATTACTATCTATCTGTCGTATTGTTTCCATAGTGACACTTAACAGAAGTATTCAGACAGGAAGTAAAAGACCCACTTATGTATTCTCTATACAATGGGCAATTTGACGTGAGTGCCCAGACATTATATATATATATATATATATATATTTTAGTATGAGAGACGCACATGCTGCAATGCTTTTCCAACCGCAGATCAATCGGCCGTCACACGCTGTGAACGTCAGCTTGCACACGTGTGCAAGTCAAGCGCCTTCCCTCCGGTATCTGGTTAGGATTCACAAGAAATGAAACACATCATGTACGATCGCCGCGACGAGTTTTGTGCACCTTAATTATTTCTGCCGGAATCAAACTCGTCGTCTTCACACTCGGGTGACCGTTGAGGTGTCACATGCCCCGACGTGCAGACACCCTCATGCCTCTGACGGTGTGGATGTAGTGTGTAGTGCTAGACAGAGAGGGAGGATTAATCTGTCACTTCAGTGCATTCGCATTAGATGGACCCGCTCAGGCTTGTTAAGCTGTTGAAGGTGCGATATAATTATACATTCCACTATAATTTAAACTTGTTTATCAAATCAAACTTGAAGTTAAGAGGAGAAGAGAATCATAACTGGCAATAAATTCTATTATTTTCAGACAATTATTGCGTGCACACGTGGGTCGTTCATATACACGGATACAATCTACCGTATGATTGTTTCTGAAATCATTTCTTTTAGTTTCATGGAGAGCGTTGTCAGACCATCAAGCAAATCAGCAGGAGAACATTAAACCAGGACCAGTCAAGCAAGTTATAAAAAATGACACTATGTTATCAAGACAGATGTGTGTGTGTGTATATATAGACACATTTACACACACAATTCAGGGTTATGTCTATCTCTTTTTATCATTTCTGTATTGGATTTAATGAATGAACCTTTAGTTTAACGTGTATTTCCTGATGGGGGTGTAGTCAGTTGTGTTGATTCTCGCTTTCATGTCTCAACGAGTTAATGGCCGATTCTTTAAGGAGATACTAATCAACCAATTCTCACCGCCTCGCTTATTATTCCTGTATATCTGCACATTGGAGTGTTATAATCACCCTGTCAGTACATCTGAACCCTCTAATATATCTCAGCTATACGTCAGTAGCAGTGGAAACAAATTCTGTTGGCTTTAATACTAATCCCTGTGCATTGCAAGTGGCCATTTTCAATTTAAGTCAGCCGGCTATCAAGCGCGAAACAACATAATATATGTGCATACATCTGTTTCTGTCCTTTTTCTCTCTTCTGCCTCACCACCTTCCTCCCACTCACCACACTGGTCACCGTGCACTTGTTTTGTACCTTCCTAATACTGCAGCTGGCATTTCCCTCTCCCCTCTCACACGTCCACCTACTCTGTGTCTCCCTCCCTCCCTGGCCTGCTAAGAGAGGAGAGGAGAGGGGAGGAGAGCAGCATGGCTCGGGGCCATTACCCATCACATCTCTATAAGCAGAGAACCACAGGCCTCTCTCTCTCACACACACACACACACACACACACACACACACACACACACACACACACACACACACACACACACACACACACACACACACACACACACACACACACACACACACACACACACACACACACACACACACACACACACCATTAATTAAAAAACACGTCGCTTAAAATGCGTGCACACATGCTTGTTCACCAGCACACACACACACGTCGCATTTTGAGCCCTGGCCGTTTTCATTGACTCCCGCCCCGCCCACGCCGTGCACATTATGAAGGTCAGTGATGAATAACGGGTATTGTCTGCAGACACACGCGTGTTCATAGACACACAGATACATGAACAAAAAGCTACAAAGACACAGCAAACTAGGTGCACAGGCCTAATCTCCATCCCTACAGCAGCAGGGCACATCTGTCACCAGGGCAGAACATAAACCCCCCCCCCCCCCCGACCCCCAGCACCCGCATCCAATGAACAACCCACCTTTGGATTGGTTCCCACATATAGCCTGGCAGACATGCACGGACACACAACGAGACGACCGTGCTGTCAAATGAAAATCAACCTGCCAAAAAAGTGAACGCTGACTGCAGTCGGTGGATACAGATTTCTAGACACCAAATGGATTAAACGATTAGTTTACCATCTCAGCACAGGAGACGGTTGGCTGCTTTCATTATCCACCTTATCTTCCTCATCTCTCCTCACAGTAAACACACAGAAGAAATCCCGCCGTAACCCACCCTGTGTTCGCAATAACACCCGAGGGTGATTAGTGAGAGCGATACGTACTTTATTATTTTCATGTTTGGGGGTGCATCAGTGACGGTGTGTGTTTGTATGTGTGCACAGTACACACGTGATCAATTGCACACTGTTACCTCGGCCAGCACGATGCCTGATTTGCAGAAAACTTGGAAGGATGTTGGACGGGCCCCCTCGAGTTGCAATACAGTTTCTGCTAACCTTGTAAGAGAGTGATTTCTTAAGTCAAGTGTCATTGCAGAGAAGCTTAAGACAATCATCAGCCATAGTTGACTCACCTCTACCGGTCCAAAAGGTGCATTCCTTAGACACTGCTGTGAGAATTCGCTGCACAAACTCAGATTGCTAGATCATGCATGTGCTCACCTCTCTGCTCCGCTTGCTGGAATGAATTATATTCTGTGCACGCTTAACCGATCGCATTTATTGAACTCTAAAAGAATTAACTAGGTTCCCCTCTACATCATTTAACGCTCCTACAGGGCAATCGCATCCCAACTATCTACATTATCGTTCTGGTATTGGGGAAAAGAAAACACTATGGCGCTCGTTGTATCACTTTAAAACAATCACAATCGTCTAGGAGCGGCGCGATGCAGCGACAATACCGGAGCAAAACAGCAAAATAGAGGCCGTGTAGTGCACACACAGCCGGGGGTGAAGAATGCTGCTTGTTATGGGCCGGGTGGCCCGCTTGTGTTCACAGTCCATTTGCAGTGATTCAGACTAGTGCCGTGCTGAGATTGGCTGTCATGAGGTATCATTACGGTTAGATGTGAAAGCTGATTGCCGTGGATGGCGCTGTAGTCGCACAAACAACTCTTACGCACAGGTAGGATGCCCTCCGGTGGCCACAGTCAGAATGACAAGTCCCATGATGCCTTCATTCAATGTCACCTGTCAGTAAAACACTCCTGATGCATGATGTCAGGGCTCGGACGTGCCGGAGGGAATGCATATCGATGTAGAGAGAGACAAAATACCAACTGTAGAAAAACTGTAAAATATATGACAGAGACAAGAAAGGAAACGACTTCCTGCAGGCACCTCCTGTTGAAGCAGCAGACGACCACACAGCGAGAGTCTCCAAGTTGGAAGATACAACATTGCCGATGGTGATAAATGTGTATCTGTATTGTATGAAATTGCATTATACAAAAACCTTCACTCACTTTATGAAGAATCCAAAAATAAATAAAGACAACCAGCACCTCAACACTAGTAATTCAGTCAATACGTGCAGGACCACAACACACTTAACCGCTTCCCAGAACTGCTGCAAGAACCCTTTGAAGGGTAAAATAAAAAAAGGCTTATCCAAACATATGAAAGCATAGACACTGATAGGGACAAGTTGTGTTCCTGGTGCTTGCGACCCCGTCTCCCACGTTGAAACAATGAGCACGGTGAAAGGACCCGGGCCTGCCGGTGGTCCCAGCCTTTTCCTTCCTGCCCATGAGAATGAGAGCAGAATGCCTCGGAGTGTTTCCTCTCGTCTGCTATTAAATAAGGAGCGACTCCGACAATACACGGCACCCCGAGAAAGGTGCTCGGTTGAGGGGCCGCAGTGTTACAGCACACACAAAATCACACATCCATTGCCTTACTCTGCTTCTAAACACACACGCACACAAACGTAGTTGGCTAACGCGCCATCAGAGACGTTGCCAAAAGGCCAGATTGGTTAGAAGGGGGTCTTAGAGGGGGGGGAGAAACGGTTCCCAGGCGTCGGAGAACAAAACTTTCTCTTTTTTTTCTCCAGCCGGGTGGATTTAAATGCTCGCTCACACAGCAGCAGGCCGGTCCACATGGAGACCGAAGCTGCGCCTCAGCGATTTCACTCCAAGTATGCTCCCGCTGCCTGGCGAGTAATACTGAAACACATGCATTGACTAAACACCGACCGATTAAGCTAATTAAAGAATATTAATACACGCAAATACTGCGAAGGGAGGGGAGTATTTTGGGTCAGCAACGCATCAGTGTAAAATAAATGTATGAGGAAAAGCAGCCAGATGAGATGATAACTTGGGAAAGTGGATCCTGCTCACTGCTACAGAATATAGAGATGAATTAAATGCCTGCCAAACAAGAATGACAGAACAGCAGCGACTGAGCAAGTCAAGAAGAAATGAATCACAGGAAGTTTGTGAACAGATGGGTCGAATAAAGAAAATCATTTTCTTAATCTAGCATCACCCTCCGTGACCTTTCAGTGTAAAACCAAACAGTGAGTCTTACCGTAACAGCACAGCAGACACATCTTTGCGCTTTTACCTCTCCGCCTCCAAAACCAGTACTTGCGCCGTCGTTTCATTGTCAGTTCACAGTCTTTTATTTTGAAAAAGCAAGTAAAGGGTCCACTTCTAACATATATATATATATACACTCAACTGAAGACAGTGTTCATCCCCACTGCGTCGTCTGGCCTGTAATCATCACCTACCGGAGGCGAGGTATTTCAGACAGCACCTCCGGAATCCAGTGGCCAGGTATTCCATGCGGCGTCCGAGCCGGTGGCCTTTAGAGACCAAATCAGTGTGAGCAGGCGACGGGCCGAATGTAACGACGACTGCGCCTCAGGACAGGAGGCTGCTCTGAGACCTGCTACACTGCTGCTGCTGTAAGGGTGTAAAAAACAGCAGCGCAGAGGAAGGCACGTCACCCGACCACACTAACACCTCCGCGTCTTGTCCTTCCTCTCACGGATGGGAAGCCCGTCATTTCGCAAAGGTGAGACAGAAATGTTGGGTAACACATTGCCCCACGTCCTCCTCTCTGTGAAGATACTTCCCCAAAGTCCTTCTCGGTCCAATGGTCCATGACCAGATTTCTCCGCGCTCGTACTGAGCTTGAGAAGTACAGTAGCTCTCTGAGAAGAGCTTTATGGGCTAACAATGACAGTCAGGGAGGGGGGAAATGGGGGGGGGGGGGGGATACACACTGCAGTCAGGAAGCTGTTGCACCGGCTGAAAACACAGCGGATATTTGGGCTTCTTTTGATTTACTGCATTGTGATAGAAGCCAGTAAACACTGACAGCGTTGACCGAGATTTTTAAACATTACGTATTAGTGGTTTCAAATGGAAGCATCGGTTTCATGGACAATCTGAAAATAAACTGATGGATATGTTTTCGTATTGATTTAGAGTTAAAAAACATCATGGCCGGTTCTTGTGTAAGTGGATGGTTGGTTTGTTGCAAAGGGGCACATGACTCTGCGTGGGACCCCAATCACACGGTGCGTTCAAAGGTCCCCCTGCGCAGTGGGGGAAACATGTGTGAGCCTGTACCTCCACCTACTGGAGCAAACGGAGCACACCCATCCATCCAGCCTCAGCCGTTGGTTCCAGAAACCGACTGGACTATTTTTGTTGTTGTTGGTTTTCCTCGAGTTTTCTGTAAGCAAGCGGCACATTTAATCATCATAATGTCCCACTGACAGAGCTGGCCAAACGTGTTCTGTATCTTTACTCTTGACCAAAGGGAAGTTTCACTTAAAAAACTTTGTAGTTGTACAGAACTAAACCGTTGAAAGCAGAACTTCACAATGTAATATTTATTGGTTGCAGCTGTTGGCCGGCAACCCCAACACATCGATAACCACTGCATCTTCTCACACAGGAGCACCTCTGTGTTCTATTAATATGGTAGTATAGGTTTATAGCTAACCAGCTAAAACACACCCCCAAAGACATTTTTCCAGGACTGCCGTTCCTTCTACAGTAAAGTCCGCCAAAGTTGCAAAGTCACACTCAATTTGAACTTGACCTTTTCATTTCTGCTGGCATGAAGTCGCTCTAATCCGGGCTGCGGCGGGTGGGTACGCGAAGCCGCACGCAGCAACGCGCGGCCATGTAATAACAAATCATCTTTGATGCGTCATGAACTGGGCTGCACAGGGGAGCCACTATTAACTCAAGTGAGTTAAAGCCATTAGAGGACAAGGAGAGCGTTGAGCCGGCTGATGAATGAGCACCAGTGCAGCAAAACAATAGCAGAAGCGGTAAGCTGGGGGGGCACACAGCATCGGATTCATTCAGTCCCACTTGCCTTTTTGTTTTAGCCGACTGAAAAACAAACAGAGACATTGTTGGGACACAGCAGCTGTCCTCGCAATAACAGCTCAAAACTATTCGTGACCCCGAGCTATTCGCGCTACAAACACAAATTAAATACCACTACACACGAGAGTGATAATAGAATGGATTCGTTTAGTATTTCCCATTTGCTCCAGAAAAATAAACCAAGATGGATATAAATAATAACATTATTGTCAACACAAAAAGGAGGCCTGCGGACTTGCGTAATGTAATGCAGCTTGTTTACTGTAGCCATGATGGTGAAACATGCCGGATATGCGGCCAAGATGCCGGATCATTGAAGTTGTCTGCGAACCAAGTGAAATGTTGTACCAAGACACCTACGCTGCTGGCAAAACTGTGTGAGTCACGAGCAAACACAAGGCAAAGTTCACTTCACGCTGCCGGCATGGTGCGGTGTGTTCGCACAAGCAGTCCTCAGGAGTTGCAAGATAAGACGAAGCTCACCGTCATGCTCAAACAGCACGCGCGGCAGGAGCCCTGACTTTGTACTTGGATCACAGTTTTGGGAGTATTTTACACTGCGTACTTGGAATTAAAAGCCTGCGCAAACGTTGAGGCCTGCAGGGACACCCATGTTAAAATAAAACTGCACTGGGGGGGGGGGGGGGGGGTCAGTTGCATCCTGAGAAGAAGAAAAAGAAGGAGGACTAGAGACAGGAGGGGCCCTCAGGGCGAGACAGGCTCGGGCTCGCCTTTCAGAGATGGTATGTAAACAAGGGATATGCTGTAGGTGTGTGTGTGTCACAGTCTGGCCATTTTACGCTTTCCCAACGATTAAAAACAAAAAATCCAGAACCCTGAGTCACCAGCAGCCCAGTTAAAGACCCCACAATCCGTAGTAATCCTTTTAACTAATGCTCTTACTGCACAGGTGCGAGAACGGGGACATTCCCACAAGGGGTCACTTTGAAAATACAAGTACGTCATGTCAAAGCAGCGTGAAATAAATGGCGTTAATGGTATTAAGGCGCGTGGGGGGGGGGGGTTGTAATAGTTTGTCAAGTCGCTTGCGTGGTGTCCCGCATTCCTCAGGTGAACTCACCTGCTTCCTGCGGCTCCGCGGCGTCCAGACTCTGTGTCTTCTTGCGAAAAGCGACCCTGTTGAAGCCGTCCATTCTGCCACGAGCCCTCGGGCCCCGCGAGGCATCGAGGTGCGCGAAAGGTGAAACGCCGCTCAAGAGGCCACCGGAACTAAGCGACCATCGAGGAAACGCGGCGGCCTCCTTGCTGCTTCGGGGGGCGAAAAAATCAGTTCACTCGCCCAGCCGCGCGCGCGCGCGCGGGCGCCCGCCCGCCCGTGTGCGCCTGCGCGGGTCAATGAGTAACCGCAAGTGAACAGCTGTACACATGTGTCGATTTGACTGCGAAGCTGCGGAAACTTCTCTCTGAGCAAAGTCACCTTGGTGGGCGGGGGATCTCCAAAAGACCCCCTCCGCGCGCACGCACACACACACACACACACACACACACACACACGCACGCACGCACGCACGCACACACACACACACACACACACACACAGACACACACACACACCTGTGCATACTGCGGTTTTTTGCATAATAGTTAGGAAATGTTGGGCATTCAAGAAACAGACCAGTGGAAGACATTTAATAAGACAAGAGCTAACATGAAGATGACTTGTTGAGTGTAAGATACACTCAACACACTGATGATCTTCTTACTATCAGATGTAATAAACTGATGTATCTTCTTACCTCATCCGTTTCCTGCAACATTTTGCTGCTTTTCTTTGTACTAATTATGATCACAAATAATACTGATTCATGTCTAACCTCTGCTGATTTTAAAAACAGCTCTGAACCTATGTTCGGTGTGAATGCATGGATACAGAGTTCATTTTTGTGTAGTTTAAAATACAAAACAAAAAGTCTCACACAAATCGAAGGACAGGTCTTTTATTTACTCGTGTAACCAATTTTAAATGGTCTTAAATGGAGGAGAAACTGTAGTACAGCTGTTGTTCTTTTTAAACCTTTTATTTCTTTCCCTGGATTAGTCTCTCCGTGTACTGCTCTATTGTGCAAACAAGAGGTCACCAATGGGCCGGCGTGCGTTCATAAGCTACTTCTGAACCAAACATATTTGCATCACTCCAGAGTTGCAAAGAGAACAAAACGAGCACTCATTCATTGTTGATCGAACAAAAAGGCTTTTATCTGTCATTCCAACACTATACTGACTATGTGGTTTCAGTTTATCCATTTTATATCCATCAGGTATTCAGTATTTAAGTATTCAGTGCAGTAAGGAGAATAACAACATCAAAGACATTTAAAAGAGTGTACAGAGACTGAGAAATGATACGATTATGCCACAAACTCACACATATTACATCCATCGGTGAGACTTTCTAAATCAGACCGTTTCGCGATGTTGTAGGGAACAGTGTTTCAAAAAGAAACAATCTCGATTGCGTCACTGCGACACTCTTGCTGCCGCGCGCTTCTTGTGAGCTTGCTGGTTAGTTCATGGTGGCAGAAATGGTTGAAAGATATAATATCAATCTACGACCGGAATTTACGTATTGCTATAATGCAAAGTGCATAATTGTGCTTGGACTGAACTGCATACTGTTTTGAAGGAATTATATGTGGGGGCAGCTGAGCAGGGAGGAGAAACGTGTAGCCTGGGATGTAGAAAATGTAAATCCTGCCACCTTCAATACGAGTCGATGGGGGTGATGATAAACGTTTTTTGGGAATCGTAACCAATACAGTGAAAGAGTTAAAGCTTTATGGGGAGAATACAGTGTTGACATGACAGTGACAGTAACCGGTGAAGAGGTTCACCTTTGGGGAACCGTCGGCTCCTAATTAATGTTGAAAAGATTCAGGTCAGTTCACTTACTTAAACCTGTGCAATTCAAGAGGAAAAAACAAACAAAAACAACCCAGGCCCTGATCTCAAACACTCGGTTTATCATCTACCTCCGTCTCTGAAGAGACCTGAGCTCCATGACGGACGCAACCACGTCGCTAGAGTCGGCTTTAAAGGTTAATACAAATAATAGGAGGTATAAAATAGTCTTTATTTGCACAAAAAAAGAGAATCTCAGTATAAAAAAAGCCCAACCAACCTATAGGAAAGACTAGTGCCGTAAGAAAGGTAGTTGAAATCCACCGATCATCACCACCACCACCACAAGAAACAATATTTATGTAATAAAATAACCTTCATTAGTCTGTTTGCAACATCAAACCCAACTCCTACTATATGTAAAAGTGGCGTACATATGTTTTGATAATTATACTGACTCTTTAAATGGCTAGACGAGTTTTAAACCGTTAACTACGGCAGAAATAACTTTTAGACTTCTAGTTGGGTGACTTTTGGTTTTCCTTTGTCCAGGAGTATCGTGGTGTTCAGTGGGGAAGGTGATCTGCGATCACAGACGTCCACCACAGCAGTAAAACACGTCACGGTTTCCATATTGAGGAAAAGAAAAAACATTCCAGTAATAAATACCTCAATTCAATTTGCAAATAAATAATCAATAAGAGTAAATAAATAATGAATAAATAAGCACGAGGGATAATATTCCCGTGGTCAGTTCACTCCTCTCCAGGACATGATGAGCGTCCTCCTCCTCCTCCTCCTCTTCTGCGACCCGGGTAACCAGGAGGCCTCCTACTGAGGGCCGAACCTTAGGGGGCAGGAGGGTGCGGGGTGGGGAGGAGGTGGGGTGGGGGGGTCGGGGGGGGGGGCACAGAGTCCAAGAAGCACCTTGTCTGACCCGCTAGTTTGAAGGACGTTTTATTCAGGGAACCCCCATCCAGAGCGTCTCCGTCTCTGCGTGACTCCTTCCGGACCGAGGCCAGAGTCTGGCCTGCAGCAGCGAGGTCAGGTGCCGGGGGGGCCGCGGTTGCCGGGCCGGACCGCTACGAGGGTCGCAGGGGGAGAGGAGACTACTGCTACCGGACAGGACTGTGCCGTGTCGCTGGAGTTCTGCCAACAATTTAGGACTGTAAGAACGCAGAGAGACAAGAGAGGAGGGGGAATGAGACACGGGAACAGTTGTTGGAAGAACGAGGTGGCAGCAAACCGAAATGCAGCATGTGTGATGAGGGCATAACAGCTGGCGGCGGTTTTTATTAAAGGAAAAGTTCAACTTTTTTGGTGAAACGCTTTGTTGTTTTCTTTGCACCCCCCAACCCAAAATATTTCACCAAAAGGTGAAACTATTCCTTTAAAACCACAAGGAAACAAGGAACGAACAAAAGGTTGGCTGAGCAGCAACGCTAAAACCAAGAAATGGCCTCAGATCTTTAATAAAGTTTAATATCATGGTTGATTTTTGAAGTGAGAATTGTGACTAAATATATCCAGTTAAAGAATAGGTATAGAACCCTACCATGCAAAACTCCACATGCCCTCCGTCTGCCTATTCATAAGTAATTAACCGAGAGAGTTCGGGACCATCCATCGTCTAGATGTGCAACAGAAGACGTGCGCACTGAATAGAATGTGAACGCCGTGTTTGTGATGGCGTGTAGCGGGTGGACGGACACGTGGATGGATGTCGATGAGCCCACTTCTGGCAGGTTGTGCGGCTGGTTACCTGCGGGCTAGGGAGGCTCTCCCTCGCCTTAGTTGTGGGGAGAGTGACGGTACTGAGGCAGCAGGCTGCTGACAATCTACAAGAAACTGATAAATTAGACAAATGCACAGAGTGGGGACACTCCGGGTTAGACAACGGAAGACAACACAGGGGAAGGTCTTGTCGGGGGGGACGTTTACACATGATCATCCTCATTTGGTTTCTCTCATGCCGTGGAAATCAAGTGTTTCACGACGTCAACGAGAGAGCGCCTGACATTCACGGGACACGGCTGCATAGTTTGGAGGTCACTAAACTGGTCTCATTTGATGACGTTGACAGGACCAGCTTGCATGACACACAAATATGGACATATTTACACACACACACACACACACACACTCACGCACACTCGCACAAAATCCAATATCATATTGATTAGTACAGAAAAAGGAGAGAACAAAAACAATCCAGTACAGCTGAACTCCACCAGTCATGTTTGTCTGTTGCACTTAAAAGTTGTTTATATGGCGTTGTGTTATCTTAAAATGTTGTAAGTTAACTATTCGTTTTTGCTATGCACTCTGTGATTATCTGAGGTAGGACAAAGGATTGATGGAGAGAGAGAGAGTTAAACAGCATTTGACAGCAAAGGATAGAAATATACTCAAACGCTGTCACATCAGGTGTATCGAGAAATAGTTTCTACACTTGTGCTCTTCATCTTGGATAGTATAAAATGGGCCAGGTGGGGCAGAAGGGGGGGGGGGGGGGTGGTGGACAAAGTGAAACGCGCGGGTTGAGACACAGAGAGGAGGTCTGACTTGTTTCCACATCACTCAGGACATCAAGTAGCACACTTCAACCTTCTCTGATGCTTTTTGACAAGACGTTAGGTGTGACAAATAGACATGCAATAAAACTGTAGAGAAAATGTAACTTACAACACACAGGAGTTTAGGGAATAGAGCAGTTAAATGACATTTAAATAAATGTGTAAAATATAAAATATTATAACACATTATTAATAGAGTCTGCCACAGGGGGGCGCTGCGAGTCACGCTGCACTGAAGCGAGGGGCTGCAGCCGTTTGGTGATTGTTGGTTTAAACTAGCCGCTATTCAGACACCGAGACGGACGCCTGTCACATTCGTAAAGTTCATTAGAAAAAAGCATCCGCGGTCCGACCTTAAGGATACGAAAAGGGCTGAGTGGTGATTTGCCGAGTGTCGCCGCATATTCAAACCACGGACACGTGAAAACCAGGGACCCCCCTCCCCTCTGTGTCCCATACAATCCAGGGTCTTCTGCAAGCTGCGTGCATGGTGGACTTCGGCGCTGCGTGTGTGGGGACGTTGCCGCGGTCACCGCCTCCGTCGAACGTGAGGAGACACTGAGCCGGGGCTACCGACGCTGTGGGACGGGGACGGTCGCCCTATGTCTCGTCTCGAATAAATGATCCGTCTGAACTCTAAGGTCAACCGCTCGGGGTCGGCCATGTCGGGCTTGGGGTCCGAAGTCCACGCGGACATGGGCGGACAGGCAGTTAGTTCTACAGAGGGAGGACTACTCGGGGTCTGGGAGAGGTGGGGGGTGATGATGGAGGGGCTGTGGACCCTGGTGGGACTGGAGGGAGCCGTGAAGGCGCCTCTGCCACTTACTTTGGGCGGGCTGCTCTTAATCTTGGGCACTTTGGCGCCGCGGCCGCGGTGGATCTGCTCGTGGTCAAACTCCAGGTCCTCCAGCCGTTGGGTCAGCGCCAGCTTCTGCTGGATGGCCATGCGCAGGAGGGAGTTCAACGTCTTCTTCTCGTCCTCTGCTGCCGCCAGCTGCCTCTGCATCTCGTCCAGCTGTGTGACGTACTCGTCACATCTACACAGAGAGAGAGACACACATAGGGAGGAAACACGGATTCAGTCTGCGTGTCAAATTCCCCCTTTAGCAGCCGGGAGGCGTTAATACTTCCCCTCTCACCTGGTGGCGAACATGGCCCTGAGAGACGAGAAGGTGGCGGCATCTTCTTTCAGAGCCTTCAGCTCGTTCCTCAGCTTCATCATGGTCTCCGTCACCATCGTCTTTTCATTCTCGTACTTGCTCTTCAAATTAGCCAGTGCCCCCTCTGCTGTCTGCAGGATGCCAGTGTAACATTTTAGTTAGAGCAAAGTTCTACTCGACACCGGGTGTGAAATAATTAATCAGGACATTCATTCCTAAAAAGAAGGAACGGAGTTGAAAGTTGCTGCTCTGCCTCTCAGTCTCTGGTTTTTAGATTCATAAGCAGGATGATTTAGGGCACAACACATTTACTACCTCCCTTACGATGAGTCGCTAGAACACTGCTGGAGAAAAACAGTGGAGAGATTCTGAAAAACACAACGTCAAAGTAGAAAGTAAAATTCTCTTTTCCTCACCTGTTTGTTGGCCTTCAGCACCAGCCTGAGCGTGGCTATCTGCTCTCTCTTGGTGCTGAGCAAGGACTTCAGTTTGAGGATCTCCTCCAAGCACATCTCCTTGTCCTTGTCCAGCATGGGCGCCAGCTCCCTGGCCGCCGCCCTCTGCCTGGACAACTGCAGCGCGCGGTCCACAGCCCTCTGCAGGTGCTTGATCTGGTCCCTGATGATGGCGTTCAGGTTGTAGATGTTCATGGGCTCCTTCCGCAGGTCCCCTCCAGCCTCGGAGGGCACCGGAGACGGGCAAGGAGAGGCGGCGATGGCCAGGGAGCCCGCCGGGTTGCGGGCGGGGCTGCCGTGACAGGAGTCCACCGCGTGGGCCGTCGTCTCGTTGTGACGGACGTCCCGGGACGGGGAGTCCACGGGACTGCGCGGGGGCTCGGAGGAGCACGCCGCCGACGCTGCGGCCAGGCGGCGGGCCAGGCGAGGCGTGAGCAGCGCCCGGTGGTCCTCGGGGCCCTTCGGGCTGCCGCCGCGCGTCACCCGGCTCTGGCGGTAGTAGTCCAGCATGACGCGGTTGGGGGTCTCGTTGTTGCACAGACACACGTGGTGGTAGAGCTGCGCCAGTTCCTCGCTGAAGGTCACCAGCTCGTCCTGTGCGGCGTTCAGCAGGCCCTGGCCCTCCGCGGCCGCGCTGGCGGCCGCTTGCAGCTCGGCCTCCAGGTTGGTGACCCTGTCCCTGCTCTCGCGGTAGCAATGCTCCAGATGCGTCACCTGCTTGGGAGAAATGCGTTGGATCTCAGTATCGTAAGGTTGACGTTGCTATTCATGGAGTGATAAAAACCCTTAAAAAACCCGTGCTCAATAATGACAAACCTGTTCACTCAATGCCGGGACCCTGTCGTCACCGTGGCTGTCCCCCTGCCCCTCCACAGCCGTGTTGTACTTCTCCTTTAGGGCCTTGAGCTCGGCTTTCAGGTCGATCACCTCCGTCACGGCCACCTTGTACTTGCACTCCAGGATCTCGAGGCCGTGGATGTCGGGATCGTGGTGGCCGTTGGCCGGTGGCGAGAAGGACCCGCCGTCAAGCTTCTCGCTGTCCCGCGGGTCGGCGAGCTCTTTGTCCCCGTTGAGGCATTTCATGCCGTTGACGTGCTCCATGAGGCGATGGACCCGCTCGTTCTGCTCGGTCAGGGCGCCCTGCGTGTGCTGCAGTTGGGTTTGCGACTCCTGCAGGTTCATGAGCAGCGCCGACTTCTCGCGCTCCACCTGCGGGGCCGCAGGCACACGAGAGGGAAGAATGTACAGCCGGGTGTCTGATACAAGTTCATAAAACCAACGTCCAAGACTTTAGTATCAAATATATTTAATCTTCAGCATTTCCACCAAAAATAAGAAAAATGGCAACCGCTCAAAAGTAGCTGGCGTAGCTCGCTTGTCTCAAAGACATTGGGAACTAAAATGACTTGCTGTTCTGATGCTTCTTGTGTTCTTTGCTCCCCCAGAGCTAAAAAGATTCACCTTTTATTGATCCAATCTTTGATCGCAGAGGGAAGCTAAGCAAATACTTGCTCAGCCTGTTAAAATGATTCCAGCGAAGACCCGAATTTTAGGATTGTGTGCAATTGTATGTTCTTTATATATTGAGAAAGAAGACAAATTAACGGGCAAATTAGAAGCCTGCAGCTGCTGGCGTTGACATCTTTACCAGAATAATATACCCGAAAGAGAAAATTGATTAGTGGGTAATTGTGTTTACAGTGAAAGCCACACTGCTAATATAGCAGCCATTAATGTAATTATGTTTGGTCCCTGAGGAGCTCACGGGCAAAAATGAACAGCAATGCCGTAATTAGATTATTAGCATGGATCTAATCCATCATTGATTTTTTATGTATTCTAACACACCGTGTGCGTACTGATGGGCCTGTCATGAGTGTGTGTTGCACTCAGGTGAAATTATATACATAAATTATATTATGGGCGGCACGGTGGCGTGGTGGTTAGCACTGTTGCCTCACAGCAAGAAGGTCCTGGGTTCGATTCCGCGCACTGGCCTTTCTGTGCGGAGTCTGCATGTTCTCCCCGTGTCTGCGTGGGTTCTCTCCGGGTTCTCCGGCTTCCTCCCACAGTCCAAAGACATGCTCTGGGGATCAGGTTAATTGGGGACTTTAAATTGCCCGTAGATGTGTGAATGGTTGTGTGTCTCTGTGTAGCCCTGCGATTGGCTGGCGACCAGTCCAGGATGTACCCTGTCTATCGCCCGAAGTTGGCTGGGATGGACTCCAGCCCCCCCGCGACCCTGTGTGCAGGATAAGCGGTTTGACGATGGATGGATGGATTAAGTTTTGGGGTTAACGTCGGGAGCAGCTTTAAAGACCCTGAAATCGTCCAGACAGTAACTCGACACTGACGACGCTGATCATGAAATGAATATTCAGTGACACGGAAGAACAAAGCCAACACGGCTGGTTTTACTGAGGTTAGTTAGTTAGTTACCTGCAGCAGCTGCTGTTTGAGTTTCTGCATCTCGGACAGGTTGAGCTCACTGAACAGGTCCGGCACGGGGTGCAGGCCTTCTCCTTTCCGATTGCCCGGTCGGTAGTCCCCGTTCATCTTACCCGATCCGGTGCCCGTGTGAACGTGGTCATTTCGCCGGTTGCTGTCCTCATTGTTGCCGTTGGCGGTGGGGACGGCGCTGCCGTTGGTCCCGTTGGTCTCCTCTGGGAACTTGAGGCCCTCAACGCCGGTGACGGTGAGCGCCAGATGGGCGCCCGCTCCGTAGACGCTGTCGCTCAGGCTGAGGTGGTGGGCCAGTTCCTTTCTCAGATTGTTCTTCTGCTCACGCTCACTCTTCAGGGCGTCTAAGGCCTCCTCCAACTGACCCTCAGAGATGTCCTTCAGACGCAATGCGTCTTCCAGCTGACTGTTGAGCAGAACAGTCTCCTCCTCCAGCACCTTGATTTCGTGTTTTAGTCCCTCATACTCCACCTGAGGAGCAGCAGGAACAGGAGAGAAACGGTAGGATGCATTTCATTGAAATACTTGATTGCCGTATACGTTCTAAAGCATCATGAGGACGCTTTCACAGGACAGACGCAACGGGACGCAAGGAAGATGTGAGTGCACACAAATAGCGGCAAAGGACATTAAACATATTTAAAGGGAAAAACACTTAATTAAAGTCAGACAACTTAAACCAAACATGTAACGTCTTTTGACTCAGTACTCTGTGACAACGTGGTATTTTGATTTTATCGTGGTTTTGCTCAATATTCAATCTAAACACAAGCCAGATGATGTGGTAAAAAATACTTGTTATTATTCATTTTTATTTGGTTACAAAGCAGTTAAACACTTTCGCTTTCATTTCATTTGGACGTCATCTTTCCTGTAAAATCAGCACACACACACACACACACACACACACACACACACACACACACACACACACACACACACACACACACACACACACATCAAACAACCCACAGACACTGTGTGACTGTGTGTAACTGGACAGAGGATACTGCAGCACCTCGAGGTGAATAAAGGATGAGCAACGAGATGAGAGCCCTGTTTGACTCAGTGCCTCCTGGAAATAAAAAAACGCAGAGGGGACCACGTTCGAAGGTGGTTTTGGAAACTGAGCGCGAGTCCTCCACCCCTCCACCGAGAAGGGGCTTGGTGTCCCGTCGCTGAAGGCGATGACACACCTGCCTGAGGCGGATATGCTGATGGGTGGTGTAATTGAGAAGTTGCTCGGGTCAGTTGACACTGACCTGGCTCTGCTTGAGCGTAGACACCAGTTTCTGCAGCGTGATGTTCTCCTCCTCCAGCTCGGTGTAATCCTGAAGCAGTCTGGTCTCTCTGAACTTGTACTCCTTAACCTCCTCCCTCATTCGGCTCCTCTGTAGCTCCAGCATCTCGTTACCCTGTAGCAAAGACAATTGGATTAAATAGTAAGAAAAGCGAGAGATGGGTTCAATGGAGGGGGGGGGACACATTGTTCATTCAAAGTCAATCTCGGAACCAGGCTGTAAATACTCCTCCTATCTGATAGCATGAGGCATTAGCCTCTCTTAGCTTATCAAACCATTGCATGATCTTAAATGCAATGAGTCAGCATGTTCAGACTCCATATCCTTATCCTGCGTTGCCTGCTGAGCACAGATAGAAATATAAGAATTTGCTGGGCCCGATAAAGTGCCGGCGAGAGGAATGCGCCGGCATCAGAAGTCATAAATCTAAGTAGTAGGACTGGGAATGTATATTGAGACCTCAGCACAGCCATCTGTCAGTTTTAGACCACGGAATAAAATCCACTAGCTTCGAAAGAACTGACCATGTGAAGTTACTAAGTCAATTGTTTGACCGTGGTGATGTAAGAGGATTGCAGCACATTGCGAGAAACAGATTAGAGAGTGTTAAAAGACTTATGGCTAAATGCGTACAACACAATGCAACTATACAGGTTTGAAGCGTTGTATTAAGTATGGAACAATAAACAGCGAATGTGTCTCACTGCAGCGCTGCCCTGCAGATCTCAGCACATATGGCAGAGGTGCTGATCCACAGTGTCGGTGGGGGGGTTAAACTCACAGGCTCACCTGAGACACAAGGCCTCTTCTGTGCTCTTAGCCTCCACAAGTTTGTGCGCTTTTAGAGCTGGCAACTGGAGTGAAACTAAAGACCATTATGATACACTGAATCTTTTGATTTGCACAGTAGCTGACAGCATCTCCTATACTTTTAGAGCTAATGGAGCGCATCGAAGTACAGTGAGACTGTACAGAGAACGCTATTAGAAGAACCCTGAGGAATATAAAAGAAGCCAAGCGACATTTTAGGAACAACCATTATTAGCGTGAATAACTAATCATACAATTATAATTGATTAGAATAACGTTTTCTCCCGACATCTTGAGTTACAAATTCAGGCGGGGAATTACTTTGAGCTGCGTTTGAAGTGAGCCGGATTAGAGGCCCAAAATCCATCGTTGAGGCTCTGCAGAAGCGTAGCTGATCAGCACGATACATACTGGCAATGAGCAATGAGCATTGAGCCCGCCGCGGCGCAAAGCGGGACATAGTTACAGCTTTATTGGATTCATGGTTACACAGGACGGAGAGTAATTATTCGCTAATGAGACTAATTGGAAGTTTAGATTTTTTCTTTACCAGAATAAGCAATAGTCAAAATAAGCTTTAGTATTAGTGTCTCTCATTAGACCCTAAAAACATTCTTTTTACTTAATGCTTTCATGTTCTGACTTCAAACCGCCTAAACACAGCAAATGAAAAACCTTTTCTGGCAGTAAGTCAAACTTTTTTACGTAAGTTCTTCCCTGGGAAATCTGCTGATGTTGAAAGTATTTGTGAGGATTGCTGGGAACCGTTTGATTGGTCCCCCGGTCCAGCGGAAAAACCTGCTCCTCAAGATGAAAAGACAACCCCCTCCTCATTAGGGCACGGCGCGCACTAATGATGATTTCAAAGAGAGGCATCGTCATCAAAGAGCCACAATCATGATGCAAACAGTTGACGGGTGTGAGTGTGTGTTTCTGTGTGAGTGTGTGATGAACTCATTGGAAATATATTGCCAGTGCTCATCAGTTCACAGGTGCCCCCCATTTTCAAAATATTATGCTACATAATGTGGAATATTCTAATGAATCCATCTGTCGTGTACGTCATTGCTCTGCTTACGTTGACGCGTGTCAACATGTGTCATGACGTGCAGAGAGGAAGAACTCAACCTCACGTGACTTCCCGACAAAAAGAGTGAAAGAAAGTGTGTCCTGTGGTTGTTTGCGGGACGAGCGCAGCCCGGCTCACTCTGGCCGGACACATGTGCCGAGCTCAGGGCATTTCACTTATTCCCCAGCTTAGCACCGGATTTGCCCCCCAACAATGGTGCCGTGGCCGGGGGCAGTCTGACCCCTGATCGAACCCCCCACAGTGGCTGCAGACGTGCATGAATGCATGAGCGTACGCCTCGGGTGCACGTACGCACGTGCGTATTTGTTTCTGTCACGTTCGATGCCCTTTCTGCCACTGTGGCCGTTTGGTCCCATGAAAGTTAATGCGCAGTCATAACCCCTAAGCCCTAACCCCTGACCCACGAGACTGTGGAAAATGGCCTCAAATAGGAATAACGTAAAAATAGGAGACGGTTTGTTGTAATTTTTCGGACAATCCCGATTTCCCTTTTTTGTCTCCAACCTTCTTTGAACCGACAAACCATCTGCAGAAGGTGCAGCGTGGAACTGTTGACAAGCTCACCTCCCGTAGCTCCTGTGAGAGTGCGTTGAGCCTCTCGTTCTCGGCCTGCGCGTTGGACGCCACGGTGCGGCTCAATGTCCCCTCCGTCTGCAGCACCAGAATACGTCCCATGTAGTAGGCCTCCTTGGAGGCCGACTCCTTTAATAACGTCTCCTCATTGCTCTCCCCGTCCTCCGCCACCTTACGCTGGTTGCTGTAAGCCTGTCCGAATGCCTGAAGACAAAGAAAAGAAGGGTTATATATTTATATATATATAGTTGATGACCAACAAATATCTTTTAGGCAAGTAAAATTCAAAGTGACAGTGATCCAAATCCTGTCATACAACACAAACACTCTGATGCATGTGAGGGATTTGCACCCACTGGCATGTTAGAGTAACGCCAGCCCATCTCTCACACCAAGGGCCACCAGGCTGACAGCAGAGGCCGGCCCCCAAGAATACCTGCTCGCCGTCCATGGGAGATGATGTTTCACTGATCAATAGACACACTGTTCCCATTTTCCTGACACGGGTTTTCACGGCACCGAGCGCTGACTTGTCGTGACGAAGGAGCCAAGGCTTGATTGAGAAGATCAAAGCACGCGGCAACAGCAGAACGAGCCTCCGATAATCAAAGGCGACCGTACAAGAATAGTGGTGGAGCGACACGCCAAAGCTCATCTGCACGGACTAACGACAAAGTGACATTTGGGGATATTCAGTTACATCACGCAAGGTTAAAGGACTAACGTATCATATCACACGAAGGTGTACCCTTGACAAGGTTAGCTTAATATAGACACAATTTCAGGATTTGTAACGCACTCCTCAACACCGATGCAGCAGCTGTCTTGGTGGTTCAATAAATACTATGAGCCATTCTTCAGTTTCTCGGCAAATCAGCTCGAAATAAAATGTTGCACACAGCGGCCCCTCAGAGACGCGGCTGATCAATAATGCTGTCTCAGAAAACTCTCTATGTCTACGATTGCCACATGAAACTTTAAACAATTCAGCAAGGGTAGTTATCATAGGACGCAGTTTATACCCGCCCAAATTTTCAAAGCAGCCTAAATCCTCAGGGAGCCTTATATTTCGGACTGGAGGATTATTAATTCACAAAGAATCCTCCCAACCTCGCCGCTAACTTAAAAAAAACATTTTCTCTGTTTTCTCCCCCGGATTAATCATTTAGAAGGTACAAGCATCCATTATTTGGAGAAGACCTGAGCTCCGATGTGCAGCGTTTTTTCTTCCCGTTGGCCCATTTAAAAATCTTCCGACTAACTTTCAAAATTCATGAGTGAACTTGCCTGCTTATGTAAGCAGAGTGGAGTTGCTGAGGTCCTGTTGTTGGATAGGGGCAATTCATTACAGTCAGAAATCTACTAAGTAAATAGAGCTCAGGCTTAGAGAGAAGGTGAGTGTTCAGCCATTATGAAACGATGTACGCCCAAACCCAAAGTCTGTGTGAATGAATGAGATAAGCTGATTTCACATAGCTTAATTGGCCACCTGCCCCTGTCACATCTGGCCTGCTTTTTTGAATACTTCTCACGTACAGAGACACTAGATGCTGGTTACACTCCATCAAGCAGACATAAAGGAAAGTAAAGGAAAAGGACACACACACTTTTTATATACTTTTATCCTTGCATTTTATTTCCCCTCTGAAATACAGATGGGGCAGTTTGCATATGAAAGAGAGCCAGTAATACTTCACAGTCCACTAATGGCTGTGAATACAGACTATTTTTCCCTCAAACACAAAAAGCTGTCCTCAAGGACTTGCTTTATAATGAGTATAAAGCACTCATGCAAAATGCTGTATTTGAATCGTTTCTTAACTTTCCCTCCCTCACTGCATCTCTTTTATTCCCCGCTCTCTTTCACCCCCCCCCCCCCCCCCCCCCGCTCCCCTGCCCCCCGGTGCCCTCTTTGGCTCTCCGGGGGAGGCACAGTGTGATTGTGGTGGACGATTAAGAGGGAGGGCCTCAAGAACAAAAAAGCTGATTAATTCTGAGCACAGTGTGACTGAATGAGCTCAGGGCCTGGTGTCAGTCAGCGTCCGAGCCGGCCTCTCAGCAACAGCTGAGCCCTGCAGGTGGACGAGCAACAAATCTGGACCCACAGCGTGCAGCTGTTGGATTTCTAGTACTGTGGAGTGGGCGCATACAAACACTTGGGGAAACTATATATTTGGCTCAGGAAATTTAATTCAGTATTGAGGCTTGATAAACATGGCGTTTGACTTAAAGGCCGACCAACAGACGGACGGACAGAAGAACCGTCACATATGCAGGCGTTTGAGAAGCAACTCGTCGGGGGTCTTGGATGCATGAGCGAAGCAGATAGTTTCATTGCAACCGGGCCTCCGCGAGCCGAGCCGTGCCGCTCGCATCCGTCTGCCCGACACTCCTCCTGCAGGAAGTCCCAGTGAGCCACTGTGATGACGGAGGCTCAGCTTTCACACAGAAACAAGCAGGCGGAGAGCTCTGGTCCTCTCTGTGCCACGGTTTCAGGGTGGGCTAAAAATAACACTGTGCCAGCGCTGCATTTTTCAGGCTATTCACATGAACGTCACTAACAATACTGCATGCCTTATCATTATAATGATTTTTAGCAGACCTGCATCTGTGACCTAATTGACAAGCGTAGCACAGTTACAGAAGCCAGATAACATGTGTTTTTAATAAAAACGTAATTCCATTTCCTCGGGTTGATTTTAAGATCGAGTTGCTGATTGGCAGCCTGCTCGTTTGTGTATTAGCGAAAACCCTGTAATGCATTCAACCTCGAGGCTCCTCGGCCTCCTGTAACTCAGCAGATGAAGTCCGAACAAAAGGCTCTATAGATATTCATCCCTGGGGCCAGGGAGAGAGGAGTATACAGAGGGAACAAACCAACCGCTGCTCTAGTGTGAAAGGAGGAGCGCGTGCAACCCTGAAATCCTTCCCTGCATCCTGCAGCTCCTAATTAGGAGTCAGGGGAGATCCTGTCAGTTAGTGTACTGTACATACAGCAGAAATCTATTTTTATCCCGAAAGGGAGGGGAAGAGTGAACTATTTTTACATTAGCAAGGAATCTGTGAACTTTCGGGATTTCACTGGTTGGAAATTACTGTTAAAACAAGTTTATTTATACCACTGTTAACCACAGCAAGAGTCTAGACTCGATTACATTTTCAAGAGAGCAAATATGAATACAATTGATTGACTTAACTCATGTTCCATTGTGCATTTAAGTTTGAATTAATGTGGAATTAGGTGATTGCCTAATAAAAATAATGACTGACACATTTATCTTTAATTTATTTTTTATCACTGTACTGTCAGAAATTAAGTAAACTTTAGGATTGTAATCTTTAATCTCTAAAATATTATTTCATGAAAGTACAAGATGAGAAATGTTATTCATCATTTGGAGACATAACAGCCTTAAATCTGGATCACAGGCTCGATTCAAATATCAACCAAAAGCCGCCTCGTGGAGCTCTAATCTCTGTCTGCGGCAACATCATTTTGATAAGTTATGGGGAAGCGGAAATCAGGGTATTACTCGGGGAAAAATCTAATGAAAAACTCAGACATGCACTTAGACATATACACAAAAACAGACAGACGCGCACACACACACACACACACACACACACACACACACACACACACACTCTGTTGCTTCCCGTCCAGATGGCCGGCCCAGCCAACCACGTCAGGGATTTCAGCACCACGGAGAGAGACGTGCAGTGTCACTGTGTGTGCAGGGCAGGGTGAGAGCAGACACATTCTTGCTGTCATTCACTTCCTTGGTGATCATTTGTAAAAAAAGAAAAAATGTAACGCCGTCATCGCAATTGTTGGAGACCGAGTCAAATTATTTATAAAAAAAAAAAGTAGACTACCCATCAGAATAATTCCAATAAATAATCACATAAGAACAGCATCAAGAGGACAACAAATGGATGAGGAAGTAAAGTAGTAAAAAGCAGCATTTGATCGATCATTGATAACAAGACAACACATGCAAACACACATAAGCCTGATGAGACTGGAGAAAACACAAGCACACAGTATTATGTTTGACTGCAGTGCAATATGAAATGACAGAACTGTAGGAAAAAACTTTCCACTGCAAAAATTCTGCTATGTGGCTTGTCAGTTCTGTCTTTTACAAATTTAAAAGATTAGTATTATTTTTTGAAAACTAATTATGTCGATGTCTGTAAACAATACGCCTTTCTAGATTACATTTCACACACTACACACTACATTTCCCACAGTGTAACCCATTAGTGTCTCTCATTAGACCATCCACACCTCCTGAAAGTCAAGCAGGCATTAAATTAAAGTGACTCTAGTCCGAGCGGATATAATCCTAAAACCACAATGACATCACAATGACATCACCTGACGAGCTCCCTCCACGTCCAGAGAAAATATCATGAAAGGACTTTTTCTACATGCCGTTACATGTTACATATGCTACAGAAATGTGAAATGCTCATGTGATGTATTTAAAACCCGCATCCATGACGAGCCGAGCTGTCGCCCTTTAACAAGGACACAGAAATGTCCTTTTGTGCTTCTCCGCCACCGGGGAAAAAGTGCCAGGTCAAGAGATCTGTCATCCAAACACACAAGCACATTTTCACAGTCAAGGGGAAGCTGGGTAATCACAGCACAGCAAGGATGCAGGTCAGTCATATTAACAAAATTCACAAATAAAACACATTGACGGATTATAAAATACATTTCAACATAAAATATAAAAGACTGTTTAAAATGAGTAGCCAAAGTACGGCTTGTGTGTGTGTGTGTGTGTGTGTGTGTAAAACTCGCTAATGAAGCAGCAGGAATGTTTGTCATGTATCATAGTAAAGCTGACTGCCGAGGCCTGATCTGCAGCGCCCTTTGCGTCTCCATGAATTACACTCCACATGACACACTTTTAGCAGCACATTTTATAGCAAGCAGAATTGTCCCGCTTTCGGTTCCCCCTTGTTGAAATGTAATACAGCACAGCTAAGCCTATTATTTTGCTGATAACAATATGCTATTATGCTGACACTCAAGGAAAGTATCATTATTTTGGTGGGTAATAGTTGCATGAGCCCTCAATGTGCTTTTATAATGGAAAGTCCCTTCCAGTTACAGACACATCTGTTGCTCTCTCACCAACACAATGCGTACGTGTTGTGTGCCAGCAGACCGGCTATAGGTTTCTTTAAAAGATGGGGCTTGTTAAAGCGATTGAATTGCTCTTGAAAGAAAGATGCCATCACTTATGAGTGCTCAGTCTGGATGGAGGGACGTCGAATAGGGAGACAGAGAGGCGGCTGGGCGGAAGATTTGATCCCAGATGTCTCTTTAGATCCTGTCCTTCCTTCTCGAATCGATCCCCCTCTCCTCCTGAGTCTGATTCACTATTATAACTTCAGCGCCGCCTCGATGAGAATCCCTTATACCTTCTAACGTTCATTTCATCAAGGTATCAGATTTTTTTAAAGATAGGAGTCACAATATAAAGGA
Source organism: Gasterosteus aculeatus (assembly GCF_964276395.1). Lineage (NCBI taxonomy): Eukaryota > Metazoa > Chordata > Actinopteri > Perciformes > Gasterosteidae > Gasterosteus > Gasterosteus aculeatus. The sequence continues at coordinate 7,095,201 of NC_135698.1, forward strand.
ATTTATCCCCAACTCCAGCCATTTGTCTGCAGAGAGAACAACAGAAAAACAGTGAGAAGGAGGAGCCGAGGCTTTAAAGCCTTTGATATGGACAGAAGGAAGGAATGTTAAATTAAATATAAGGTAGAAAACAATAAATCATCATACTTTCTTTAATAGATAAGCACAGTGGATTTGTTCTATTGTGTTGTTACTTGATACTTGATACATGATACTTTCATTATCAAGTAATATGCAATTTCTCAAATATTGAGCGAAATTGTTACCCCAAGATCTCCAGTTTACCATCACTGAAGACACGAGCATCCTTCACATTCATTTAGTATTCATTTGATTCCTTTAGTCTTTCTTTAAATAACCGTAAAAGTGAACTTAATGAAATCAGTCAGTATTTGGTATTTTGGTAGAATGACTGCAATATCAACTCATTTTAGTTCTATAAGCAAAAAGATATAATCTTTGAGAGCTGAGAAGGAAAATATGTGGATATTTGATGTCAGCCTTCACTTCCCAAATTCTTGAACATTGAGTCCTCACTGTTAGGACCAGCCAAATAACAATCTGCAGCCCATCGGCCCCTCTTGTCTCTGAAGGTGCAGATGACTGTGTGTGCAGATGTGTAACTATGCGTGTAAGTAAATGAGCCAATGCATTAAGGTGAAGCATTTAACCTCTCCTCCAGACCGAAAAGGCAGAACGAACAAGGTGAAGATTTCCATGGTCATAATCCCAAACACAACATTACCTTTTCACTCCATCATCTAATCTGTTTAGCGTTTATTCTTTCACGCTTCTAATCTCTCGAAGCACAAAGCACGTTTTCTGTTAAATCATTGTATCCATCCTTGTGCAGATTCCTTTAAGTGCTTTCTGCCTTCTTCATAATCCTCCTAAACGACAACAGACGATTTTCCATAATGGTTGGGGGGGCGGAGTGATGGAGTTTTACGGCGCTAATGTGGGGAGCGTGGAGATCGACCCACTCCGCTTCCTCTATGTTCACTTCTCTGTAGGACCCTTTGTTTGACTAAATGGAAGAAGTACTCCAATGGCCCAAGGACGACTAAAGAAACTAAATATGATATGAGGGGTGGGGGGAGATTGTGAGCTGCGACGAGTGTGCTGAGAGTAATGAGCGCAGCATTGAGAAATGCAAAAGGTGAAAGTGTTGTCAGCTCATAGGCTGATTCTGCATCTGTGCCAGCAGACACAGCCGGAGAGACAGGAAGGGTTGAGAAGGACAGGAGACAGATTCAACTGATAACATTGTCTCCTCGCTCCGTGGCGGGTCTCTGCTGATGAAGAGGACTCAGCCAAGCAAGACAAACACCGGCGTCAATAGGAAGGCCGGCCTGCACACACTCTTGGTATTGACACATGGGGCCTCCGGGTGACTCGGTGCTTTTGTGCAGCCACAGAAGGGCCTCCGTGCAGAGGCCGCCGAGCTGTGGGAATCCTTGTACAAGCTAGTAATAAAAGTGAGGTCAGTGGAAGCGCTTCATCGGGCTCATGGTGGTCTTTGCGATGGTTTACGACGCTCTTCCCGCTCTGTTTTTCTCTGTTATCTATGTCCAACCAGGCTGGTTCCTTCTCAGTCTATTACGTAAGGTCCTATGGACGTTTAAACGTTTTATCTGGATCTTCCTTCCTTCACAGAGATGTTCACCATCTTAGTTTGGCATGTTAACATGCTTACACTTGCTAGCTGGCATTCAAATGAAGTTGAGAGTTTCAACTCTCGAATATGTGGATTTATTGCGTTTCTGTTTGCAGTCAATTAATAACGTGTTGTCACCTGGGGCTTTGGGGTAATTGGAAGGTATTTTTTTTACTGCATTTCATTAACTGAACAATTAATTCTTGAAATAATAATGAATAATTGACCGATTATCTGATGGTGAAAATAATTGCTGCGCCGATTATACATGAAAAATGTAGGCACATGTCGTGGTAACTATAATTCTCAGTCCTACTCCTTTGTTCTTTTTCATCTTTTCCAGAACCTTTCAAAAGCAGGCCCACACCAACCTACCCCTTCCTCTTTGATCTTTCCGTGTCGTGACCTCACACGACATCCCGTCTCTTGCGATGCAGCATAGGGTTAATAAATCGTTTAACTAGGGGATGATTTAATACCTCTTAATCCTATACATCCTCGAACAGCGTAGAGGTGACACGGACCGATCATCTGACCCCAATACCGCGTCGCACATGCATTTTAAGTACATGTTTGAGCGTGCACACGCTCATGCATGCCAGTGAGGATGTGCATGTGCACGTGATGGGGGGAGGCTTCGGGGGATAATGCTCGTCTTTGCTCTACATAGTCGCTGGGTGATATAACGGCCTCTGGTCATAGACGGCCGGCTTCGCTTTCCCCAGAGTGAATTGAGTGAACCGATGATGAGCATGAAAAAAGATGAAGCTTAAAGTGTATCACATTGTCTAGACACAAAAGAAAGGGAGAATAACTGAATCCGGTGATGCTTTTAAAGAACTGATTGACAAACATCTACACACACCCATTAGCGATTTACAATAATATATACAGCAGAAGGCTCAACCATTATTTTATCAAAGATCATTTGATTGCAAGGAACTAGAGAGGGCGAGCGTCCTTTTCTGCTCTCCTTTCACAATTTGCGACGCCGGTGGCTAAAGTAACAACTAATCAATACCGCAGCCTGCAGGAGTCCGGTTGCCTCTTCCCTCTTACCAGCTACTGTACTTCACTGCAGCACAAAGGAGCTTTCTGAAAAGCATAATCTATGTTGGGCGGGTCAGATGGAGAACAGCTTCACTAAATCTTTTGTGTGAGGATCACCAGGGTCATAATTAAATAACTGTAATTCTTTTTTTTGTTTAGCTCTGTTGTGTAAATCCTCTTATATTCAGTGACCAGAAACCACCTTTCTCGCTCCCTCCCCGTGTTCTGCATCAAGTCACCCATGAAAACCTGAAACAACAAAGAAACCACACTGATTGTGTGGAGTCACTCACCACTCTATCCTGCCCCCCCCCCCCACACTCCCCTCCGCGCTCTCTCCGGTCTCAACCACAACATCCGCAGCCAAACCCCACCCCTCCTGCTCCACATGCACACACAGAGGAGAATAAAAACAGAAGGAGGAGCCATCCATCCCCACATGCAGTAAAAGTGGTCCTCATGTGTGACTCAACTACAAAGACAAATGACCTTCTCTGCACATATCACCCCCCCCCCCCCACCCCGCCTGTGAAGAACAGCATGTGCCAAACACAAGGGCAGACAGGTCCTTATCTGCAAGGTCCACTGCCTCCCTGAGCCTGTTGCTGGAGTCACAGGTCAACCCACCAAACCTGCATCTCGTACAATCAACCCCCCCCCCCCCGAACAACATAATTCACATTGAAAGACGAATACAATAATTTACTGATGGCTCAATGACTTTAGAAGACAACACGCTTGAGTAAATACAGTGTTGTTAAACCTGGGTTTTATTTCCACGGTGCGACGGGCAAACCGTCCCCCTCTCATAAAAGCCCTGTGAGTGATTCAAAGGCTTTTCTCTGTGATCCGCCGTGAGGAACACACAATCTACCAGATACGTTTTCCCAACATGCACTGATTTCCACCATGCACGCTACAGTACGCGCAATAGTGCGGAGCTCAGCTCACAGAGACAGAAATCGATGCATAATACCCACCTCGCTCCAGGGAGGGATCATAGGGGAGGATGGAGGGGGGTTGGGGTTGGCGGGTGGTGGTGGGGGGACGGAGGGGGGGGGGGGGGGTGCGCCACAGGAGTGGAGGAGGGGGATGGTGGGCTCATGGTGGGCAACGCAAATACCGAAAGGAAGGAGCAACACCATCCCGTTGGTTATTGATTCTGTCCAGGTTTACTGCCCTCCCTCGAACCCCGGCTAGTGTAAAAGAGGAGGCAGCAGGGGGAGAAGGAGAAGCAGCGGGGGAGAGAAAACTGCAAAGTATCCTTTTCTCCTCACTCAGGGCGGATCCATTACCACCACAGCAGCTTTCTTTTCGCAATTGTCATTAATAGATGATAAATAAGAGATATTCAAGATTTTCCAGAGCCAGATGTGCCCCCAAACTCTGCCGCTGCAACATCTGTCCAGTCGATGGGGGAAATATATGAAACACCTGGAAATGTGATTCCTCATCTGTGATGTATTCTGCTTTTGTTGTTCTTTACACTATGAAGACACGGGAGGTTTGGCAACCAGAGTGACTTTGGCAGCTCCTTCTCTGGACTTCAACATTCACTGTGAAGGACTTCAAGTCAAACGGCAGCTTAACGCCCTGCTCACAATGACCGAGCAGTCGCATGATGTTGACCTGACGTGACGTGATATTCACTGTACAGCGACTACAGAGGAAACGACAGCAAATCAATAAATCAATACACGACAGTCAAGTGTGTTGTTGTTCTTTGTGAATTTGACAACCGCCCCTTGATGATGATATTCGTTCTTAATATACTTTGCAATGTAAATATTTGCCCGCGAAGAACAATTTCTGCTTCATCTGGTTTAACTTTATATATATATACATATATACATTGTGGGAGGAGAAAACAATCTGTGTGTCAACAATGAAAATAATCGTTGGCTTCTTCGTTCCCAAATGGCCTTGTATATATATATATATATACACTATATATATAACACTAATGCTTTCAATCACTGAACCGCATTCACCACGTCACAAGAGCCTCGTTGCCTGTTGGTGACATGCAACCAATGTAGCCTCATAATGTCCTCCAATGTAGCCGATAGGGAGTTGAACTCATGTGAAATAAACTATGGCTGGCATGGTGGGATGTCATACAAATACTAGTTATTGATGTTACAGATAGAGCTTTTCCCCAACTGGGTAATGGATGCATTGCATCTTGGGACATTTATGCCAGCGTTTCGTCTGGTGATGCAAACTGTAAATTAAAGAATGTGCTTTTTGTATCAAATATTGGCTTTTACCCCTGCTTAATATACTACAAGGCCATAACCGATTTAATTACCTCAAATACTGTGATATACTGTAAAATTACCCTAAAATCCAATTATCAGCATTAATTACTGTTAAAATACATTACAGTAGATACTTCAAATTATTCACTTATTTACTAGCTAGAACCTCTTATACTCACTAAACAACACGTTATCTTCCACAAAGTCTAATCTCATCTCGAACTAATCCTAGATGAACATGTTTGCTGCAGTAGCCAAGTGCAATGGCTGCAAATACTGTGAGTCAAGAACTGTGCTCAGACAACAGTGTTGAAGAGAGGGGTGACTACACACAGCTGCAAGCAACACAGACACTTCGTCTTGAAGTGGAGTATTTCCTGCTGATCTGATGAATCGTGACTGAATATATATTTGAAGATATGTGAAGAGTTTGATGAATACTTCTTTTGGCATATTTCTCAGCCTTAAGTCTTGATGATATAACTGATCTGTTGTGTGTGAACTGCCTGTTCTCAACTCGACCGCATAAAGAACTTTTTTTTCACTCTCCTCCTTCCACCTGTGAGTGGCAGCCATGTTTTTCGTTTTAAAGGAGATTTAAGAGAAGTAATTGGTGAGTATGGATTATTTTCACACAAAAATCCAGTGACGTTGTAGAACAAAATAAGTAAATCTGGCATAACATGACTCCGCGGCGGCGACGCTGCTCTTCCAGCTCCATCTTTGGACGCCTCCGAGCCTTGTTGTCAGCGTGGCGAGGACGTCTATGTGAGCCATATGAAAACACAACTCTCCCCCGCTGTGCATCCTCCTCCTCCTCCTCCTCCTCCGTCCTCCTCTGCCGTGTCCTAGCTGAGGTTGATCTGCCCAGAGACAGCACTAACAAGCCAGAACCACGAGGCGATGGCAGCGATCCAGAGACATGCACAGACACAGAGATAAGAGGAACGAGAGAGCGATAGGGCCGGCCGGGCGAGAGAGAGAGAGAGAGAGAGAGAAGAGGACGTAGGCTGAGTGTAAACGGCCGCGTGAGGGAAAAATACGAAAATGATTCGGCTTTCAGAACCAAAACGCTGTGCGGATAATAACTTCCAAAAGTAAGACAAACATCCCACTAAGAGATATCGTAAGAGAGAAAGTTTAAAATGCACTTGGGGGGTAAGATCCACTGAAGACCACCTCACATCAAGGAAATATTTCTTCACCCTTTTTGATTCTGAATGCCAAACAATTCCAGTGAAATGTCAGAACTGTCAGACTGTCAGAAATAACCCTCCGTTACTTTTGGACGACCTCAAACACAACACGCTACTTAAAAACGGCACATTAGGTTCTGAGACATTGTGGGAGGAGAAAACAATCTGTGTGTCAACAATGAAAATAATCGTTGGCTTCTTCGTTCCCAAATGGCCTTGTATTGTCATTCAATTGGGGGCTGACATTAAACATAGCCAGATACTAAACTTAACCGGATACAAATGTACCGAGCCCTGTATGTGTGTGTGAGAGCACGTGTAAGTGAGTGTAGTGCTCTTGTCGGTATTGACATGCGTGCAAGTCTGGCCGGCGCCCGCATCGATGTACATAAACACATGCGTGAATATGTGTCTGAACCTTTGACCTGTACATGAATTAACATTGACTGGATGAAACAGATCATTCAATCTATTAAGTAAAATAATAAAAAAGAGAACGATGAGACTTTTATTATAACGGTTTCTGAGAAGGCCACTCAGTCTCAGAAGCAATTCCAAAAATCCATTTGCAGTTTCCATTCCCTCTTTTTGCTAATGCGCCTCTCCCGAGCAGGGCGGGAGTCGACGTTATTGTAGTGGCAGGTTTGCACTCTGCCGTTCGATCTCACCCTCATGAGCGCACGGCGGACAGACAGGGAGCGGGACGTGTTTTTGCTCTGGAAGTAATATCACCTCCGGAAAAAATGTTCCCTCTCTGAGGCAGGAGCGGGGGACAGAGAGACAGGCGGGGGCGGGAGACAGGCAGGTGGCGAAGCAGAGGATACAATGGGTGCAGATGTTAACGGATGACAGATTCCCAGCAAAGAGCTGCTGCCGTTGCAGCTGACATTTTTTTTAATTTTTTTTTTTACAGCTATGACAGTTAACGTTTTGCTACACAGGTTTTAAAAATGCTGCAAGGGCAAGTGGACCGTTATGAGAGGGTCAAAGCACCGCCTGGTATGTTAAGTGATTACAGAATCCTCAGGAAGTCCAGCACAGTACGGCAGGCGCATCCACCTCGTCGTCTTCTGGCATAGAATTATTAATAAGAAATACTTATTCACCATACTTTGTTTTCATCTTTCCTTCTGATCCCTTTCCTACAAAGCCCAAATGTTTACTCTCTCCGCTTCTTTCTCCTCCCCGTCTCGTCATGTTCTCCGTATCATCCGCCACATCACCCCTCATCCGTAACGATCCATTAAGTGTGAGGTATCAGCTAGACGGTGCTCTGCTGCCGGCTTCACGCAGGCCGTCTCTTTGTCTTAACATGCTGCCGCGAGCCGCACAAATCATTCTGATGCTGCATGCGAGCCAAAAAATCGTGCACGCACAGTGACGTAGACTGAGACTGTTTTTTTTATTTATTTGGCCCTCACGCACAGGCAAGTATGTATTGGTTAGACGTAGATTGCTCTTGTTGATAAGAGTCAAATGAACAGAGATTAAGAGAAGGTTTACGTGTAACGTCTCATTAACCTCCTGTGTTTCAAGTTTCTTTTTGTCAGTATAAAGAACCATATTTTGTTTCAATCTTAATCTGGTTTCCAGTGTGAATCTCTGCATTTGAGTCCTCGCCCAGCCGTGATTCGTGACTCATGATTGTGCTTATTTCTGTGGAAGTACAATATTTTCTTTTTTCTTTTTTACGGTAGTGTAGAATGCTGTACAGTGGCAAACAATTTAAAAATAAATAAAATATCTCATAACCGTATTATACTATTATTTAAAGTATATCTAATAACAACAAACAAACAAACACTAAGAGACATGCCACTGGCCTGTTCTTAATGTTATCCTCTTTTACAAATGCAAAACAGATGTTTAAACAATTGCTTGCAAGAAAAGAATAGTCTGCCCTCTCAAGCATCTTCTGGCCTGAGCTCTTTAATACCAAACTGACCAGTGTTCACATGAACACGAGATGACAGCGTGGCACAAATGACAAGAATGAAAGTGGATTAAAGTTAGCGGCAGGGAGCTTATATCGCTGCTCTCGTTCTCTCTCACACACACACACACACACACACACACACACACACACACACACACACACACACACACACACACACACACACACACACACACACACACACACACACACACACACAGGTACATAACAAGAAGCCTTCAGCTTCCTCTTCTCTTGGACTTTTGGCTCTAGCATCACCATAAGTGACCTTGAGCTCCGAGACCTGTCAGCATCCGCCTCTTGTCGCTGTATGCATGTATGCATTAATGACTGTCTGTGTTAATGCGGCCAGCGAGGAAGGCCCGTTGTTCACGTAGCACTTTCCTTGTAAAGTTGTTGACCCCTGGGCTCCAAACTTCAAACAGCGCAGCGTTTTGCTATACGGCAGCAAATGCGTGTGTAATCTAAAAACCTCCATCACGGCGTCCTTGTGTCTTCTCGCACTTCACCCTTCCTGACATTTAAATCAGTGGACAACCGAGTCCACCGCACAAAGCGTTGTAGACCTGCGCCTGAGGAACCCATCACTGAAAGCTTTCGCCAGAAGGAATGTTGCTCGCAATACAGATGTTTGCAACGAGCTGCTGTCAGTGGATCCACTGCACAAAAACAGCATACATTATTCAGCTTTTGGCGTTAACTTATTCATAGTGGATGAGTCCTTTGGCATCGTGGGAACGGGCCTCAATTGACGGGATTTTGAAATAAATCAAACGTATCAAACCATCTCATGTAGCTTGTTACCAATTCCTAATCCACGTGAACGCATTTTAACAAAGCATCCCTCGTGTATGCGGCTCATCTCACACCTGTCCGCAGTGCGCATGCCACGGTGTAACAAAACAACACCACCCCCCCCAAAAAGCAACAGTCGCCTCTTCTCTTACCTCCTGCAATTGCTCCAACTCCTTGCGGAGCGCGTCTTGGTCGATCTCCAGGTCCGCGTACCGCTGCTTCAGCACCTGGTTCTCCTCCAGGACCACCAGCCCGCACTCCGCCGCCCTGATCTTCTCCCGGTTCGCCTCGGCCAGTTCCTGGGTGAGCCGCTCCAACTCGGCCCGGTACTGCTCCATCGATTCCCCGCATACTCCATCGGCGGCCATCGCCCCTCTCTCTCTCTCTCTCTCGCTCTCTCCCCCCCTCTCTCTCTCTGTGTCTGTCTGTCCCCCCGTCTGGGCGCGCCTCGCTCCGGTCTCTCCACCGCTTCGGACAGGAGAGACACAGAGGCGGGCGGGCGGAGGCTGAGAGATGCTGAACCCCCCCCCGCCTCTTCCCTCCACCTCTTCCCTCCCCTCTTCCCCTCTTCTGAGAGTCAGAGCAGGAAAGCTGCGGGAAATTCCTAAATAAAATGAAAATAATAATATTGCGAACGGCGCACGGCTAAAGGAAACGATCAACGCGCGTAGAAGAAGTGGCGCGACGTGGAATCGTCTCGTGAGGGACACCAGCAAAACGCCACGCAGGGCAGCGGGGTTCTCCTCCTTATTTGAGAAAGTGCGCCACCTTTCGTCCGTTTTGCACTTTTAAAGTGGTAAAATCCCATGAGCCGCCTTCACTGTCGTTTCAGTGGTTAGAATGTAAAGATAATAAATATTTGTATTATTCAAAGTGTTCATTGCATAAAAGTAATTTGAGTGTTAATCGTGACCGACTGCTCCTGAACGTGACTCGGACGCGTCTCAGTTCATCCAGAACACCTGTCAGTGCAGTTTAACATCGGAGAGTTTCTCTTTGCCTCGTCTCTCTAAGTAACGTTGGTAAGTGTTATTTGCCTGGCATGATTAACATTTTCCTTCCTTAGATCTTGTTGTCTTCCTCAACTTTGTAATTTGAATATTTTACCAATGACAGTGTTTCTAAATATTTCATTTTGGTTTGTTTTACAGAGGCACTGGATTAAGGACGCCAGCTGTTTGCTGTGGTCAATTGAAAGTGTTCCATAGCGTGTTGTTGCAGTTAGTTTAACTTGTTCCTAATGATTTTTTGATTCATTTTTTTGTTATTGTATACATGCGGCATATTTTATGTTTTGTTCTTGGTCACAAAAGCCTAACATTTTTGTCTTAAGGGCATCTAATAAACTCCAACCACTATGACCGAAATTAGTTTGGTTGTCTTTCTTTAATTTGTGGGGAATTAAATGAAAAAGTATACGGTTATAAGTAAACGGTAACATTCTGGTATTCATAACACAAAAACAGTAATTGTATGGTAACAAACTGTAATCCAATATACGACAACATACCGTATATTACGGTGGGGCACTGTAAATAAAACAGTAAGTTACTAGCGTCGACTGACAGTGAATGGCAGTTAATTCACAGTAAAATTGGTTCAAGTTTACGGTAACATACAGTAATCCATTTTACGGTTACATAGTGTAAAAACCATTTACGATATTATACCGTAAAGAACGGCAAATTCCTGGCGTCCTTGCTGCCAGTAAAATACCGTTAATTTAGGGTGAAATTTTTTAGAATGCAGTGAAAAACCTCAGTGCACTGTGATATAAAGAGCTGCTAGGCTTTTGGACGAAGCACATATATACAGCACATCTCCATAGTCAATGAACGGTAAAAAAGTTGACGAGACAAGCAATTTAGGCGCTCTCAAAGAGAAACAAGCGATTTCTGTAAAAGAAGGCTTAGTCTAGGTTTTTTTTACCAGGTTTTCAATATGTAATTTAAAAGAGAGCTCCCTATCTAAAAGAGCATCTAAGTATTTATAAAAAAAAAGATAATAAGCAGAAAAGTAATTCAATATAACAACAACATATGATAAAACAGTAAAATTAAAAAAAAAGCAAGACAGAGTTTTTGTCACACAATAGACCACATCATAGTTCAAATTCACCTTCACTGCATGTTTAATTTCACCTTCACTGCATGTTTAATTTCATCTTCACTGCATGTTTAATTTCATTTTCACTGCATGTTTAATTTCATTTCAAGGACATCGTAATAGCTTGGTTTCCTCACGATAAATGTCCCCTCTAGCAGTTTGTGTGGCCTTGCGTCCTTCTAAGCTGTTTGTACATCACCATCAAGTCATGAGTGTCTGCTTTAAACCGTATAGCCCCTGCAGCCTAGAGAGAAGTCCATTTTACAGCAGACACACACACACAATAAAAAAAGAGGGGGGGGGGGGCAAGTTGAACCGCTCTCAGTCTCAATCAGTTATGGTCCTGTCAAGTGAGTTATGGAACTGATAGTGAAGGACGATGCCGAGTTATCGCTCCTATAATTGATGATTATTTGAAGGAATGCGTATCCGACACTTCTCAGAAAAAAGGGGACACGAGTTGTTCGTGTTCTGGACCCTTTTCACAGAACAATATCATGTGGTGTTACATCACAATGTGAAAGCTTGGGGTACGGCCAATGTGTGCGTTTAGCTAAATAAATGATCATCTAAGTCACAATTATTTACACATATTTACAGCCCTGACACGTAGTACCTGTCCATAGCTTGAGCTGATATTCCCCTTTGATCCTTTTGGACCAGTTCTTTGATTTCCACTAACTGACCTCCCAGTAACACGGATTTACAGCCCAAATTAAGATAAGGACAGGTTGTCAGAAAGTCAAACAGATAAAAAAAGTTCATGGCAGAACTATATCTTATCTCTGACAAGGAAGTGTGGTGTCATGACAATGTCAAAATGCGTTTGCTCACAATAACACAGCTCTTCTACCAAGACGTGTGCGCGCGGTACCAATACACTGTAACAAACTGCTGTAAATTCACGGTGCATTTCTAACGGTATCTTACAGTATGTCATAACTGTAACACACAGTTAAATTTCCATCTCTTGCTTGTAAATTAACGGCCAATGTCATGAATAAACAGTTAAAACTGTCAATTTATGATAATAGCAGACTACCGTAATTCAACTGCATGTTACATATATTTTATGAAGTGGTGGAAATACACATACAAGTGCAGTGAATCACAATCCATCTACATCTTTTGTAGGTTAATGTATGGAAGCCCATGTCAGCCACTGAAAACCAGGTCCTATAAGTCATCATAATGAGATAGTATCTCATGAGATACAATGATGACTTTGACTTACAGGACATTACTATGTAGCTGTCACTTTTAGCCAAAACGCCCATTTATGTGGAGTAATTGGGGTTTAGGGGTCTTGCTCAGAGGCACTTCAACATGGCACAGGGAGCAGCCAGGATTCGAACCGCCAACCTTGCGCTGCACAGCAGACCCTCCCTATCCCATATTATTCAAAGTGTTTGTTGCCTAAAAGTCATTTGAGTGTCCGCTGTTAGTTTACTGTAAAGTTCACGCCAATTTACTGTAATCCATTTTACGGTAACAGTGTAAACAACATTTACGGTATTATACCGTAAAATAACGGTAAATTTCTAGCGTCTTTGCTGCCAGTAAGTTACTGTTAATATACGGTGAGTGTATCCTCAAACTGTATCAGCATAGACTTATCCCAAGGTTTTTTGTTATTGAGAGAATCCAACTGCACGCTTTAAAAGTCAACTTTATTGTGTAAAAAAAAAAAGAAAAAATCTGTTGTTATCACAGTATACACATTTTTGACATTTTGAGTCCAACAGTCGGTGTGCAGGCGACTTCGCTGTGATGCAATCCCGCACGGCGGTGTCATCGTTTCTAAGAATACTAGTCGCTATCTGTCCGTCTCCGGCGGGTGGAGATACAGAGTCCTGTGGTCCGGGGAATGTGTGTTGGTCAGCACGCCGGCCATTGCCATCGCCGCGAGGAACGGCCTCGATCGAAGGGGTCTCGGTGCGCAGCACGGCCGCCAGCACGCTGCCTGCAGCTCGGCCTTCTGTAAGAGCTGCCAGAGTCACAACAGCACAGGGATCCCTGATTTAATCACTTTTGATGATGTTCTCTTTTCCCCCAGTTAGCATATCCATTATGATGGATACACGGTGCCTTTGAATCAATAGTTGCACTATTTAGAATAGCAGTGTGTTACCTCATGATAAAGCAGGTGACGACCGGCTGGCTGCATGTGCTGTCTGCTCATCAGCTCTACATCCTTCAGCGTTTCGGCCTTCCTCCATTTGGCTCTGCGGTTCTGGAACCAAATCTGAAACACACATTTAAATTACGCAACTGCTCCATGTACAAGTATCAGGTAAAATGAATACCCACAGTCTTTTGTTATCACTGTCCCTCTGAGGACAAACCAAATCATCAGTGGTGGATCAAAGTTCTGGTCAACCCTTTTATCCTGACCAAGTGTCATTTATCGTTATTGAGGGGTCTTGTGTAAGCAGCTGACTAAAGACTGTGTTCTATTGATGACTATTTTGTTTAATCGGCCTGCTTTCAGAACGTTCACAAAACTGTTATACCCAATAAATACCCAATATCCATTGTCACCGGTTGTTGATTTGACACAAACTTAATCGTCAGGTACTGGTTTGACCACGAACGCTAAATTGTTCCTATTGCACAACAGTATACTCTCACATTATTAAACACTGCCTCACTTTAATTAACCTAATAAGTAAATTATCGTTTGTAAAATCATCATGGACACCAGCGCCGTGAAATAACATAAAGAGCCAAACACTTAGTTAATGATCGCCAGTGATGCGCTGACCTGTATTCGGCCCTCGGAGAGGTGCAGGCGAGAGGCTAACTGGTCTCTGCTGCTGACTTCTGGGTAGTGCGTGTGCTGGAAGACCTTCTCTAGCTCCTGCACCTGGAAGGGTGTGAAAGTGACCCTCGTTTGCCTTTTTTTCCTCTGACCTGCAAACGCATTGATGTCATCGCTTCGTCATCAGCATCTCATTTCAATATATATATATATTTCTTTTTCAACTCCTATTTCCGATCATCATAAAACTCACATAAGCTTCCTGTGGTCCCGTTTGGAGGCTCTTCGAGTTGTGTGATTTGTGCAGTTTCTATTGGGAAAAAGAAATACAAACTTTTGTTTTGTAATTGTGTCTTAAAGGTAACTACGATTCATCAACTCTTCTTGGGAGCATAAAAAGAAAAGAGTAACATACCTGCACGCGTGAGCTGGTTGGATCTTCTGGTGTTCTCCGTGATAACAGACCAGTCGCGATGAACTCGTTCCCCCTTTCCGACGTACGTGGGTCTCCTCAGAATCTCTTCGATGGAATGGGACAATCTCTTGTGCGGCTGGGATTCCACCTCCAGATCCGCACGCGACTCCTTCTCGCCATCTCCTCTATCCCCCATGTCCAGAAGTGTGTCTCCCGCCATCAGCACCTTCGCCACGCTCACCGTTCACCGCTATTCAGGCGCTGGGAATGTCCTCTTATGGCCACGTCTCAGACTTCTCCTTCTACTCCGCTCTGGGAGACTTGTTACCTCTTTCTTTCTGCAAGGTGAGAACGGTTTGGTTGCACTCCCCCCCTCCCCTCTCCCCACTCCTCCCCCCTCCCCCCCACCTGTCAGCCTGTGTTTGACCTGCATCACATGGTCATTATCAGGGAGGAGCGACTGGCAGTGAATGTAATTGTCTCACCTCTAGGATTTTTTCCCCCTCCTCCTTTCAGTGTCTAGTAAGAGCGTTTGACTTGAGGCGTGCTCATTGTAAATGTTTACACTTGATAATATTATCTGCCTTTATCGCGCACGCACTCACACAAAATATCTCATGTAACTGAGTTGTTTCTTTGTTTTGACCAATTTAATAAAACTTGTAGGCCCCCTAGACAGAAGATCTGTGTGGGCTCATAGTCTGATTAACACTTGGATAAAATTAAACAGTTAAAAAAAAACTATTTAAACTAATAAGTCTCTTTCTTATCACCAGAGTTATTGGAATCCTAAACGTTATCACCTTGGCCTCCGCATGCCCTCCCGCACTTTAGTTCACCTTTCAGACACACTGGGAACGGGCGTCAGGGAGTCCTCGTGGGGGACAGTGTCTCCATCCAGTGGTGTTGGCTCTTTGGTGCATTCGCCTGTGATCATCTGAACTTGGTCACCTCAAAGATAAGATCATTTAACTAGACTCTTTACATGGCAGACATTTCGACATTTCATTGAAGCTAAAGCAAATGTTTCCTATTTTGGCAGAGCTCCAGGGGAAACACAAGCTCCCTGAGAAACAGAGAAAAAGATAATGAAAATAAAAGATGAAAACTGATTTTTATTTCTATTTAAATTTGACCGAAACAATGCACATCCTTCCTGTAATCATTTATTAGATAAAAACAACAGATATTAACTCTAACCATGAGGGACGGCGCTGTTGTCTCTGGTTTCTTATGAGTCCGGAAATGTGAACCAGATGTGTCTCTTGTGGTCTGTATGCAAAATAACGTGCGTGCTGTCCCACTACAGTGGCTTGAATACGGAAACAGCTGCATTCTTTGGAAAATTAGCAGGGTCACGAGATGCAATGAGACACTGGATCAGAATAAACCACACTTTGAGAGACAAAACGTTTGGATTCGGGCAATTTTCTTCCAGTTCGGATAAATAACTGTATTGTGTTGCTGCTGTTTTAGTGACGCAGATTTGTTTCTATTGCTGCGTTTGTCTTAGCCGGTCTTTCTAACATAGGTTAATCTTTAAAATAATGATAATGTTCTTTCTGCCACGGTGTTCTTTCTGTTTTTACGTTAGAAGATACGTTAGAAGATACAGTCTAATTTTCAGAAAAAATGTCTTGGAAAATCTTTTCAAGTGTCATCAAAAGCAAGCAGTGTATCGTCCTACAACAAGGGTCTGAAAAGATTATTGTTATTATTATAAGATTATTATAAGGTTATTATAACATTAAAAGATTTCTATTGCAACGGAAAACAACAAATCTTGCGACAGTGAAAGTATCAATGCTCTATTTTTATTTAATGCCATAATATAATGCCAAAATATTAAAGCAGTCTCCCAACCTTAACAATATTTAATGAAATACTGACAGGAAAGAGCTAAAAACGAATTTTTAGAAAGAGAAAATGCCTTTTCAGATGGCTCAGTTCACATTAGGAAAAAGACATGCATCACCTGCTTGCACGTGTAACACATTATTCCCTTTCCACTCGCTAATTGATTGCACGCTGACCCGCTCCCAATTGGATTAGGCAGACACACATTTAAAAAGTACACTGTCTCCAAGGTTTCATGTGATCATGTGTCCCTGAGCCACAGCTTGATGCAAACACTCAGACGTGCATCGTGATCAATACTGTAGAAGAAAAAAAGGAAAGAACGTACGTCCTTCTTTCTCCACTGCAAAGGCTCTGTCGAGTGACTGGTCACATGATTTGTGTTTACACATATAGTATTGAAAAGCTTTAAAGAGCAGAAGACTACACGGCTTTGCAGAGTACTACTTGTGGTGGAAATTTGTGGATTAAGCCCTTGTGAGAAATCAAAAGTATCTTGAACTTGCTTTGTGATTAAGTATTTATAACTAACTAAAATATAGAACAATCATAAGAATACCAAAATCATCAACACAAGCCGTAAGTACAGACAGGAGTCAATTGACTACAATTCAGATGAAATGGGGCAGATTGTTCTTTCTCCCACAGAGGAGCTAGAAGATCTGACCAAGTTTCTGAGGGAGAACAGGAGCTTTTATAAAAGGTTCGTGACAAGCGAAGCTTCCTGCAACAGGAAGATTAGTCTTAAATAGATGTCGTTGGGAGACGCCCGTGACCCTCCCTCATGGGACCTAGTCAATCATATAAGACAGACAGAGAAAAACATGATATGGATCAGTGAAGGCACCTATCTTCAAGAACAAGATGCCATTGTGCAAAAGGTAAGGTCACGAGTTTTCCAAAAAAGCTTGGCGACACTCACAATTTGCAGCTCATCAAATTCTCCCCCAATATTACTCATACTTGTTTAACCCCAGTTGTGGTTTAAAATACATTCATGGCACAACATACACATCCCTAACATTATTCTGGCTTGATTCTATCTTTAATGAAATGATGTCAGGTTCAGGTTACTTTTATTTGTACCAGTAGGTACACTTGATTTGCTCTACAGACATTAAAATCCACACAAACAACATGACAAACAGGATAAAAGTACACAAGACTACAAATCAGTCAATCAATTATCAAATCAAATAAGTACACAAACGTCTGTGCACTGTTCACCTGAGAAATGGCTGCAGGAACAAAACTGCTCTTATGCCGCTTTGTTGTGCACTTTGAGACCACGTTCCCTCGTCTAGAAGGAAGAAAGGTCATTGTGCAGGAGGCTGGGCGTCGTTCTTCGAAATGGAGCCAGTTTTCCATTCCTCCGAGTGCAGCTGTGACTCACAACTCAGCAACCGTGTTTTTTAAATGAAGTCCATTTTACTTTCACTTTTAGTGTTCTGTTAGTTTAAAAGTCCAGAATCCAGCCCACGAGATTTTGAGTCAAATTGTTCTAAAAGCCTACGTATACTGGTTAAAATTCGAAGAAATCAACTAACTAACTTTAGATCCATTTTGAGTATATTGAACAAAACTTTCACAAAGTGATATGAAACAGTAATAGCAGAAGATGCTGCATCCAGTCACATGCTCTCAGAGCAGATGCACTCATGATGCATCTCTGCTCCCTTTGGGCTTTGCAAGTTTCATGTTAACTCAATTTCCTTCCTCTATTCCATTAAGTGTCTTTTAATAAAGCTTCCACTTCTTCATTTGAGCATTCTATAAGATTGTGTCATAGTGTGTATGATTATAACTTTATGAGGAGAGCATTCATGTTAACGGTATTTATTAGTTGGTTGTTTCCTACTGTATGAAGGTCTTGAAAACTGTTTCTGGTTTTGTGTCAAATAGTCAGCTATGAACAGAAATATCTTGACAGCTTTTTTATGGGTTTCTCCAGAAATCTGCCCAGTCCGATGGCCTAACCTTTCCACTAATAGATGGTTTTGATTGCAGTTTTATCAAAAAAGCCAATTTACAACTTGCTATAAATAAGAGCTATTGTAAGTACAATTTAAGTGCGACAATTTGTTAGTCTTTTAGTCGAGGTAGAGTCTGACGAGGTGTGTCTTTAGTTTGCGGAGGGAGATGTGAAGGCTCTCTGCGGTCCTGATGTCATCACAGAGCTCCTTCCACCATTTCGGGGCAAGGACAGCAAAGAGTCGTGATCGTTCCACTAATACAGGGTTCTTCAACGTTTTTCAGGCCAAGGTCCCCCAAACTGATGGCGAGATGGAGCAGGGACCCCCTATTCTACGGAGTTTGGTGTGTGCTGTCGTATTTGCATGAAAGGAGCTGTGAGTGAACCAGTGGTCAGCTCCTCCTGTGGGAAGCTGAGTTTGTGTGTTGCGGACTGGAAGATAACGTCTGCTCCATCAATGTATTCATTCGCTACAACATTTGGATTCATGTCAATGTGTATTTAAAGACAATAAATACAATTCTGAAGACATTTAAATTTGTGGGAAAAAAAATTGTTTTATCCACCCAAAATATCGCGACTCCTGTGCAGCACCTCTGCGGACCCCCTGGGGTCGCGGACCCCCTGTTGAAGACCTCTGCACTATTAGACCTAATGTCTCAACAACAATTAAATCAATTTGAATGAAACATTTTACATTATCGTCTCAGCTAACACCACCATGAGGTCTTAATTTCCAGTACACCAGGTTCATTATTAAAATAAATAATAATAAAAAAAATATTTAAATAGAAGGAGACACTAGAAAAACATACAGCACAGTTATGCTGTATATAATTATGATTATTTTTACATTTTTAATTATCGAAATTATTTAACGATTGAAGTGTACTTTAGTGTAATGTTTAGTGTACTTTTACAATTGCACTAAAAACTAGTATTGCAGTACTAAAAACTTGATAAGCAGCACCTCTGGGATTAATCTGAGACACGGTGTTCCTTTAATTACCTTTGTGCTTAAATAGCCTACTGCAGGTTTTTTATTCCTCGAGTCATGCAGCGGCCTGCCTGTCACCTGGACCTTCACACTGAAACAAGAAAACACTCAGCGAATATAACGTTGTGTGGATGCCAATTGCGTGAAAACCTGAGCTTCCTGCTGCCGTAGTACGACTTCCTTAATGAAGTAGATGTGGGCCGCTATCAAACTCTTAATATAAACTAATAATGAATTGATTGAATGTAATATATTGTAGGGGAAGTAGAAAGTTATGGTTAATGGAATAAATTAAGTTAACGTTCACTGAACTTTGACCCATCATCAGTTAGAGATGTGCACCATGTGACAACATGTGATAGTCTGGAAGGTTTGTCCTCTATATAATAAATATCGGGTGCTGGAACTGGAAAGAAAAGTAGGCCAGAAAGGGCAAACACGTGCACAAGCTATGGCCGGAAGACTGTATTTCAACTTTTCCTTATCTCTCCCAAAATGTGACTTGTTTTATAACAAAAAAAGTCATCTAAACAGTGCATTGCCTTGAAGGCCCTGCTCCTAAATTCCCCTCAATGAATCGTACCCTTTCATGATGGTCTGTCGTCTCAGAGGGGCTTTGTAAACTAGATTAGGAGGCTGTTTGAGGTAAAACCGGGAAAAGAGGAACAATGCACTCTCGCATTGACCAGTTTGGGAGTCATTATTAGTCCTCAAAACGAAACTCCGCTCCGTGCTGCCAAAGAGCACCGGCACCGACCCGCTTCCCGGATCTCTCCTCCCTCTGTCTCCCCCCGGCCCGCTCCTCCCTCCCTCTTGTCTCCCCTCCTCTCCTGACGTCTTCCCTTCCCTCGCGGTGCAGTTTCTTCACTTTACAGTTTTACAATCCCATAAAGGCCACCTGATTTGTCGTCCGACAATGACTTTAGGAAGGGACAGTAATGGTCGTGATGTCGATGCGTTTGCAGTGAGTATGACTTTTGATTAATTCTTCACCTGGGGAATGTTTGACAAAAATGATTTTTTTTAAAGCTATTCAAAAATATTGTATTATTATTATTATTTAAAGTGCGGGAGTGTGGACACGTCCGGGTTGCATTGTAAACTGTCACACTTGATTTGTCCCTGGTCAGTGTAACTTTTGATAGTTTCTTTTACCGTCCAAACCACAAAACGAAAATACGGAAACACCATCGTTTTCTCGTTTTAAACCAAAAACGGAAGTGGGCGGCCGTTTTCTTTTCTCTTTTTATTTAGTTTTGAAACAACTGACAACTTTTTACTCCGTTAATCCATTTTTTGTTTTTCTGCCTTTAAAACGAAACTACGAAGCGTGGCCGCAAAACCGGAAGTGCGTAACCTTTCACAGTAAGAGTCAACGCAGTGGAAAGTTTGGATGTTTGGATTTGCGTGTTGCTTCAGTGACCGCAGAGGCAGTTACAGGAGACGCAGAGTAAACGTGTTTCTCATCTCCACTAGTGGCAGAACACGTGTGTTTAAATCATAGATTACATATGTTATTACAGATGGATTTACTTCATGTGATTTTTAGGGTTAATTTTCAATCATTGTTGTATTTATCTTGTTATATTTATTTCAAATACAACCAAACATATCTCTAATGAAGAGACTTTTGGTTTCTTTATATTAAACATTATGAATACATCATTTTTTTTGTCATACTTCAATCCTGAATTCAATGTTCAATTCAATGAAAGCCAAAGAGGTCAAAGGATGAGAAGATCTAATGTTGGTTTGTGTTCCAGAGAAAATTACTTAGTTTTATTGCCGTCAGATTTGTTACCAAGCCTTAAGTTATCACAGATTTTTAGTTCCACCTCAAAGCCAGATTTTAGGGCAGCTTGATTGAGACATTTTATTTCCAAGCGAAAACCATTGTAAAACATTCTATTCTCAGCAGCTGCAGAGTGTTACCAACAAGAGGTAGAATCACTAACACGAGTTTCACACTTGGGCACCAACAAAGCGCTCATGACGAGGAAGCTGCAGAGATGGAATGTGCTTTACCCAGATGTTAGTGTACTGCTGGACAGTGCTCTCAATAAATTGCCACAAGTTTTCAAGATGGACTCAAATGCCTGATTGGTGTTACAAGAAGACATTGTCAGCACTTGTCATTTTTTATCTCTTTCTTCTACTTTTGAATAGGTCAAATATAGAATGTGAAATGATGCCATGACCACGACATGTCCCTGTTGGGATGGTGTGTTCAGGGTGATGGGCAGTGTTGGCTGTCCGCCACACACAGCGTTTGGCATTGAGGGCAAAAATCTGATCTGACCAGAGCACCTTTTCCACATGTTTGATGTGTCTCTCACATGGCTTGTGGAAAACTCCCAATGGGATTTTTTATGGTTCTTTCAATAGCAGATTTTTTCTTGCCCCTCTTCCATGAAGGCCAGATTTATGGAGGACACGGTTACCAGTTGTCCTGTGGACAGATTCTGTCCACCTCCAGAGTTACAATGTGACTCCTGACATCACAGTCTCCTCGGGATGAAGTTGACTTTGGACTTTGGTGATGAACTTACTCAAATGTACAACTAAAGCGGATACTAATAGTCTATTTCAAGTAAAAGGTGTCTCTCGGTTACTGGAGACAACCTTTCCAAACATTCCTTTCTTCTACTAAATTACATTCCAGTGTCACTAAACTGCCATCTCATCTACATTTCGAGGAACATGTTTATCCTCTCAGTTCACGGTCACAGTTTTCAACAGTTTTAAAACACCCTCCTCCCAAAGCAGGCTTCAGCAGAACAGTGATATTTGGTGGGAATTACATCAACAGTGTCCGACATGCTAAAGAGCAGGTAGTCCGGGGCAATGGTTCACAAGCCATTTCTGCAGTACCCGCTGTGTACATGGCTGAATGAAAATACACCTGCGTGTAGTCAGCTACTGTTGCTAACACACATCCCATCGGACCAGGATTATTTATGTATATTTATTCTCCTAGTTTATTAAATTTCTAGAAAACAGTAAAGAAAAGTATGTGTGGGCCTAAAAAAATGAAGGGGACAAAAGAAAGGACCTCTATTAGGACCTTTAACAAAAAAAAGGTCTCTGGAAACAGGCCCAGGTGTTACAGCTGAACCGTGTAATACAAAAACAGCCATCCTGCAAGTTAACGCTTTCCCTGCTCCTTAACCATTAACAGAAAGATCCAAAAGTCAACGTGACTAATGAATCCATCCGAACAGGTGGGCTGATCCACAACACGTAACCGTGTTTTAAAATGATACCAAATGTATTTATAGGCGTGATGAACTTTGAGGCTCGTAAACGGCACTTCAAGGTGTGTAAAAGCTATTTCCAAAATTCCAGAGGTGCGTGAACGCTGCGTTTACGTGCGTTCACCCTCCACTGCAGTCCCGCATGCATCGCGCACGGATTTCTAGCATACGCACGTTCCATTGCGTTGACTCTTACTGTGAAAGTCTACGTACTTCCGGTTTAGCGGCTACGCCTCATATTTTCGTTTAATGGTTTTTACGCTAAAACGGACTATAAAAGTACAAATCATTACTACAAAATGCTACTTTGTTTATACTTATCAAAGAAAAAAGAGTGAAATAGTCCTACTTTTGAATACATACCCACTGATTTGGGTTTTTGTAGAAATAAAATCATCATTAACTAACAAATATTTAATCAACTACAAGAACTTGTAGTCTCTTGTCTCGTGTGTTTTTAATTGGCCTCACTCTATCCTTCTGTCTGACCCATTGAAGCTCGAGGGGCCCGACACAAAACGTGAAGAAGAAACGGACACGTCCACGGAGGGGGAGGAAAGGAACAAGCTGGCATATTGTGTGACGGATGTACCTCCCTGGTACCTGTGCATCATCCTCGGCATCCAGGTACGTCAGCAAAGGGCTTTTAGAGGCATTTTTGAGGCTATTATTTCCTCGTTAGGTGACCATGTGTCATAGCTTCTGATTATCATTTAACAATGCAAACATGACAATGCTGTCAGATGAGAGCCTTGATGTTTCCTTCAGGCTCCGTTAGACTTCTGGTCTTCTTTACCAAAGCCCAATTTATGTGTTTGACAGCTGTGATCTTTCAGACCTTCTTTGAAGACCTGACACCGTTGTATTTGCTCTTTTATATTATTTTCCATTACCATTTCTACGTCATTCGTCATAGGTCATTTAAATAATATATGTCGTCTGATGAGTTCTACTATCTTTTACAGTTTGGACGTTTATGGATTGTTATCCCCTCACAGTATCAATAGCTTGTGTAGTTCTCCTTATGTATTTCTTTATATCTGTTCTGCCAGCACTGTTTGACGGCGTTTGGGGGAATCATCGCAATCCCATTAATCCTGTCAGGGGGATTGTGTCTGCAGTATGATGGCCTCACCCAGAGCCACCTCATCAGCACCATATTCTTCGTCTCTGGTATTTGCACTCTGTTGCAAGTTACCTTTGGCGTCAGGTAAGGAAGTAAAGCAGAGGTATTCTTACGAGCAGGAAGATGTTTGAGAGATGAATGTCCAAGAATCAAAAGGATCTTATCACCTCATTTGTCAGAGTGAACTTTGGACAAGAGAATATTCCACTGTGTAAGCGGTCACGGCTTTTATTTATGGGATTACCAGAGGACAAATGGAAAACTTTCACCGTAGTATGTTTTTGAATGAGTACTTTTAGCTGCTATAGGTTGAAATGGGCAAAAACAAATGGCATATTGAGACACCATTTGTTTTATAATATGACTTCAATGCACTCCCTTTTGAGTTACAAAAAAATAGTTATACATTTTGGCACAATATAATGCAAAACAATATGAACAATTTTGTACTGTGTGTGCAGGCTGGCTTATTATTACTGTCACAGTGGGATTAAGCAAGGCATTTTAATCTTATTATGTCTGGAGTCCAGCTATTGCTAAATCAACATTCTCTGGCATAGTACCAATGCTGCTCGGTTGGAAGGAAAAGGTCTATTAAACAGACCAAGAAGCAAAACAAAAGCAACTCAAAAGGATTTTTGGTTTCTTTCTGGGTGAAAACAGAAACTGCCATAAAAAAATGAAATCCTCCTCCTCTCACATCATATCTGTCGGGCTCCCCCTTCGCTCAATTCACTCCTGATGTCTCTTTGACATTTCCAGACTTCCCATCCTCCAAGGTGGCACATTCACACTGCTGGTTCCTTCACTGGCGATGCTGTCCACGCCAGAGTGGACATGTCCCGCTTGGACCCAAAATGCCAGCCTGGTCAACACTTCCTCCCCAGAATTCATAGAAGTGTGGCAGAGTCGAATGAGAGCTGTAAGTAATCCGTTCTTTGTATTAACGATTCTCTGTAAACCATTCACTCTGTGAGAAGTTACATTGCGTACCGCATTTGCTCTAACATTTGCTTGTAATTATTAAAAAATTTACCTTGGATTACTGACTTACTAAATATAATGTTCCTTTATACATTTATTGTGGAACTCAGAGATTTACAGGATATTAACAATTGAAAACACATATAATTGTGTGTAGTGTAACGTTCAAAGTAACCAACTCTTTCTCTAACTGTCTTAACTTTCCCGTCATATGAATCGAATGTTTCATATCGAATTCAACAGCGCCTTTGGTCTGAACAGCTCTTGAATCTATAATTTGCATATAGTAACCAAAATGTGTGCGTGGTCGTGCTTGTCTTCCTGCAGCTGCAGGGGTCCATCATGGTGGGCTCACTCTTCCAGGTGTTTGTCGGTTTCTCCGGCCTGATCGGCTTCTTCATGCGCTTCATTGGACCTCTCACCATCGCTCCCACTATCTCGCTCATTGGACTGTCCCTGTTTGACTCCGCCGGAACCAAAGCTGGCCACCAATGGGGCATCTCCGGCATGTGGGTGACATTCCCTCACAAAGGTGTCAGTTTTAGGGTGCAGGTTGATTTACAGTCTGAGTCTTACTATCGTTATTTTTCCTTTCATGATCACTTTCTGGTTACGTTGCACGTAACCCAAACGTTATTCATTCAGTAAAATGTTTTCTCCTAAAGGAGATTTCTGAGAGAAGAGGTTTCTGCAAATCGAAGGGTTAGGGTTAGGGTTAGGATTAAATAAGTTACGTTAAATCTGCCCCCCCCCCCTCCTTTGTCTCTCCAGGACCACCGTCCTGATCATTCTGTTCTCACAGTACCTCCGTCACATACCTGTGCCCTTCCCTACCTTCAGCAAGGAGAAAAGGCTGCACACCACCCGTGTCTACATCTTTCAGATTCTCCCCGTATGTGACGTCGAGCACGTGGTCAAGATGTAAATCAAGTAAATGAAGAATTTAATTAAACTTTGTTCCCTTTTCCTACGCGTCCTCAGGTTCTTCTTGGAATAACTCTTCCGTGGCTCATTTGCTACATTTTGACCATTTGCGACGTATTTCCTACTGAACCGAACCAGTATGGCCACCTGGCCCGTACCGATGTAAAGGGAGATGTTGTGAGCCGAGCTCCCTGGATCACCTTTCCGTACCCGGGTAAAAGGCCCACTTTAAAAACAAAAGTGAATAGCAAAAGAAAGGGGTTTGCAGTTTCTAAACTCTCTTTGTTTCAATCCAAACTTAAGGTCAGTGGGGACTGCCGACTGTGAGCCTGGCAGGGGTGGTCGGCATCTTGGCCGGCGTGATTTCCTCCATGATAGAGTCCGTAGGAGACTACCATGCTTGTGCCAGGCTATCCGGGGCTCCACCTCCACCCAAACACGCTATCAACAGGGGGATCGGCATCGAGGGACTGGGCTGTCTGCTGGCCGGAGCCTGGGGCACAGGGAACGGTACGACCTCTTACAGCGAGAACGTCGGCGCCCTCGGTATTACAAAGGTAAGACAATCCTCGGTAAACGCGGAAATTTCTCCAATCTCATTTTGGGGTTTATTGATTCTTGTTTAAAAACTATTTTTTCAATCAAAGTCTTGTTATTGTCTGCCTTCTGCTTTTGCAGGTTGGCAGCCGCATGGTGATTATAGCCGGCGCAGTCTTGCTCGTGGCTATAGGTGTGTTTGGTAAAGTGGCCGCCATATTCACCACCATCCCATCACCTGTGATCGGAGGGATGTTCCTGGTCATGTTTGGCGTCATCGCTGCAGCAGGAGTTTCTAACCTGCAGGTACAACACTGTAAAATCTTGGGCATTTTCTTTTAACTTGACCTAAATGTTGGTTTAATCCTTTTTTTCCTCATATTCTCAGTATGTCGATATGAATTCCTCTCGAAACATCTTCATTTTTGGCTTCTCCATGTTCTGTGGTCTGGTCATTCCCAACTGGATGTTTAAAAATACCACAGCTATTGCTACAGGTACATGAATAAAACGTCACTGTAATATCTTTCAGTTTTAGATGAAGCACTTGGTTTTGCACTTGTTAATTCATTTGAATGTTTGTGTTCAGGTGTGATTGCACTGGACCAGGTGCTGACGGTGCTTTTGACAACCAGTATGTTTGTGGGAGGTTTCCTAGGCTTCATATTAGACAACACTATTCCAGGTAAATTCTTTGCTTAGTTTTTAAAGTTTTAAATTGTTTAAGTAATCTAAATCCTCTTCTCAATGAAGTCAAGTGTGGTCGTTTGCATCCGGTTTTAACTCATTCATCACGTGTCTAACAGGCTCAAAGCTGGAACGAGGGATCGTGGCGTGGAACAAAGCTCACAAGGAAGACTCCAGCAACACGCTGGAGAGCGGAGACGTCTACGACCTTCCCTTTGGTATCACCTCTTACTTGTCTTCGTCCTCCTGGCTGCGGTACGTACCGTTCTGCCCTCCCGGTGAGCCCGACTCCTTGGACGGAGCAGACACCGATGCCCTGGAGTCCAAGCAGCGGCGTGGACACCAACGGCCTTCACAGGTGCTTGTTGCAGTTGCTTAGTGAGCTGTGTACCCTCGCAGCATGCTCTTCAGCACCTTCAGAATTGACCCAAAATGCATCAGAGGCAGCTCTGTTTGCATTCCCCTTGTTAAAGACACGTGTTTCTACGGTAAAAACTATTTTTGGAGAGAAGTTGACATAAACCTGAATAAGATATGGTTTTCTTTTGGGAGTTACGTAAGTAGCCTACCGGATTATTGTGAATTATTATAAATGATATACTATATAACCATACAAACATTTGTATTAAAGAGCATACCACTCGAGTGAAGCTAAGGAATTATTCAGCTCCCTTGATGTTGGATGTATTTGGTCTTCTCGGTATATTTAGAAGGTGATCACCACCCCATTCAAGGTACCACCATGTTTCATTTTTTTTTTATTGCAACAAGCATTTAAACAGCATACAAACTACAAACAGCTATTGTTTACGCGGTGCCTCATATTTTAATTAACCTTGCTTGGACGGTACATATTTTAATAATAACGTGTTTACTAATTCACTTTACTTATTTGTTAACACTTCTATCTATCACATTTTCTCTCGATGCACAAACCGATCTCTATGGATCTCCTCCATGTGAGTAAATCCACCAGGAGGGCAGCAACATCTGTGTCCACTCAGCTATTCCCCCGTCAGATCCAGCTCGATGGCTTTGTACAAACTAACGAAGGATTCGGCCCACATGCGTCGCTGGTTTTCGTTAGAGGAATTGACCGTCGCTTGGGAGGCGTAGACCAAGGTCAACAAGGTGCGCTCGAAATCTTCCTGACGCAGGTGACCGGCGTGACGGGAAAGGCCAGCGATGAGCCTAAGAACGTCCGATAGCTTCCTGGGGACGATCTCCTGGCAGATGACTTCCAGGCTCCTGGTCTTGCGTAGGGAAGCCAGCTCAGCGTCTCGCACAGAGAACTCTCCGCTCGCCTCGAAGGTAACGCCAGTCAGCAGGATCTAGTAGGTGAAAAGAAGTGAACAGCTCATTGAGGTTGTACTGGGCCGTAGTTTCACTTCAGCCACTCCATTCATGGAGTCAAGTGTCTCACCTCAAATAATAGATGAACGTCTTTCAGGGAGCTGTGGAAAGTGGGAATCACCACACTTGTCAACCCTCTTTTCATTTTGCTCGCAGCTGGAAATAGAGCTAAAGAGAGATAAGAGAGAGTGTGAATGAGGTACAATAGATGCTAAGGAGAAGTTTCCCTTGCAAAACCGTCCGCGTTTGTGCCTCGTTGTCGTCTGCTATGGACACAAAGGGCTTCTAAGACCAGACATGGGCAAAGTACGACAGTCCGTTAAAATAATAAACTCATTGCAGGGTTCTGGAGACGCGCGCATTCCCACCAGTTCACGCGCCGCGTCCCGAGATGACGGCGTTGAACCGCCCTCGGCCACCGTGCGTCCGTTACTAGGCAACGTGGACGCGTGAACACGCGTGACAGGTGGGGGCTTTTGAGAGAACTGGCGGCACCGAGCAGGTGTAAAAACCGCTCATGAAACCCAAAAAATGAACAAGAGAAAGAACAGAATTCAATGAAAAGTGGAGGTTCGGTTGAGAATATGCTGGTTTATGACCCAAGAAAACGTCTTGCACTAAAATGTATTTAAAACGTATTTAAGGGGGTCTCTTTTATGGTCGGGACAAGCAGTTGCATTTGTTTTCATACAAAAGGAGCTTTACACACTTATAAGAGCTGAAGATTTGGTGACTGTACATATACATTTTATGCGGCCCTGATTTGGATGTTGACAATGGTCATTTACATTTGAAAGGATTGATAGTTCGTCATGTAAATTGTAACAAACAAACTTCAATTAATGTAAATAAGAAGTTGAAGTGAGGTAATTGGTTTCATGATGTTTGCTCAGTCACGTTTCTGTGTTCATGTTCGTGAAATTTGTCGAATTGCCTTGCAAATAAAAGCTTTGCTACTTGTTAAAATCCAAATCCTGTTCATGTAGTGATTTTTACACGTCATTCATATTAGCTCACACAAACACACCATCCATCTGTTCCGAACCCATTGTGGCCCGCGAGTCAAAAAGTTCTGATCTAGACCCTGTTGATCCACGTGACGAGCAGTCTACACAAACTGAAGTGTTTTAGCACGCTGTTCTGATTCATGGGGCTCTCACCAGGACATACTGCACTTTAGATTAGATTAGAAAACTTTGAGTTTCAAACTCATTTGCCACCAAAACATTTGTACAGACAATAAACACAGAGCACAACAGACAAGAAACACGTTAAGAAACATGACCAGAAGATGCCTCATGAAACCTGGTCGGCATCAGAAAGAGGCTAAACCTGAAGGTGTTCATTCAAAGTTCATCCCCGATATCCTTTTAAAACGCTATGACCTCTGACCTTACAGATGACTCCTCTCTGCAGGCGATGAGACGTGACCTCAGACTTCAAAGGCAGCAGCGGAGAGAAAGGCGCTGTAACACGCTGTATTTTAACAACAGCGTGCAGATGATTCCAGCATGTAGTGCATGTGGGCTTAGAATTTAAGGCTCATTTTCACAGCAATGGGGGGAGCACAACAAATCCCGTGCGATCCAAGGAATCTCCCCGGCGAAAGCCTTTCCCCTTGTTACTGGTTTTAGCACGAGGAAGTACAACCATATGTTAACACACACTTTAGTACACTTTCTACTTCTCAGATCAATGCAACCTCCAGATTCTAAGCAGGAAGCAAACCTTGGAAGCCATCTTTTTTTAACTCGTGCCATTATAATGGCAACTTGTAAATCGGCTTATTTGATGAAATTGCAGAATTGCATTGATGCACTTTCCTGTTTCTTGTTGTTCTGGGTTTGTATCCTCATGGTTGAAATGGACTTATTGTAACACGCTCCAAGCAGCATCGTCCATATCAAGCCCTTATAATGCATCAGGGTATTTGCTTGTGTATTGGACACATTAAACCATTTCACGACAAAAATCAATGTGACGAGAGTCTATATGTCATAAAAATCCATTCAATACATTTTGCAGATTTACAGGGAGATGTAGACCGCTGTTCTCAATTACTGTCCAGTAACAGTCTTTGCTGGCTGGTTTTATTAATGCATGTCATATGGTCCGTTGCCTTATATTGTCTTGATTAGACAAGTCAGAGACTTACATTTCATAAATTGCAACTTTGTTTTATGCATACACAGGAAATGTTATACAGTACATGTTAACTACTTAGGAAGAAATGATTTAAACACACTATTCTTTCATATTAGAGTCAATGTTGAAACATTTATTGGGGTGAGTATACGGTATCATTAATCAAGGTCATCCTGTATAAAAATTATGACGGTCTTGTTTTTTTAACCAAAGTTATTCATTGTTATGTTTAATATTAACAACGCAGGAATAAATGTCGATGAGAGGATCACGCCATGGTTAACTAGCGGGGGCAACAATCGGGCAAACCTCCAAGTTTAATAATGTCCCCCTGTAATGCATGTTTATGGGTTTACTTGCTAACTTAATTAGCCACCGACTCTGGCGGTTTGTCGGTGTCTCTATTGCTCCACCAGTCCACCTCCAGCTCTGCTCTGTGACTTTCTACCCGACAGAGAGAAGGAAATACAATCTTTTGTTATGTTTACGCCAACAGGGAGCGGCGCTTATAAGCTGCAGCTCAGAAAAAGATAAGTAGCAACGCCACGCGTGAACACGTGCTCAAATGTCTGTTGTGTGAAATGAAACTGCACGCATGCTTGGATGTGATCAAAGCAGAGTTCCAGGGGGCTCACGCGCTGCATGGGAAACTTGTATGATTTAATGCATTTCCTTCAAGCACAGTGATGATATGCTCATCATAAATTCTGAAAACATCTTTCATTAGTTCTGTTTAACCTTGCATTTAAATGACTTTAAGTACATGTGTTGCAAATCGGATGAGCCAAGCTGTATTCACACAGTATGAGGTGATCCCGTGTTCCGTGAATGCAAGTGGTGAAAAGAAGAGAATAATGAAGATCACAAGCTCTCTGTGCTTAGATCACATGGAACACGAGCAAAGTCACGTGCTCGGCAGCTCCAGCTTGCAGTGAGAGGTCATTTTTTTTAGAAAACTTAAGACATCCTTAAAAATCACACATCACTAAACTGCACACCGAAGTCACATTGTTACCAGATGAAATGAGAGGCCAAATGTTAAATTCCGGTGTTTCCAGTTGTTTTATTGCATTGCTGCTTCAATTGTTGAATATGCACTCCTCTTACCAAAACCAGAAATGCAACCACCAGGATTGTTCTACCTTAACTTAACAAATCACGATGAAAGGAGAGATGAAAGGAATTCCCTGAATATCTCACAGTATGCTTTTCATTCACTGGAGGATATTAGTTTCCCCTCTCACATCACTTTCGGTCCCTCCCTTGAATTAGAAACAGGTGCAGATGAGGTCTGAACCTAGTAGCTTGACAAAATGGAAATTTGCTTTAACTAAAAATACACCGATTATTTTGTCCAGTTCGATTTAAATGTTACTCTTAGTATTGTCACCGTAGGTAGAAGGGGCTTGCTTTGTTTTGATGAAGCAAACTGCTTCAGCCCTGCTGAATAACATTGAAATGTCCGGGATGTTCTTGAGTCTAATACATGCCATCATTCCTGTTAGAAAAGCATGCTTGTTAAATGTGTTTTCATTGTTATCCTTGTTTTCAGTAAAAACTTCAGAGGAAGACTTTGGCGAGATAATAAAGAGACGAGGATTGCTCTTTTTCTGGACTGGACAGCGAAATCAAGAAACAATAGAGTCAAGAGTGTTTTAATCACTGCTCTATAAACAGAACGTTTTTAGAAGTTGAAATTGAAACAGCTGCAATTGACCAGCGTTGTTGCTAAATCATCAAACTAAAAAAACTAGTGAAAACCAAAAGTGAACATTTCTCTCTTCTGCACTGAAATAGCGAGCTTCATGTTCAAGTCTTACCGTTATTCTGGTATTGGGTGACACCTGCTCTGATGCAGAAGTAGAAAAGGCCAACGATGGCCATCCTCCAGGGCAGCATGGCGGCCTGGTCACTATCGGTCAGGACTCTCACCCTCTCCATCCACTGAGCTTCTGCCTGTTTGCACCCACTCCTCTCGCATGTCTTCCCTTCTCTTACAGTGCAGCTTTTTGATCCCCGCGTCCGTCCTCAGGGCTCCTTTCTCTGCCCCTCCCGTCCACATCTGATGTGACTCGCTCTCCCTCCCTCCCTCCCTCTGCCCCTTAAAAGCTGACTCTCTTAATGCTTTCAGCTGGTTGTCATCAGGTTCACTATCTACAGGCGTATGTCGATGATTTATTGTCCTTATTCTATCACCTATTTCATCTGTGGTGGCAATGAGTCATTGTCTCTTCATACAATGTCTTACTTTATGTGTCAAGGATGCGTGGGGGAGGCAGGACTCAAATGCAGACTTCACAGAAAACAAAAGACTTTAATAGTCAAAAGGCAAAATCAAAAGGCCAAGTGGCAAAAACACACAGGAACCAGGGGGGAAAAACAGCAGGCAGGAAACTATGAACAACCACAACGATAGACAATGACGCGACAAGTGACACAAGAGACACACGGCTTAAATACACAAGGGAGGTGCAGGTGATTGGACACAGGTGGAAACTATTAGACGATCACAGGGGATGACGGGACAAGGCAGGAAGTGAAGTTACCCGGGGACACGAGTGGCAGAAAACTACCAAATACAACAGGAAGTGAACCACACCGTGACATTATGTGCCTTTGTCCTTCAGTCAATGCTAAAAAATGTGCCGCTTTTTCAATGTAGATCATCACTTCACACTTCAGGAAACAAATAGTTCACTTGTTGGAAGAAGCTGATATTTGGTGAGCAGCAGATGCAAAAAAAATGTGGGACTGATTTAACTTGGCTGTTATTTGTCAGCTGAATAACTGTTAAAACAGCATATTTATTTTCCCCTTGGAGCTGTGCTTGTGTACCTAATAATAGGTCAAAGTTAGTTCTGTTTTTACCCACAGATTGGGCTGGAGCCAGGATGACCTGCGGCGACCTTAGCTAATGCTCTGCAGGAGGACAAACGTGGAAAACGTCTACTCCTTCAGGATTATTTCTAATTATGCAACTGCCACATCCCGAGTACTGCACAGAAAACATATTCAGAAAGAACATAAAGAAAGACTGTTCCCGTCCCGGCACAGTTCAGCCTCTCCACAAGCCTTGGCAACAGCTACCAGAAGTGCATCCATACAAAACAAGCTGTATTTAACATCGGTTTAACACGTTTGTTTTTTTTCCCCATCGGGGCCAACAGGCCGAGACCATCACGAGAGGACACGGCAGACAGCTTCGTTTGCTCGAGGTCGTTTCCACCCCCCTGGGAGCTCGCGTGTCCGTAGGTGGGAGATCATGATCACAGTGGAAGCTGCGCCTCAGACCCGAGACGTCGCAGTCGCGCTGCTGCAGAGGAGTGCAAACAGACAGCGCTGACACTGGCAAGAGACCCGCTGTCCTCTGGGAAACCTCCCAGAGTCACAGCAGAACAAACATATGATTCTTTCAGTAGGTTAAATTCAATGAGGAAGTTGCTCTTGGCTGCACACCAAGTCATTTCCTCTCCTACGTGTGTGTGTACTCGCTGGGTGACTCGGGTCTGTTTTGATTAGATTGAGATGGAAAATGGATGATCTCGTGGTTAGTGATAATGTGCCAGTAGCAATGATCACTGAGGTTGGACGTTTACAGTTTAACGTCACACTTTGGCTTCTTCCTTGGCCGTGGTGAAGATAATAAAAGTTTAAGGCAGGAGAGCAGGACGTGGCTGGGGCCTGACTGCAGGCGATGTCACCATCATATCCAGTACGCCCTAATGATGCAACTGTCTCCCACTGTTTACCACTAGTGGGACTTTCCAGTGGCTCATTCTTTACCGTAGAACTAAAAGCGTCCGTTTTTTGGGGAAAATAACTTGTGCAACGGGGATATACAGTATTTTGGCACAAACATAGATTTATTTCTATCAGTAACTGAGTAATGTCTATTTTGGTGGTATTGCTATATTCCTAATAACTAAGTCAAACAAGCAGTGTGGTCATTTTATTATTATTTCCAAGTGGACAAAAACAAAAACACTGAGAATTTCATTTTCTCCATTTTTTTTAACAATTGTAAATGCCAATTGTTCCTCTCTTTAGTACAAATAAAGGGCATTCCATCAGTCTTACACATGATATTTAGCTTACTCATGAGGAGTCCAACAGTGCAACGTTTTTAAAAAATGTTTGGGGCTTTGCAACTGACCCTTGACCCCCTTATGGATCAGAATAACCCTGTTGAAACTACACGTAACAGTGTGTATGTTGTCATATAAAGTGCGACAAAATATATTTCAAAGAATTTCCGCTTTGCCTTATATTGGAGTGAGAACCCACAATGGAACACAACACTAAATCATATGGACCAGAAAATAATAATAGTAAATCCTTAAATCTGTAGTATACATACGCAGCCACTAGATGGCGTTATTTCTCTACTTTTTCTTTCATTTACAGTGGACTGTCACACAAACATGGACTACCCCAACAACAACGAGATAAACATGGAAATTAATTGGCAATGTGAACACGCATCAATGTATGCATGTAATGCATGCAATATATATATATATAGTCTCACTGAACTCAGGAAAATTTAAACAATTCTCTGAACACATACTCATGGCAAATTTCATATTTCATATCAACGCATCCTGGGCAGCGGCCATTTCACAGCCTGGTAGTGCAGACATCCCAGATTCCCCACAGGCCATCTGTCCTCACCACGAGGCCGCATTGTGTTCTGCTGTCTTCGGGCCGACCCAGTTTACGATCCGTTCAGCCACCCCTTTGCTTTTTTAATGACACTAACTTTATCATTTTTCGACTCGTGGGACACGGCCCCCCGACCAGATTTCCTGCTGGCGTAGCAATGTGTCACAGAGTTAGACTGTCAATCCCTTTGTCCATCTGTTCCTCGTAGACACGGAGCATGCGAGAACAGCCATGACTGTAATTAACTGCATGGTGAAGTTCAAAATCTCCACAGCTCCAGCCGAAACGTGACTTTCTGTAACAGTTTGCATCGAAAATAGCCACGTGGGAACAAAGCAGGCCGAGTACATTCACGGGACTTTGACAAATGACCTGTGTTTTTGCTTTTGGGCGTTTAAGTTGCAAGAAATATCCAGTACATCAAAACATTAACTGCGTTGTTTGAGAGAGATGAGAATAAATCTAAATGGTCTGATGGTCTTTCTGTCTCTCGGGTTTTGGGGGAGACGCAAAGACAGATGGAGCCAGAAAGAAAATGTATGTTTAGCAGCTTTTTGTGTGGGAATAAGTTACAGCTGGTTGAAATCTGCAGAGAATTTATGTAATTGTATGTAAGTAGTGTGCTCCTCGTGCAAAACAATACACCACACATGCCAAAGCTAAGTCATTATAAAACAATACATTCTGCCAAATTCTTCTGTCAGTTTCATTTCATGGAGCTCATCACTGTACATGTCATTTTGAGATTAGTATCAGCATCAGGAAACAAAAACTTTTATCTTTATTTGACACAGTTCCATTCACACATGGGGGGGGGGGGGGGGGGCATCAATTTGAATCCAACTCCATTGCCTCTTTTTACACTAAATGTGTCCAGAACTTCCGCACATTATATATTTACAAGCAAATCCTCAAAGTGTATTGTTCCATCCACAGAAGTTCTTCGAAGGTGTTAAATCTTGCATGCTGAGCCTGCAGACAAAGACACAATCTGCCTCCCGTTCTGGACCCATCTCGCCTGAATCCTCCTCTTATCTCCGAGGACAACAGACGAGCTGTCTGCAGTGGCCTCAATCGTGCCCCCCATCACTCACATTCAGTCCCCGGAGTCGTTGTTGGACTTTTCCTGTTCATGTGCGTGGACTTGAAGGTGCGTGAAGGTATTTTACTCCTCTTTTACACGTACAGTATCCCTCTTCCTCCTCATCCTCATCTGCCTCATCGACCATGACACCTTTAACCATCTTCCTTAAAAATCAGAGGAATAAAACATCGGGCTGCAGAGAGAATCACGCACAAAAAACACTTTTATTTTCTTTTTTTTTTTAGTACTGTATAGGGAATACTGGTTTACAGCCAGCTGACTTCAATCCCTTTGAAGCAAGCTTGGTTTCACCTCCTTCTGCTAGTCGAGCTGCAGTAATGGCTCTATAATCTGGGCAAGCGACCATGGGGATCCGTTCCAAGCTGCGGAGACTCTTGCAGTTCAAGGCCATTACCTCTGTTTTAACTGCGGCTCCTGCTGGGAGCTGGGAGGCGGGTCTGGTTGCGTACAGGCCAAAAAGGAAATCATTTATTTAATCATAAAACAAAATATTACAAAGAAAGATAAGGGTCTGTAAAACTGCTCTGCACATTTACACACTTTGAAACATTCCGCATGAGCGGGCATGGTACAGACTGTCACACAAGCACAATAACATCAATGCAAACAAATAGACAGCGTTGCTTCAGTTCATTCGGCATGTTGAACAATGTCCTGAGGATTTAACTATCATTGAAGTTACGATACGTGTTGCCCGGTGGCGTGGTGGTTAGCACTGTTGCCTCACAGCAAGAAGGTCCTGGGTTCGATTCCGCCCAGTGGCCTTTCTGTGTGGAGTCTGCATGTTCTCCCCGTGTCTGCGTGGGTTCTCTCCGGGTTCTCCGGCTTCCTCCCACAGTCCAAAGACATGCTCTGGGGATCAGGTTAATTGGGGACTTTAAATTGCCCGTAGGTGTGTGAGTGTGAATGGTTGTACGTCTCTGTGTTAGTCCTGCTATTGGCTGGTGACCAGACCAGGATGTACCCTGTCTATCGCCCGAAGTTGGCTGGGATGGACTCCAGGCGACCCTGTGTGCAGGATAAGAGGTTTGACGATGGATGGATGAAGTTACGATTAAGGCTACCGACCTCCTGTATGGGCTCTTTCAGGCTAATGTCTCCTTCATTCTCACTTCTACCTTTAATCCACTTGATCTGAGCTTTCTTTCTTTTACCAGTTTCTTCCTGCTTTCTTGGCATGCTGGTGTCATGAAATAGGGGATGGTCTCAACCAGTCCACCTCTTATGTCCAGACTGAAATGTAGACAAAAATGTGCACGGCCATTCACACAAACAGGATCAATGCAGCTGGCGACCTCCTGACTTTTGCTTAGAATGAGCTGCTAGTATCTACATGCTGAGTGGCTCCTGCTGGCGGAGATGTTTGTACCGTGAACCAGAGGAGAAGCTTCCAACGCTGGCTTTGATTGGGGACACTCGCGTCTTTTCATTGGCCACAGTCGTTTGCCTATAAGCTCGGGGCTGTATGCAGCCAGACGCACTCCCCTCTGGAGAGGCTTTGGTGGGTTGCAGTTGACGACCTCGCCTGTAGATGCCGGCAAGTCATCCACTCTGACTTCATCTGTCATTAGATCACGCTCAATTGGACCGGCACTTTAGTTTAAGGATTTAGGCGGATGGATCCCGGTGACTTTGCTGATCCTTAGATTTTCATATCTAGTGTCCAATTTCAAATGAATCCAATACGTTGCTTTAGAAATTGTTTGGCACCCGAAACAATTTGTTGTGGTAATTTCTATTTCTGTCATGCCACTTGTTTTGTGTTTTGCGCTAAAGTGTGGGCCCTTTGGTACGGGAAAAAATAAATATATATATGTTCTTATATGCACTTATTTTGTGCGCTTGTCCCTCTCAAAATAGGGCCGGTCTGACCTTGGGCCTCATCTTGTCATCCGCTTTCTTTCTGACATAAGAAGGCAACTCACTCAGACCTGTGAGAACGTACATGTTCAACCCTAGTCGAAGCACAAAAAAAAGAAGATCTTAAACTTGTAGAATTGGGGTAGAGACGTAAAAAGATTGTTTTCACAGCTGTGCGCTGGTGCTTTTCGTCTGCAGTGAGCGGTATGTACAGTATCAGACGAGCCGTGCTGAAAAGGGGGGGTGGGGGCGGGGGGGGGGGTTCTCCGACATTGAACGGGCCAAGATGTGCTGCAGCGTACACGGGAGACGAGACGAGGGTTAGTTGCAGGTGATTGATGCCGTTGCCTGCAGCGCTGTCATTGAGTAATTGACCTGAAGTCGCCCGAGTTGTTAGTATTGAATCAAGCACGTGTAATGAAATCATAGACCCGGGCGGTGCTAAACGCAGGGATCCTGCTATAACGCAGCAAGAGCGATGAGGTTACTGCTGCACTCGTGTTTCATGCCCCTGCGTGTGGGAGACACAGAGATAGTATAATAACCCAGGTTACCATGCATCAAACGCAACAAATGGACAGATTGAAATCAAAACAGCAGTGCATACGATAAATAAAAGTTGGAAAATCGCAGTATTTTGCAGATGTTCTGCCTCTGTATACAATACGTGTACACAGTTTACAGTTCCGCCAAAGCATTCAAGGGTAAACGACTAATAATGAAAATGCCTCACTTGGATGACTGCGCGGGCTTTGTGCGAAACTCATTGTTTTACTGGAATCAGATTTGTGCAGTCTCAGCAATAATTCCTCCGTCACATGCAATACAGTCTCAATCCAAACAATATTCCCGTCCACGGGAATGTCGGGTGGATGCCTGACTCCGCCTGTGGCCTGACCACTTACACGCACTAAAAGGATGGTTTGGTCGAGTTTGTAAGCGGGTACTTCGTTCACTTTTAGTCCTTTTTTTTCGCTCTGCTACCGTCAGATGCTCTACTGGGAGGAAACGGATCAATGCAGAATCCCGGGAAAGGCAGAAACAGACATTTGTATTACAGAAAGACAATCGTGTCATTGGGCCTCGAATTGAAAACTGGATTATTAGAATTTCAGTTACTGATGGATAGCAATTGGTTGCCATCTCGCTATTTATTTACTTTCTCTGTGTTATTTAACGGAGATGATGCAATAGTTCCTCATTGCACTCTGCCAATTTCGAAAGATTGCAAACTGTGTGACTGTAACTTAATTGTCTGGAAAAAAATAAACAAACAAAGCACTTACTTTGTTTTATGGCCTCGTCCAATGCAGAATCTCATTAGGGAGCGCGGTTGGACAGGTTGTTAGTTCCTAAGAGGGTGGAATACTTAAGATAATGATTTCAAAACATACTACGATACAATACGAAGGCCAGATTGTCTAGGATGCAGTAATTACAAAGATTATGTCATTGGAATACGTACAAAATAAACAAATGAAGCCAATGATCTCTAGAACAAGTTGATGACGATACACAATGGAATTACGTTGTATCATTTCATCTAGTTTTTTAGGAAGGAGGGAGTAGCGCCTCACTAAAGTGTCATTAAAGGATTCCTGTGTGTTGTTGTAGCTTTGAGTGTTTGTTTTTGGGTCGATCGATTAACACTCTGGGGGGAGCCGGTTCCCCTTTCCTCTCCGACGGTATCTGGACATCAGAACTCCTCTTCTGGCGTGGAAGGTCACGCGAGGGAGCAGCTCGTGTCGCTCAGGCCGCCTCCCAGCAGCTGATGTGCGTGTGTGTGTATTCACATGTGGATGTAGACGTGGACTACGGAGAGAAGCGATAAATCAATCACCGTGTTACGAATCACCTCGCAGCGTTGTGTTCGTAGAACCAGGCTCGTGTTATTTCACCTTTCCCTTCTTTTAAATTAATCACGAATTTACATTTGTGTGTAGAACAAGGCTGATGATGGAGCAGATTTGAACCATTTTACACGATTTAAGGACAATGTCTGTGTAATTACTGTAGTATTGGTCCCTGAAGAAGTCTGGAGGCTGTAGATGCAGAAGTTTCACTGTCTGTTTGGACACAGCATGCTATAAAATTCGGACCCCTCCCGCTGCTTGAATCAAATCCTGCCACAACTTGGCCTCCCACCAAGTGCATGCTGGGAGTTGGCGACTTGGGTCCAGACCCCTGTGACCATGATATTGGAGTAAGAAAGAGAATAAATAATGGAAATACATTTTGCCACATTTGTAAACTTTTCGTCTGTGCGCTAAAGCCTCAACATGTTGGAAGTGGTGCTGGAGGAACAGCTGAGAACTTGAAAACTATGCAAATAGCCACTGATAATATCTCTGCAGCTATAAAATCCCCCACTTTAAGTCCCTTTCACACATGCAATACTTCTGAAATGTTTTTTGAAAGCACGAAGACGTATTTAACAGGTTATTCTTGCAGAAAGTACGTTTCATGTCTGATGTCAATTCTATTTTCCCGTTAAGCTTTGGGTAAACTTTGCAGATATTGATGGACAAAACGATACGGTACATTAAAGCAGAGGTTTCACGTTTCAAAACCCACAACTCCTCTAAATACTTATTAGTTTAACAAAATACAGAAATGCCTTTGAATATAATATGCACTACATTTTGTAGTAACAATCTACATTTATTGAGAAGAATAACTTTTTGCTGTCTTAAGACTGAGAATTTGTCCTCCAACAAAGCTGCTGACCTTCCATACTTGTGTTGTGGGAAAAAGCACCAGTCCTCCTTAAACACGACGACTCTCACCCAAAAGCTCATCAGTCTTATTTAAACTAAAGTGTTTTCTCTCTCCAGACGGCATCCTCCCTCCTCCCGCTCCACTCATCCGACCCTCCCTAGTTTTTCCCCTCCGTCCTTCCAGCGGAGCCTCATCACATCTAATGACTCGGATGTTGGGACTCGGGGGAGGTGCAACCAGTTTGCATTCATTTATTCACAACTGCAGGCAATAAAGAAAAGCTTTTAGTTCGCAAACCGGCGAGAGGTTTCCAAGACATCTGCAGTTGGTCTCTACTGTAAATCACTGGCT
This sequence comes from Gasterosteus aculeatus, assembly GCF_964276395.1. NCBI lineage: Eukaryota > Metazoa > Chordata > Actinopteri > Perciformes > Gasterosteidae > Gasterosteus > Gasterosteus aculeatus. Next base: position 7,135,928 of record NC_135698.1, read on the forward strand.
GCGTTTCCAGTGTGTGCAGCCTTGTACTGATCTCCTGGCTCTTTGCATCGTACCACAAATAAATATGCTAAACACATCGGTTTGTTCTGCGCTCATGGCAGTGCATCCACAACAATGTTCGACCAACACTAGTTTTAGATGGACGTTATTCACACTGTGTATGTATGAAGAATGTATTGCATTTTCAACTGAACTTTAAAGAGCCGCAAGTACAAGTAAGCTACAACGTAACCATGGGAATAGACACTGTAGTTTATTTTGAGTCAATGCCACATTTAATGTTCTCTCTATTACATTAAATATGTAAAAGTTGGTTTAAAATGTGTATAACACTGTATTTAAAAAATGGGCAATCCATAATTTAGGAATCACGAAACACTTAATGTACAAGCAAGACTAAAACGTGTGTAGATGCTGTTGTGAACTACATGCTAATGAGTGTTAATGTAGGAACACTTCTTTACAAATGACGAATTAACATTGAGAGTCTCCAAATAGACGACCTATTCAACCATTTATAAACTTATAATAATAAACCATTAAGAGGTGCTCAGAGACAATTTTCTAATTCCTGTAGACAGTAAATCTCATTATCTGTAAAAACAGAGAAACACTTCTGTTCCGGGTTGGCGCTGTGTCCGCCGGCGTCCTTCCTGTCCCTGACCTCAGAGGTCAAGGCAGCATAATGAGCGTATTCTCCAGTTTCTGCCTCTCGTCTGCGCTGTAGCGCGAGTGTGCAGATGCTAAATAAACATCCCCGCCGATGCTCCTTCAGTATGACTCCCTGACTGTGAGGTTTTCACACGCGCGTATATATTCAGGGACAGATGCACGGCAGTGACTCGAGGCGACGCAGGAACGGCTGCCGGAATATCACAGATTCTGTTTAAGGTTTGCAGTCTCGTGGCCGACGACATCTCCGCCAAACACCATTACCCGATCCATCAGGCTCCGCGTAGGATTTAAATAATCACATATGTATATTAGTGCTGGATACCAGAGGCAGAGTTTGGTGAACCTCATCAACGTTGCCCAGAGAGAAAATTCCCCCGAGCGGACTGTAAAAGGCGCCGAGTCGACAAAGCCTTTTTTTTGTCCTTGCACAGGCTGTCAGCAGGTTCTCAGCAGGTTGTTTTCCTGAGAGTCAGTTTTGATTCAACATGCAATCCATTCTAATACGGAGCGGCGAATGCACGGCAGTGAAGCTTAAGTTCTGACTTGAGAGAAAACCATTTGCCAAGGATACGTATGGAGTTACTCCATTTAAAATGTAAGTGAACACAGGCTGAGAGTGAGATCGGGTTTGGCTGTGCTTACTCTAGTGCCGTTATTATTTTGACAACACATCTAAACAATCATCTCAAATGTGTCATATTCAACATTTTACATGTTAACGCACCTATTTTCTACCTATTTTCTCAGCACATTGCATATTATTTAGATTATAATAGAATACATATACTGCGACTCCATCTATGTCCCATAGACTAGAGGATATATTTCACTCTCCATGTTTGTTTCTTGTCTACTCACCAATAAACCAAAGCAAATTCCTTGCAATAAAACCAGATTCTGATTCTTAAGTAGTTTTTCTTTGAATTGTCCCTGATTGCTTAGCAAATGTAAACCCACAGAAGATTACACCAGATGTAATCCAGCTGAATTTACATTAACATCAGCATTACTGCTTACTGTTTGCTCCATTTTCCACAAACTCTTCTCAATTTAAATGTTTACTGCAACTTGTAAAGACGCCACTAATGTTCCTTCTTTTAAAATATTTAGGCCATTACAACATTCTCTCCACAGGTGTTGATGAGAACCAAATTTGATTAAATAAATCACTTCACTAATTATATTGCACGCTGAATAATGCATCCACTTGAGTTTGAGCCATCATTTAATCAAATCTGCCTCTGCTCATTTTCACTAAAAGGAAACCTGATGGAGGAGAGTCCGAAGGTTTCCGTGGCGATGCGTGTGCTCGTCTGGAATGTCCATGTGTGCTGGGAGCCCCCTCCGTCCCACTGCGCCGCGGAGCCCCCCCCCGTGGTACGGAAATCGCTCAGTCTCGCAGCCGCCGTGCAGACTTGCCTTTGCCTACAGCACATTTATATTCAAATGTGTCGGCGGTGCATAAAAGTGCTGGCTGCGGCTGCGCAACTCATCCGCTCGGCCGCCAACAAAGCTTGAGGCTTGGCGGAGGAGGGCAGCAGCCCGGCCGGTGAACGTAAAGCTGCAGTGTGCACTGTGAACGACACATGCGATAAACTTCTATCTGCCTTTAAGGATGGCGGGAGGACGCGGGTGGAGGTGCAGAGGCCTTTTGGAGGTCGAGGAGGTGAAGAATTGAGTTTTTAGGAACGGGAGGGTGGGTATAGTTGAATAATAGTGTTTTTTTAAATAAAGGGGGCTAGTGTTCTTCTTTTAGGGCCATCCTGGTGGAAGAAGCACGCAGGAAAAAAACTGATTGAAAGCAGGCCTCACTGCCAGCGCTGGCATTTTCCATTCATCCTAAAATGATCAGCTGCTACGCTTTTTTTTGTCTGCACTTTGTATTTCATCTCTCACCTCGGCTGGATCAAGCTGGAGGTCTGGCATCAGTCATCCCGATAATAAGGAGAAAATGAGAGAAGCGGAAGCCTTGAAAGGAAATATCCCTCAAAAGTGCCTCCCCCCCCCCCCCTCCCTCCTCTCTGTCCCCACTCCAACCTCTCGACCTCCTATTCCCAGGCTGCACCGCCAGCCGGGCTCGCCATGGAGAGCAGGAAGCTGGACTGGGAACTGGGAACTGGGAGCTGGGAGCCCGCTGTCTCCAAGCCAAGGGAAGCCAGCATGTCGGCAAGGAGAAGGTGGCCACTTTCCCAACTATGAGCCAGAGTCAAACTGACAGCTACGTTCAGGAGACCCGGAGGAGGTGGGGCGGGGGGGGCACAACGGGAAAAAAACAGCCCCGGGCGGACCAGCATAAAAACACACATTGTGCTCCATCGTATGAGGAATAATTAAAATATCCAACCGGCACAAAGAGAGCCTGGGAAACATGTGCGAGGCCTGTGTACGTTTTGGGAGGCTGGTTAAACCACAAGCCGAGAGGACTTTTTAGAACTCCCCGTTTTGTCACCAAGCAAAAACTAACAAACTTTATTCCTGTGATTACAGAAGTAGACAATATTTTTTTCCTTGATAATAAAATGTAATTCATACCACTGTTATGAATGCGTCTATTTTTTTCGTTTTCAATATGAATGCAATAATACCGATGAGCAGATTTCATCATTGTTAAAGTGGCTTTTTTGGGGCTTTTCAAAATAAGATACCACAGAAACAGCTACATTCTTTGGAAAGGAGAATATGAAGAGTCCTGGACGCGCAGCTAAATGAAGCACGCTATGGTCAAGCTGGTTAAAACACACTGCTCACTTACATTCTTGTGGCCGGGCGGAGGCTTTTTTGTCCTGTGTGTGTCAGTGGAGAAAAAAAAGGTTTAACATCTGCCCCTCTGTTCTCACCCTAAGAGCTCCTTCAGGATGTTTTCAACCACATCACCATTGTGGAATGTCCCAAACGTTAGCTGGATGCTCGGAAATCGTTTTTTAAGTGCGGGGGAGAAATGGTGTTTGTGTTTGGTTCAACGGGTTTCCACAAAACATGTTTTGGATTTGAGTTAATTGTAAATATATAAGCTCTGTGGGCTTATTGGGTTGATTTAGAAATAGCCATCAGATGTTTGTACGTGACGTGAAGAAACACAAAACAGAAAATAAATATGGAGAATAGTTAAAGAGATTGAGACGTTGACTATTTCTGAACCCGAATTGCGACCTTCCACCCATCTTCCTCTTAAAGGGTCACTTCATACAAACAGACCTCCATCTTAATTTTCCATTTTACACAGTCATCAGCTCAATGTTTTAATTAGATAAACTAAGATGTTAAATATCAAACCTGCTAAACATTATTATGTTATGTCATTTAAAAACCATGATCACAATCACTCGTGATAAGCTGTTTCTAATATATAGATAGATAGAGCAGATTTCATAATATCATCATGAGTTGGGTAAAAATCTCATGCAACATCAAAGTTTTGCATGGAATGCATATTTTAATTTCCATCAGAGTATGATCAGTAACATAATATTTGATGCATCATTCCAGTCTTTATTGGAAATATGTTGAAGAACTGCTGAAGATAAGAAGCTGGTTGGACCGTTGTGAAAGACCCTCTTGGCTCCAGCTTAAACTCGCTGTTGTTTAAACATTGTTGTTAATGTAACCTGTTTATTGAGATATCCTCCAAATGCATTATCTAAAAACATGGGTTAGCTATGTGCATGACTTGAGACTACTTCTAGGCCCTTCAACTATATGGCGTCATATATGAACATCAACATCAGTCAGTATCTGCACTATCACACTTAATACTGATTAAAAAACAAGAAGTTGTTTGGTCAATGCTGCACAATCGTAAGTAGATAAACCAACTCAATGCAGAACCGTCGACCCGTGTGTTAGTCCTGCACTTGTTCCTCCCCTCTGCCCTCGCGACAAAGCACGATGCCCCGTGAGAAATGACAGCTGCTCCGATGGCCCCTCGCTGGCCTCGCTGGCCTCGCTTACCAGAGAGCCGAAATCACTTTTGACTGGAGGATATTTACGAGAAGTGCTGGATGAGGAGAAGGTGTCCTGGTTGGGTTGCGATAGAGATATTAAAGGAATCCATCTTCAGCTTTATCCTGAGGGAGTTTTCTTTTTAATCAAGTCGAAGAAGGATGGCCGGCTCCTTTGTGCTCCTCCTCTTATAGAAGATTGAAGGAGCCTCACGTTCATAAAGCAGATAGAGGAGAACATGTAATACGTGCTGATATAAAAATCTCAAACTGTTACCTCCCAATACTTATTTTGTTGTTTTGTTTATAAAACAATATGAACTTTGCCCTTGAGACGGCATAAGGTTTGAAAAGTAACACAGAGTTTCTTTTCTGCATTTCATTTTAGAATATATTAACAACTACAATGATGTCTTTGCTCAACACAAAAATCTAAGCAGTTCTATAATTCAAGAAAATATTGTCTATAATTTAGAGCCTTCAGACAGCAACGACACAAACATTATATATCTACCAACTATCAACATTTTTTTCTAGTTATAGAATGTTTCATCCAACGTTTGAATAACGACAGGGAGACACGTACAATGTAGAGGGAACGGAAAGATGAACAAGATTACAACATTATGGAATAAACACAGATTGATGGATCAATGAAAGCGGAAACTGGGATTAGGCCTTTGCACATGACGGAGTCTTCAGCTACCGGGACTGAGGGACTATCTGAATGCTCCTAATATTTCAAAGCCTCTTACTCAATGAGCGCAGATGGGCCAAGCTTACCGCTTTAAACATCACAGTGTCAGGGATTTGGATTGCTCTGTGGTGGGACTGAATCCAAAAGTTAGATTGCCACTCCAGCTTATGACTTGAGACAAGAATTCTTAGTAAAAAGCGCCGTAATGGTGATGGAAAGGTTTTATTTTTTAATGTTTGGGGTCTGGACGGTTCAACTTATATTGTAATCACTACAACCAGACAAGATTAAAATCTTAGTACTTGGGTCTTTTAAGGTAAATAAAGGCAAAAGATACATTTATTTTCTAAATTGACATAAAGATGCAATATGTAAAGAACACAGCCACAGTTTCCCTTTCGTTTTGCTACCAACTGTAGCAGCCTCCTGATTTACCATAACCTATTATGGTACAACACTATTGTATAAATTATCTAGAGTTTCTTACTTATAATCTACTCAAAACCCATAGATACCAGAGATTAAGTAATTGGTTGCAAATCTAAATATCCAATGTCCAAGTCCAGATCTCTATCTCTAGATTGACGTTGGTTACTTGTTTCAATAATCTGCATCGCCACGTTAAAATACCCTTATTTCATTCCGATCACAATTATTTTCTTTTTTTTAATCCGATATCATGTATCATTTAAAGGAAACGTTGAGAAAGGAAAATACAAACACAAAGCACTTATGCAACGCCATGGTACATCCATGAGAACAACTCCACTCCAACAGCAACACCATCGATGCAACATGACTCTTTTAGCCTGGTTGCATAATCTCAAGAAGGTTCCACATCATTTGTTCACCACACACCTGCTCCCAGTTAATACTATCTTAAATTCTCATCTCAGATACGAGCGAAAGCTCTGCTATGAATCTCACTGACTTGACTCAGTAATCGACTCGGAGAGCATGCGGCGTTCCCCCGTCGCCAGCAAGAGTATGTCACCTCAATTATGCCTGAGAGATGGCATAATTCATTACACTCGCAGCTTGTGAACACGCGAATCCGCCTTTAAGACATCATGTAAGAATAATGAGAGCAATGTGTTCTTTCCTTTTCAGAGACGGCATTGAATCCCCTGGTGTGCCCTCGTCTTATGTTCTTACTGTCTCTCCCCGCAGAACGGCCGTCTTTTCTGTTCCTTTTATGTAAATGTGACCAAGAGGGGGGCAAATACATGTGAGCTCACAGAGTATGCAGCTGCAGGCCAGAGCTGCCACCGAGGGGCAATTACTCTGGTGGGGAACTTCAGAGCTTTGACTTCAGTCAGGCCTCGAGATGTTTGATGAGACATCAAACAAGCTCGGATGAATGTGACGATTCTCTGACTTTTTCTGTCATGAAACAGTCGAGGGATGTAATGAGGCCGAGGCGAAGACACAGGTGCTTTGCTTCATTTGTTCCCGTCCAGCCGTCTCGTGCCGTATTACATTACATCAGCTTTCACTGAGACCTGAAGCTCTCCGCTCTACAACGGACTGTTATTTTAGAGCCAGACATTGTTCAAATCAGCAGAATAAAAACAGAAAACAGAAAGAAAGAATAAAAAGCATTTAAAACGATTAAAAAGAAGAAAGAACTTGACAGCCAGAGGTGATACAAAGGCCAGATGTTTTTTTAAACGCGTCAAAGGCACATATGGAGTGTGCCGACTTCAAAGGCCTGATTGCCTTTTGCTTTAAGTTGAGTGTGAGGAACAACTACCGCTGTGCACCGTTTCAGCTTCACTGGAATTTTCAAGTTCCCAGTCGAAAATCTGGAACTTGATTGTTGATTTCCAACCTGGAAAGAACCCCAACTAATCACAAACTCAAAATCTCAAAGGACTACACGCACATAAACAGTGAACAAGCTGTAACAGTAAGCTGTTTATTCACACTATGCTTTTTTTTAATGATTAAATCAGACAAACAATGATTGGAAGCTTAGCAGTCATTAGTTGGTTTTGATAGGGCTGTAACCATGGGTAAGAATGGTTAACCTTGCTAACATTGGGTTAGCATTTGTTTATTTTTACTTATATATATTTACAAAATATATGCATATGTTAATTCACAGGTGCTTCCGAAAATAGTAATAATAAATGTTTTTGTCTTCAAATAAAATCAATAACTAAACCACTTTTTTAAAGAAGAAATAACTGGTTATTGTTTCTTACAGTAGTTTCTCCTTGGGCTCCTCACGGACCGCAGAAGGACGAGGGTTCAAATGCAACATGAACCTGATGGGAAGTCGGTGTCAGACGGGTCAACTATTTGGAGACGGTCCACGGACGACTTGCTAGAGCAGGTGGAAAGGAAATTGCAGAGACGGCCCGTGCTTTTTATCAAATGTTCTCTTTCTTAAAGGTTGCAGGCTTTCTGACATCCTGCATCCTCCTTCCTTGATCCCTTGTTGGCATGGTGTCACTATGGGGAGGCTGCCTACATCTACTCAGAAATATTATTTGTGCACATTTGGGAACTTGAACGATGAAAGACATGCATTTGTTTTCATTTTATTTCAGCTTCCCCGTCTCGAGGCTGGATTAAAAGCAAATTCACATATATTGAAACAAGGCTGCACAATCAGCCGTGGGGTTGTATAAAAACCCTGCAGGCTTCTGCTGTATTTGAGAATCAAATGTTCCACCGCACACGTTCCGCGATAGCGCCCGAAGGTTGAGGGACGCCGAGGAGCTCATTAATCGCCAACCTGCAGCCGCCGCGTTTTGTGTGAGCGTCGACAAAGAGCCGAAGTCTCTTTGTGCCGCGATGCCACTGTGTGCGTCCGCCCAGATATGCAAGTGTGTCTGTGCTCACATTTAACCCTTTGCTTCATTTGCGAATGACAGCCGACGGGGTCGACTCGACTCACCAGCAGGGGCGCGCGGAGCCGCCGCCGCCTCCAGGCAGATGGCGGCGATTCTGTTAACATCTGCGTCGGGCTGCTCCTGCTGTAAAATGAATCCCCCCTCCCGGCCCGAGACACGACTTTGTCCTCAGGAGCGTTAACATGCCATGTAATCACACCGCGCCTGTGAATGGCATTAAACTTTGGAGGGAAGGAGGCTTCTCTTTGCACGTGCGCTTCCTCAGACTCCTGAATGGTCTTTTGAACTAGAGACTCCGATGTGCCGGTCATTTTCATAATTCGGATGAAATCGGTGAAAACACGCAGCCGAATCCAGGAAGTAGGCCGCGCCGAAGTCTTAATCACAGAGCAGGTTTCCAGTCGCCACTTCAGCGGCCGTCTCATCCTCCGGCACATGAAACAAATTTTCCACAATGCGCCTTGAAAGAGACCAGATTCCACATAGTTTTGCCTTTAATTTGTCAAGTTAATGCTGGAATCCAGCGGAACCGGCCCATGACGTCTGGCCTGGTAACAGGCCTTTCCTTTCATTTTTACCTATTTTACCGCGTTATTTTTCCTTCACCTCCAAATAAAACTTTCCTTCTTTCTTTCACCAGCTTCTGGTTCAAGTTCACGGCGCTGAGGAGCAGGAGGGGAGTTTGCCCCGAGTACTTAAAGGGAGAACAGCGGAAAAAGGGGCATTTTTTTGCAAGCTGTCCTCTGACACGCCACCCATGCAGTCGTAAGCAGGGTGTTATCCTCTGCCATAAATCACCTGGCTCATTAAACCACACCCCAGACACTCGCCTGCCCTTTCTCATCACAGTGGTTTCTCGTCTTTATTCAATTAAGGAGATTAATGGCACCGGGACGCAGCATCCAGGTTGGCTTTCTGTTATGGGGGACATGACTGAAATGTCACAGTCTGAGGAGGACAGGAAAGGATGTGACAGGATGGGAGAAGGTACGCTCACTTACTTTGGACACATGGTGCTAAGCTGCACTGTGAAGGGGAGAGGGGGGGGGGGGGGGGGGCTCTTTATCCTTCTTTATGGATACACACCTGTTGCTACTGGCTTGAGTTGGCTTCAAGATAGCACTGTTTTGCACAAAGGACAAATGTGTATGTAGTATGACAGACGGCTCGCTCATCCACTCAGCAGCCGCCAGAACCTGCCGGCTTCACTAAAACAGAAAAGGGGAAATGATCTGGGGATCGACGAGCGTTTCATCAGTCAAACTGCGGACTGCGTGTGAATAGAAGCCCTGGGCAAAGGCTTTGAAGACGTCTTGTTAGTCTTGCCACTGCCAGTAAAATGTAAATCAGGTGGTCCAGAAACACTCTTTTATATAGAAATATATAACACATAATATAAAAAAAAGAGAGAAAAGGAGATTATTCTGTTGCAAAAGGAGCGCAGAGCTCCTAGAGGATACTTAATCACAATATAATCTAAATATAGCAGTAGAAATGCATATTTTATATATTGGTGGGCCTTGTACAAAGCCGGTGGGATTTAGATGATAAGCTACTGAGTTGAGCGAATACGGCCTTTTCATCTGCTGGCAATTTTTCAACGGGCCATGTCGGTGGTGCAGCGGCATACCGGCCGCATGACAGAGTGAGGGGCGCGTTACGGTGAAGGAAATAAGGATTTTTGTGGATGAGCGGATGAGTTATCTGCCGCAGGAGAGCCGCTACATACCGATGGCATGGCTCCAACCATAGCAGCGTTGGTCTGTAGTTGATCGTTCCACCGCTCTAGTCCAAATATCTCAGGCACTATTGGAAGGCTTTCTGCGTGTTTTTATTTGTACAGACCTTCACGGTCCCCAGGTGATGAACTCTTTTACCTCTAGCGTCATGAAGCGGCGTATGTGAAACGTCTCAACAACCATTTATTTTCTCATTTAAATGAACAGCAGCCAAATGTGTTGTTAAACGTTACATCAATGGGTTAACGGCCCCGTTGTATAACCTCAGTTGTTAACTGGTTGCTCTGCTGGGAAAGTTGATTACTATTTAAATAAAAGACCTTCTCAATGATAAATTGGAGCAACTTGTTTGACTGTGCAAGCGCTTTGAGCGCTTTCTACCTCCAATACGTCACACACATGAAAAGTCTCTCTGTGAGGAAACTGGGAGCGTCTGCGAGGTCTGAATGTCTAGAACACGTTGTGCAATTTGCTCTGTGGTGTGGCAGCCCGCTTATCAAAACGCTACTTGCATCATGATTTCAACATTTGATTTTCTGGAGTGACACACAAGTCAGTGTGATTCATTACAGCAACTGCTGCACATTAATTACTCTAATGACTCTATTTTTCCTGCATTCGTATTGCAGAAGCATCTCATCCACAAAAGGTAGTCGAGCTTTCACAACACGCTCGGCCTGCTTTGACTTCTGACTCGCGATAGAGGTCCGTCTCTGGCGTCATCTGGCGGGTGAATGACAGGAGCAAACACGGCATTGTCGAAGGAAGGAAAGTCTCCTGGGAACCCTCGGCAGACTCACACACACGCACACACACACACACACACACACACACACACATTTACAAGCCTCCTCAGACACAGACAGGATTGTGCGCCGTTAGTTAGCATTCATTTCCCCCGCTGCCTGATTGTAGGCTCCGGGTGGCCTTTGTTCAGGTTGCGTGCTGTGCTTTTAGACGATACGTATTGTGACAGTTATTGTCAACGTAGCTGAGTGGAGTCTGGCAAAACGCCTGCTAAGGAGGAAATAATGTAAGGTTTTGTATCATGAGATGAACACAAATGCCACAAGGAACTAAAGGAGCCCCCTTTGTGCACTGCTTATATAATTAACGCACATTGGAGCAAAACAACCGCAGATTTGTCTTCGTGCTCACAGATCCAGTGTTCTCTGGTGAAATGAGGAGCGATGCTATTATGCAAGGTGTCATAGATGTAATGTTTATAATGACAGCTTAATCAAACCACAACCTCCCCACCGCCTCACCATCTCCGTGGTTGTAGTTTGCAGAGTTGGTCGTCCTGGGTGTCGTTTTTACACAAAGACGCTGGTCAATAGTCATTGCCTATATTTTCAATAAACATCAGTGAACTATTTGCCATTTTATAGCGACACACTTTGCTCAAACTACTGTAAAGTTAGAAAGAAGTTTTTCTAGTTGTATTTTCGATTGTCATAGCACAGTTGCTCTTTATCTGGTTTAAAAAAAATGGGTTACCACCCTCCACAAGATTCGGCGCCATGATAGTTGTGGCTAATGTTGACAGCGAGCTGTTGGCCTCCAGCAAAGGTCTCACTAGATTCCATCTCAACACACCCAGATGTTTCTCTTTTTTTAAATGGTTTTAAAGTCTTCTGCCCTTGACTTGTGAGGCTTCACTCACTTTTTTATACTTCTTTCCTACAGCAGTAATCTCTGTGAACATCCATCAAATACACCCATGTCTATTACATGACAGTAGAAGAGCCATTAAAAATATGGGTTCCGCCACCGGATTTCCAACATGACCACTGTTTTGCCGTTTTCTAGAACAAATTCAGCACTCGTTTTTCACCAAGGTGAGAAATTTGAGTTCTTCTGCAGGTAAAGGGTGCGATAATATTGTCTCGAGTGTTTCAAAACATTAATGACAGAAGAATCGACTCAACCAGACCATCATACTTGGCAGTCCCGACTTAAAGATTGAGAGAATGTTGGACCTGGATTGACAGAAGGAAAATGCACCTCGATGCCAGAATGGCTTAAAACAATGCAACAGCAAAATAAACGAATATCATACGGTCAATGTTAAATGAATCATTACGTAGCCAAAAACCTGATTGGATCCCCAGAAGAGGCTCCGGGATTAACTGCCAATCCACCACTTCACGTCAGCAAGAAAGGTTCAGTGAGAATAAACAAGAGTCCTTTCTAAGCCACTTGTTGCCAGCAACTTTTGCGCTGCCAGCCATTTCTCAGGAAACTCCAGCTTCAATGGGCAAATGTACACTCATGAATCCGCACAGCGGCGCTTTCACTGTTGCATTCTTGAACAAGATTGATACTTAGTTAGGAGGGGAGGCAAACGAGCCGCTTGGAGAAAAAACAAAACAAAACCCCCATCTGCATAATTGCATCATTAATGTGAATCCCTTTCAGGCCGAGGAATAGTGGCTGGTACCGGGTGCAGCTCCCAGTCAAGAAAAGGCTCCACACACAGCGGGTTGTTACGAGCCAGAGAATTGCCTGCTGCCTCATTAGTGCTCGATCCCCACAGCCCCCCCCCATCCCCCCCTGTATACGGACAAGGGGGGGGGGCTGTGGGGATCGCCTGTGAGGGGGTGTGGACGCCTGTGAGTGACAAACCCTTGGTGTCGGGTAGAGTGGAGCCATTCAGGTGAAAGTTATTACACTTTTCTTCCCACACTCAGCCGCATAACTCCGTTTTAGTGCCCCCCCCCCCCCACAGGGACACTCCAAGGCCGATTGTACCTCTTCCCGAGCAAAGACGCTACCGAACTTGTGCTTGAGGAACTGTTCCAAACTGGTGTCTCCCCCATAATGAGGACACTCTCCCGGCATTCCTGTGCAGAGAACGTAAGAAAGACTGTTTGAAGAGGATGAATGAGTGAGTAATTAGGAGTGTGAGGCCGATCTTGAATTGGCAATGGGACGACAAATGTGAAAGCCGGCTCTTTATTTTAGCACATAAGAGTAAACTAGTGAGTGGGCAGAACGGGACTCACAACAGGCAGAGCCAACTGCATTCAAGGCACAAAGCAAGCATGTGTGAAATGCATAATATTAAAGCTTCAGGGATGTTCTGATTGACACTAAGTGCAGTGAAAGGAACAGGTTGAAATTGAGCCAAATGTGCATAATCACGTTATCGCTCTGGGACTTTATTCTAGATATTTGGTGCATAAACATAGGGGGAAAAAGCTCCCCTATCTATGTTTCTGAGTAGGAAAGGTGCCTCAATAGATCTTTTTTTTCTTACCGCTGCTAAACCACGGTGTACAAATGCGTTGTTGTCACGGTGCACATTTGGGAAGGAAAAACACCTGCAGAGTGACATAGGAGCAAAGTTACCCACATTAAAGCGTTAATGTTTAAATAATTTAATTTAATTTTCCTTCAGCTTGTGGTTTTGGAAGCAGCAACACGAAGACGAATTGTCTTGATGCCCTAAAATGCACTCTTGAACTCATTGATCTGATGATACGGGGTTGTTGTGATGTTCGGTTCATTATTCATGGCTGATAAATAATCCAAAAAGTATCTCAATGGGTCACATGCAACGCAGTGTGTTTTTTCCGTTTTCATTTCACACGGTTTGCTTTTTTGATATAATGTGGCTTTCAGTTGTTCCGCAGTAAAAATGTGCCCGACCCGTCACGTTGATGTTGGTATGAAACGTGTGCGAGAGGAGAGGCTTGTAGTGCACAAATATATTCATAACGAACAACGACCACATGGCGATGTGGCCTCAAATTCCTGGAAAATCAAATTCACTAAATGGTTTGGCTGCGTCTTCTTCTGGCGTCAGCGATGAATGACACCAGAACCATGATTTAGTGCCACACATGTGTGGTTCAGAGATAAATCCCTGAAAAGTGTCTCGAACCGCTGTGTTTGAGATGAATATGTTACGCTCCTTTGTTTTTTTTAAAGTTTGTATTGTAAGAGTTAACATAATTGCATAATTTGGCTAAATCCAAAGTTTCTGTGGACCAGGTTTGTTTTGCATTAGTGTGTTACGCCTTCCAAGCCATAATAGCCTGCATTACACATTACAGGCACTCTGGAACCTTGGATTTGTGGTTCTTCAGCAACAGCTCACACTTGTTGAAAAGGGAAATAGTTGGCAATGTTTACGATGATTCATAATGAATATTTAAATATCGCATTATTTGGCTTCACAGCAATTGCATATTCTGTGTTTCAAATTGGTTCCTCAGTATAATTATCCATCCATCCATTGTCAAACCGCTTATCCTGCACACAGGGTCGCGGGGGGGCTGGAGTCCATCCCAGCCAACTTCGGGCGATAGACAGGGTACACCCTGGATTGGTCGCCAGCCAATCGCAGGGAGTATAATTATCATCATGACAATTACATTTACTTGATTTTGGACGGGTCTTTATAATGAATTAAATTTCTCCCTAAAAAGGTGCCAGTTTTTATGTTACTTCACCCGTTCAACTTTCTTTTTGTCGACCAAGTCTCACGCCACTGCTACGCAAAGCTCGACCGTAGAGACACATAAACACTGTGTTTGGATGTAGCTCATCCACCCACTGATCCACTCACCACCCTGACGAATATCCCGGTGAAGAAAGGAGGAAGATCCATCACGTCGGCGTCTCCAGGGTCGCAGCGCGGTTTGATGGGTGAGTGCCTCTCTGCACTGACAATCAGCTCTACTGTTTCATGTTTATATCAAATGGAGGAGCACGTCAAGCTGCATTTATTTTTTTTTCAAATGCTTTTCTTTCTTCGTTCAAAAGCCTCGGACGTCGGGTTCAAGCTGATTATAAAACCAGACCTGTATTTTCCTCCCCGTGTCAACCTTCAAGATTATTTGACAAAAGAATGATGAGCGGTGAAAGGAGCCATCCAGCGATGGGATGCACGTGATAAAAAACAGATGGTGAAGCACCTGATTCTTGGTGAAATCAGTTAGTATACAAGGGTGTTCTGGTATTGGGTGAAAGGTCACCAACACATTTTTTGCAATCAAAAGTTAAAAAGAAAAGCGTATTGTTAGGTACAATTAAGTAGTAAACAACAAATTACAATTTTTTTTTAGGCGACCAAAATGTTGTGTAAAGTGTAAATAAAAGTTCTGACAAAAACATGAACTACTCCGAGACGATGCTGTGGCTCATGAATTACAAGGAGGCCGTCCCCTGAAGCATATTCTGCTTTCTAATCTATTTGACTCTAAATGCAACGAGAAGCATCATGCTGCATTGACAACACGTAGTGATCAAGGCTTTAAACATGTTTCTACTGCGGTAATAAATCAAGATACTTCAATACAAGAAGTCACGAATCAGGAACATTTATTACCAAAATATGTCAGACGTACAAGAAATTTGACTTATCATCAGACAAGACAGATTTGTCTAAGGACAACTTAGTGCAAGAACGTCAATAGGAATAGGAATCTAAATTACAAATAAAAAGTTAAGAATAAAGTGCACCAGCGAACTTCTACTGGTCATTAGAAAGTAGCGGTGTGAAGATTTCAAAGAGTCAATGCTGCGGTGAGAAAACGGTTTCATCTCCTTCTTTGTATTCATTCCAAAATATGTTTGGCCTTTTTAAAATAGGGGGTATAATGTTTTTTTTACCTTTGTCCCTCTAATAAACAGAAGTCCCAAAACCATAACCATCATGCAACAATATCTACCCACCTTCTCTGAGCTGAGAGCAATAAACTATTTGGCAAAATATAAAGCCTCTATGAAACATAAACACAACCTAAACTCACATTTCTTGTGTACAAACGAGCTCTCAAGGATTCAACATTCGACCAGAAAAGTAAACAATAATTGCGTTTAAGTATGATGCCTAAAGTAGAGAGGCCTATCTTGTGATTGGGAGAGATGATTATACGGGGGGAAAATCTGTAAACATCTCCGCACACCAGCAGCGATCCATCTTGGATGAGCGCTGAAGTTTAAAACAAACTCATGCTCCATAAATCGACCCAAACAAAAACCTTCCCAGACAAACACGTGTTTTTCTTCGGCGCTCACTGTTCCCGCTCGTGACGCGACCTCGATGCGATCGCTTCACTTTGTCCTCGGATGAGCCGTTGACGTGGCGGCGTGAGCGGACGGACGCTCATTCAACATGTCACCGAATCATAAAGAACACCTTCTTTCTCTCCTTCATCTTTCCCAACGTCTCTCCCTGGATCTCGCGTGCCCACCATCACAATGTTTGTGTTTACCTTACAGATTTACACTGTAATCTTTTCTACTAAATGTGAACCATTTGAGTTGGATCGTGAACATGAGTTGGTTTGGCAGTGTTTTCTTTGCATAAAAGCAGACAGTATTGGCACATTGCATTCGCAGACAGCGCACGACGTTTATAAAACAATCAACTTGAGTCTGTTGTTACTCTCGTTTTACACTCGTGTGATTTGTGGAATTCAAAATCGCAGAATACGTTCTCTGACGAGGTTTTTAATGTCCCATAGATGTTTTTAAAATGCTCGAATGAGGAAAATTACAGCTACACCAAAATAGCAATTCGCCACTTACGCTTCGCACGGATCTTAGAGATCAAATCAATGTGTTAGAACCAAAGAAATGTGTATTTATAGCGTGCATTATCCTTTCCTCTGCCTATGTTCAAAGCTGACCCACAAAACTTTAGATTTAGGTGTGTCATGCTAGTAGTGGCTCATGTAGACTCCACCTTTTGCAGAAGCCAATATCGGACCCCTCGGTTTTTCCCAGTGGGAAGCCGTAATGTTATAATGAATAATAAAGTGTACGGAACAAGTCCCCTCCCCAAGGCGAGGCAAGGCAAATTTACATGTAAAGTACAAAAAAAATATAAAAATAGGTAAAAACACACATTCACAATACACAAGAATTAAAAGTTGCAGTGCAATTTATGAATGAAACGGTAAAAAAAAGCTACTTTATGCTAGAATCCACAGAAAGGCCCCCGCCCCCCTCTCCCCCCCTGAAGCGCTGTCACTCAAACCGATGCAAACAGACAGCCAGCAGCTCAGCGGAACAGGAACACAAATGTTAACAATGAACCGACCGCTTCAAACTACAAAAGATAAGAAGTAATAAGACGTAAAACGAATGTGAGTGATGTCTTTTTTCAAAACAATTTATTGTCTGTAACTCAGCTACACGAGTCAAGCCAAAAAATCACCGTCCGCCAGGAACACAGTAAATTCAGCAGCAGCAGTTTAAGCAGTTTTTTTTCCTGCTTTCTGTCTATGGCTTGTTTTTTCAAGTCATGATATGCAAAACAATACAATTGTGTATCCGTGGCAGGAGAGCAAATGTCTTTGTGAACCTTTAAATGTGACAGGTGCTTTCATTTCGTCACGCCGCCGCAAATAGGCTGTCTCAGGGAATGTCATGTGGCTAGAAGATGAGCGACTAAGTCAAACAACATCTTCTCTCTGCTGAAGCGCCGAGGTTACATATTTTTGTCATTAACAGCTGCTGGCAAAAATGTATTAAATATACATTTAAACACGTTTAAAATATAGTCTCCTCTTGAGGTTTAAAAATAATTCATAAAGTCATAGAAACTGGTTGGTGCACACTGAAATTCAGAGTTTAGTCAGTGATTTACATTTCCCAACTATATCGTTATATCAGAATAAATGCATGTCAAATAAAAGCTAAATTGTCTCCTTTGACTGGATGGAGACGAGGACGTCAAGGTCAGGAGAGATGAGATGCAACGGAAAAACACGCAGCTGCACACAGCTGGACAGTCGAATGACATGATTATTTTATTTGGAGGAGCTTGTGGAGGACCACAGGGAGGCTCGTTAGAAACATCTCAGCTGCTTCCAAGACGAGATCGATGCTGCACAAACTCACCTAGTGATGAAGCAAAGCATCCTCTTCACAATCACTTGTTTCAGATTTCGATTCTTCGTTTGACATTGATTCAGCATTTTAATCATTTTTCCTGAACAGCAAACAGTGTGGATTTGAGTTAGTTTGTATCAAAACCACTTGCTCACCGAACCATTCGTTTGTATTTTTATTTGGATATAAATGTATTATTTGTTGCCAAATTAATGGAATGACACAAGGTAAAAGTCTCCATTTGTCATTTTATGATTTCATTTAATTAGATGTAAGTTACTTTTACATTTATTGTCATCATCACACAAGGTACATGCTTTTTGGATTACCTGACTACCAGCCAAAGTTTCTATTGAATCTGTTTTTTTTTGCAGTTATTTTTCATGAAGTCTGTTACGGTGCAGGAGAGATTGTCTGTGTTTCGTAAACGTTGATCCCTGTTTTCTGTCGAGACTGAAGGCACAAGCAGACTCGACGTGTCAGAGGGATTTCACCATTTAAGCAATTGGAACAAAGTTTTGGTAACTAGCACATCAACTCGTACAAGCAGCTGTTTTAGTAGCTCCAATAGTTGTAGTAGTAATTGAAGTTGTTGAAGCCGTAGCTGTCGCGTAGTACGAGCGGTGATATTTATTGTAACGTTACATCATAAAATGACAACGTTGTGAAATGAAATATGAATGAATATCATAGTGTGCCATAAAAGCATAAGAAGCAATAAAATCTGAATAGTACGATATAAAACATCATAAAATGTCACAGCGTAGCTTGCAATAAAGAAAAATAATATAGTGGGTCATAAAAATTTTTTAAAATATTGTGCTGTAAAAAATGTAATAAAAATATCAGGTAATAATATGCAATAAGAGAGTAATACAATTAGGAAACAACTCTCCTCAAATATTCCCCAAAAGAGATAAAAACAGTTTATCTAGGAAACATTGGTTACATGAAGCATCACATCTTATTCTTATAAATTTGGTCCTTCAGGAAATGCATGCAAATCAGTCCCATCCGACCTGGCGCCCCCCACCATCCAGGGGTTACGTCCATGTTTCCTTTAGGGATACTCATTATGGTCACTCCAGACTTCCTGCGCTTGGAAACTTGAAGGGGGAGAGACGAGGGCAGAGCCTGGATGCAAAGTATAATCTCCGAGCATATTCTTCATTCCCGGTGAGTTGGCTGACCGGCCGATGTGGCAGCGGTTGGAGCTGTGAGGTTACAAAGCTGAGGGCTGAAATGAAGGTCTATTTTTCACCTGTACTTTTCAGCTCAATAAGCTGTGAATCACCAGCAGCTTTTCACACGTGGCGCCCAATATGGCCCCCAGATGTTCATGTGAAGGGTAATTTGCTGTTGATGTTGTATTAACGCAAGTGTTTAGTTGACCGTTATTAATTAACAGTTATTCATGACCCCCTCCCGGGAATATCAATAAAGCTCGCAGTCCGCTGGACATCGCTGTCCGGTCTGGAAAACAAGAGATGAGCCTCAGTCAAAAAAACGATTGTTGGATCCCTGTGATGCCAGATCTTTAACTCATTATTTATATGATCTTATTTGGTTGGAGTGACCAGTGCAGTTTCATATAACTGTTTTCCTTCTGTCCAGTAGTTTATTCAGTCCGAGCAGGGCCATGAATCACACAGTAAATCACAGGGAAAAAAGAGGGAGAAGTGGAGTCTTTGAACCACAGAGCCGTCCTGCCTCTGAACCGCCTCCATCCTTCCTCGCCGTTTCCTCCAGGTGTTCATGGCACAAAGAGCCGCTGTGTGAGTCAAACCATACTGCGTTGTTACAAAGCAGCGCTTTCCACAATAAAAGTCTTTGTCCAGGTGCCGCACGTTTTTGGTGGATTTAAAGAAAAAAGTTATAATAAATTTAAAAAAGGATCAATTTGAAATTCCCTGTTTAACCTCAGCAGGAACATCTTAGTTTCCTGTGGATAAAAAAAATCCAGAATCCACATTAGCAGCAGTTTTGAATCACTTTTTCATTGACCGTGCTGCTGCAAGGATTTGGTGCTTGTCCTTGGTTATGTGACAGCTCAATGTTGAATTTCATTGTAAAAATAATACGTTCCACCGCAACTTGCATTTTGATATCAAAGATGCTGAGGTTTGTGTGGCACCATATTAAAAGCCCCCCCCATCTTTGCTTCACATTGAGGTCATAAAATCAATGTGCTTCTTCCTTGCGGCTGTTTTGTTGCAGAGGAAAAGCTGAGTGGATCCCGCTGAGGTCCAAACGGTTACTGCATGTTTCTAACTAACTAAGCCCTCCGGATTGGATGTAATTTATGTATGAGCTGATTCACTGTCTTTTGAGACAAAATACATCCAATCCAAATTTTTCAATTCAGACCCAGAAGGTCTGAAACTAATCTGCTCCTGTAAGACTTGAAGCAGGATTCTGTCTTGCTTTTAAGACCTTGTTAAGTGGTTAAAAACTGAAAACAGAACTTTTTATGTGTACAAACTCTGCAAAAAAAGTGACTAAAACGTCCCAAATCTTTATTTCATCTTCACAACCCAACACTAGAAAGGAAAGGAAGGAAAGGAGGTTTAACACAATAGATGCAGTATTTATTGTGTGATCTGACAAGAACCTGGTAATTCTTCTGTTAATTTAGCAAATCAGGAGATAATCAACAAGTAATGACTTGGCTTTATACGCCCTTGGGGAGGTTGAGTGCATCTACATCTCTATTTAATTTCCTAATTAGGCCTACAGCACGACTACGGTGTCACAGTGTATTTAGTGTAAACTCAATTAACTCCATCTGTTCATCTTAGATACATGGAAAAAGTAGAAAGGGATTCATGCAAATTCCTTAACATCATTAAGCCTTCGCACATGTGTTGGACTCAGAAACAGAACTCCAGATAACTATAAGCAAGCCAGTAGACGATTATGTTCACAACGTACCAACAGAGGAGTTTCCAAAATGAAGAATAAAGTCAAATCCACACAAAAGTAAATGTTTCAAATGTTTCAAGACTGTTAAATCAGCTGTGCTAAATTTATCCCGGGGCGTCCCGTCCCGTCTCAGACTACAGCCATCTTTAAAATGAACCTTTATTTTTCTTTATCGGTTCTGATTCCAACGAGATTCCTCAATCTCACGATGGCTTCTGTGGTATTTGCTGCTCACACATGCACACACCCAAGGACACACACACACAGTCAAAAGGTGAAAACAACACCAGCCACAAGCTGTCACGGCTGGTATTAAGCACTGAGGCCGGTCATGATTTACATATTGGCCGAGGCTCATCATTAAAAGCCTTCAAAGGCCAGTAAAGCATTGTGGTTTAAGCTAATGAAGAAATATGAGTTGGTTCAAACCGACAGCCTGACGGCTGCAACAGCAGACAGTCAACCACCAGCCGCCCCGCTTCCATCTCATGCTCAGCATTAAGTAAAAAAAGGATTTTGCCATCTTCTGATTACTTCCAGAGCTGCTTTTTGCTCTTCTTCCCCCCGCGGAGTGAAACAACCCACCAAATCCACTCAGTTGACAAATGGTTACTGTCTGGTGGCTCTTGGGTAAAGGACAGAAAAATACGTGATCACTGCAGCAGCGGAATCAATCTCTGCACCAAACAGCGCTTGAATCCAAAACGAGTGTTTTTTTTATTTGAGAGGAATAACACATTCAACATGTGCGCTTTGCTTGGCAAAAAGTTTTCAAATGTACACGCCTGCATTATACTGCATACATGTGTCACAAACCTGGGGGATGTTTACGAGGCTTTTCCTCATCACTCTTACACTCTGAAGCATATGAACAACATTTTTGTTGCTGGTCTCAATGAAGACTTTGTTCGTTTTTTTCTCCTCTGTCTGGTTTGATGCACAACAGAAGCAGTTGCGCGTGCTTTTTCTGCTCGCGTGATGAAGGTCTCTGGCCTCGAGCTAGCGGCATCGCAGTGTACGGCGGAGCTTGACACAATCAAAAAGCATCAATTACAATCAGGCGCGTAATGAGGCCGCATTTAGGTTACTTGAACAGAGGCAGGTCTTGGCAAACAATGAGTCACAACTATGGGGCGCCGTTTGTAAAATGTTGCACGTTTCAAAATCCTGTGCAGTTTTTCCACATGTAGCATTATCATATGAACAAAAAAGCACGACAATATTCACATGTCACTTTTTCAAACATTTAGAGAGAAATTCATGTACATTCATGCAATAACTTTTCCAAGGCTAATGTTTGGCAGTAACAAAGTTGTTAAATAATATAAATGTTAAATCTAAATCTAAATGTAAATCCATCCATCCATTGTCAAACCGCTTATCCTGCACACAGGGTCGCAGGGGGGCTGGAGTCCATCCCAGCCAACTTCGGGCGATAGACAGGGTACACCCTGGATTGGTCGCCAGCCAATCGCAGGGCAGCACAGAGACACACAACCATTCACACTCACATTCACACAACTACGGGCAATTTAAAGTCCCCAATCAACCTGATCCCCAGAGCATGTCTTTGGACTGTGGGAGGAAGCCGGAGAACCCGGAGAGAACCCACGCAGACACGGGGAGAACATGCAGACTCCACACAGAAAGGCCACTGGGCGGAATCGAACCCAGGACCTTCTTGCTGTGAGGCAACAGTGCTAACCACCACGCCGCCCCCTAAATGTAAATGTTAAATCTAAATCTAAATGTTGAATGTTATATCTAAATGTTAAATGTAAATGTTAAATCTAAATGTAAATGTTAAATGTAGAGTCTACATTTAGCTCTACATTTAACATTTAAGACTTGACGACTGAACATTACAATAATTACGGTAATTCATGCCGCGGAAGGACAAGCTGTGCCCCCCTTGTGGCCCCCACACCCTGTGGTATGTGGCCCCCTTCCTAAAATAAGTTTGACACCCCTGCTCTATAACAAGAGCTAATTCATCCGGACTTGCCAGCTTGTCCTGCTGCGGCGTGAATTACCGTAATTATTGTCATATTCAGTCGTCAAGTCTTAAATGTAGAGCTAAATGTAGACTCTACATTTAACATTTACATTTAGATTTAACATTTAGATTTAGATTTAACATTTAGATATAATATTTAACATTTTGATTTAACATTTAGATTCAACATCTAACATTTACATTTAGATTCAACATTTAGATTTACATTTAGATTTAGATTTAACATTTATATTATTTAACAACTTTGTTACTGCCAAACATTATCCTTGGAAAAGTTATTGCATGTACATGAATTTCTCTCTAAATGTTTGAAAAAGTGACATGTGAATATTGTCGTGCTTTTTTGTTTATATGATAATGCTAAATGTGGAAAAACTGCGCAGGATTTTAGAACGTGCAACATTTTACAAACGGCGCCCCATACACAACCTGGTTGCGACTGGTAATTATTTTAACAGCACTGGACGTATTTCAGCCAAACAAACACTTCATTATTGCAACAAAACTAGAACCTCGGCCGCTATTGTACTTCATCAGCTAGATGTTTTTGCATTGAATGGATTGTGCGCGCTCGTCAGAGGGACCAGAGCCAACGGCGTTATCGGGAGTATGTCACGTAAGCCGAGTCCGAGGGAAAAAAATGTTGATGGTAAAAACAAATGCGTGAAAGACTGAATACAGAATTCAAAACCAATCAATGGCCTATAGCTGTGTGTGTGTTTCGTTGCCTCGGATACATTAATAACCTTTTCTTGTCAGAGGACAGATTTGTGTCAACGGCGTAATCTCCAATTCCACCGTCGCAAAATCATCGTGAAGGGAAAAACACACTGCTTTCATCAGTGTGAGCAGTCCCGGGGTTCTTCTGCAGCTCCAAACCGCAGCTTCCACAGACTTTCCAGTGGAATTCGTATCGGACCTGTCGGGGGGGGGGTGGCGAGGGGGGACTCGGGGGCCTCGGGGCTCGAACCCCGGCGCTGCGCGTCCTGAAGCCTATTTGCAAATGACCTCCTCCACCAGAGGCGAGGCTAGAATAACACACAGCGGCCTGCTCTCTGGCCGAGACCCGGCTACCGCAGAGAGAAGGTCCAAGATACGGGACCAAAGCGGGACAGGAGGGACGGGGGGGGTGGGGGTGTCAAACCTGGCTAACCAACCCCAACTGATACGAGACCTGTTGCTCCATCTACGCTCACCCATCGGTGTCTCATTTCTGTTATCATGGAAGTTTTTTTTTTTTAAAGAAGGAAGTGTCCAGAGTTGTTAGCTGCAGACTTTTTTACTGGTTTTTGACACGAGGGTGAAGCAGACTGAGGTGGAGCTGAGCACGGTGTTCCTGTTCGGGTTTTTTTTGCATGATGGATGGTGGCAGCGGCTGAGCGGGACAGGTTGCCACGTCTAATGGGTCTCCGAGGAACTTAATCAGCCTTTCCTTGCAGCACTGTGGATAAATAACAAGCCGGACAACTCCGCTGCATTGGGGGTCCCGAAAGAAAGAGCTCGACTGATGGCGCTCTGACAAAAAAAACAGCGTGAGATCCCTTCAGCGAGATAGTGATCTAAATCACCAGTGAAGGATGAGAAACCGAGACGCGTGCTCTTAAAAAGCGTCTATCTGTGTGAATCAAGCCGTGTGCTTTCCAGAAGTCTGCCGTGAAGGAAAGTGTACGGCTCGTCAGTTGTTTGTCGGGCCGCATGTACCGGCAGTAGGTGGCTCGCGCGGCAAAGTAATACTACAGTTTCCATTGAGCGCTGACAATACGATACGGCCTGTCTCTAAACAACACAACGCCACCAGGTTTGTGATATACATGCTCTCATGGAGGGAGATTAGCACATTCCCGTGGCAGCGGCTGCTTGAAACACGTGCCGGCAGCTGTCAGGGACGTGTTGATTGGGTGTTTAGGAACGTTCTGCAGCAGAGTATCAGTGCACTGAACAGTGTGGATCATGGACTCACTGTGTATGGGCTAAAAGTGAGAAATGCAATGTGCAGGGGTACTTAAAAGCTGTAAAGGAGTCAAAACTACTTGCAGCATATGCAGCTTCCTACTCAGGTAAAGTTAGTCCGTAGAGGATGTAATGTGCAGATGTTACAGGTGTTCTTCCTTAATAATGCAACCAGAAAAGAAATGGAAATGGTGGAAAGTAAAATTTAGAAATCAAAGGCGGATGTGGAGATAAACTGTGAATTGTAATCCAATTGTTATTGTAAATAAAACGTCTTTGTGGAATGACAATGAGGTCAAACGTGGTCCAACACTAATGGGATATTTGATAAATGATTAAATCTACTGTGTAAACTGCACATGAAACGAACCACACGTGTTCGAGTGGTTTGATTAAACCAAGCTGTTCCCTAAAATGTGCAATCCGTGGTTTTCTGTGTGTTAAAATCAGCCTCTGTGGGTCAAATGAATGATTCTTCTCTAACCTTATATTGCAAGGCATTGATGTTCTGGCCGCAGAAAGTGTTGCTCAACAGAGTTTCTGAGCAGGAACTGGATCGCATTAGAACCTCTCTATAAATAGTGTCCCGTAGAATCCATGTTGACCACGCGGTGGTCTAAATGAGAATCCAGCTGTCTGTTGTTTTGTACAGTTCGCTGCTGGATCTTCACATCTACTCTCCGTCTCTGTGACTAATCGATCCCGAGGCCGCAATACGCACACGCCGCACCTTCCCCCAAACACACACACACACACACACACACACACACACACACAGCAGAAGCACAATCTTGCATATACGTGATTCTACCAGTGCACTAATCTCTATCCAAGGCAGGAGGAAGAAAAAGTACATTCTGAAAATATGGAGCCGTTTCCTGAGATTGAATAAGTCCCAGCGGGCCAAAAAAAACACCAAACTGTGTGTTGAGAAGGTCTCAGGAGTTGGGCTGTTAATAGCGCTCAGTACGTCCTCTGGGGTGGCCATGTTGGGGAGACGGGGATCTGGGTTGTGTCTCAGACTCTTTTTTTTTTTTTTCTTCATGCTAACAGCACACACCTGCACAAGCACACGTGACGGACCGGACAAGATCACACACGTGACTGAGGCGGTGGCCGCTGCGTGCGGGATTTAAATCCGAGGAGTCCTTCACCAGCCGTTGGTCAGAGCCAATAACGGGCCGCCGAGGATTCCTACGTGTCAGCACTGACATTTGGGAGAGCGTTGGCACGGCAACTCCTAATTTCAGTTCTGTGAATCACATGCATCAGCAACTTCAGTTTCCATCTTTTCAAAACCAAACACATAATACACAGTGTGCTCTTGTCAGTGAGTTGGACTGAAGGGTAAAAACCCCAAAATAGAGAATGCTGCAGCGTTTAAGGGAAGATTTATGGCACGGAAGACAGCGAACCACCCAATATGTTCATTTCCTGTGGTGTGCCAGAGCGCTTTCTCTCTCTCTCTAGACAGGCACACACACACATTTAAATTATATGATATATATAACCATATAACAATTCTGGTTGGGTACTATTACACGTTTAAGTAATTCTAAAAGCATTTTTAAGAATCTGTTCTAAACTTAACGTGGCTGTAATTCATGAGGAGGCGTTATCGTGATTCTTTAAGGCTTCTATCTTATCTGCACAATGTTTAAACATATCATATCCCCCCCCAAAGTGTGTGAGCAGAATGCTAATTCCCTGTGTAACCACATTTCACAGTGGGGATTTAATGGGAGGTACAGAAGCTCAGTCCAGAGAAAATGTGTGCTCCAATTATTGCCACGCTTTTAAGTCACATTAAACTAATTTGCTGAGTTACCCAGTGGGTTTTGAGGTCATTGTCGACATATTCTAAATACATTTATAAAAGCATTACTCACAATTAACTGACATTACATTACACCTTAATTTGATAATTGTATGATAGGCACAATGGGTTTGTATAATGCCTATAATGCCTTATGAATGTATGTGCTGAGAAGTCTGATGAAAACATGCAAGATTCAATCTCTTTGCAAAGTTGTAGCGAACCCTTTGTATTTTAAAGAATTATCTTCTGTAACATTGGGCTGGTAGCAGATATTGCATTGGAACATAACCTGAAAAGACAATTTCCTTTCTGGACATCAAAACACTTCAATACTGCGAAGCAGTTTTATCGTAATGCCTCTTCTATCTAGTAATAACAGTGGATATTGGGTCCAGAGGGGGAGACTTGCCGGCATCACGCACAGCCGTCCACTCTGAAAGAAAGAAATATCTTCACGAAATTCCTTCAGATGACTTCCTTTGAGCTTTTCGATAGAAATACAAACTGGCTAAATTACATTATTTCATAAAGACTCACAAACAAATCGTAGATTGGTTTGAAGGCAGATGAGGACTGAGGAGACATTGGTAACATCACTAAACTCATGAGCTCATCCGGCCCAGTTTGTCTTAGGAAAGCTGGCACACGTGTGGGTCGACGGTGGCGCATGGAGTAGAGACACCCAACCTCTAACTGTAAAATGTAAAAACCATGGGTTAAAAAATAGTCACTTTGGATAAAAGCTCCATTCCATTCTTCACCCGTGTTGAAGACATCTCACGCTGCTTCTCAGATCGGCACTTTTAATCCATTTTTTAATTATCAGATGAATAACATTTCAGTGTCTCTCAGTGCGTTCAAAGCGTTCCTCTCCGGTCTCCATCGGCAACATGTAAACACGCTCTCTTGTCTTCTATAACAGCACCCTGTGCTCCTGTCGCAGCCACCATGTGCAGTGTGTTATAATATAATAATAAAGTCACATTGCCTCCGTGTAGCGTGACTACGCAGCCCGACAAGCCAGCAAGCTTCGCTGTTTCATCACCACAGCGAGCTGCGATCACGGGAGCAGACCTTTCCTCGTAGACACGCGAGAAACATCACACGGCAGCCCGCTTCGTTCTGCAGGGAAGCGACGCAGTTTCAACTGTGTGTGTGGTGAGGTGGGGGGGCAGCCATGTGTAGACACAGTGCTGCCCGCTCCATGTGGGAAAACTTAGGGGTCGTCTCTGTTGTTAAAAGATCAGAGGCGAAGGAGGAGATTCATTTGAGCTGATTTTATGACACATTTTAGCAAATTTGGAAGGAGGAAAACATTAAATGCCCCATAAAACCTGTTCCACAGCATGCAAGGCCGCCCCATTAAGTCTGCTGTCCCACAGGAATACAAAAGAGATCTGAGTCAGTACTGTACGTGTTGCTAGAATGGGAAGTTCGTCAGTGGCGTAGCTTAAATCTACTACAAAAAGATGCTGCACAGGACCCCAAACAAAAGGAAAACACCATCAATTTATTGTGGAAAAAGAAGCAACATTGTGAAGAAAAAAAGTATTTCCTGGCACATTGTTCATTTCTATATTACAAAAAAGGAGAAAAAGGCTACAAATCTCGATAATTTATACAAATACGACAACTTCCAAAAATAAATCTTTAATTTAGTAAACGCTCCGTGAACGAGTTTCTGCAATAACCCACCGCTTGAGATCCCTGAGCAGAGACACAGAGTGAAACACCTTATTCTTTTCTTTTTTTTTTACATCTTCACTCAAGCAATAACAATTATCAGTGTTTGTTCATAAACACCTAATATACACGGGGGAAGTCGGCGAGCTCTTTGACAAAGCGGTGTGTGTGTGTGTGTGTGTGTGTGTGTGTGTGTGAGGCGTGGTTATCTTACTGAACATTTCACTAGTGGACCATCAGTGTGCCTGCAACACGTGACAGATATACTCAACGTCTCTGTCCTCCATTAACGGCGTTATTCTGTCTTTACCAACAATGAGCAACTCAACTGTATTCGAAACTTATTGACCACATCCGCTAACTTCCCTCATTTTACATTTAAAAAAAACACAGGTCCAGCTGGTTCTGTTGCTAAGGTAACGCAGAGCAATAATTTACAAAGTTTAGATTAACACACACACACAAAGACCAGGAGGTTTGTGGCCAACGACAAATACTGTACATACTCATACGTTCATCACGCAAGGTGCCGTTTCACTTAGTGTATGTCGACAACAACAAAGAAACGAGACTTTAAAGAGTGAGTTTTGACAATATGGGAAATACCTCACGTGACAGACCAAACTTGCTCAGTGTCTGAGATTCCACTTTAAGTTTGGCGGATTTTATGCCGTGAGTGTTTCTGTGTACTATAGACAGTGTAGGTATATATTAGGATTCATCTATACAAACGCAATGCAATTAGTTTTATTCCAATAAAAACGTGTGCATCTAAACATTTCCCTTTGTCATACCGAGCGCTTTGCTGCGTGATGAAAAGGTCGGCATGGCTTTTGCATTTGATTAGAAAAAGGTCTGTCATCGGTTTCAGCTCCTCACGCTTGTTTGTTGTGAACTTCAGACGTGTGGAGAGATTTGAAGCAAACTACTCGACCGGCCGCTTTGTTTTGTTTCCGTAGCTTTTATTCCTGTTGCTCTGCTGTGTTACCACGGCGACACGGCGCCCCTTGCCAGTGCAGGACGACAAGCAGAAGTGGTAAAATCGCCACCTGAATGCTGCAGAAGATTCACACGTTTTGTAAGGCATTCCGACGTGAACAGAGTCACAGCTTTCTTGCCCAAACATTTTTTGTATTTGGCAAATTGCAGCCTTAGTGGAGCTTTTAGAGGCCAATATTGGACTGGCTACCAAATAAAAATTCCCTTTTATTCACCAAATATTCAGACATCTGCTGTAAGTGGTTTGCAGTGACGATGGTAATTTTCATATCTTCATGAGACGAGTGAGGAATCTCATGAGAAAAACAAAGTGATTTGTGGTAATTGGTCGGCGCTTTTAGTGATTTCATTTTGGTGACGCTGGGTGGTAAAACCAATTATTTTTTTCATTAGCAAGATGTAAAATGAGATCAAACCAACAAGCGTATTTAGCAAACCCCGTGAGTGCAGATTTTAAATCTTATTTCACACTGCTCACGGGAGAATTTAAAACCTTTGAGATAAGATTCTTGATTTGGGAAAAAACAACTCATTTATCCCAAAGCAAATTAACCTACTCTATGGTCTTGGTTCAAATCCCAGTGCTCTAGTTCTAAAAAATAAAAAATAAAAACAAGCAAGTGATTCCTCTGATCCGAAGAAAGTTCTTAAGAGTCCAAATACCACGCAGCGGCCTCCCAAACTGAGCGCCTGTGATGACAGCTGCCGGCCCCCGAGGTGTACGCAGAGCTCAGGAGCTATTAGAAGGTCCGAGCGCCACCGTCACGGTCTCTCCGAGCAAACTCTTCCACCTTCGAAGGACCCGGCGAGGCAACGGGGAGCGTGCGGTGCGGCTCACAGGCGGCGAGCGGGGAGCTCAGGGGCTCGTGGTCCTCAGGCCCTGCTTCTCCATTATGTTCCACAGCTTACGCAGGTTCGACTGGGTGATGGTGTCGTCCGGCTTCAGCTGAAGCGCTCGGAGGTAATTGGCTTCGGCCTCTTGCAGCTTCCCGTTGAGGTGGAGGATCGCCCCGAGGTTCATCAAGGCGGCGGGATACTGGAAGGGAAAACAGATTGGGGGCAGTTTAAGGCTTTGTTCCAAAGAAGCGTGGCGTTCTCTACCCTTTCCGGTATGAGAAGGGTGCACATTTTAAAAGTATTACATTTTACATCACAGGGCATGATTGGAAAACGAGGAATAATGCTAATTAAGTTTGACTTTTCAGTTCAGAGAATTTAATTTGACCAGAAATGTTTTATATATCTGAGCGACCTGCAGTTAATTCTAATCCGGGCAATGGACTGAAGCCATAAACACACAATCAAATATCAATACTATATATAGTCCATGTTTTACTTTTATTTAAAACAGTCCCTGTAAAAGCAAAAGGGAAGCTGTGCAGCAGACCCGCACGGATCACACACACACACACACTGTGCTGCAGTGTTTGGAGTCTGGTGACCACGCCGCCCTGCGTGTTGCCGTGTCTTTTTTTTCCCGGGGGCCACACATGTCAGAGAGATCAACCAGCCCTTTGAAGTTGGTCCCGATGAATATACGCCAAATTGCGAGGGGGGCGGTGCGGGTGAGTCATGAGGACATAAGTACGGGAAAAGTGTCCCGGGTGCAATCACGGCCAAGACCATGAAGCATCTGGGCCGAGGGAGGGGCCACATCTGACCTCCATGTTAGTAAAGTAAGAAATGTGGAAAAGATGTCTAATCCCGTAGAACCGCTATGGTTCTACTCATACATTTAGTTAATTGTCATTCCCAGAAAAGAAGAGGTGCTCAAATAAAAATAAAAATAGTTTATTGCAGAGTTTGAGTTTTTTCTCATGATTGCACATCAATGTCACATGGGATGGCACCTCGACACATGCTGAGAGCTCTACCACAAGCCCAGGCCTTCACTTCTCATGGTCGAGGAATAATCACAGTCAATCCAGGAGGAGCAACTCTTGCATGACAGATGAGTGTTTTGAACGTTTTGATAAACCATCCAACAGCAGTGAGCAAAGTAAGACCGTACTCACGTGCTTTGAGGTTAATTCAACTGATGAATAAATCAAGAGAGAATAAATCTGTTCTATTTCTCACACCACCCGTATGAAACACGGCCCTAATGTCATTACCAAAGTAAAAGGCTGGTAGAAAGTTACCAGTTAATAAAACGTGCTGCGTATTGTACAAACGACATTAATCCCCCTTGCGGTTCAATTATTTTTCACAGTAGCAGCCACGGTTCTGGACTTTCACGGTCGAGGAAAATTTAGGGTGTTTGCGCAATAAATTACCTCCTGTTTGAACCACAATATGAAGGTCAAACCACAAAACACCGCTGGGGGATCGATTTGCAAGTTCAGGGATTTTTACAACTCAGAATAAGCCAAAACATACAAGTGTTTATACTTCTGCACATACATGGAAGTGACAGTTAAGGGGCCACGCACCAACACCTATGTTGGAAGGTGGAAGCTTGTTATTTTTGTGGAGAAAGTAAAGATCTCAGAGTTACGGCAGTTGCAATTATCAATTATCTCAGTCAGTGATCTGGTTTCTGAAGTTTAGGTACATTATTATGAACTTGTTATTGTACATTATCATCACATTAGTATGGGGGCCCTTTTAGGAGAAATGTCTAAAAAAGGAAAATAAATGGAGGAGTTAAAGGACTTTATTCTGTCAGGATTCACTTTTCAGCGTCTCTGACAAAACCAGCATGAGATATTCTACTATCATCAGTGTCTCGACCCTAATTTCAGCTAATGAGCATCAACTAAATCCGTCTCCGCCGGCGGGTCTGTGTTATCTCAGCCGGACAAATGGGTAATTCCAGGTTAATTAAAAGCGGGACGTACGGGTGCTTCCCTTCTCATTTGAACTCAGTGTTGTGAGGGCAGCAATGTAGCCGTTTGCCTTCATCAAGGGTCAGTTTTAAGTTTGCTTTTACCGGGCGGGTTTGCTTCCCTCGGCCCGCCGACGGGGGGAAACAGACTAGAGGCGTTGGAGCCAGTACTCCTGCGCTTGCCGCTCCACTTTTCACCGCTACACAGTTAGTCTCTGCCTGTGCAAGTTCTTCTCCTCCGGAGACCAAGGAGTCATTTCCCGTTATTCATCACGTTAGCTGACTGGTTTACTGCCCCGACTGCGATGTGATCACCGTGCGTGCGTGAGCCAAACTAATCGATCGCAAAAGATTGAGCGTATACCTTGCAGATTGGCGCCAATGGGGAGCGAGCTGTTAATATTATACAGTTGGTCAAGAGGCTGGTGAGCACGTGTGCCCACGATTCTCAAAAATGGGCTGGAGATCCCTGGATGGAAAGTTAATTGACTCCTGCTTTTCCTCTCAGCGCAGCTCAAAGGGTCTTTACTTCTCTCTACTTTCACCATTCCTGAGTTAACTTTCCCTCCACAAGGCTCCCATCATTCCTCAACCCCCCCCCCAACATTATATAACAAAGACTTTTGTGATTTATAACCTTACTCCTGCATTCTTTGTCACCCTTGCAACACTTGCAACCCTCTGCAAAACGTTCCCATGTCAAAAGCTTTCATTTTCTTCCCCTCGTTTCCTGCTGCTCTGCAACCTCTCTGCCTGCCCACCTTTCCCTTAACTGGCATGTAAGCAGCAGCAGCACGGCCAGATGTGCAGCATTTGAGCCAGGACCATAAAGAAACACGTGCTATGAAGGTTGCGCGCCGGGCCTAACAACGCCCTCGAACATTATTGGACGATAAAGTACAGCCTCTCGTACCTTACTGCTTAAGTACCCAATACAAATGACAAAAATGTGTAGCAAAAGTGACCAAGCTTCTGTGTGGATGTGGCCGTCTATTTTGCGTGTTTGTCACGCGGCAGCCCCCGTTTCCTCACAATACCGCCACCCTTTGTAAAGGCAAATTTCCACAATTTTTAACTTTAAAGTTTTGACGAGCTTTGGTGATTGGAGAAAAAACGTGTGCAGTTACTTCGTAAAAGATCATCTGTGGAAACAATTAAAAAGTCATGGTTGTCACTCGTGTTTGAAACAATATGTGGGGGTTAATTAGATATTAAAAATACCCTATTTTGACACTGACAACCACGGAGGTGAGATAGCGGCTCATTTTCATGGTTCCAGTGAAAAAAAAACTTCATTGTGTGCCTCTGTTCTACTCAATGTTTGCATATGTTCTGCTGGGGTTTTGTAAACATTGTTTTCTGTGTGACATTGTCCAGATATATTTAGATCATCAATCCCGAACGTGATTTATTCAAATCACGACGCGGGAACAAACAGGCTGACCGCGTGGCAAACATATTTTTGCTCCCTATGGGGCCCATCGCCTAAACAACTCGACCCCTCCTGCTAAAGACTGCAGCCCATTCATCTTCAACACGTCGCAGCCCCCTGACCGAGTGTTGTTGTCATTATTCTTTTCAATCTACTTGCCCTTTGAAGCCGGTGATGGATTCTATACAAACAAACCTCGGAGCTTAGTGAGAAAAAAAAAAACGAACCCTCCCATTTTTTTTTGTTGTGACTCCCTGACAACGAAGGCCGTTGTCTTTCAGCAGCGATATTGGAAAAGCCACCCAGGCCGTAATTGCACAGCGTCCGTCGGGGGGGGGGGGGGTAAATGGTAACGGGGATGATCAGGCAGTTGTGGTTTTTACTCACATTGGGTCTCAGGCTCGCTGCTTGTCCGTAATACTTCTCGGCCGCCTCGTTTAGGCTGGCTTGTCTGCAAACGGGGGGGGGGAGGGAGGGAGAAAAAGAGAGAGAGAGAGAGGCAATCGTTACTCATCGTTATTGCTCCTGGCTCCGGCCGAGGCCTCGAACCCCGCGTGTCTAAAAAGCCACTCAGGGGTCACTGAGGAAACAACCGGAGGGAAGCGCATGAGGGATGAGGGTAGGTCCTACTTTGATAGAGTCTTTCACTTGATAAAATGTGTGCTGAGCACGGCAGGCACTTTGTGCCAGAATTGAACCTTGATGTCGGGATTCTGGCTTATTGGAACTTCTGGAAAAAAAAACTCACCAACAAACCGAGTCGGATCGGGAATCCTCACAGTAGTGTTGCGTTCGTAGCTGGGCGGGCGGGGGGGGGGAGAGCGTGGTTCGACAACGCACGCGCTTTGTGTTTCAGGACATGCAACTGCAGTCGGGACGGGGTGTCTTACATTATGCTTTTTTACCTTCTTTCATACTCCCCGGCTCTGCCTACTTAACAGGCTAATTTCGTTCTACGCAAACCTGTGGCTCCACTGTCACAAGGCCTTTCCTGTTATTAAGGCTCCGACACCTCAGAAATCACCCCGACCACGCTGCACAGCTGCAGGCTTTTCGCTGATGGTAACAATTGTCTCATTGCAGACAATTTAACGGAGTCAAGGACGGAGTCAGCGATGGCTGGCAGCGGGGCCCTTAAAGTCGGAGTGATCAAAGGAGGCGAGGCCGTTGGGACCACAGGTTCATTAAGCTGTCGAGGTCTATTAAGGGATCATCGTGCATATGGTTCCAGATAAAAAGGCAAAGCTTTTATTATAGGATTACCAGATCAGTGGCCAAAGTAAATACACAGTATTTATGTTTTGTTATAAAAGTCACCGTCAAATGTGTTCGGAACTGTTTCAATGATAAATGAGCAGACAGTCAAGTCTTCTGCAGTAAGATACAATATATTTTCTTATTTAAAAGAAATATATTTACAGAAATCATTTGTTTTAAGTTTACCAAGAGCTGTGAGTCAAGTGAACCTAGAAAATTCTATTTTACACTTTTGCACAATTGCTACCAAAGCAGCGTGATATTCCAACACCGGTGACGGGCCTGTTTCTTTAAGCCAAAGAGCGGGAAGCCATGAACGTCTGTACAGGATCCAACGGTAATCATTCAAATAGTTGCTGAGACGTTGTTATTGATATTGTCTGTGTGCAAAGTGAAGGCCCAAACGACACCGCCATGACTAAAACACAATTCCTCCTGTGTATTATTGATCTTGTGTGTTATAACATCATCCCACCGAACTGCATTTTTCCAGCCGGGGTCGAAAAAAGCTTTTTACATTCCAACGGAGGCCCAGACACCGACTCGAGTTACTCAACTGTCCTGAGATCTTAAATGTGTGTTTTACGCCTGACCGCAATCACATGTTTGTTTGCCAGTATAATATTCAGAAGTCACAACCTTTGGGAAAAAAAGGGAAAAGTATCTTATTGTATAATATCATTATCACATGATCGGAGGAGAAGTGGAGAGCGTTCACACATTGACCAAAGAGTGAGAGGGCAGACTGGGGAGGCCAAGTATGTAAACCACTGCTTCAAAACCAAAGGAAGGGACCGTGTGCGGAAAAACTGCTTTTGACCATACTTCAAATCAGCAACTCAAGTTTTATCATATTTTATTTGTGCTTAACCGGTGTCATCCCATCTGTTTTGAGGTATATTTTTTTATTTTAGCAATATTATCTCAGGGTATTACTGTATGTGTAGTGTGATGGAATTGTTATTTTTTTAAATTTGGGATGCATAAAAAGGCACAAATTGCCGTATCTAACATTATGACATGCAACTAACATGCAATAGTCTTTTAAATATGGTCCATTAACCTGCTGGAGTGCATCTTGTCTGTCTGCGGATCTACAGATTTGACGTTACAATACAAAGTCACTGTTGGCTTTCACATATCTGACACATTGAAGGGAAGGATAAACACATCTCCTTTAACCTCATCTCGCTTTCCTGACCAACATTCAATCTATAAACAGGAAGAAAGAAAAAAGCAAAAACATTGTTCAAAAGAGGCAGAAGGAAATTGTTAGTTTGAAACGGTCAGAAGACCAGCAGCGCCACGAAAGACGGAGAGCGTCTCCTTTTAATCTCTTTCCTCCCCCCCGTGTACATCCGCCGG